>NC_059472.1:104606856-105327690 GCF_018139145.2 Gymnogyps californianus | reverse complement strand
AAAGTCCTTGGCTTAAGATAAGCGCTACTTAGCAACAACTAAAACATCGGAGTGTTATCAACATCATTCTCACACTAAATCCAAAACACAGCACTGTACCAGCTACTAAGAAGAAAGTTAACTCTGTCCCAGCCGAAACCAGGACAATATCCACCCCTTATTCTATACCATTTATGTTATGCCCAGATCCCACACTTTCTGATACATTTCCAATTAATCACCATCACCTTTCCTGTCTTTTAATATATACATATAGATATCATTCCCGCAGTCTATGGGCCGTCTCTATCAAATGTCTGTTGAGTTCATTCAGTCCATGACTTTGAGCTCCATCTATCGTAACAGTCTGTTTGGGCAGGAGGGATGATGCAAAGTCCTCTCAGTCGGCAGAACAGGATTGGGCTTCGGTGTGATGTGGCAGGCAGGTGACATTGGGCGCAGGAGGAGGATGGTGTGTGGTGTCGGATTGTTGCATGCTGAAGTCAGTCCTGGTTCCATCACTACTGCACGTTTTGTCAAAGTTCATTCTTCATTAATCTAAGTAATTCTTACTGTAATACCATTAATATAGCACATAACAATTATAATAATGATGACATAAAATGGCAGGGTTATATAGCAATTAATATACAATTTAATCTATTGGCTGTTCTCACCTAAAATCAAATCCCCTTGAGGCACACATCGGACTTCCCCATCCTTCCGCATCACCCACCAAGTGCACCCACGTCCTTGAGCAAAAGCAATCCCACAAACGGGTTTTCCTTTGCCTGAGGCAGGAGTAACCCAGACTGTTTTTCCTAGTATATTTTTTATGTGCACTACAGGAACTTTATCCCCTTCTACAGTACATAAAAGTTCTGATTGGGCAGGGCCAGCTCGATTGACAGATCCTCTAGTGTTGACTAACAAGGTGGCCTTTGCTAGATGCGTACCCCAATGTTTGAAGGTCCCACCACCCATTGCTCTCAATGTAGTCTTTAATAATCCATTGTATCGCTCAATTTTCCCAGAGGCTGGTGCATGATAGGGGATGTGATACACCCACTCAATGCCATGCTCTTTGGCTCAGGTGTCTATAAGATTGTTCCGGAAATGAGTCCCATTCTCTGACTCAATTCTTTCTGGGGTTCCATGTCGCCATAAGATTTGCTTCTCAAGGCCCAGGATAGTGTTCCGGGCAGTGGCATGGGGCACGGGATATGTTTCCAGCCAGCCGGTGGTTGCTTCCACCATTGTAAGCACATAGCGCTTGCCTTGGCAGGTTTGTGGGAGTGTGATATAGTCAATCTGCCAGGCCTCCCCATATTTGTATTTCAGCCATCATCTTCCATACCAAAGAGGCTTTAACCACTTGGCTTGCTTAATTGCAGCGCATGTTTCACATTCATGGATAACCTGTGTGATAGTGTCCATGGTCAAGTCCACCCCTCGATCACGAGCCCATCTATATGTTGCATCTCTTCCCTGATGACCTGAGGTGTCATGGGCCCACCGAGCCAGAAATAATTCACCCTTATGTTGCCAATCCAGATCTACCTGAGCTACTTCAATCCTAGCAGCCTTGTCTACCTGTTGGTTGTTTTGATGTTCTTCAGTGACCCGACTCTTGGGTATGTGGGCATCTACATGATGTCCTTTCACAAACAGGTTCTCTAGCCAGGCAGCAATATCTTGCCACAATGGGGCAGCCCAGATGGGTTTACCTCTGCGTTGGCAGTTACTCCGCTTCCATTGCTGAAACCACCCCCACAGAGCATTTGCCACCATCCATGAGTCAGTATAAAGTATTGGCCATTTTTCTCGTTCAGCAATGTCTAAAGCCAGCTGGATGGCTTTCACCTCTGCAAACTGACTCGATTCACCCTCTCCTTCTGCAGTTTCTGCAACTTGTCTTATAGGACTCCATACAGCTGCCTTCCACCTCCGATGCTTTCCTACAATGCGACAGGACCCATCAGTGAACAGGGCACATTGCCTCTCATTTTCTGGCAGTTTATTATACATTGGGGCCTCTTCAGCACGTGTTACCTCCTCCTCTGGCGATATTCCAACATCTCTGCCTTCTGGCCAGTTCGTGATCACTTCCAAAATTCCTGGGAGACTGGGGTTTCCTATTCGACTTCATTGTGTGATCAGTGCAACCCACTTACTTCATGTAGCATCAGTTGCATGATGTGTAGAAGGGACCTTCCCTTTGAACATCCAGCCCAGCACCGGCAGTCGGGGTGCTAATAGGAGCTGTGTTTCAGTACCAACCACTTCTGAAGCAGCTCGAACTCCTTCATATGCTGCTAATATCTCCTTTTCAGTTAGAGTATAGCGGGCCTCAGATCCTCGATATCCCCAACTCCAAAACCCTAGAGGTCGACCTCGGGTCTCCCCTGGTGCTTTCTGCCAGAGACTCCAGGTAGGGCCATTCTCCCCGGCTGCGGTGTAGAGCACATTTTTAACATCCGGTCCTGCCCAGACCGGCCCAAGGGCTACTGCATGAACTATCTCCCGTTTAATCTGTTCAAAGGCTTGTCGTTGCTCAGGGCCCCATTTAAAATCGTTCTTCTTCCAGGTCACTTGATAGAGAGGGCTTACAATCATACTATAATTTGCAATATGCATTCTCCAAAAACCTACAACACCTAAGAAAGCTTGCGTTTCCTGTTTACTAGTCGGTGGAGACATAGCTGCTATTTTGTTGATCACATCCATTGGGATGTGACGACGTCCATCTTGCCATTTTATTCCTAAAAACTGAATCTCCTGTGTGGGTCCCTTCACCTTACTCTGTTTTATGGCAAAACCAGCTTTCAGAAGGATTTGGATTATTTTCTCCCCTTTCTCAAAAACTTCTTCTGCTGTGTTGCCTCATACGATGATGTCAACAATGTATTGCAGGTGTTCTGGAGCTCCACCTTTTTCCAGTGCAGTCTGGATCAGTCCATGGCAAATGGTGGGGCTGTGTTTCCACCCCTGGGGCAGTCAATTCCAGGTGTACTGGATGCCCCTCCAAGTGAAAGCAAACTGTGGACGGCACTCTGCTGCCAAAGGGATTGAGAAAAATGCATTAGCAATATCAATTGTGGCGTACCACTTGGCCGCTTTTGACTCCAATTCATATTGAAGTTCTAGCATGTCTGGCACAGCAGCACTCAGCGGTGGTGTGACTTCATTCAGGCCACGATAGTCTACTGTTAGTCTCCATTCTCCATTAGACTTTCGCACTGGCCACATGGGGCTGTTAAAGGGTGAGCGAGTCCTGCTGATCACTCCTTGGCTCTCCAGTCGACGAATCAGTGTATGGATGGGGATCAGGGAGTCTCGGTTGGTGCGATATTGCTGCCAGTGCACCCTTGTAGTAGCGACTGGCACCTGTTGTTCTTTGACCCTCAGCAACCCCACAACCAAAGGGTCCTCAGAGAGTCCGGGCAAGGTGGACAACTGTTCAATTCCCTCTGTCTCCAAGGCAGCTATACCAAAGGCCCACCGGTACCCCTTTGGGTCCTTGAAATACCCTCTCCTGAGGTAGTCTATGCCAAGAATGCAAGGAGCCTCTGGGCCAGTCACAATGGGGTGTTTTTGCCACTCTTTCCCAGTTAGGCTTATTTCAGCCTCCAATACACTTAGCTGTTGAGATCCCCCTGTCACCGCAGAAATACAAATAGGTTCTACCCCTTTATAGCTTGATGGCATTAGAGTACACTGTGCACCGGTGTCTACTAGAGCTTTATACTCCTGTGGGTCTGATGTGCCAGGCCATCGAATCCACACAGTCCAGTAAACCCAGTTGTCCCTCTCCTCCGCCTGGCTGAAGGCAGGGCCCCTCTAGTACTGGTCATAGGATTCTCCACTCGCTTCTTGTAAAAACGGATTAGAATTCCTTTTCATAGAATGAGGAGTAAGATCAGCCCTTCCACTCTGTCGGCCACACCGCTCGCAGTGCTCACTGGAGGCTGAAGCAACCATTTTCCTGGAAGAACCCTCATTTGTGGTTGTTTTTCCTCGCAATTCACGTACCCGTGCATCTAGGACTGAGGTAGGTTTTCCATCCCACTTCCTCATATCCTCTCCGTGGTCAAGCAGGTAAAACCACAGGGCACCCCGTGGTATATACCTTCTCTCTCCTCTCTCTTGCCCAGAAGAATACCTTCTCCTAATAGCTGAGGTATTGGTCCGTACAGGTGGGCGGCCAAACTTATCCTCAAATCGCTGGAACTCTTGGGACCATTTCTCAGCTAGTATGTCTGGCAGTTTCTCCACAGCCACGACGAGGGAGGAAGTGAGACTTTCTTCGTATTGCCAAAGTCAGGGAGCCAATTCATCTACTGTCGGTCCCTCTTCGTCTTTCAGTCCATTACTGCCAATGCATTGGCATACAATGATGGTGCACTTCGTACAAACTTCCGCCACATGGGTCGTGCACATTGGACTTCATCTGGATCTGTGGGTAACTGCCCATCCTCTGGGTCATAATAAACCATCTCCCGCATGGCTAATTCCCTCAGGTAGTGGATACCTCTCTCCATGGTGGTCCACTTGCTTGGGTGACACACAGCATCTTCCTTGAAGGGGTACCTTTCCCTCACGCCCGATAGAAGTCGCCTCCAGAGGCTGAGGGCTTGTGTCTTTTTTCCAATCGCCTTGTCAATGCCCCCTTCCCTAGAAAGGGATCCCAATTGCTTGGCTTCCTTACCCTCTAGTTCCAAGCTACTTGCCCCATTATCCCAGCATCGGAGCAGCCAGGTGATAATGTGCTCGCCTGGATGACAGCTGAAGTCTTTTTGCATATCTCGCAGCTCACTCGGGGATTAGGGATTGGGTGATTATCTTCGGTTCTGCCTCTTCCTCCTGTTCTTGTGATGACCCTGGTTCACCTTCATCCTTCGCTAAGCGAACAGATTTTTTTGTATATTTCCTCTTCTGTATAGGGGCGATTGATATTGGCACCAGTTGATTCTCTAGGAGATAGCACCCAAAGCATGGAGATGTCTCCTCCATAGATTGGTTCCCAGAGGAGAAAAGGCAAAAGGTACAATTATTAATAGTCTCCCATAGGTGGCTCCCGAAGTACAGAGGTGACAACAATGCCGAGTACAAACACCCGATTAGTTTCACGGCCTGCACTTCTATCATATCATAAACCAGTGTTACAAACAACAACAACGTGACAACTCTAGCCCGGTTCCCACAGATGATAAACAGCACAACAGGGAGCATATACTGCAAGTAGGGCATTACATAATGCAACTTCAAGAACCACAACACCAACTTTGAGAGCAAAAGAACCCACATTGTAACCAGTAACTATCAAACCAATACAATGAATACTTATAACAAGTTTGTTTTAACACACTCTGATCAGATCCGTCATTATCTCAACCCTTCGAGCCCCACACTGGGCGCCAAAAAGGCTGTCGTGGTTTAACCCCAGTCAGCAACGAAGCACCACACAGCCACTTCCCCCTCCCCCTCCCAGTGGGGTGAGGAGGAGGAAAGGAAAAAAAAGTAAAACTTGTGGGTTGAGATAAGAACAGTTTAATAACTAAAGTAAAATATAATACCAACAATAGTGATAATGAAATATAATAATAATAATAGTAATGAAAAAGAATATAACAAAAAAAAAGGGGGGGGGGGGGGGAACCAGTGATGCACAATGCAATTGATCACCACCCGCTGACCGATGCTCAGTTAGATCCCAAGCCGCAATCCACCCCTCCCGGCCAGCTCCCCCCTGTTTATATACTGGGCATGACATTCCATGGTATGGAATACCCCTCTGGCTAGTTCAGGTCAGCTGCCCTGGCTATGCTCCCTCCCAGCTTCTTGCACACCTGCTTGCTGGCAGAGCATGGGAAACTGGAAAGTCCTTGGCTTAAGATAAGCGCTACTTAGCAACAACTAAAACCTCAGAGTGTTATCAACATCATTCTCACACTAAATCCAAAACACAGCACTGTACCAGCTACTAAGAAGAGAGTTAACTCTGTTCCAGCTGAAATCAGGACAGTTATTAACTGAGAAGTAGACAAACAGAATAGCGTCCTCCTCCACGGGGCTGTGTGACTGTGAGCTGCATCACTACAGCTCTTTGGCTACATCACCCCACCAGTTGACAATAGGTCAGATCAGGAGGAGACAATAAGGCAAAAAAAAATCAGCGCTTCTTCTATTGAGTTTTTTTGATCATAAATATTTGACACAAGAGCATGCAGACAGGGAATGCCTTGTTCACATGACCAGAAATCTCAGGGATAACTTGAAAGTCAGAGCCATCCCTCTGGACACTCTTCAGGCACACCCAGGTCCAGGGCAGAGTTTACAGAGATGTGAAGCGGAAATACAAGCCAAGTTCCATTATATACTGTAGGTACCCTGTAAACAGCCTTATAAACAATGCTACTGGCCCTCACAATGTTATCAAAGGTCTCATGGCACTTTGCCTTGTGTTCTCATAGAGGTCCCAGAGTTGGCTAACTACATGAGAACTGGAGCTATCAGTTTTAAAAATAAGCATGTTTTTAACCCTAAAGAGCTCCTGAACATCTAAAGCAAAAAAACCCAAACAACAGAACTTTTGGGACATCCTCCTGATTTCTTGAGGCTTCATAATTTTGCAGTTCTCAGGGTCAGCACTTTTTGCCAACAGTCTTTTATATTTTCCATAGTGACCTGTTTATATCTAGATCTTCCACTGTATTTTCAGAAGTATTTTCAATTTTTTCCTATATTACTGCTATTATGTCGACCTAAGTGTAAGGCACATGCAAGTCTTAAGCCACCCATACTTTTACTAGAGTAGAAATAAGAACTAGCAATGTTGATGGTATTAAAAAAAAAAGGTTAAATCCCCTGTCCTGGTTTCGGCTAGGACAGAGTTAATTTTCTTCCTAGTAGCTGGTATAGTGCTGTGTTTTGGATTTAGTAGGAAAATAATGTTGATAACACACTGATGTTTTTAGTTGTAGCTAAGTAGTGTTTATACTAAGTCAAGGACTTTTTCAGCTTCTCGTGCCCAGCCAGCAAGAAGGCTGGAGGGGCACAAGAAGCTGGGAGGGGACACAGCCAGGACAGCTGACCCAAACTGGCCAAAGAGCTATTCCATACCATATGACATCATGCCCAGTATATAAACTGGGGGAGCTGGCTGGGAGGGGGGATCGCGGCTCGGGAACTAACTGGGCATCGGTCAACGAGTGGTGAGCAATTGCATTGTGCACCACTTGCTTTGTATAGTTTAATTCTTTTAGTATTACTATTGTCATATTATTATTATCATTATCATTATTTTTCCTTCCTTTCTGTCCTATTAAACTGTCTTTATCTCAACTCACGAGGTATTTTTTTCCTGATTCTCTCCCCCATCCCAGGGGTGGGGGGGCAGTGAGAGAGCAGCTGCGTGGTGCTTAGCTGCCGGCTGGGGTTAAACCACGACATCCCCACATATTCTCCCTTTTCACCACAGCCCACTTTCAAAAAACCCCATGCTTAGTTCTGTAACCTCCTTCTTTCCAAGGCTCAAGTTTACATGTTTTTCCACCGCATACCGTACTGCTAGCTCCCTCTCTAGCCATGTTGCTCTTTCTCTCTCAGCACAGCCAAAAGGCCCTTGGGGATAGCGGCCAAGTTTCTACACAGGTTCAAGGGTACAAAGCCCCATAAGCCCACACACTTCTTAACACTGTTGGTTGCAGCTTGGTTTAAAAGCACCATGCTCAGGACTCGGGCAAGCCTTGGGCAGACCAAGCAGTACTCCCTCCTCTGACGCTGTCTAGCCCAGGTGAAGCTTTGAGCCATTGGTGGTGCCCAGACTCTCCTGTTTCTGTACGCTTTGGCTGGGGTGGGTGCTCAGCCAGGGCATCCCATATTGATGCAGAGCCTGATCTTGGGAGAAGCCTGGACCTCAACTGAGCGCGGACGTATGTGGAGGGTGTGTTGATCATGGACACAATGCAGCAGCATTAGTGGTCTGGGCTACAACCTTTCTAATGCCCCATTTCCTCTGGTCTGACATGAACGCAGCAGGAAGAGCAAGTTGCTCTGTCTCTCCTTTCTCTTTTTCCTTTTGTCATGAAACAGCCTTTATTCTAGTGTCCTCCTGCACTGGGTCAGGGAGCCCATGTGTTCCTGCCCAACACCCGTTGCAGCACAGCCCTTCTTAGCCAGCTCCAACCACCAGAGAATCCTGCCAGTCCTCAGAAAGGGCAAAAAATGGTAAATCCATTTTTCTGGGGCATATCCTGGAAATGTATCTGGAAATCTTGGGCAAGCTGGATTTTTCAGAAAGACAGTTTTGATAAACTATTTCTCCTATTCCTGAGCCAAGTAGCATACACACACACATATTCACTCGGACTATATGAGTGAAATTGGAGAGTGTTAAAACCATGACTGCTTAAAAACTGGTTAAATCCCATCATCCTTAAACAGCTCTGGAATCTACCCAACATGTACAAACAGAGATACAAACAGCTCCAGAGATACTAAGTCAGCCTCAGCTACTGCCATTAAACATAGGAGGAATGGATAAACATAGGCCAAGGTCCTGATTTTTCAGATGCACACCTCTACAACTTTACTACCACCTCAGAAATCACAAGAACTATTCATAAATTTAACATAATATTAACGTTTACAGGCCCACTACTCAAGGCATTTGCCAACAACATCTAGCATGTCTAGTTCATAGACATGAACTTGAGACCGGATTTTTACATGCAGGAATCTAGTGTTTTATACATGATTAATCATCTCCCCTAAAAAAAAAAAAAATCACCAAAGTCTTGTGAGACACTTTACATTGTTTCTCTTTTATAGTGATTCCAGCCATTTCAAACTCACATGAGATTTTTATCTCTCCAGTGCTTTCTAAAAATCTTACCTACTACATCTCACCAACATATTGCTTTAGTCTGAAAGTACATACACACTTAGATACCCTTACTGAGAATACAGTCCTTACAAAAGGCCTTTGTGTGACTATGCACACAGGAAAATGTGTACACAGACTGCATGTCACTCACTGAACTGGACTGAGGTTCAGGCATGAACGTAAAGGTATCTCAAATGTAACAAATTTATTGGAGGTAACAGCAAGCAAAATTCTGAGCTCTTCAACAAGTTATTCTAACAAAATGAGGCATAGGAGTCCTAAGTTATCGTGAAATGTGACTAAATATTAGCATTGCAGAGATACAAACCATGTTCGTTCCATTTCTTCTGAGGAACAGATATGGGTGGTTCCAGGAAATAACCCAAAACAAATAAAATCAAATATCAAATCTGGATGTTCTCCAATTAATTAGACAATGTGAGATCAAATATATATTTGACAGGAACAAAATCATACCCACAAGTCTCAGTGCATGTATATACCATATACTGTTTGTTTGTCACTACACGATCAATACCACCTTTTGGGATTTTTTAGGTAACTGCCTTCTGAGGAAACAGACTGACATGTTAAGCCAGATCTCCTCATAAAAATCCTTCACAGACTTCTAAGTGCTATTTCAAATGCCTGGCACTTGCTATGGTAAGAGACTAAAGCAGTCAAAAGTTGTTTGAGTGCTCCCACAAGGACAATGATTTCATCTAGCAGTTACTTTCGGGGGTTGTTGTCTTTGTCACTTGGAGCAAAACATGCTTATATGTGAGAATATGGCTGTGAGTTTGCTATAGCACTAAGTTACATGAATGCATTTTAACTATTTTCATATGCAGGGAGAAGTTTGTGTGCTGGGAAGCTTCCTACTGAGGTCTGAGGGCCTCCTCTCATCACTTTCATGTCCTAGGTATAAATAGCTATCATCCACTTCAATGGGAGTTTCACATTAGCTTGTGAAAGAAAAGGCTGGAAACTAGTACTGCAATATACAAATCAGCATAGTTCTATTTATTTTTACAGCTGGGTTATTCTACTGCAGTAAACATAAGCACGCAAATTTCCTGGAGCAATTCCATCCCACATTTTGATTCCCCATCCATAGTGCATTCCATCTAAGTTTGTTTTCCTGTATTTTCTTTCACACCTGTCATCTGCTTTACAAACAAATCACAACTTGTATATAATACAGGTGGCAACGGGAGAAAGCCTAAAAGTCAGATTTAATTAGGCGGGATATGAATAGCTGTAGATTAAAAAAAAATATTTGAGGACAGTATGTACACAATACCAGAAAAAAAGTCATTGTTATGTAAAAAGTTAATTCTGCTTTTTCAAGAACTCTTGAAACAACTCTTTACCAAAGATGATAGAAGATTTTTACAACAATGAAAATGTACTTTAATGATTTTAAAAGCTTAGTTTTCTCAAAGGTCATGCAGGAATTTGAGGTGAATCCATTTTTTAAGACTGCTTAGATTACTGGGAGGGCACAAGCAGTTGGTTGCAACCTGGAACCGTTTCCATATAACACTGCCAAAATTGCGTACCTAAGAAGAAATCTTTATGGGGCAAAGCACCAGCTGTTTGTGGATCATAGAATCATAGATTACAGAATGGTTTGGGTTGGAAGGGACCTTAAAGATCATCTAGTTCTAACCCCCCTGCCATGGCCAGGGACACCTTCCACTAGATCAGGCTGCTCAAAGCCCCATCCAACCCGGCCTTGAACACTTCCAGGGAGGGGGCATCCACAACCTCTCCGGGCAACCTGTTCCAGTGCCTCACCACCCTCACAGTAAAGAATTTCTTCCTTACATCTAATCTAAATCTACCCTCTTTCAGTTTAAAGCCATTACCCCTTGTCCTATCACTACATGCCCTTGTAAAAAGTCCCTCTCCAGCTTTCCTGTAGGCCCCCTTTAGGTACTGGAAGGCTGCTATAAGGTCTCCCCGGAGCCTTCTCTTCTCTACGCTAAACAACCCCAACTCTCTCAGCCTGTCCTCATAGGCGGGGACTGATCATCTTCATGGAGTCAGCATGGCTTCATCAAAGGGAAGGCATCCTTGATCAACCTGATAACCTTCTGTGATGAAATTACTAGCTTGGTAGATGAGGGGAAAGCAGTAGATGTTGTCTTCCTGGACTACAATATGGCCTTTGATACTGTCTCCCATAACACCCTCATAGACAAGCTGTTGATGCAGGGGTTAGATGAGCAGACAGTGAGGTGGACTGAAAACTGCCTGAATGGCCGGGCCCTGAGGGTGGTGACTGGTGGCACAAAGCCTAGTCTAGCACCCCCCCACTATGTACCCCAGGGGTCCATACTGGTTCCAGTCCTGTTTAACATCTTAATCAATGACCTGGGTGATGGGGCAGAGTGTACCCTCAGCAAGTCTGCTGATGACACAAAACTGGGAGGACTGGCTGATAGGCCAGGGGAGCATGCCGGCATCCAGCATGACCTCAACAGGCTGGAGAAATGAAGTTCAGCAAGGAGAAGTGCCAAGTCCTGCACCTGGCGAGGAACAACCCCCCCCACCAGTATATGCTGGGCACCACCCAGCTTGAAAGCAGCTTGGCAGAAAAGGACCTGGGGGTCTTGGTGGACAACAAGTTGAACATGTGCCAGCAATGTGCCCTTGCAGCAGAGGAGGCTACCAGTATCCTGGGCTGAGTTAGACCAAGTATTGCCAGCAGGTCAAAGGAGGCGATCCTTCCCCTCTGCTCAGCACTGGTGAGGCCACACCTGCAGTACTGTGTCCCATTCTGGGCTCCCCAGTAAAAGAGAGACATGGACATACCAGAGAGAGTCCAGTGAAGGGCCACGAAGATGATTAAGGGACTGGAGCATCTCTCCATTGAGGAAAGGCTGAGAGAGCTGGGACTGTTCAGTCTGGAGAAGAGAAGGCCCCAGGGGGATCTCATCAATGTCTATAAATACCTGAAGGGAGGGTGCAAAGAGGACGGAGCCAGGATCTTTTCCATGGTGCTCAGTGACAGGACCAGAGGCAATGGGCACAAACACAGGAGGTTCCTTCTGAACATCAGGAAACACTTTTTCACTGTGAGGGTGACCAAGCACTGGCACAGGTTGCCCAGGGAGATGGTGGAGTCTCCATTCCTGGAGACAGTCAAAAGCCATCTGGACACGGTCCTGGGCATCTGGCTCTAGATGGCCCTGTTTGAACAGGGGAGTTGGACCAGATGACCTCCAGAGGTCCCTTCCAACCTCAACCGCTCTGTGGTTCTGCAAATATTAAAACATTACAATTGGTACAAACATTTGTGCTTTATGCAAGACACTAAACATCTTCAAAGGAAGGGAACAGTCCTGGTTTGATGTCCTTTGCAGTGACATGTAATGCAAATCCCTTCTCAGTTATTCAGCAAGATCCCTAAATTCCCTAATAGCTCCCCTTTGCCCTCTTGGTAGTCTGCCAGACTTGCTAAGTCTCCTGCAAGCTTCCGGTTTCTGACTTATGCTTTTGAGGACTTTTTTAGCTATTTGCCCTCATCACTTCCTTTGTGCACACTGCCTGATGTAGTTTACACTATTGTAACCCTTGTGCTAGGTGTCAACAGCAGAAGCAGAGGAGGGGTTTACTCTGCCTATCTGGTGGGCCAAGTTTTCTTGTTCCAAGAGTTTTCTAATATAAATATTTAAAAAATCACAAGGCAGCAGTTTGTGCCCTTTTTAAAGAGTCTGGCTGTTCACTTCAGGGTCCCTCCAAAGAAATGATTTAACTGACAAAGAGTAAAAAAGAACAGGCCTCTGCACCCTTTCAAAGACAAAAATGTAAGGGCTGAGTGCTGACTTGTTTAGCCTTGCCAAAGGAAGACTGAGTGACACAAGGGGGGTCAGATCTCTTGCTATAAATACCTCAGGGAGAAAACAGTTATTCATGCTAAGAGACAATGCTGGCATAAGAACAACTGCATATAAACTAGCTGTGAATACATTTAGGATGAATACTGAAAGCAGATTTTCATCCATTGGAGCAAAGAGACCCCAGAGCAGCCTTCAAAGAGGAGCAATAGCAGCACACGTGCGCACAATGGCATCTGAGTTCAAGAACAAGAGTTTAACAGGAGATTGGACTCTGACACAGAAGATCCATTTTACTGTTGCATCCTTGTCATCTGTTCCACATTATAATTCATTCCGACAAAAGATGAATACTTTTCATGAATAACTCTGTTGCATGTTATGCCCATGCATAAACCTCACGATGGCCTGTAGTGATGAATGACAGTCAAGCACACTGAATGAAAAATCCCTGCCAGCCTATGCCTCACAGAAAAGGCATCAGCATGACATACCAGAGTTTATCAGTCTCAGAAATAATCCTGATAAAGCATGTATATAACTCAGCCTTCAATGTGTGGCTGACGCACAGATTTTGTACTCAGAGAGCTATTTCAGCTAGGGGTTAGATTTCTCACCCCCCTCATGCTCCTCTGGAAGTTTTTGCAATGTAGTCACTGTGGAGGCACAGTTAAATGGGTACAGACATCTCAGAAGGTGACATCATATATTCTTCCTTCTTACACTGAAATATGCAATGCAGGCAAAAGGCACTTTTATACCATTATAACCACAAATGAACTAGGAAAATCATATGCTTTAACTAGACTTGAACCACTAAAACAGACTCATGTGAAGTCAAGTCCTTGAAAGAAATCTTTAAGAAACAAAACTAAACCCGTTTCAGCACGCAACCTATACTTCACCAAGAAGGTTTTAGTCATTAGCCGGTTTTGAATGCCAGAAGGTAATTTTCTTTCAGAACAGACTGCCCTGTGACATTGTGTTATGAAATTTCACATTCATAATTTTATTATAATCTGAATAGAGGTGATATCTGAAGAGCAGAGAAAATGACTATACAAAGAATTTATAGAACATTCATTTACATACTGGAGACCTTTTGATGTTTCTTTACAGTTTCAAGAAAAAGGCAAAAATTTTCACTAGTAGGTAAATCCAAGAAGGAAACATTAAATTTTTAATGATACTGTTGGATACAGGGAAACCATTTAATTAAAAACATGGCTTTTAGCATTTTTGTAGTTTAACACTGTATGATTATAGTAGTACATTTACTAAGCAGGTTAATAGGAGTCTGGCTAAATACATGTGTCAACTTGCTGCCATTAGTTATGAAACTGCATATACACATCTACCAAAAACCTTGAAAGAAAGTGCTGTATTAACTATTTAGTCTTGTATTTGCCATGAACATAAGTTTCGTGAATATCTTTCTACATACACTACACAACGGTACATACTGAACTATTTTGCTTTGTGCATTTTTTAATTCATTAAAAAGCAAAAGCATGTGGCAATATACCATCCAAAGGAATGCATAATAGAAAACCTCCCTTAGAAACAGGGCAACTTCTTTTTTCCCACTTACCAAGTAGAGCTAACTCCCAGGAAACACCACCAGGAGTGTCAGCGTTCAATTCCTTATGCTCTTGAATTCAGCAGGCCTTGAGAAAGCACAAGGAATATAAAATAAGGCCCTGAATGGAAATAATAATACATGGGAAAAAAAAAGACACTTTATTTTCAGCCCAAAGGCTAACACTTGGTGTCTAACAAGACACAGTAAAATTTAAGCATCATCTACAGAAGTAAAAAAATATAGTAAAAAATTCCTCCTCATTTTAATGCTTACAACATATCAGATTTAACTCTAATCGAGACTTAAATCTAACTGAAATGTCAGCTGAAGAAATTCACTGGGCTCCAACTGGCTGAGTAGATTAGGCAACTGGGTTCTTGGTGCATCAAAAGGATATTAAAAGGAAACTTGTCCTCACATGTTTCAAAAGGAACAAAGCTCCTAAGAACTGCATTCTTTTTTGGATGGTATATAAACACCGTTTAAGTAGTATACCTCTGTGTCAAAAGAACAGAATTATTTGGTACAAATCAGAGGCACTTGCCTTTGTTGCTTCAACGGTAGCTACTACGCTTTGGATTGCTTCACCCTTCTACACTCAATCCAATGCCCACTGCTACTAATACACCACTTCCTGGTCCAAATACATTAAAATTCAAATCTTTCTTCTCTCTCCCTCTCTTCCCCACCCCCTTCCTTTTAAAAGGTATAAAGTTATTTATACAAAATTCATAGTTACACAAATAATTTGGTAACACTTGGACTATGGTCACTGAATAAGGTATCCATGGTCCTAATACTTTAGGAAATAGAAGAGAGCTGTTAATAAAAAACAGATCATAATTTATACAGGACAAACGTAGTTCAAATTGGTGGAACCTTCTTACCATATAGCCCAACCAGAGTCTCCCATTCCATTTAACCATTATTTAGTAAGAGTGGATAGAAGGATTAAATCCTCCAAGTGGGTACAGTTACTAGTTAATCCAGTGCCTCATGCATCGGCATACCAAATTCAGCATCAAATTTTATCGCTCAGGTTATTAATTTAATGTTGACAGCCACACATCAAAGAAATACAGGCAATGAAACTTTTCAGTACCGTCACACTGAAGCTGCTTTATTACCATCAGTTCTGATATGGGGGTCTAGTACTGCTCTTTTTGGAGTGAATGGGAATTACACAGTAGACCTAAGCGGCTTACTCTCCTCGTGAAGGTTTCCACTGTAACCTACTGTATCAATTTTCTGTAAAGCTAACGAGCACTTTGTTATGCATTTACAATACCGATGTGTTTAGAAAGATACAGAGATATGTACAAGTGTGATGGTTGTAGAAATGATGACATAAATGCTCTCAAGAAATGGGACACAAAATAAGTTCTATTCCCTTTTGGATTTCCTGAATCAAGGAATTATTAAAAAAACATTATAAATCAAAAAATAGTTCCTACAGATAAAAAAAAGCCAAAAAATCCTCAAAACTCCAATAAAAAGGGGACCAAAAGAATCCACAAATACAATTACGTATTAGGTAGGGGAACAAATGTTACTGCCAAAACAGTATTGCAGAGACAGGAAATGGGAAGTATCTTGTCACTGTAAGACAAAAGTCAAAATAGGAGACTCCATCGTCTATAGCAAGGCACAGGCTATACACACTTTTACTTATGCAAAATAGCGCTGAAGAGGCAAAGCTCAACAATGGGCTAGTTTAAGAATATCCGTATGACATAGCAAGATCTGAGATCTACTATAAATAATCTGGCACAGGTAAAAATACATAAATTATAAAATTTTCTTCTTTGCTTTTCCCTCATTTTTGTCCTGTAATTATTAAAATACAGAATCTTCCCTGCTTAGTTCTCTGTATAAAAAAAAATACAAAAAAACCCAATTACAGAATAGATTTCCACGCAACCTCTTTTTTTTTTGTTCTGCCACCTCTCCCCTATTTAAAATTTTTCAAACTAAAACAGCCCAGCATTCTTAGCACTAAATACAGAGCAATCTCCCTGAATATTCCACATTGCCGCTCCTTTCTTATCAGAAATCAACTTGCACAAACCTTCTCTTCACATACATCTTCCCCTTTCTCCATTCAGTTCCCATCACCGATCACATAAAGATGATGGGAAGAGCAAATAGTCTTCCTCAGACCATCATTCTCTTAAGAGCATGTTTGCAAGGCCTATAGCTACCATTGATGCAACTACGGCAAGTGTCTTTGTGGGGGTTATACAAAACATTTTCTGCACAAAAAAGTAGCACAGCCTAGTGAGTATTTCTGCTCCAATAAATGATGAGAAACAGCAGGTGAAAATGTATTAGAAACCCTTCAGGAGAAAAGTTTTTCATTTATGCTTCATTCAGGTATGGGCTACATGGGTTTGGGTGGCACCCAGCTTCTTTTTTGTCCTTTGATATAAAAAAAAAGAAATAATGCTTTGTTAAGTCAGAGGCATCTTCAAAGAAAAGGCTGAACTCTTGCAAACACAATGCAGACAGACCATCCTCTGCCTTCCTTCTTGGGAATGGCAAGGTTCAGACATTACTGCTGAATAGGCTTTCTCCCTCTCACAGTGCTTTCCTTCAGTGAAGACAGTGAAGAGCTCTGAGTCAAGGATGGAAAGACATCAGATCTTCTTCTGGGATCCGATCATGACCTTTGATACAAAGTTCACAATGGCGCTAGCAGGTTGCTCTGGATCGTGCTCTGCAAATAGGTGACATACATTGTCTGTGGCACTGCCTTGCTTCCTGGCAACGAACCCAAATACTCTGCAAGGGCAACAATCACAGTGTATCAGAGAACAGACAGACAGGCTCGTTTGATGAAGCAAGAAAGATGCTGCAGAAACCAAAAGCACAAATCAGACTTCACCTGTTCTGATGGACAAAGTCCCATGTGAGTGCTCAACACAGTGGTCCAGATGTACCAGCCAACTCAGGAGCTCCCGAGTGGCTCAGGATGGCCAGAATCAGGGAAGGAGACTGTCCCCTTCCTTCTACTCTGTCTATATTGCATCCTGTACTGTTTGCTGTCAGAGACATGCTGCTGACCCTGGGGATGTATTTAATCTGATTCAATACTGCTGTTCTCTTACCTGCCTTGGGGGTGTGTGGTGTGGTGTGTCAGGAATTGCCTAAAGAGAGGTTCTGAGGGCCACATATCTCAGTGGACAGGGTACTGGAAATAGGACTTAAGCCATCTGTTTCTGTTCCTTTCCAGAAAACAGTGCCTGAGCTCTCTCTGTTTAGGTTTTTTCTTTTGGTAAAAGGGGAACAACAATGTTTCTCTTCAACAGAAAACACTTTGCAATCCACTGGTAATTATATATTTATGCCACACACTAGTATTACTAGGAGTGTTTTCATCTATGTGCCTTGTGTGGGATTTTTTTTTTTTTAAAGCTATCAGTCTGAGTGAGACAAGTAAGCTTGTGTTAGTGTTGCTGGACAAGTAGAACACAAAACCAAGTAGCAAGTGGCTCTGTTTTCATTTCTGAAACTTTAGTCAACCTGCAACCTAAATAAAGAACGCTAGCTCTGGTTCCAGACATCTACTATCACATAATTAGGCCCTGACTTGCAGAGGTGCAGATGAAGTAACTGAAGTCTAATTACAGTGGGCACAGAGACTTTTGTCTCTGAACAGCTGCTTTCCCTTCTACATCTCTGACAAAGATAATTTAGAACACTAAGAAACTGATCACTGCAATGATATTCCTAAAGCATTCAGTTAAAAGAGGCTCCAACAGGTGTCCACTTACTTTGCAGAAAGGCCATCTTTCATCCATCTTGTTGTCCATTAAGAAAGCAGTTAAAAAAAAAAAAAAAAGGAATGGAGAAATAAAAATGAAACCTATGTTAGGGTTTTTTTGTAGATCAACAATACAAACAACATATTAGAAATACTGCTTGTCCTCCTTACTTTCTGTCCTGTGGATCCAAAGCACAGAAAATAACAGTGTTGACCGGATAATGTCGCCGAAAAAAGAGTCTGGATAGGAAGAAATAAAACAAGTTTTAGGAATAGTTAAGATGCTTAAAATTTTAAACAACAAACAGATCTGAAAAATAAATTATATTTAATCTCAATTTAATAATGATGATATATTCTTTTTGCTATCTTTGAGTGACTTTGAAAGCCACCTGAACTGCTCCAACCAAATAAATCCATATTTAGAATAGTAACGTCAAGTTTTTGAACCAAAAGAAAACTGACCCTCAAGCTACGAAAAAGAACCAGAAGTATGAAATGTATTTTTTTCTAAAAACTGGCCATTCAGATGCTATGTCAGTGGGAAATGCAGCTTCTTGGAACTTGTGAATAATTTGATTATATTAAGTTTCGAAATATAAGCACTCCTAGGCATTATAATTTAAGGTTTTGTCCTTGATCTGCTATAAGTGCTTGCAGATCCCATGGAATTAATAAGTCTGGCACTTTTTTTTTTTTTTTTAAACCCTATAATGAATCCTGTTGTCCCTCCTTTGTTATTGTCAGTTTTCAAATCTAAAGACTTTGTGGTAGCCTTAATAGCATGCAGTACAAAGTAAATATAAATTAACTTTTTATCATAGTATTTTACAGGCTATCCAAAGCACTATTTCAAATACTGGAGATACACAGTGTCTGCTTAGGCCAACTCTGTTCAGTGGTACTGGTGAAAGATACCACAAAGATAAATTATTTCACGGAATAGGTTGAGTATCAAATGCTGGCAAAGCCATTACTTTCCCTTTTTATAAGAAATAACAACAATTAAAAAAATGCCATGGCAAAGTGACCTTCCAGAGGTAAAAGCTGCCATGTGGAAGTAATGTCCATAGCTTAAAACATTAATTCTCCAGTACTGCAGACAGCTGACACTGTCACCATCATTCTTTAGACAATCCTATTATCCTCTGAGACAGAGACTCCAGAACATAACTAGGAAAATCAAATCAACAGCAGCCAACACTTGTTGGGGACAAGGCCGGATATTCTCTTTCCAAACCTGTTTTGCTTACTTTCTTTGATTATCTGTCAATGTGATTCCCTGTGCAGACACCTTGAAATGGACAACCGTTGAGATGGGAGAAGGATCTTGCATCAGCGTCAGGCTCAAGGCCTTCTGTACTGCCTGGTAGCCCGTGAGGGACTCCATCTCCACTGAATTCAGGTACCAAACGTTACACGCTGTAATGAAAGAGGGGAAAGACTTTTGAGAGGTCATGACTGAACAGCAAATAAATGGGTATCTTCTGAACAAAACCAAACAAAATGTAAATTTTCCACCTTTGTAAAGCAAACAGGTAAGACTAGCAGCAAACTATCAAACCTTCTACATGTGCCTCACCTTGTCCTACTGTTGCTTCATATTTAAGACTAATTTTGGAGGTCACAGGCCTTTTGCTGTCCCTTTGTTTTTAATACCTTTATATTTAAGCCAATGACTGTATTTATCTATTACCCACAGATCCTGAAATTTAAACAAATACAAGACAGCAGCAGAGAGAGAGGCCGCTCATAAGTACTACTACAGCAAAGGCATTCCTGAGGGGAAAGAATGGGGATATTTTGCTTTTAAATTCAATTACAGCAGCCTATAAGAAAATACACATTTTTGCAGCATCCGTTCACACATTTTACACTTTCAAATGGTATTTAAATTATATTCAAAGGAGACCATTCACTTGTTTGGCAAGACAAAAACGTTTTCACCCCATAAAGAACTGAGGGTTGCTGCAAAGTTCACTTCTCATTAATTCCATAGTGTTTTGTATGTTTAGCAATGTTAGGGCAAATGAAACAACTTCCACATTGACAAAAATTACTGACATGTATTTTTAGGTCTATTCTTCATCTCAGCATGCACTTATTTTTAAAAGCCCTATTCCTCTCCTAGAGGTATCAGTAACTTCTGAAGTATCTCTATAAAATAGAAGCTCATTGGTTTCTAAGGCTACCGAACAGTTAATTTTTTTACCTGGTCTCATATCAAATCTGCAGCAAGCACTAGGAAAAGAAGTACTAATGCTATATAGCATTATATAGTAGTACTATAGCACTGTATAATACTACATAGCACTACATGGTAACAGTGCCATATAACATTATACAGTAGTAATTATTATTATTATATAGTATTAATAGAATTATTCAAATGCTTAAATACTTTGGAACTGTGGTATAAAGTCAAATTTACAAGCAGATTAAGAACATTTTTGAAACTGAAAAGCCCTCTTAGTCTTATTCTACAGCACAAGCAAGAATGATTAAACACATCCGTAGCTAAACACTGGTACCAAGAGACTTTGTGTTTTGGTAAAAACATTTGTGTAGGTATCCAGGACAGAATTTACAACTCTGGCAGCTGACACATGCCAATTACCATGCTAATATTTCATCTGTTTAGCAGTTTAGCTTCGCTTGCCAACCTTACTATGAAAGCAGAGATTAAATTAAACCTAACAGCTTCTCTTTTCATATGGCTATTCTGTAATCTGGCTAAAGCTTTCTCCTGTGACTATCTACACAAAATACACAGCTAGACTTTGGCACTTTGAAAACAACCAAACAATCATACAGTCAAAGACTGCATAAGCGTAAGTTTGATTCCAGCATGATGATCAGCCCAATAACTCCAAGCTCTGGAGTCTGTCAGTGAAAGAAGGGATCCAGAAATTTGATTTATTTGATTTGTAAGTGTAAAAATTCCCAAACGTATTTGCGCATTGGTATGATAGTAATTGATTCAAACAAAGGTTATTGAAACTATACAATTCATGCAGAGAGGGATTTAAGACAATGAATGGCAAGTTCAATGAGGCCTTCCTCACTGAACAGCTTTCTGTCATGTCTATCCAAAATTGTAAATAACATTCCAAACCATAAGCTCTCCTCTTCTCACATCATTACTGCGTACAGATCTAAAGCTCTTCATTATCCTGTGAGCCTTTCCCATCACAGGAAGCTTGCCTTGTTTCACAGTCACACTCGTCACCACTTCTGAGACCCAGGTGAAGGGTTTCCCTTCCTCTTCCGCCACACATTGCATTGGTGTCAACAGACTGTGTTCAGGTTTTGTTTCCAAATGAAATAGCCAAGCATTTTGTCTAGATTGCCCTCAATGTGATAGTTCCAAAGCAGTCACCAAATACAGTAGATTCCTTTACTTCTGTAGCACAAAAAATAATAAATGGAACCTTTTTCAAAAGTGTTGGAAAATGCAAAAATGTCAGCTTAAAAAGATTACAGGAAAGGAAAGGTAATGAGAAAGGCTAAAAGATTTCTCATTTAAGAACATCATGCATGGTCTGATGGGGTATCGAGTAACAGCAATCCCACAGAAACCATACGCAAGGCTAGAACAAAAGGAAGACATCTGTGTCTTTTGTGCAATGCAGCTGCCCTGCAATGTTGCTGCTCTCGTCTTCCACAGGTGGCATTTTGTAGTCATGTCCGTGCTACCACCAACAGCTGTACAATGCAGCCATTTCGAGCAACCTCTGCTGCTTTTAGACTGGGAATGTGCTTTGTTCAGAATGCTTAGTCCCTTGACTGTATTAGTGGAAACAGAGATGAAGAACTGGGATTTATTTGGGGCAGAATATTTTGCTGCCAAACAGGAAGGCTAATAAAGCAAGGTCTGTTCTAGGGAAAAGCCACTTATCTGTATAGTTTCTAGTCTTCAATTGTCACTCTCTAGGAAGCAAAGGATTTCTGCTTCTGCATTTACATAATGACTGGAAATGCTCATTAGGTTTTTCAGACAGCTATAAGAAACGATCACTCTAGGAAAACACGTCTTCATTGTTTTGCTTGTGGAGTGGGAGAAGGGTGGGGTAAAGTAGGGCAGGGAAAACGTGTATATGCTTTGACTAAACTGCAGGTGCTCACACAAGCTCAGATAGTCGGAAAAGAAACAATTTACATGTTTTGGGTCTGCACTTCAGTGTTGAACTCTACAACTTGAATGTCTCTATGACTGGAGAGGGACCTCTGAAACACGGAAAATCAGTGGGAAATGATGTATCAAGGCAAAAAAAGCCTCTGAGAATCTCTCCTAGCTAACTTATCTATTCAGGTTCCAAACCCTTGTTTAAAAACAAAAACAGCAACAACAAAACAGGGAAAGAACAAATGTACTAAGTTCCTCAAATGATCCATGATGTGACAGCCCCCATAAGGAGTTATCTGACTACTGCCCCAACTGAAGTAGGAATTCTTTTTCTTTGAAAAGCATTGCCTGAGCAAGCAGAAATCCACATTTCTCAAAAGACAACACATGCCTCTTTTGCTGGGTTTTCAAGAGGGAAAATTCTACAAAAATTCATTCTCCTTGGTTTTTTCCCTGTTGGCCACAACAAACACCACCAGCACTGGCAGACGGAAAGGCCAACACGTGCTCACTCCTAGCACAGCCTCGCAAAGGTTTGCCATTGCCTCAGCCATACATTCCTGCTTGATTACAGCACTTGAAGTGGTACTTCAAATTTTTAAGTCAAAGCAGATCGCTGCACAAGCAAGGAGCAACTCTCTCCCTCTCCAGAGCTGCTCAGCTTGGCAACTGCCGCCTTCAGAAGTGCCCTAAAATGGGTGAGGGCAATGAGGCAGCATTCTTATAAAGGCATGCTTGGCCACAACACTTTTGCCTGGGGCTCCAGTGGTAGGCTAAACTCGAAGGAGAGTGGCAAATGTAGTGTATTCTCCTGCTCTAAGAGGACTAATCAGGTGGACAGATAGATCCTGGCGAGAATTCATAGCAGCCTGAAAAGCAGGGACCATGGGAGGGTGTGGACAGGATCCCCTGGGCATGCCCACCATACAGGGGAATAACACAGTGGCTGCATTTCTACTAAGGACAGCTTTAAGATTACGAAGGGGTACTCAGAGCACCACGTCCAATAATGGTGGGATAGGATGCCACCACACCTTTTCAGACAGGCTATTTCACTAGCTGTCTCTGGGTCAGCTGCACACAAACAAAGCAGATGAGAAGTAGAGCACGTCTCTACACAGCTGTTGCAAATACCTCTATTTGAGAGCGATACAGACAGTACCAATGCATAGCATCACATCATTTGGAGGTAATCTTGTCAGGGTTCTTCTGTCACATCAATAAGCTCACGGTAAGACAACTTAACTTTCCAGAATAGGTGCTGCAGTATGCATGAGAATCCATAAAACAGCATCCAATGGAAAAGACACTGGACATTTCCTAACAACATGCAGCATCAAGTGAAGCACAGGGAAATGTTTTTTAATTGTTTTTTCAGATTGATGGGACAGTAAGCATTTTCCAGTGGTACTACTGACCCCTATGCTGAGAATTTAACCCTACTGAACACTTTCCTTAGTTGCCTTTTGCAGACCTCAGACATAGTTCATGAACCTCTGCAACCACAGGTTGAAAATATCTTCTCTAAGTTCATCAGTTATGAAAGCCGTATCACCACTTCAAAATTGCTGTGCTTGAACCAACCTATGTGTACCTCATATTCTCATGGGAGACACAACTGGAAAGCAAACACAGGGTTGTACAACTTAGGAGCTGGTTGCAGAAAACAGAAAGAACTTGGTACATATCCTCATAGTGCCCTTTACACTTCTACACAGCACTCTAAATTTAACTCCTCCCTTTAAACATCCTTCAGTCCAGTCTAAGCTTCAGCTTCTCGCAGCCTGTAAGATACAAAATTTGTTGACAGTCAAATGCAAGGAAAAAGTTTAACAGACCTGCACCCTGTTTGAGAAGCTCCGCTGCTGAGTTTGCAGCAGTTTGTGGAGAAGTTTCTGCTATCTCCTCCAAGGGATCTGCAAACAGAAAACACTGTCTGTGTCTTGCTTGGACTTGAATTGACAAATCAATGCACATGGTCAAGTATGAGTTTAGCTTTTGTAATTGTGATCTCATCTACTGGACAACTCTTGGCCAGAAACATGAAACAATCTTGTATCTGCAACTATAATCATTCACATGGTTTTGGGGCTGTATCAGTTTTTTTGCCTCTAGCACTGCAGGAGGGATGCTCAGTCTTTATTTCCTGACAGTAAAAGACGTAACTACATAGCATATGCTGCAGGGACACACATGATGTCACGTTAAAACAACACTAATAGCTATATTCCCTCATTACAACCTTGAAATTTTTTAATTATCTCATTTAATTTCTATAACTTCCACTAATTTAGGCACAAAGATTTTGTGTTTCTATGATGAAATCAATTAATTGCATTTTGATTCAGAAGACAACAACATAATCCTTCTTTCTTCATACTTATGTAGAAAACAAACATCTGAACTATTAAGATGGCAGTGGAATGTTTGCCTCCCAATCTTCTGTTAAAATTAGTGAGAAAACTGTCCATCCGTATGTTATTTCAGTTATATAAATGCATGTCAAAAGATCTCACTGCTGTATTTAACATGATGCATGCTGTATTTCAATACATTCAAATGAGGAAGAGAGCACTAATATGGTGTGTGACACTATTCATATGTTCACAGTTATCCACATGCTTTAAATACTCCACGCACTGTGTCCAGAATCATTAACCACAGAAGACCATCTTAAAATGCATGATCATATCAAATTCAAAAATAAATCCAAAATAAAATTTCACTGTGGTATCTTTATTCAGGACAAGGCAAATGGTTCAGTCCTGCACCTCTGCCAGAACAGAAGGAGCTTTCCATTTTAGGTGAGGAGGATAAGGAGAACAAGCCCACCTACCACACTGGTTTGCCATATAAAGAGATCTCTGGTCACATCTACCGTAGCATGTTTTTGTGCTAAAATGGTTTCGTCAATGTATTTGCATAATTCAAATGCTATGTTTGAATACTGACATATGGCCTTTAAGAAAGGTTGAAAGAGTTCAGTAGAAAACCACAAGAATGTTTAACATTTCAACGATACATCTGGTGTTAACTTTATGTGGGAGAGTAACAGACAACTGAATTATGGTGCAAGCATAGCTACATTCTGCTGTTGTCTTAGAGTGGTTTATGAAATCACCATAACCAAAATTAGAATTACAGTCCCATGATGCAACACAGCGTTTTGATCATTTACTTAAACAATATTTGGACCTGTGTAAGTTGCTACTTCCTTCCTGCCAGTGTCACACTCAGGGCACCTTCTGTTCTTTACCTACTTGCCTTCCCTAAAGCCCTTTTGCCACCCAGACCTGAATGAGTGGTTACATCTAAATGCACATGGGCATAATTTCCTGTCTGAGAAGTACATTTGTCTTCCTACATGCTAGATTACTGTGCAGATTTCCATGATGCATGTATGTTTATGACTGGAATATCACAGTACTAGTCTGCTCACAACTACAGCTTGGATAAGAGCCGTCAGCAGTACTGAAGAACCACTTTTAACACACAGCTTCCTTCCCTGTGCATTCTTGCTTAGATCTTGACTTGTGACATCTTCACCTGCCTTCAGACACTGGCACTTTGAAGCAGAGCTTGGCTGGGTATCTCTCTTCTGTACTTTAACAAGCATACCTCTGTCTGGGATGAGGAGCTTGCAGGGCAATGCCAGTGGAGTGATGGAATGCTGATACACCAGAGCTGTCAAACTTCCTGTGGTCAGAAGAATAACACGACATGCACAGTTAACTTAGTGGGCAACAAGAATGCTTAACAGTTATGTTGGCTCTCAAGTATTTTTATAGACCAAGGAGCCTCCCCACCCTGCCCTTTAAAAAAAATTCTCTTGGCACCTAAGCCAAGACCTTCTTCGGTGAACTTTAGTGTATTCATGTTTCCCAGCACTGTCCCAGTTGGATGTACTTGAACTCATTTATCACAATCATACACCCTCTTTCCCTGCTTAAACACACTGCTTAAATCCTAACCTAAATGGCTTTGCTTCAAATGGAGAAAGCACAAAAACGACAAAAACATATGGAAGTCAGTAAATTCCTTTCAATGCTCTTAACTTCTGCTACATTAAATGTAATAAAATCTTATGAAGATGGTAAAAGCACAAGGGGTCAATGCTATGTGATGAGGCAGAGAAAGAACGAGGAGTTCTGCCTCTTAGCCAGCTAGTCTCCACTGTCTAGTGTTTTGTCTATGCACACCTCTATTTTGTGCTTCTAAAAGTATGAAAGATGGTCTAGATAAAGCCTCCTCCATTCAATGCAGCAGTGATGTACGTAGCATTCTCTATTAAAGTATTCTTCTTTTCTATTCAAAGTCACTTTTGTCATTTGGACTTGGCTTAACTAAAATAATTAAACATTAGTCATCCTTGACATTAGCAAGTGAGACTATACTCCAGGGAGTGAGAGGAAGGCATAGTATTCATCAGTCTGTACCAAAAGCCATCCTTCGATCCCATTTACTAACAAACATTGAACATTATAATCATGCACTTGAGAAAAATCACAGTTCAACCAAAAACAACCTCATTTTTACAGCCCATCAAAAACTTCTTTGAAATGGAAAGATGACCCAATTCTGCAAGGGTCTTACAGAAATGCAAAGATCAATTGATACTATTATTCTTTCATTGTCTTATCCATACAAATGTGTGATAGTGCCTGGCCACCTACTTTGTGAAGCAGTTTTGAGGCCGTATACATTGAAAGATTAGGAGATGCTCAAACTAAATGATTAGTAGGGCTACATATGTGCCATAAACACGTACTTCACGATCAAGGTAGGACTGGGCTAAAAATTCTTATCTGAAATAAGTCTCATGCCAAACACTGACAAAATTCAATCCACCTTTACTTCAAATATGATTTGTCATTTTATACTTGTTCATTTTATGGTAGATGACCCTTTCACGGGTGTATTGGGTATATGTGACATGGCTGGTAGCAGGGGGTAGGAGGGCTGCAGGGTGACCTCTGTAGGAAGAGGCCAGGGGCTGCCCCATGCCGGACACAGCCAGCTCCAGCAAAACCACTGCAGGGTACCACTGAGCCATGGGTGGGATGCCTCTGGGAAAGCGTATCTAAGAAAGGGCAGAAAAGGTCACCCAGAGACAAGAAGGGAACAAACAGGCTGAGACACAGCAGAGGGAACACCATGGTCAGAGGAGGAGAAGGAGGTGCTCCAGGCACCCAAGCTGACATCCCCCACCCTGCAGCCTGTGAAGGACCTCACGCTGGAGCAGATGGACATTTCCTGAAGGAACTGTGGCCCACAGAGATCGCATGCTGGAGCAGATTTTTTTTGTGAAGGATGGCAACCCATGGGGAAAGCCCACACCTCAGCGGGGAAAGCCCACACCTCAGCATGGAAAAAGTGGGAGAGGGATGGAACAGCAAAGAGGAACTGTTCTGTAATGACCATATGCCCCCCACCCCCTCCTGCGCTGCCTGCACTTCTCCCCAGGAGTCTGGGGGAAAGCAGTGAAGTTGAGCTTGGGAAAAGGGGAAGGAAAGGTGTTATTTTAATGTTTGTCTTTGTTTCTCACTACCTGAGTATCGATTTTAATTGGCAAAAAGTTAAATTAATTTTCCCCAAGTTGAGTCTCTTTTGCCCATGGTAATAACTGGTTAGCAACCTCCCTGTCTTTATCTTGACCCATGAGCTTTCTCATCCTATTTTCCCCTCCTGCCCCACTGAGGAGAGCAAATGAGTGAGCAGCTAGGTAGATGTTTGGCTGTTTGCCACAACAGGTAATGTGCTTTCATCATATTACATTAGGTAGGCTGACACAGGATAATGTACTTTGTGACTGTCTCACTCTGGTGTCATTTTAGCCAGCTAGTATACAGTATAAATAGAGCACAGGACAAAATAAGGCAAAGGTCCTGAATCAATACGGCCTGTAACAGTCATCTAGCTCAGCTGTTTGCAGCGGCATTAGTAGTGGTAGACAAGCTTGACCGCTTGAAGCTTGGTCATGTGCATCTGTGCTAGAGTGCCCTGCACATATACTTAAGGTAAATATGTACAAGGTTCCTATATAGGATGGTTTCCTACAGAAATCATCAGGACTTGAGCAAAGTCTTCTCTCATTTGCACTCCATCCAAGTCTATAAAACAGCTCTGGCAAATGCAAACTGTTTCCATTTTCTGTGTTCCTGTGATGCACAGTACTTACCAAAATATGGTTCATTTGGGCATCCTTTCAAGCGCACCCCCTTGTGAGTGCATTCAATCAGAAAATGCCTTACAAGTTCATTTGACAAATCTCCAACTGTGTTGAAAAAGAAAAAGAAAGCTCATGAAGAGAAGCAATGAACAGACAACAGTCTCACAAATTAGCAGGTCTTTATGAAGCAGTTTTCCACATTACCACCAAATGTTTTATATACAGCATGCAAAGAATACATTAGACCTGCCCTGCTGCAAGGTTACAAGCTGTAGTAAAAAGACCATTTTGCAAAAAACAAACAAGCAAATAGCTCACTTCAGACAACCAGAGGAAAAGGTTTTATAATCATAAGTGACTGACATCCAAATATACACTGGTGTCCAAAATGTCCAAGCATGGTCCCAACTACAGACAGGAACAGAAATTTGGAAAATGAATGGTTAGAAATTCTGCTGCACTTGCCCATTAGAAGAATTTGTATCCAATGTGACAAAGGAGGAAAAGTATGATAAAATACTCAGATTTCTAGTGACAGTTCTGCTCGCAGAACTTTTCCAGATTAAAACAATAGAAGATTTAGCTACACAAAGGTAATGATGCCAAGCCTCTCAGTGAATTTTTAAGTTTTAAAATGTTTGCAGTTTTACGCTAAGTCTTTGCTCCTGAAAAGAAACAATTACATGAAACACTCAGGTTTCACTAGTTTTTTAAAGACAGTTTTCATCTCTCAGGAATCTAGAACAAATTGAAATTGTTAAGTTGGATGTAATGAGGAGATTCAAAGTCCAAGAGGCATATAAAAACTCTCTTGAGATTTAGCATTCTTTTAAACATATACATACATATGCACACGTATAATTGAGACAACTTCATTATTTCTTGAAAGACTGGTTGACAGTATTTCACACCTGACTACAAACTGAATCTCTCTCCATGTAATTAAAGGGTTATTCATAGCAACGGGACAAAGCTACCCAACCACTCAAACCTTAACAAAAGAGCCACAAACACAAATGCTCCCTTTGACTCTTATCAGCCACAGTCCATGAAACACATGACATCAAGGGTTGACTTTCAGGCTAATACAGATGAACGCATTAATCTGGACAGCAGAAACTTCTATGCAAGCAAATATTGCAAAGATCACCTTTTCAAACAGCTTACTGTTTGCTGTTATGCTCTCACAATATTAAAAATAAATGACTACAAGTGGGAAGCGGAAGCCTGGAACAAGAAACCCTGTAGGAGACTGAACAAATTTGTGCCTTCTGGGATGAAACAGTGGGAACCAAAAAAGCTAAATATCACAGAGTGAGAAGTGGAAGAATGCTACAGTCTCAACTAAAATTTTCTCTTACTACTACTTGCTTGTGGTACAACTAACATAAACTGGCTCTTAAAGGCTAGTATAGTTTGAACTTTCATGTCTTCCTGGACTTCACTGGTCTGACAATGAAAAAAGATTACTAAAAACACCTACAGCCACTCTCCATTTGCCTCCTTGTTGTTGCTATCACCACCCCAGTGCACCTCTGTTGGCTTAATTAAATAAGACATTGCAGTGGTTCTGCTGATGTTTCTTGGCATAAAAAAAAAGGATTACACGGCAAATTTTTATTAGAAATTGTCTCAAGATACTAGATAAAGCATACAGAATTCGAAAGTGTTATTGTAATAGAGGTGGACTGCTAACCTTGCCCCAGAGTAAGCATGAAATCTTAAAAAAACCAAAACACAACAGCCAACCAACCAACCAAAACCACACTTCCATAACCATGACACTAAGAACCACTGCTTTCCTGTGATCTCAGTTGCTTACCTCACCAGGCAGCATGTACTAATGAAACATAATAAGCTTTATAAAAGGAAAACAGCAGCAATGAAAACCACCCCACTACCCTTGCAGTAGCACAAATGGAGCCAAGAACACTACAGACACTGGCTGCTGAGTTTCCGTACATTGATTAATGCCTTCTCTATGTTCTTCTCATTTTACCTTTCACAACTATCAGGCAACATGGAGGCACTGGAGCTGGGAGAGTAGGTGTATTTCATCACCTCTTTTAAACAACTATCATCTTTCCTTAGGGAACCTCCTCAGATTTATATCTAATGTAGAACTGTCTCAAAACAAAACCTTGGGGTCAAAAATACTCAACCTTCCAGCCAAGTGAAAGCTTTACATGGTGGCACGTGGATCAAATGCAGACTTCTGATTGCTAGGGAGGACCCATTACTGAGATGGCACTGGTTTTCTATTAGGCCAATAAGGTACAATACATGCACAGCCACAATGAATATGTATTTACAAGCCATCGTGAAACTGTAAAGTACAACAGACATCTTATCCACTCTCATTTAACAAGGTACCAAATGGAGCCTGTAATTCAAGTTGCACTTACCAGAAGAGGGGAGATTCCTCCAGATTATTAGCCAGTAATAAGGACCTCCTACTATGTATGACTTGTTAAATAATAGATAGAAGGCATACAGTACCTTTCTTGTTTAACTGCAGCACAGAAGGAGGTGGTGTAGCAACTTTCATTGCTAGCCCATAGGCTCCCCGGAAAGAATGACTGTCTCGAACAATGAATGACCCAGGTTCCTTGTCCTTGAGAACAGCAATGGCTGCAAGGGATTCAGGAAAAGAGAGAGAAAAACAGTTCCAGAACAATGCACACACTCAAAAAGTACAGAAGTACAAATCTATAATTAATAGGAGACTAAAGGAAACAAGATCCTTTTCTCTGTCTCCATTGCTGTAGAACAGAATACAGTGAAGCATATTTGCGGATCTGAGTGGAAACATCTTGTGCAAATCTCACAGATACTTAGTTCAAGAGAAGCCTGAAGTACAGATCCCTACTGATTTTTAAACTGAGAAGGACATGCGGTCCCACCAGGATTCCTACAACCAGTGCAAGAGCAAGTTGATTCCTGCTTACATTTTGTCAGCTTGTTAGAAGCATGACAGAGAGCACAGCTCACTCTAATTCCCAGGCTGACTAGACAGCACTGTTTTTCTTTTTCTATGCAGCTTCAACAGGCGGAGCAGATCCGTTTTCATCCACCACCAAGTTTCTGTCCCTGCAAAGCAGTCTCGCTCCCTTACTAGTTTTAAAGCAAGGGAAGGGATGTAAGTGAATATTTGCTCTTTGACTGTCCAAGCATTGAAATATTTTATATCTATATTCTGTGATCTCTGCTGGAAGTGTGATATGAAGTCCTCCCCAGAAGGAACCATTTGCAGTGAAACTGCTCTTGCTTTGCACGAGTCTGCTGCAGACTTTGAAATCTAGTAGCCCAAAATCTTAAAATCACTTTGAAAAAAGACAAAAGGTTCATCTAATGATTGATCTTAATTTGATCTTAATAAAACCTTAGTACTCTACTTTTTTTTTTTCCTTAAACTTTTTGGAAATACTTGTGGTTGTTTCCAGAATTTCTAATGACCAGCAAGCGTTCAAAGAAAGCCTGGAAAAAGCCCAAATTTGACCCTGGAGTCCTTAACTGTCTGTATACACAGAACATGGAAATTATGCATATGGGGCATGAAGCCATATTTTGCAAGGCCTGAGCAATGATGACATCATAAACACACACACACTTTTTTTTTTTCCATGAAAAAAAGAGTAGTAACAGAAAATCGGGAAAATGCAGACATAATCGTCTCTCCTGTTTAAGTGAGTAAACCAAATACGTATCTATTCTGTTCTATTCATCTGTCAGATGGTGAAGAAAACAACTATTTTCACAATAACCTGTCATGTGTTGAGAGGAGGAGGAGGATGAATATATAAAACACTGCATTCACTCACATAACGCTTCTAAATTCTCAGGGGGACAGTAATCATTTGTCACAGGAGCAGTCCACTAAGCACAGGAAAAAAGAACAAGTGCTCCCCCTGCTCAGCAACAGTATCTTAAAACACTTTTTAAAAGGAATTTTACTTGATAGGGTGAAAAGAGGCACACTAAAAGGTTGGGAAGATTTTCTTTTCATTTGTTCAAGCAGCTAGGTTTAAACTTCCTTTATGATCTACTCCCCTCTCTGGACTGGCATCAAGTCAGGAAATTTTTTTTGCACATTTAAAGACTCAGTTCTCATTATGGGTGGGGAACAGACAAGGGGAAGGGGACTGGAGTAGAAGGACCAGCAAAACATCATCCAAAGATGAATTAATTATCTGTTTTCTATGATCTTTATTCCCCTGGGCTCATATTTACCACTATAATATATGAGTCATCCTCGTCATTTGAGAAACTATGAACTAGACAGACATAGCAATTCATTGTTTGCCAATAGCTGAAGGCTATTTTGGTTTAGTGTGAACTTCCTTCCCAATGCACAACTAATCCGTCATTTTTCCTTTTTGACAACCACATTTTAAGAACCCCAGTTTAAAATCCTGCCATAACTCATTAAATACATTTCAGTATAGCTGAATATTACAATACAGACACAAGGACCGTCAGACCAAATGCATTTGCAAAGCACCCAGCATGCTTTATTTAAGCATTGTTGCAGGGACAAGGTGTAAGTTCGTATGTATACATTTTCACATACCTAATAAAAGCTTTCTTCATCTCATTCAATAATACACCTACATATAGATGTACTATATCTGTATTGTACATCATAAAGCTGTTGTCCCATGGGAGTGTTATTGTGTGACCTTTGAGAAATAATGTATGTCACTGAGAGCTGACAATGAAATTCAGGCTACAGAATGACTGGTAGATGAGGATGCTTTTATGATGACTTGTAGCTAATGAATTATTCTCTGATATTTAGCATCTCTCAACCTATTATCTGTGCAGGGAAACACACATGGCTGATATCACGCCAGAGCAGCACGCTTGTACTCAAAAGATTTGCGAGAGCAGACTGTTGTTTGGTGTTGCATCACACGTATCTGTCATTCCAAAACCTGGAGCTTTTCAGTAAAGTATATTTACAGCAGCTACCACAGGCAGATTTAAATTACTTTATATTTAGTTCAGTTAGGCTAATAATTTGTCTGATTAACTGAATATTTTTTAAGGACTACCTGACTGCCTTCCACACTCAAATTCAGCCTTTGGACAAAAGAAATTAAGTGAGGTTGTCTGTGGCCCTCCTAGGTTTTGTATTTATTCTTGTATTTCTTTCAGACATCAGGTATGCATCAAAAAAATTTAAGGAGAATTCACCAACTAGCCTTTCTGTGAATGGATATGCCAGAAATATGTATCAGTTGATATACCTTGTTCTCTTGAAATATCTGGCTTATACCAGAACTTGGATGTGTCCTGGACAAATTTTACAGTCACATGTTTATCACTTGTGTTTTCTGTGAAATAAAAGGGAAAAAAAGGTCAAGAAATTTTTTAAATACAATTCCAACTTCCAATCACCTTGATTATTCAAAAAACTCATGATTAGAAGGACAACTTAGAGAAACTCTGAGCTGTTTTACAACCAGCAAATATAATACCGTACACTAAGATGCCGAAAGCATTCTTGAAGTTTCATTTTGCAAAATCCATAAAATATGAAAAACTCTTACATTTATAAAGCTGTATTAAATACAAAGCTTCTCAATGCGGTCCAGTGAATACACATCTACATTTTTAACTATTCTTGACACAAGTCTAGAAAGGTGCAGAGAGAAGCCAGCCCTTATTAAAAGAAGTTGGACTCCACACCGCTCACTTGTGATTTGGCAGTTCAAAACGTAGGCTGCCCTTGGCTGACATTTAGGGAAGCGCAGAAAGAATTCTGCAGCCTTGTTCTCTGAATACTACATCCAAAGCCAGTGAACTGCTGCCACTTACTGCAAACATTCACGTCCTCTGTGCATTTTCATTCCATTGCTTTTTTTTTTTCCCCTCCCCACTTTTAAAATCCCCTAAATGCTTTTTATAAACTCATATAAAATGTAATGTATTTTGCATTTCTCTGATGCAGAACCTACCTGGCACTGGGGAAGTGCTTAACATTTTTGAGAAATCTGGGAGGACATTTGGGAAGGGGATGCTGATTGTGCTTCCACTGTGGGGACTAGAGAAGCCACTTGAAGAAGGTGACACGGAGGCAAAGGAACGGTCTCCTTCAGAGGACCTCTTTTTCTCTGGAAGAGGCGGTTGAGCATGTAGGTTCCCTCCATGGTGCTGCTGAACCGCACTGTTCTGGCTATTGTGTCCAGAGGCCACCGTAAGAAAGTTCTGTGTCAAAAAGCCATTGTCCTCGGCACTTGCTACTGATGAGCTCATGGTTTTAGGAGAGATGCTAGTATTGGCTATGAAAGTAGCTTGTTTCTCCTCTCGGGGGGGGTTACTGCCCCTGTTGCCCCCACTGTAGCTCAGGCAGGCCCGCGCACTGCTGCTGACAGCAGGTTCTTGCTGTGGCTCTGCTGGTGAACTCTCCAGGCTGCTCAGGGTGATGACTTGCAGTCCTGGAGTTTGGAAATGAGACAAGAGAGAGACATCTTGCACGGCGTTTGAAAATTCAGAGGGCACAAGGTAACCTCCTGGTGGCCTGCTGTTTCCCATTGAAAGCTGGAGCGATGGGGAAGCTTTAGGGCTGCTTTCAAGCCAAGGACGTTCTGTTGCAGAAGAGCTGTCAAAAAAAGCCAAAAATTGAACACAACAATGAAACAACAGCCAAATCATTCCCTTAAAACATCACTGTACAATCCATACTGCAGCGATCATTAAAGCAATGAATCACCTCACCCAGGACAATACCTGAGGGTGCTCTTTGACAACACGCTGGACCTGGTGATGCAGCTGGATCAAGGGATTCCAGCCCCACCCTGATCACTCATTTCTTCAGTGTAGGTCATTACTTTCTGCCTCATCTCACCCTCCACCTAGCCATGCTGATGGGACAGTTTCTGAGTTTGCACTGTAAACCAGGCCATCAAATTAATCACGGTTAAAAATACTCCTCTTTCTCCCTGTTTGAGAGGGTTACTTCTAATATGAATCAATTCAGTGAGGCTGTTCACAGCATTGCTTCACACACAGTGGTCCTGGAGATCTCTACATGGTGAGCAGAAGTGCTACCTGGAAAAGAGCAGTAGGAGGCAAGAATTTCTTAAGCCAAGGCTGCCATCAAAGGCAGAGGTTTATGGAAGAAAACTGACACTGCCACAGCAGTTCTTACATGCAGAGTCTCCTATGTTCCTTTAAAAAAAAAAAAAGAAAAAAGAAAAAAGAAATGGTCTAAGGAGGTAGTTGTGCACCATCACACAATAAATGAATAACTATGATAAGAACACAGTTCACAAGACCCAACTCTTCGACTAGGTCCCTTTTAATACCATTTATATGAAAAAAGGGAGGCAGGTCCAGTGGTTAATTTATTTGATGATGGAATCATTTTGATTGATAGAATTAAATATTTCAACAGTAAACATTACATTTTTCTACTGGGTAGCAATTCCACCTGCTCAAGTGAAGAATAATAAATATCCTTCTAAACAAGACAAACTAAGCTTCTGATGAAACCATGTGATAAAAGTTTAAATTGTCTCCTTGTTTCTAAAAGTGGAATGCCCTTAGACTGTAGCTGGAAAACATTACCAGCAACAGCAAATGTAGAGAGAACAAACTCATTGTGAGATGCAAAGGGAAAAGAGCTGACATAAGATATATAAAAAAAGAAAGGATTTTTAATTAAAAGGGAACTGTGGAAATGGACACTAGTAGATTTGAACAGATCAAAGTAGAAGGGCCAAAAAGAAATGGAAGGGAAGCAAATGGAAGAAGACATCATTCAAAGAAAAAAAAAAAAAACAACTCACAGCTGTAGCTATCTGCTAGATGAAATGAAAAATGACAGAAAAAATATTTAGAAAGAAGGGAACAGAATTTTCTAGATAAAGTTTGAAGTAGGAATGTAAACTTGATAATGACTACATTGCCTGATAAGCTTTTAATTCATATCCACTTCTAATGAAATGTTACATTGCCTCCTCCTCAGAAAATACTAACATACTTTGTTCAGTCTTATGATTCACATTCATAATCACAAAACAAAAACATTCTTTCACAGCCAAAGTACTGACTGAAAATGAAATGGAATCAATTAGATAGGTATCAACATACTTGAAGTCCTCACTGAGAGTCTGACACACCAACCAACAGCATTCCAAATACTGACTGCGAAAAAGGAGCCAATTATCCAAGAACAAGAATAGGATAATTAGTCACAAAGGAATGTTGTTGCAGAGTGATAGAGAAGGAAACCTAATCAGCTGTAACATAACACCTCACCTATTAAGTAAATATAGGACACAACTAATGACTGACCATTCATTGCCATGGTCTTCTGAACCTTCTAACAGTAACCTGGGACTCCTTGTTTGTTTGCTATGTTTCCTGTTATTTCTCATCTTATGCTGTAAGCTCCTTGGGACAAGGACTATTTTGTAAATTTATACTATTCAAGCTCTGGTCCAGAGCCCTACATGTTTACCACAATACAAATGTGAAATCATAAAATCTCTCAGCCTGCTGAGCAGTCGAAAGGGAGTCAGCTATTCACTACCAAAAACAAATCCTCTGACATTTTACTGACTAGAAACGCATGTACTGCAGTGAAAAGAGTGCTCCCTCTCTCTCATATACAACGTATTCCAATGTGAAATTTCATTAAATGCTTTTCAGTAAAGCATTAGAGAAGCTGGTTAAGCACACAGGAAAATATGTATGAGCTTGTGCTAGCACATAATAAAGTAACTGAGCTATAAATTCCTATTTATTTTTGTATTCCTATTTATCTTCAAAGCTAATTGTGTCCCTGACGTATAAATAACATCTGTGTATGTGGTAAATTCCAGCTGGTGGACATCATCATGATTAAATGTCACAACCAAACTTGAAGTTCTTGGGTAAATGCTCTGCAATGAAGATGCAAGCATAACATCTTGGCTGTAAACTATAGTTATGAGAACTAAACAATAAGGTAGGAGAATCTTTTCCTACCTTTCTCCCCCTGGGATAGGACTGTTACTTGAAACAGTACACGAAGATGCAAAACAGCGCTGAAAGGAGGGATCCATCTGCATGTTGGCCCTCAGCAAAGCAGGGCTAGTGCCCGCAGTGCTGTCAGACATCACCATAGAGTGGTTAATGGCTTCTGTGCAACTTCGAGATTCTGCAGCAAAGGAAACAAAGTAAAAGGCAAGTTAAAAAACAACTCACATTTTTACGGACCTTGTACTGAAAGAAGTGTTTATAAACAATCTGTTTTTCTCTTCATAGGACTATAAAGAAGAGGTTTTATTTGTTTGAGCAGTAACATTTTATTTCACAACATTACGTTGATTGCTGAAAACATCCAACAGGACAAATGGCAGAGGGAATAAAGATTACAGAATTGCACTACTCAAACTGTTTGATCAGTTCTCCAGGGTACATTCTCTAGCCCTAAAGATGAGAACAGACCCGTCTGTTCCAAGTTGTTTTGCATTCCACAGTCCGGTGTTAATCAGATATGTCTAGTCCAGTGTCCTATGTGACTACACATCGTCAGTGTGCACTTAAACACCAAAGTGATAGAAAATTGGAGTATTAATTCAGCCCACCCATTCAGCCCACTGCTGAATGGGGCATGGGACTTGGTGGAAAATGACACGGAAAATGCTGAGGTATTCAAAACCTTCTTCACTTCAGTCTTTATCAGTAAGACAGGCCCTTGGGAATCTCAAGTCCCTGAGACCATAGGAAAAATCTGGATCAAGGAAAACTTACCCTCGGTGGAGGCGGACCAAGCAAAGGAGCACTTCAACAAACTGGGCATATGTAAGTCCACTGGGGCCTGACAGGCTGCACCCATAAGAGCTGAGGGAGCTGGCTGATACCACTGCAAGGCCACTCTTGATAATCTTTAAAAGGTCACAACAACTGGGAGAGATTCCTGAAGACTGTAAGGGAGCAAGTGTCACTCCTATCTTCAAGAAGGACATGAAGGATGATCTGGGGAACTGAAGGCTTGGCTAGCCTAACCTCAGTCTCTGGGAAGGTGATGGCGCAACTAACCCTGGAAACCATTTCCAAACACATGAAGGAAAAGAAGATGACTGAGAGTTGTCAGCATGGATTTACAAAGGGGAAATCATGCTTATCCACTCTGATCGCCTTCTTCAGTGAACTGACTAACTTAATGGCTAAGGGAAGAGCAGTGGATGTTGCTTATCCTGACTTTAATAGGACTTTTATCACGGTCTCCCATAACATCCTCATAAACAAGCAGACAAAGCATGAGTTAGGTAAGCGGACAGTGAGGTGGACTGAAAACTGGCTGAATGGCTGGGCCCGGAGGCTTGTCATCAGCTGCACCAAGTCCACTAGGACGCAAGTCACTAGCATTATATGCCAGGGGTTGATACTGGGGCCAATACTGTTCAATACCTTCATTAACAACCTGGATGATGGGATAAAGTTTCATAAGCAAGTCTGCAGACAACAGAAAACTGTAAGGAGTGATTGATAAACCAGACGGTTGTGCTGCCATTTAGAAGTGGGAGAAATGGGCCAAAAGGAATCTCAAGAAGTTCAACATGGGGAAATGCAAACTCCTGCACCTGAGAAGGAATAATCCCAGGCACCAGTACATGCTGGGGGCCAACGGGCTGGAAGACAGCTCTGAAGAGAAGGACCTGGGGGTCCTGGTGGACAGCAAGCTGACCATGAGCCAGCAATGCAACCTCATGGGAAAGGCAGTCAACAGTGTCCTCGGCTGCATCAGAAACAGTGTTGCCAGCAGGTGAAGGGAGGTGATCCTTCCTCTCTGCTTAGCACTAGTGAGGCCACATCTGGAGCGCTGTGCCCATTTCTGGGCTCCCTAGTACAAGAGAGACATGGACTTGCTTGAGCAAGTCCAGCACAAGGCCACAAAGATGCCTGGAGCATCACTGGGACTGGAGCATCTTTCCTAGCAGCAGGGGCTGAGAGAGCTGGTACTGTTCAGCCTGGAGAACAGAAAGCTCATGGGTGTATTATCACTGTGTATAAAAACCTGATGGGAGGGAATGAAGATGAGGGAGCCAGTCTTCTCTCACTCCTCTGCTCACATGAGGAGAAAAGGACAGAACTGGGGCTGAAAGTCAGTTGAGCAGCACAGAGCAGCACGGGGTTTAGTTACCCGTGCAGCTACAGATTTCACATGTGACTTTGTTCACACCACACAGACAAAAAAGTAAAGCAACTGTAAACTTTTCTTTTCTAGTAGCTTGCAAATAGCATCAGAGTAATTGGTTTCTAAATTGATTCAAGCCTAAAATACGTTCAACGTAATTATACTGGACATAAATACTATGGGATATACTTAAAACAGATGCATTTGGATAAGGAATAATGTGGATGCTATTACTGAAGAGCTTTATACAAGAACAGTTTAATCCCCTTCTTTATAGACACATTTTAATAACCAGTCAAGCTCTAATGAGGATTACATTTAATTATTCTGGTATAGTCTAAAGCAATCCAACACCTATTCACATAAGCCCAGGTTCAACGGCACTATTTTCTACCACAGAAAAGGCCATGCACTAAGATACTGCAAATGCCTGTGCATCTGAATAGCTTCATACACCTGAATAGTTTCATTGACCTCAACACTTGGAGGACTGGAACCCAGTAAGATGATCACAGATGAAACAATCTCTAATTCCTGTCTCTTGAGTAGATACACTTCAAAAGATTGAGGGAGAAAAAATACAGAAGAAAGTTATGGAATAATTCCAGTCCTACAAAGAGTTAAGATCATATTAATGCATCTTTTCTGTAAGGAAATCTTTCTAATGTAAAAAGGAGGAAGCTTCTTGCTATTTCTGTAAGCACCACTGAAACAAGTCTAAATAAATTCTTTCCCCCTCAATTCACGGCAGAGCCTGGCTCTGCTATTATTTGAATGAGGAGGGTGCAAGGTACTTAAAAGAAATGCCTGAGATAAGAAAATCTGCAAATCAGTGCCCTGACTGAAAACCATTTGAATTCCTCACATAGCAGACATACTGTACAGAACAAACATGTAATTGGATGAGGGAAACATTAGAAAACTGCAACACTGTCTTTTAACTATACCCATTACTTTAACTATATCCATGCCATCCATAAAGGTGAACTTTAAGGAAATACTGCAGAAATGCGTGTGGTGTTGAAGACCTAGAGAAATCTCAATCTGTATCTATCTAATAGATTAGATATATCAGTCATTCTCATACTCATAGAAACACAGTCAGAAAAAGATGGCTGCATAAACCCATGACTTAGGCCATATTCCTACTGAAATCAGTGGTGCTCGTTTATGCAAGTATTACAAAGATTGACTGTTTACCCAGGTATTATAAAGACTGATGTTAAGCCTTAAGCAATGATTTTAATATAAAATAAAGTAATATTACTTTGTCTTAACTATTATCTGAGAAAAAGCTGACTCGTTGAAGGTGGGTTGGTCAAACTAATGTTGTACATCTGAAGACCACTAGAGCCACCCCAGAAACACAACTTTCGCAGACTAAAAGCAGATGAATCTACCGAGAGCAGCATCTGTAAGACAAAATATCGTAAGTACAACAGACATCTCATCTCTGCACATGAACCTGCAGATGCTCCCCAATTATACTGCAGGTTGAGATGACTCTGCTACTGTATGGGAGAGGTTAATGCATTCCCTGCAGGCATAGGAATTATGATCACAAGCTTAACTCCATATGCTTGCTTCTTTTCGTGCCCCTATGTCTGTTCCTCTGATACCAGACTATACAGGGGAGTCACGGGAGTCCAGTTACCAAGAACCTGGGGGCAGGAAGTGGAGTCGCACTCCCTCTGAAATAGCTTAAAATCTTCTCCCACTCTAATGCAATCTCAGCTATGTGCATAAGAGTTAATTTAAAGCATTTACACAGCAAAGTCCTCTCCTCCCACCAGTAACAGCACTTGCTTGAAGAAATGGACCAAGACTTGATTCTTCCCTGTTTCAGGCCTTAGACTGTTGCTATTACCTTTAGAGCACCGAACGCTGCATGAGGGAAGGACCGTTGCCACACTCACAGATGCAGCATTTCTTTTCATACCCAATTTTCACAGGTGTAAAATACTATACTAAGAGTGAAAAGCCACTGGCAGCCAGGCGTGTAATCTGCAGAAAGAACGCAAACTCTGTACAACTCTTCCCAGGCTAGGAACAAGTATATCTGAAAGGCACTTCCCATGAAAGCAGCTTTGTTTATATTTCAATTAAAAACAAGCTTGCTGAATATTTCAGCTATGTCCTCTCTATTGTCTGATGCAGAGTCCACACTCACTGGTCAGCTGTTAACCCTTTATCTCATGGAATCATTAACTCAGTGCAATCTCATAGCTTCTACAGGATTTCCATGCATGGTATGAACTCCCCTGGCATGATGGCTGCAAAGCATCGGTGCTTCCTGCTGCAGGCCCCTAATAAATCTATGCCGTTATATCTGTGAGAACACAATGTAGAAGTGCAGCTCCCTACTTAAAGAAGTGACATGACAAAACCAGGATCATTCATGTTCATGTCTCTTCATGCACCCGGGTCACACCTGCATATCTACATTTACTATCACTGATCATCAACTTTACAGGCAGAACCTAAGAGACGAACTAGACTCTTTGCATCATACACTACTGAAAAGTGACATTAAGGAAGAAAACGAATACTATTGTCCCCACATGCAAGGCAGAAAAATATCCAGGTCACTCTTCTACTGTCCCACTTGGCAGCAAAGGGCAAATACTTGTTAAAGTTGCAAGCTTCTTTCAGTTGTAAGCAGAAACTCCTGGATGTGCCTAGGACACAGCTATATAAAGTAAGATGTTATAGATTAACTTGTATTTTAATCCACTAAATCTGTTAAAACAAAAAAGGAACCCTGAAAAAAAAATATCCACCAACAAACCCCAGAGTGGTTTAACCCACACCATGGTCCAGATAAAAGATACATAAAAATGTTCCTTTTCCTGTTTCTTGTGGCAGCTGAAGGGCAAAATCAGCTCACAGCTTTGGAGACAATGGTCCAACAATGGCAGGGAAGTGAAAGGAGCAGTGATTCCACTGTCATACCTTGTATTTTAGCAGCTTCTCATACATTCCCATCTTTGTAGTCCTTTTTGTGAGAAGGTGATAGCCAACATGCATTGCATAAGCTTGAAAACTCCAGTCAAGATCCTCAGTTACATCTTTTGGGGAAAGGGAGCTCTAAGTCACTGTTCTGCTCCCAAAACCCTGAGCTGACCAATCCCAAACTATCTCAGGCCAGCCTAAAAGCTGAATGGACACAGAAAAGCATATTGCTCTAAAGTAAGGCAAAGTAACCGAGCCACTGGAGCCACTGCCAGCCCTAACGAGCAGCAGAAGGGATAAGAAGCTTTGTGCAATACTTTTGCACTAAATTTCGCAGTCTATTTCTTGATCCATCCTTTGATGGCTTCAGCAATGATGAAAAAATCTAGCCTAATGAAAGGCTTGCAAGAAGCCATATCAGGTGTGGCTGTGAAACATTCCTCATATCAACACTGTCATTCAGAGGTCCCTCTGCCTCCACCTCTCACTGTTCACATGAACAGCTGATGAGCCCATTCCTCTAGACAGATTTCCTGACAAACTCACCTACAAAGACAGAACTGAAGGCATCTAGGAATGTAATGGAAGAACATTCGGTATCTTCTCTACATGGCAGAAGTACTTTTTTGGTTTTGGATGGTTGCGTTCCACTAAGGACTTGATATTTCTCATTCTCCCAGGACTCACCTTGGACTTGTCCTACCAGACAAGCATTCTCAAGATCATCTTCCCTTTGAAACACCTCTGAAAAGAAGCACATGGTACTCCCCAGCATTCACCAAAAACTCCATGGCATTTTGCAACTGGCTCCAACTACCATTTGGAGTTTACATTACTGCCAAAGTAAACTCCACCACAGTGCTGAGCTGTTCATTCCTCCTTCCCACATTTAGGGAACCGTAAGAGTTTCGATGACAATAGTCTCTGCTGATACAACTTTATTTTATCCAGGAGACCAAGGGTCAAAAGATGACCACTTCCCTTTTCCAATATTAAATTTTATTACTCCTTAAGCAAGTTACTCTGCCATTCACCTGAACATCTTGCAGAAGATTTAGGCTCAACTCAGAGCTGAGATGTTACACGTACACGGAAAGGTAAAGCAAGGATCGAAGAAAACCCTAGCCTTTAGTATTAAGCATCAGAACAACCTATCTAGAGACACAGTGGATGGTTCCATAGCTTGAAGTATATCAGCTTGAAGTATATCAGTAAGACAAAAAGTACCAGATGAAGATCTTAAGCACATTTTATTAAAGAGTTTTGTTTAGATCTGTTTCTTTCCAAACCTTAAAATCTACAAAAGGAAAAAAGTGGAGAAAGCTTTATCAGGTTAACAATCAATGAAAGCAAAAACACCAACAAGCAAAGTACAGAGCTAATGATACTGAGTAGGCACAATTTTAGTTCTTCTAAGACATTTTGCCAATATTTCAGCAAGGGAAATGTTGACGGAAAGATTAGTTGGAAAATCACAGTTTCAAAGAAAAAATTGGAGCAAGGAAGAGAGCTTCAGTGGAAGAGAGGTACTGACATGCAACATCCAGTGACAGCTAATTGGACCGAATGAAGTGAAAAGGAGAGAACAATTCCAACTGTACAGTGTGAGTATGGAGTAGCAAAGGCTTATGCTACTACGTAAAGCCAGAAACCCTGGAAACAGTGAATTCATGACAAAAGGATTTGGCTCCCTGGAAAAACAGTCCCTCCAGCAGCTGACAGAGTGCTAACAACAGAATTGGCACTGGTAAAGCTAAGGAACTCCTTAGGAACCTCTACAGAGCTCACGAGGAAGGCCAGAATTAAAAATCCTGCATATGGAGAAAGGAGACAGCAAGATGGCCCACTTGAACCAGTTTACAAACTAACACCTTTCCAAGTCCATTAGCATTGTAAGGTTCTTACGGGATAGCCATCTTCCCTTTCACTCTCTCTCTTGCTTTTCCAAATGCTAAGGTGCCAAAATTAGTAAGAGACTGAGATAATGCTGAAATTCTCTCTTGCTTTCAGTCAGTCTGCAAACTACTGACTTTACTGAAACTTTGACCTTTTATACTTTCTATATTCTGCTTTCAACCTCACAAAACCACAGTGAACCAAATTATTCCCTTCCATGAAACCCATCAACTTTGGTCCCACTGTTCCTTCCGTTCCATAGAATATGTGGAAATCAATGAAAGATGCTTAAGATCTTGTCTTTTATAATTTCAGCCGCCAGGGAAGGGAATAACTTTATTACCTCTTTTGCATAGTATGCGCTATCCTTTCCAACACAAGTTCTTCCATCTCTCATTCAGGGCTAAATTCCCCCAAGCTGTTGCTGCTAGTCAGCTTCCACCATTATTTCTTAAGTGTTTCAAAGAGCTCTGAGAACAACAGCTAATTTACTGTATTACTGTTTCTTTTGGTTGAGAAGAGTTAAAACACAAGTAAGCAGACCTAAGCCATACACACTGAAAGCAAAACCCCTAACAACCCCAGGCAGCAACAAAACACCTTCCTGTTCATTGTCCTCAAAAAAGAAGTTAATTGCTTTATGCTCTTCACATTTCTCATAGGATAGATTTCGAGAGTTTATATTTTAGAAAACAGGTACCTGTTAAGAAGCTTTCCAAATAACAACTTGTAGACTGAGATAATGATTGTCATCATTAGCTTACTTTTCGTTCCGGCCATCTCCCCCCCAAAATCTGCAGCAACCAAATGCTGAATCAGCACCTTGTCATTTGGCCCACCATAGTCACCAAGCTATATAAAGTCTCCACTGCCACGGAGCTCTGAGGAAGCATGAAAATCTGCAACATTTATATTTTATAAATAAACTGGATTTTATACTGTAAGATTGGTCAGCTATTTTACTGACTTTGACTACAGCAACAGAACCCTGGCTTTTCCTAGTATTTCTTCAAAACTCTAATTTATTTAGAAAAAATAATCCTAAAATACTAACACAGTTTTTATCTTCCTTTCATGTTTTTTTGCTTTTTACTTCACCTTAGACAGCAAAAACAAAGGTGTAGCAACTAGAGTATAACGACCCTGTTTTCCTCAGATTAACTCCCCTTTCCACAACTGAATATTATCAATTCACAAGAAATTTGGAAATCCACCTTCTTAATTTTCTTAAGAAAATCTGAGAACTTAAGGGTTAATGTCCATACCAATGACTCTGCTTCACTGAACCACACTGATAATTACAAAAGGGATAATATTAAGCCCATCTTTAAGACTGGCAATGGAACTTGAGGACTGGACCAACAGAAATCTTAAATAAGATCAATATGAAATAACAAAAATCTGTACCTGGGGCAGAACAAGACCTTGCAACAACACAGGCTGGGATCCAACTGGTAATTAGTAGCCCTGCTGAAAAGGATCAGGAGTTGCAGTGGGTATCAGGCTGAAAGAGTGTCTTCACTTTGCTCTCATCCAAAATAAGGCATACTGAGCTATAGCAGGAGGAACATGGCCAGCAGATCAAAGGAAGTTGGTTATTACCCCTCTGTATTTGATGCTGGGAAAGCTTCACCTGGAATACTAAGCTCAGTTTTAGGCCACCAGTTCAGGAACATGAGAAACTGGAAGGGATGCAGTGGAAGGCTACCAAGATGACCAGGGGCCTTGCTCACACAACCCATGATGACAGGATGATGGAGCCGGGATTGTTTAGTCTGGAGAAGAAAAGCAACTAGGTGAGGAATCTAAAAGCAGCCTAAAACTACTAGAAGAGGGTCTCTTCTCTACCAGAAGAGACAACAGAGCCAAATTCTTCTCAGTAGTGACACACAAAAAGGTCTTGGGAAATTCTCACTAGGTATCAAAAAAGTCTTTGTCACTATGGGCAGTGCAACCCTGGAAGAGGTTAACCAGGGTTGTGGTGGAACCTCCATCAGGAGGGGTTTTCCTGACTCAGACAAAGCAGGATCCAGTACGTGTGATGGTCCTGTTCTGAGTCACAGGTTGGACTACACAGCCCCAGAGGTGCTTCCCAAACATAATTTCTACCTTTCTATGGTAACACTAATCTCCTCATGCAGAAGAGTCTAATGCAGTAATTTCCAAACTTTTTTAGTTGCGTACCCCATCAATAAGAAATTTTTGAACACACACCCCCAATATATGTATATTTATTTAATTATGCATTGTATACATGTACTACTGAAGTTCTAACATTTTTTTCCCACACCCCAATGGATCATCCTGTGCATCATCTGGGATGCACACACCCCACTTTGGAGACCACTGGTCTAACACACTGACAGAAAAAAAGGGCATGCAGTTCAGGGATAAAAAGAGGGGGTTTTACTTTTTGGGTTTTTGTGTTGTTTTTTTTCATGGATGGAACAGGGGCAGTTTCTCTGTTGGCCTGGAATCTGCTAGGTTTTATGCACATCCATAAACTCTTCTTCACAATTGCCTATGTTGTTTCAGAAGGAGAACGTGTCATGAGCCAAAATCGTACCATCACAGAGGCACCTGCAGTTCCCCCACTTTTCAAAAACCCACCAATAGCAAACAGACATAACAGGATTTTTTCATGCTTGTGAAGGAAAAGACAAAGTTACTATGGCTTGGAGATTCTGCTAATGCCTGTTTGAGTGGATTAACTCTCTTTGCAAGCAACTAAATCAGTCGGGCTGAACCTGGAGAAGCTGTGAAGATGGTGGCTCTAGCATCCACATACTAACCTCTCTGCACTGGAAAGGTCAGCTTCAGTTGCTTCATTAAACAGTACTGAGAAGGATCTCAGTGGAATATGTATTACATGTTTGGCTCTTACAGAAAACACAATAATGTGGTGACTGACAACCTGGGAAATAAAACAGCAGATCTGGAGAGGCGGTAACGTATTTTTCAGAGACATTTATTTGGTGGAAAAAATAATACATTCAACAGTTAGAACCCAAACTGCTAGTAATTAAAGGTAAGCTACACTGCAGTACTGAAGGCTTCTTGATTATTTATTGTGTGCATTTAGAAAGTGTTCATTCTGTTTTGGGAACCTTTCAAATGTATTTAGAATTAAAAAATCCATTCTTGCCTTATGCCTAGAGAGGGCTGCAAATCATCCATGCTGCCCCTTGAGGAAATATCCTTGGCACAGCAGCCCTCCCCAGCAAGCACTGGGTGAGCAAGGCTGGCGCTTCGCCACCTCCACGGGAAATTCTGGCCTGTTGGAAAGATGCATGACAAGAGTGGGTGCACACTGGGACATTCCTGCACTCTGCCAACTTCTAGCTCCCATAACGGCCCACAGAGGGTCCTGCCAGTAACAAACAAATGCAGCCTCTGAAGCTGTGCCAGGGGTCAGCTTATCTCCAGGCAACCTTAGGATGAGGGAATTAATTGCACTTACCCTCTGCCCCTGTCTGCACAGGGATAAGTATCAAAAGGATGATTTACCAGACCCCACTTTCCCCCACCCACAGTCCCTGCCCTGAAGATCTTACTATTGGGTTTCTTTTCTACTGAGGAAATAGCCATTCCATTGACAGACCCTTAAACCATTTTACAGACGCTTGGTATCACACATTCAATTCAAAAATACCAAAATACAAGTAACTCATATTTGCTGCATAGACTTGGCCATACAGCATCTTCAAAGCAGTAAAATTCTTATCACACCTTTCTGAAGAACTTTCTTATACTAATTTATTTTCCCAAATAGTACCAGAAAAAAAAAAGAAACTTCCCCAGGGACTAAAGCAATCAGTTGCACATGTCTTCTCATGTATTTTAAAAGATCTTGCAGATGCTCTGCTATTGACTTTAAGCATAGCTTTGCTGTCTTAGGAATGCAAATCAGCTGCGGAGGCATCTCCTCAAGCCATCCGGGTCACATGCAAAGATAAAATGTGACATTGATTAAAACACTCTTTAGGACAGAGCCACTGTCAGTCCATAATGCATAAATAAGAGCACTACTATTCTGCCTTTAAGTACAGCAGATCATTCGGTGATGAACAAAAACAATCCAACAAAACAATTAGAATATAATTATTAACATGCCCACACTAAGTTTTCACAGCAAATTAGTTAAGTGGCTTTAGAGACAGCCAATTCCATTCTTATCGTGGTTTATCTCATAATGGAATTTCAGATATTCACATTGCTGAATACGACAATTTTCATCAAATTGTAAAATTAAACTGCAATAGTTTTAGAGAGGGAAAAAAATCACTAGGAATCAGAAGTGTACAAACTGGTACCTTCAAAATGAATAGTAATACTTTTTCAGGCAGAATGCCCTGAAAGACCAAGCACCTTTCAAGAAAAGAGAGAGTAAAACGTCTGCCCTGTGCGCCGAAGTTCATTAGCTATTAAAATTGCTTGAGATGTAGGAGATGCAGGTCCGGCTTGTCTGTGCTGAACTGAAAAAAGCAACTCATGCCTACTGACAGATCCACTGCAAAGCTAATGTAAAGGGGGCAAGGGTGGGGATAGGGAGGGCAAGCTGGAGCAAATAAATACTGAGTGAACGAAGAAGGGACTGAGGTTGGGGCTGACTTTCTGGCATTCCTGGAAAGCAAGCACCAGGACCCATCAGTGAAATTTTCAATTTCGTGGTACGATCCTATCTATTCTTCCTAAGATAAAAAAGAGGGAAAGAGGGAGTTTGAACTCCCCTTTTCCTGTCTCAGTGCAGTTTCCTGGTGCCAGCAGGCACCAGAGAGGTCCCACTATGCAGCTTTTGATGTCTGAGGAGTACTTACCTAGCAGGAGGAATGGAAGCAATCAAACTGATGTTCGGACTTTCTACCAAAAGTCTCACTTTGGTCCTGCTCTTCTACTGTCAGAAAAATCCTGCCTAAATACAACCCTCTTCAACCTGTTCACTTTTCTGGAGTCACTTGTCTGTAATAAATGGCTGAACCCAGCTCACTGCAGCCTGAATACCAAAAGCGAGGGCTGCTCTTTAGTTTTGAAGTGGTATACCTAAACCATTTTCATTTTAGAACCAGAAAAGGAACTAATTTTTCAGAAGCTGCTTTTAATAATCTGGAATTGAAACAGGTAAAAACAAACTCAGTTCAGTTTATCTTCAGTGTTGTTCAGCATCTTGTAACAGGACTGAGAAGTGAAGCTATTAAGTGTTTTCTTGGTCTGTCTCTTAAGAATTGTGATTCAGTAACTCTCCTTTTAGGGTTGCAGTCCTTACACAAGCATCTGCTACTACTGACTGAACAGAAAAATTGTTTGCAGTAAGGCCGGAAGAATCAGGCTCCTTAAAGTATTCTGGTGCATCCTGCACATCATACCGTGTGATAGTTGGCTGCTCTAGGACTGTATTTTATTTTGATGGAAAATACAGATCTGGACTAAGAAAGCGAGAGTATTTTACACGTACTGCCTGAATCAGAAAAATTACTCTGCCAGTGCTAGTGGCACAATACACTGTTTTTCTCATTAAGCAAGAAAGCAGGAAAACTATGTGATATTCCTCGTTCAGGGAAGACTTATGTTTAGAAAGTCAGTTCATTTTTCATGCTTTTTAAAGGAAATTTAATGCTGCTATAACATTACTAGGAACTCCTTGGGGGAGGAAAAAGAATCAGCCTAGAAAAAGTTTTTGTACGTAGTCAGCAATTATATACTTTCCAGGCAGTCCCCATTTCTTCTATTTTGAAAAAAACCCACCACCACACACAAAAAATCAGAAGTCTTCCTCAGCAGAAAAATAACTTCACAAGTTCATGAACCCTGCCTCATGCCCTCTGTCACTCCGTTAACGATCACAGGAAAAAAGCTCATACTGACAAAATTCCTTGTCTGCAAAGCTTTTCAATTTCTCTGTGGACTCCAAATGTTGCTACACAACCACACAAGGCATAATTCTTCCCCCTACTTCTTTTCTTCAGAGTTTGCAACCAACACAGAAGCACACCCCATGCTCCATGAACACCCCACCCCCCCCGCGACCTGCACGAGCGACCCCGGGAGCTCCAACAGTGCACTGCCGAGGCAGTTTGTTGCTTGCTTTATTTAACCCCCGCCTTCCCCCACTTCTCGCACCCCTGACAAACGTACACACACAGAGCGTAGATCACGTTTCACTGCCGCTGCGCGGTGCTAGGAAGGCGGCCAGTGAAACACAAGCCCCACAAAACGAGTTTTCAGACTGAGAAAAACGCACAAAAAAGGCGGCGAGCAGGAAATCAAGAACCTACCTGTGGAAGCCATCATGACAGAAGCTCTCTCACGGAGCATGGGCTGTGCGAAATCTTTGTTCCCTCCTGCTAAGCCGGTCGCGCCGCATGCTGTCTGCGGCTCAGGGGAGCGCAGCAGCCAGGCGAGCTGCTCCGCCACGCAGAGGCTTGGGAAAAGCCATTTCCCACATTTGCCAGCTCTAATACCATCCGCTCTCCCCCGCGCGTTAAAACTTCACAGCAAAGAGGATTCCAGTGTCTGCAGCGAAAGAAAACCAGGCTCCCGCTCTCAATACAGCCACTCAGCTGAAGACAGACAGAGTTCACTCCATCCGGGCGGAAAATAATTCCCCGATTGTTGTTGGGCTAGCTTTGCCGCTCGCTCTTCAGCCAGACTGCCCATTCAGCGCATCCCTGCTCTGCTGACTCCACCTCATTTGAATTTGACTTTTTTCTCCCCACCCCCCCGCCCGGCTCTCGCAGCGGCTCACGCCGCCTCTCGCACGCACAGCGCCGCTCCCAGCGCCGCCCCCAGCGCATCCTCCGCTCCACGCAGCGCAGCGCCGCGGGAGCCGCGGGGGCGCGGCGGGGGCACGTCGGCGCGCTGCCCTTCTCTGACTCCCAGCACACAAGCCGTAGCGTTTGTTTGCTGGTTTTCTTTAAGCGGATGCCCAGTTCCCTCACCACTTCGTTTGACCTCACAAATTTGTTTCTTTCAGAGAGATGTAGGACACGAAACTGAGAACCGACAGATAAGTGCTTTTTAATGTGGACTAAAGCCCAGCTGCTCTATAACGCCAAACTGGCTCAACACTTTCTGATAAATTTAGCATCCAGAGCTCTGAATAAAGTTTGACTCACTTCCCAAGATTTCTTTCACAAAACACCACGTGCAACCCTACTGTGTTATATTCAACATCACCCCATCATTGTTCAGAGCAGGTTTTATTTACGGGTCAGGAAGATGAGTGGAAACACTGCAGCGCCGCAATGGGCAGCACATTTCCTCCTCAGATTGTTCTTCAGTGGCCCAGGGCACCGGATTTTCTGAAAGGATGACCATAGGAAACTACTTGATATGGACAGAAACAAATACGACCATTTAAAGCTTTCCTGTAATGGATTACTCAATTGCTTTCAAATTTCTAACAGCAACATATTTTGAACGTGTGTACTAAACGCTTTTGATAGCTTTAAAATATACAAATTGGCTTGATTAGAGAGATGAATACTGGTAAACTAATTAGAATTTTCATTTCTTCCACAGACCAAAAGGTAAACTAAATCAAACTATTCCTCTATAAAAATATTCACTCCTACCACTGATCTTCTTCGTAGCAGCTGCTCCTATTCAACAATTTCATAATAGTTGCACCCAGGAGACCCCAATAGCAAGCATTAGTTGTGATATACACCATGCTATCAGGTAAAAAATTAGGACAATCCTTGCCACAGGGGCAGAACAGGTTATTAATGCAGCAGTCCAGAACTGCCATCAGTTACTTTGATTAATTTATTATACAACTACACTTTCTCTTTGTCTTGGATGGTTTCTGGCAGAGATAAATGCAGTCGAACACAGTCTTCAAACTCCTATAAACAATAATTATTAGAGAAAATTGCTCTCCATAGAAAGCATTCCTGGCTCTGCATAAAAAGCACTGTAATCACAGGAAACCTTTGGATGTCCAATTTCCTTCCTGATTTTCAAGTCTTGGAAGCTTTGCTTGTTCAGCTATTTACACTTGCTGAATTAGAAGGGAACAAGGATAGTAATGTTTAACCAAGAAGGTAACAGTGGTCTGAGATACCACATGAAGGCTGGGTTAAGTAAGAAAGTGTTCATTTCCAAAGTAATGTATGAATGTAATGTAAGTAGAAACCAGGTAATTAAAATCATCAATATACTTGAGTTTTGTCAACATTTTATCAAATTCACCCTTCGATATTTTTTTGCATGGAGCTTTCTAACAGAATCAGACTTGGTTATACTTAGGCGGCTGTTCATCAATGAAACCTCTTTGACATGAACGCTTTTAATGACAAACAAAGGGCACTTGACACAAAAACTCACCTTTTGTTTGTCCTTCTGTCACAAGTTCCAAGTTTCAACCAGTTAAGATGAGTTCCAGGGAAGGAAAAAAAAACATCTGAAAGTCTAAAGCCAGGAGATATAAAAGGCCAGACTGAAATTTTGTTGTATATAAAATAACTCTTACTTCTAAACATAGAAGTAAGAGTTAGGAAGGGGAGGGGGGTGTTGGATGTCTCAGGTGAGGAACTGGTTGGTGAGTGCAGTTTGTGAGATAATGCCATCCCAAAAGGAGAAGGTCTGTTATTTGGCAAGGAAAATTGGTTTCATGGCTGTGCCAGACACAGCACAGAGACAAGGGTCAGGTCCTCCGTCCTCTGCCAGGTGGTAGTATTTACTCACATAGCAAGGCCTGTGTACAGTTCTCCTAGGTAAAGTGCACAAGATAGCCAGTTTCATCAGAACCATCACACTGCAAGATCTATCCAAAACAGCTTAAAATGCAGGGCTTGAATTGTAACATGCACCTTTCTCCAACAGGAAACCTTGCAGGAGGGTGGCTATGCCGTGGCCCTCAGACACAAATTCAGCAAACTCCACGATTTGTGAAGGAATGGCATACATTTCCCTGATACTCCCATGATTGACAGAAATGTGGGGGTCAATCTCAAGTGATAGTGCATTTCAGATTTTGTCTACTAGGTGTCTGAATATGAATGGATTCGTGAAATAACATGCCTAACTCAGGCATAGAAAAACACAGACTAATTTAGTTTTCTCCTCTTCTGCAAGAGGGAATAAACATGAAGAGAATTAACGCAGGGGAGAACACCATCTTAAAAACCATAGAGCAATATGGCCTTTGGACTGTAAACACTTACGTGGGACTGAATGTGTATTTCCTGTATGTCTTCATTCAACACTGGCAGGTCTGTAATTCTGAAATTACAGAACATCTCTGATTTGTGAACGCACCAGACCAGACCTTCCCAGGCACCCAAACACAGGATCATTTTAAGACTTTAATTGTTTTGAAAAGGTGTGCTCACAGCTGCACTTCAGTTTTTGGAGCTTTCTTCTCCTTCAGCCTTCCCTCAAACTACATGGATTACTCTGGCACATCGCAGTCATTGACTCTGGCACATCACAGTCATTGAGTGCCACATCATATAGTTGGAGGCCTCATCCTGCAAAATCTGAAAAAGCTTGTTTCATGTAATCATAGCAAGGGAAGTAGTTGTTCCCATGGATTTTTGTTAATTTAAGCTTTTCCAGGCACAAGGACTAGTAACATCTCAAAAATGCACGCTACCCACGTGCACTGCTAACTAGCGTCAACAGGTACATGTAAAAACACTCCACATCTGCCAGACTGCCTGCTCATCCAATCCTGTATTTCTGTTAAACTACTGATAAATTTCTGCCAAACTGCTGATAAAGTTCTGCCAATGGCTTATCTCTTGCATCTTCAGAACAAGGAAAAATTAGTGGTGGACAACTTCTCAGCTTCAGATTCTTCTCTTTTTTATATATGTGTAAGATATTACTCATATATACTTCAATGAATACATACATAGATACATACATTGGTCAAATGACAGATTTATGTGGGGAAATGCATGACTTTTTCCCACTGAAAGAGAAAAACAGAAACTAACCTCTCTAAAACTTAGTGCTTCAGAAACCTCTCAAGTCATCAATTTTTCACTTCTTGTTAGAGAGAAAAAAAAAAGAAAAAAACCCCCACCACCCACCAGTGTATTATCAGGGTGTATTTCAAGTTTAACTGAAGAAGCACATCTGCTTTGAGACCGTGATCAAAAGTCACAACACTGAAGGCTTGTATAAACACATTTTTTTCCTGTGTAATAATTTGATTATGTAAACAACATTTTTTTGGCATTTACAACTTCAGAATTACACTTTATTGCCTGAATTTTAGAAATTATGAGCTCTCATAGATACCAGTGAAGATAATGAAAAACTGTGTTCAGCACCTTTGGAAATGCCATCATCTTTTCAGCTAATAGGTGCATATTCCACATACAGTCAGTTATCTTGGATGGCAAATATAAAAACCCCTTAAATAAATAAATAAATAAATACCAGATAATGCTACTGCTTTCTCTCAACAGAAAACGCCTTTGGACTAGAGCTACAGGAAGGATGTAAGCTGCACACTGCGCAATTAAACTTTCAGATGTATTGCTGCTGAACGGAATTCAAAGCCCCAGGGCACAATCCTGGATTTGCCATGTAATGGATGGGAAACGTGAGTTTTGGAAGAATCATATTCATTTGGTCACCTAAGGCTAGGTAACAAACACTGCACAAGGGAGGTTTTATGCCACTGTAGAAAGCTGACAATTCCAGACCAAAGGAATATTTTTACGCAAGTTTCACACAGACTTTAAGTAGTCTAATAGAGTTAGCCCTTTATCCTCTATCCTGTTCAGAGGAACTCCTCTAAATCAGGCCACAGATTTGAATTCAGGTTTTCCTCCTGTGAGAAGCCTGCTCTACCGTTATTCTAACTTGTATTATATAGTAATGTATATGAACTAAACCAGAAAAAGAAATTTGGCTCAAAAGCACCATAGTTTTCAGACTTGCATAGGAAAGCCTGGTTCAAGTCCTGCTGATAATCATGCAGAAGAGGGAGACGACCTTGGACATCTCCCGTGACATATGAATAGTGTACTTGGCTATTAGATTTGCAGGGGAAAAGCTCCTCCTCCTTCTAAATGTGATTTAGAAAATGTCTAAGATTTAGGTTCAGCTGGTGGAAAATGGAGAAGACAATCATGCTTGTAAATGCCACTGGCTTTAATAGCACGACTGTACAGACCTGTCAAGACCTGAGTGATCACATATAATGTCACTGCATTGAAGTCACAATATTTACTTTGCTGGTTGCAATGCTGATGCCCACTGAACTCAGAGCCCTCAGCACTGGGCGGTGGGAGTAGGAGGATTCCTCAGACTGTGAAGTGCCAGAGCTGCAACCGTCAGTGCTAACACTCCCTTGCTTTGGTATTCTCTTCTGGCGACCCGTGGGCCTTTTCTGACCTGCTTTTCCTCTCAGAGTAACTCAGCCTGAAGTTTCCAAAATGCATCAATTTCCTGAATGACGTCTGAAAACAGTTCTTTGACATGCAGGTATTTACGAGTCTCTTAGTGCATCTACTTGGTAAGCTGACTGACGCTTAGCAATGATCCAAGCAGACTGGTTGTATAGTATGCTCCCTGACAGAGCAAATATAAATTGGAATGGAATTTCTAGAACAAATATTGCATACGGAGGACATATTTTGAACATATTCAACATTCTCTATTTTGTTCTCTAATGTTTTCTTAAACTTTGTCTTCTTTTTCAAACATCCTTTATAATAAATTCATTTCCAAAATATTTGTGGCAATTGAACACAGGCAGGCAGACTTTTCAAATTGCTAGGCTGCCACTCAGGCACAGAAATAAATGGTAAGATAAAAGAAATAAAATCTAAGCACAGCAGAAACATTTTCATTAACATTATACTTCGCTGTTTCATATAGTGTTTGAGCTTGATCTTCTAATTTCAAGGGACGTGAGCGCAGTATGAGGTCCCTCTTACTTACACATAGGTCTCGGCTTTCATTAAAATGCAGCTTAAGCATACCTTAGTACAAGGCAGTTTTACCAACTCTCCGAGTGTGTCATCTTCCAACTGGGCATCAAATCAGTTTGCAGAGAATTACAACCACCAGGCACCCTTCAAAAGCACTGAATGAAAGGTATTAATAATACTCTCTTTTGACGAGATAGGAAAACATTGAAATAACAACAATGAAAAAACAATGAAAGCCACAACCAATGTGTAATATCAAGCTATTTTTAAAATACTCCCACTGTTTTCCAGAACAAAAAATATTTTGCTGATCTTCAGATAACATTTTGCTGTGACCAGGTGTAGAATGGATTTATCATCTAATGCATCCCATCTTAGGACACCAGGAGCTGCATCTATTCTCTACCCTCAATACAGAGGGGTTCTTGAGTACTCAGGAAAAACAAACCTTTTCTTGACATAATTTATTCCAATGTTTGCATTAAACAGTTTTAACAAAATAAACACAATATAAACTTTACTGCCATTTATATGATTCAACTTTCTGATATCAGTGGGTAAATGTATACAAATGAAAGCTCAGCTTGGCTCCAGTAATTAAATACCTTCATTACATCCCTCAGCCCCAGCTATAGTGACTCTACTCCTCCCCAGCTTCCTTCCTGATGTTTCTCCCCCAACACACACAAGTAGTTTTTTCCTCTCCAGGAGTTTTCTCCCACTTTTCCCATTCCAAGTGCTAAGTCGGTGCCAAACCTTCTGGGAATGGAGGGGAAAAAATTCAATGTACCTGTGGCCCCTCAGGGATCCTAAAGGCACTTGGGAAAAAAGTACATATGTATTAGAGAAATCTCATGTATTACGTTTCCAGAGCAGGGGGTGGTGGAAGAGGGCAGGAAGTGAAAATAAATGAAAGTAAACTGACAATTCCAAAGGCTACTAAAGGAATTGTGTGATTTTTCAAGATTTTCTGAAAATAAGTAAGCAATATGCAGACAATAAGGATTAACCTTAAACCCAATACTTAAATCAGAAGTTTTAATTGTTTATTGTAAATGTCTGTTTGTTGGATAAAATACCTATGTAGTTAAATAAATATAACAAAATGAAGCACCACTTCATCTGTTTACAAAGAAAAATATCAATGAGCATCTTCCAGAACACACAACTGGTTTTGCAAAATGGTAAACAGAGAGAAAGAGAAAGGGAGAGAGCACACAAGTGAATGCTGACCACACAAGTGAATGCTCACCATATAATCTTGGTGCAATTTACTAACCATGATAGCAAGTATCTTATGCAAAACATAATTTTTACAGAGAACAGGAATATACTAAAGGTAATACTCCAAAAGCTCAGTACCTATCACTTGATAAACATAACCACTTCTTAGAATGAATCAAGTGACACTGAATTTCCTAGCATACTGTTTTTTCTTTGCTTTCTGAAATGTCAGAAAAATGGTGGGCCACTTATTTTTCCAAGTTGTTCCTGTAACTCATAAGTATATTTAGTACATTTATTAGTAGCATATTTGTGTGCTTCAATTCGTAAAGCTGACAGTACACAATAAACACAGATGAACACAACACAGCCTTTTATACAAGTCACAAGCTTTTTTGTGTGTCATTTTGAAATGGTGGTAAGTCCTCAAATTGCCCCCATATTTCTAACAGCTAATTCAAATTATGAGGGTTCATTGGTCTATCTCATGTTTAATTTGCAGTCACCATTTCATCATATAAATGCATTAGACAAAATGCACACAGCTCAGGTCCCACCCCTGCAATTTCCCTTATATTCTTGGGGTTTTTCCCCTTCAAATGTTTTGTTATGCAGGAAAATCATGCAGAAGCAGCATGCTTTATAATTTGTTGAAAATGCCACAAGCTTTGTGGTCATTCTGTTATGCACTGTGAGTAAATTGTACGCTTGTGGACCATCTGTTGAAAAGCATGTGTCCTAAATACTCACTAGTCTTACTTTGGTGGCAGTCGCTTCCATTGTTGCAGTACAGCGCAGCCATGTGGGGCACTCAAGGCCACTGACGGCCAGACAGTCTTTGAACAGCTTGGGAGCATCTGCAACGCAGGCTTTGAAGACAGAATCAAAGCCTTAATATTGTGTGGCTGTCAACTGCCAAGATATGCAGTGAAGAGAGTTTCTAGCAGACTATTGCCAAGCATGCAGGTGCTGTTTTCTGTGTTGCTGCTGGTTCCAGGTTTTTCTCAGTTAATAACTCTTTTTGAAAAAAGGCAGTTGTTTCATTTTAAATTCACAATGTTATAAAAAGTGAGTCAAGACCAAACAAATAGTAGACAGACTGGATTGAAGTGAGGTGCCCCTAATAAGGGACGAAGTCTACAGATTGGGTCTTTTTGAAGCAGAATCTATCAGCAGTTATTTGCTTTAATGGTATTAGCGTGGGATCGAGGAGCAGTCAGACCTGTTGAGCTACCGCTGATGGAAGACTTAAAACCTGCAAGAAACTTTAAAGATGTCCCGAGCTAAAAACCTTAATACATATGAAATCCTGTAGGACAACATTTTTGTCACGAGATCCACCATTCCTTTAACACAGTTCAACATTTGAATTGAGGACAAAATGAGTGGGTGAGAAAGTGGAGAGCTTGTTTCTACGTTTAGGGTCCCCACCACTTGAATACTCATTTCCCTGTGAGAAAAGTTAATTCACATTTGCTATTTTAGGCAGAAGACTCCATGTAACTTTGCAGCAGTGTCTTGGTTTAAATGGATAACGCAGACAGTGCCAACCGGCCTCTGAGAGGGCTGTTAACTTTCCCTTTTTAGAGGGACAGTCTCAGTTCTTGTATTTGCTTATCAATCAGCACTCTCCCCGCATGGAATGAAAAGTCATCCAGTAAAACCAATTAAAAAGAGCAATGTGAATACTTTCACAAAACGTGAAACACACAGTATAAACGAGAAAGTCTTTCCAAATCAGTATGTGATTCATTCTCCAACAGAATTTTAACAGGGCAGGATACGGCTTAAAGCTCGTTCTGATCTGCGATCACAGTGTTTCTGTCCAGAGGGAAATCCTGCTACAAAAGTGAGGGTGGGAGGAAGAGGAGACAGTGACTAGCTTCACTGATCATCTCTTCAATGTAATGACTGAAGCACCTAACCATCCTGTCTTTTTTTCTTTTTTTTTAAATTCTGCAGGATTATAGAGCAGCTGCACATGGAATTATGGACATGTGTACTAGATTATGCATTCTGCTAGCACTCAAAGTGACCATATTTTCCATGACCATCTGTAGCACACGAATTTGTCTCATGTTCAACATGATGTTCAACCTGTAGGTCACACCAAACCCCATCCCTTGCAGAAGTTTAGCTCACAGAGCTGTAAGAACATTTTACCATGAAATATCTTTGTCTTGACATAAGCATCAGATTTAAAGAATTTTTGATTCTGTGATCAGATACAACATTGGCTACAAACCAAAATATAGTCATGTTCCAGAATATTTTATCAAACTACAGTATCCAAAACCAATGCAAGACAGAGTACACTTTAGACAATGAGTTTATGAAAATTCAGTAACAAGAATGGCATCTTTTGTCAGCTTTAACATATCAGCCAAAGGAAAACACATTTATATTGTCCCACTGCTTCTTCATCACATACTATCTCCCATGGACTTGGTACTCCCTAGCTTTTTATAGTCAGGTATGTATATTTGTATTCCTTACTCCTCTGAATCAATGACATGTTAGAATTTTTAATGAGTGGCCAAAATATGTACAGATTTTGTAAAGTTTTATGTAGAAACACATAACATGGCTATAAACAAAAACAGTCCATACTTAGCTAGCTAAATGAATTAATCTCTAAATCATTTCATTCTTATCTCTAAGCCAGAGAATAAAGCTTTGGTAAGTTAATCAGTGTGCACTGGGAAGAGTATCTCCCATGAAAATCTTGGGGGGGGGGGGGGGGGGGAGCTCAATTAAAGCTGATTACCAAACAGCTCAGTTGTAGACACTTAAACTATAAGTATTTTGGTTAATATCATTCATTAAAAGCAGGCATAAACTACAAGTATTTCAAGTTATTTTCAGCTTCCATTTGGTTCTTCTGTTACAACATATTTTCCACCATTCAGATTGAGGCGAATTAAATGAAACCATTAATCTATTCAGCACACGAGATGGAACATTATTACCTTTGCTGTGAATTTGGATTACCAGACTGAAATCGCTGATAACAAGCATTGCTTCTTTCTCCACAGGCCAGACAAGATACAAAATTTCAATGTTTGTATTTGAAAGATACGTTAAGAACTGTATTATAATCAGTGGCGCAAAGGGAAGGAGGTCTGTGACAATAAAGACTTGAAAATACATCAAGTCATCTCAAAACTTTGTGCAATATAAAGGTTAGTTTTACTGAGCTGAATGTGTCATTGAAAGTAATCCAGGGAGGAAAAAGTGTGACGCAGATCATAGCACATTATATTGACTTCAGTGTTTACAACGGCCAAGAAGTGGCCTCTAAACATTTACAACTATGCTTTACAGCATTCCACACGCTCTTTCTGGAAGACCTGATTAAGTTCATGTTGGTAGATTCTGAACAGGAGAACCGAGTCCTTTCCTACTTGCTCCTGAAGCCTATGGAGGCTTCATATGCATTAGTAAATGGTATATTTTATCATAACTAAGTAACATTAGCTGTTTCATTATAAAAATATTGTGGAGATGAGCACTGTATTTAGCCATGAGATAAACATGTCAAGGTCAATTGCAGGACAATGAAAACCAGACCTTGTCTATCTGCCTTGTAGTAAACATCATAAATTTCTTGTCTCTACTTGTATTTTTTATTGCTTATTAATAGCCTCAATGTTTAAAACAAACAAATAAACAAAACCCCACAAAACTATCACAAGAAAACAAAACAACCCAAAAAAACCCAAACCCAAAATCACAACAGCAAAAACTAAAATGCACCTTTGTTTCCAGGAGGACAGACCTTATGACAACTATCCACTGAAGTGGATGCACTGATGTTCTAAGCAAATAAACCCAGATGTCTCGAAAAGTTCCATACCTATCTCTTGCTTTGGACCTGTATACCTTATATAAACAGTTAAGGGGAGGAGAGGAAGGCAGGTATAAATAAATATTATATGAAACTTTTTCATACTGTGCAAAGCTTTTGCACATCATAAACTGGGAATTTTTCCCTCTCACAAATTAGTATCACTTTTATTCCCTACGCTACTAACCCTCCTGACACACAGAAAACGTTTTCAGTTCAGAACCTTGACTTTTTTTATCAAACAATTAAGCAGTATGTTTCATTTCCCTTGCAACTCAGTGACTGGAAGAAATGACAATCCTGGAATAACAGTATGAAATTACAACAGTATAAAATTATAATCAGTAATAGAATTATGCAGTAATGAGGATATCTGTTAGGTTGTGGTTTTGCCTTCTGAGAGATTTATGAAACACATCGCTCTACTGGGTGATGTAACAGAGTAAGCTTATGTTAGTCAATGGGGGGAATTTAGGATTACAATGTCTCTGTCAGATAAAAACAGAGTCTGTATTCGAAAAACCACGGAAGTATGCCAGTGTCTGGTCTTGAAGAGTCCATGACAGCATGAGGAAAAAAGATGACCTTTTGACAATTTTTAGAAAAGATGCAGCTCATATGCGTAACACAACCTTTGAGTACAGTACGTAGGCTAAGCTCCATGGCAGGTATGAAAAGGCAAGGCCTCACACATGCTCGAAGGCTCTGAGATTCCTCATACCAGCAGCAGTGCTATCATCCCACCATATGCACTACTTGAACTACACAACTTTACTTAGGCTATTCAGAAAAGATGGAAAAACAGGACATCATGTCTTCTCTTTTTCAGTACATGGATAAAGGATTATAGACAATCTTCCCTTGTTCCACAGATCCCTGCCTTCTGCTGCAAGACAGTGCCTGTTTGTGAATGCAGATTTTCTGCAAAGCTCTGTCTATGCTTTGGCCAGGGCTGAAGAAGGGGCAGCTCCCCACATCCAGCCTGAGGGGTGGAGTGGCAGGGGTGGTTAGCCAGAGTTCAGTCCTCTGGCAAAGAGCTTGCTACAGTTTTATTTGTTACTTCTATATACAAAGGAACTTCAATTAGCTGTATGCTGTCTGAGACAAGAGAGCCTTTATAAGCTTCAAAATGGCCTACAAATAGTGCTTCTGTTCCTTCACTGATGTGTGGGACTCTCCTGTGGGATATACAATGGCTATTGTGTTACTCAGAGAGCTGTATCTGGGTTCTATCTGGAGCCTGCTTTTTCGTGGGGTATTTATAAAACTAGCCAATTTATAGACTGCTCAAGTTTGTCTTAAGAAACAAGGTGTCTTTCAAAAGATAATTCAGAATGAACTCTGTGGGTGCTGTATTACTTGCAAGCTATGTAAAGTGAGGAAAAGGACAATGAAACCATGGCAGCAAGCGATCACTGGAGCAGCAGCGCTGACATGAAAGGACTGCATGCCTGAACACAGACAGAGAGGTTAAACTTGCTCCAGTCTGAGAAAGAACAAGGCTCTGGAAAGGAATCCTGCTCTTTCTAGCTGGCGCAGGCAGGGCGTCTTAAAGAAATGTATGGGGAGAAAGAAGAGGTAGGGCATAGCTAATGAAAGGGAGACAGATACATAACACCACTGGACTGAGTTTCCCTAACAAAGTGGTTTCACTTGGAAAGAAAATTAAGATTTCTAGGGCTAACACAGCACCATTTTATATAGGGTTTTGTCAGGCTTCAGTGAAGACAGTGCCCTTCACTTCAGTAAATAGTTTAAGAATCAGAATTAGATGCATTCGAGATATAAGGTACACAGTTTACAACAAGAGTAACGTACAAAAGAACAGATAATTTTATCATTTTGTATACATAAAGACTGGATGTCATTGTAATTCTTGAATATAGAATACACAAAACCATGTATTGTTCTTTTAAAATGTATACTTTTATACTTTTCTAAAATCACAGCAGTTCTCCCTTGATATGATAAGTGCTAACTACACTGAAAGCTATTGTCTACAAGGAAGTGGGGAGGAAATAAGACAATAATATATCTAGATAATTGGTAGCCAGATGTTACAGCATCCTCACTACTAACTTGGAATGCAGATAAGCAGCAAAGCTGAGATGCAGAACAAAACAGTTTTGAATTCCAAGGTGATCTGAACTGAGACAAAAGGGGCAATATCTTAATGGCAGAAATTAAGACTCCAGAGTCCATGACTCCAAAGGCCTCAATCTGTTGAAAATCTCTGGAGAAGTCAGTACATTTCCCAACTTCTACCAAAATAAAAACCATGAAAGCATTTAAAAGAAGAGCAAGGCTGCAAAGGAAAGTACTAAAAATTGGGGCTATAAGAATTCTTGCAAAGTGCATACTGTTAGTAGTGCATACTCACCTTTGTCGCATGTGCGTTAGAGCAGTCTCAACCACAGGAACAGCTACGTCTGTTCCCTTCAGATTCTTGGCCTCATTCAACACACAAAACACAATGCTCTTGCTCTGGCCATGAATTAGGGATTGGTAGCAAAAGTAATGAGAAGACATCTTCTTCACTTATTGCCAAAGTCAGAAGACACAGAAGCAAGTAAATGCAGTAAGTAGATACTTACTGTAGATACAGACAATAAATAAAGTAGAATAATGAAGGGGAAGAGAAAGAAAAGGAAAAAATATTTAAAGTATGATTCTAATATTGCCTCTGGCAATAGAAGTTTCTGGGCTCTGGTGGGAAAGTCACCCAACTAACATTTCTTAGAGGTGTTCGCTAATGGTGTATTGCATTTTCTAGCTGACCCACCTCATACACCTTTAACTTTAGTGTGACAGTACGTTATGTTTGCATCTAAAAGAAAAGCCATAGGGAGCTGAGCACTTAACCTGTATGTAATATTCAGTACACCTTGAGCATCATTTTTAAAGGGGCATTCAAAGGGAGAATTACCTGCTTTGGTCTAAGCTAGAGTAATTATTTTCAGTGTCCCATTAACTGAGTATCTACACCTAGCATCTGAGAGATGACAGCATTTGAAATTAAGCAGTAGAATCACGAACAAAATAGAGAAATACACTGAAAGCCACAAAGTTTTCCAGGGCAAGTCCTAACTCTTAGCAACAGCGATGGAAACCATTTAACAACAAAGTGTTCAGTAGATTAACTCAACATAAGCAACCTGTAATTGATTTGCTGAAGCTGCCCTCAGGAGGATATCTACCACTAATTGTTGAGAGAGTAAACGGCAAAGCCACAGCAACTGAACCATAAAGAGATGTCTTGAACTAGGTAGAAGATTGCTTTTTTACTAAAGATAATTTTATTCTGTGTTGATGTTATTTGCTTTCGATAACTATTAAATGAGGCAGATTAAACAGGAAGGTTTTTTTCCCAAAGTTAAAAACACAACACTGTAACTATTATTGCATCAAAATCCACCATTAAATTTATTGGAAACTCTACTATCAAGATCCTGCCTGAGAAGACAGTCATAGCCTAAGCAATAAAACTATATATACACATGAATTATCATCTGAACATCTTCTAATGCATACAATTTAAATGAATGTCTGTGATTTTTATTCAGGTTTTAAATAAATTATGTTGGCTTCCTTCTATGTTCAGCACTTTCTGATGCAGTCATGTGAAATACTTTTTTTTTTAAACTTATTGTATTAAAATAATTTCACACAGAAAAGTTGACAGCTAACAATAGTTTTGCTGCTATTTTTAGCAGCAAAGAGTTAAGGCCTCAAAGAAGAATCCTTTACTAATAAAATTCATAGCTAGATCACATTAACTCTTTAACCATGTAATCATCTATTACCAACTACTTTTCCATGCTTGCACATTTACAAACTGTATTGTGGCAAAAAAACCTCCAGAACGTTCATTCCTTTGATTAAGGATCTCCTTGACTTGAGCATTGCTACTGCCAAGCTCTATTGTCAGCTTCGCTTGCCTGGAAAGATGGCAACATGAATATCACTCCTCTTTCCTCAGATGGAGACAAAACCTACTAAAAATCACAGGGAACTCAAGTCTCCTGACAGTCCTATTTTGATATTATTAAATATCAGCAGAGAGATCATGGAACATTGAAACCACGCAAACACATACAGAGAACAAGAGCAGGATAGCCTCAAACACTGAATTGCATTTCCTCTTATTGCCATGACGCAACCGCCTAATTGCTCCACACTGATTTTGGACAGTGAACATGAACATGGGACTCCCTGTTGGCAATTAACGGCATTAAATCTTTCTTGGAGAATTCTTCATTGCTTACTTCTTTTTGATATGATTAGTATATCAGATATGGTCAGTATGTAGATATGAAATAGTACTGCTAAATTCTGTTTCTCCAACTTGCACAGGTCTAAATTCACCAGGTATAAGTCCTATTTATACAGGAATAACCTGTTATGTTAGTTGCCTTCATACACAGTTGAGTTTTAAATTATTTAAGAGGTAGGGTTATCTTACCAGGACTGGTTCTGTACAGCTCAGATGGGCTGCTGACCTTTTGGCTGGAGGGAATCCGCTGATGGTACAGGGGAGGTGTTTTCACTAGGAGAGAAAGAAAAGTACAATTCCTCTTCAGTAACAGCTAAAATGTTAATAGTGCTACTAAAATAAATGAGACAGACATTTCCTTACCATATGATGTCTCTGGTAACAGGGGAAAAGCTGGTGTGGATGGGACAGCTTCATTTCCATTTTTTGTTGGGGAGAAGATTCCCCCATCTATTTCATCTTGGTAACATACAACAGCCATCTAGGAAGGGCACAAAAAGGCAAAATTACAGTGTGAAAATTCCCACTCCAACACAGTGGGGCATTTTTCATCAGATTACAGAAGGTTTCTTATAATCTGATCCACTGTTCCAGCAGAGAGATCTTGGAACACTGAAAACATGCAAACACACAGAAAGGACAAGAGCAGGACATCCTTAAACATTGAATTGCATTTCTGAGATAACTACAGTCATTTGTTCTTCTTATTGCCACGATGCAACTGCCCAATTGCTTCACATTGATTTTGTACACTGAACATGAACATGGGACTTCCTATTGGCCATTCACTTCAATAAATATTTCTTGAAAAATTCTTCATTGTTTACCTCCTTGGTCTCTGCTACAGGAATCGGTGATCCTGGGTTTACAGCCTGGTCAGCAGCAGGAGACTTCATCCATCCACACTTGTTATATGATGGCTGCCCAGGGCCATCATTGTCATACTGCCCAACACTTAACTTTCTGATCCTTCCCCCTGTTGCATCATCATCTTGCGTACCTGTTGCTGAAAACAAACAGGTAAACTGATTAATAAACTAATTTTTTTTCAGTTAGAGCTGTTAAAACAAACTTCACTATTGTGCCTTCAGTGATTCAAGAATGCTCATGAAATAACTGGTTTCATAACTGCTTTACAAAACGACACAGGTGGGGGGGGGGAAATCAGTTGTAGTTAGCCTTGCTGACACAAGTTGGAACATATTTGCAGTACACCTGGTTCCAGAGGAGTGAAGCAGCATGTTTCTGCTGACGCTCTTTTTTTGGAAGAGGTTACCCCCAGTGCCCGGTACAGCCTGCCAGCAGGGGCCGCTACGGGCAAGCCAAATGGGAAACCTCTCTTTCCATCCCTAACACACAGCAGCTCTCAGCAGCAAGACCATTGCTGCTTTCCGGGACTGCATTTTCCCCGAAAAAAACAGCTTCTTTTTAGCTAACACAGACCCCGGCCCTTATAAACCCAGCTCACTGTACACCTTTTGTGACACACATGGCAATCACACTTAATCACAAAAAGTAGGTATTAGATACACACGGGAGCTGTAACCTTCTGCAGTCTGAGGAATGGAGCACAAGAGTAAGCTGAGCCAGCAGAACAATCCAGGATATTCAAGGGCATAAAGCAGTATTTGTTTCCAAAGTCACTATTAAGAGAGTGTCATTAGATACAGCTTTATGATTAGCAGGACTTTATACTTAAGTCATCCACTCCCACCAACAGGCACTTTCAGAATATTCCTGCAGCAATTGCTTTTTCCACCCTTCTTTGTAAGAATAAGTCAACAATAAGGATCCCACAGTAGTCCTTACTGTGTAGTCACAGGACAGTACAAAAATAACTGTATGCATAGCAACTCTTCAGATACTCCTCTGAGAGTTTTTATTGTCTATATATGCAAAAAGATCTTTGAGAATTAGCTATTTCTCTTAAAAGAGCTGAGGATTTCTAAAAGAACTTATTTTCATTGCTTGGTGTCATTTAAACTCTTACAATAATTTCCAACTGTAAGTATGTGTTGATTAAGCACATCTCCTACACACCCTGATCATGGAGCCGTAACAGTAGGAGTCCAAAGCATGCCCTTCATCTACACCAGCAGTTGGGCTTAACCAACCGTTAAGTGCCTGTATTACAGACATTTCACCTTGATTACATAGCACAATTATAGAGCATCAATGCACAAATAGGTTTCTGTATAGAACAGTTTTTATTCAAGATGAAAAGACAGACAGGGATTTCAGACTAAAATCCACGGTACTTAAGTGACTATGCATTGACATACATATGTATCAATCTGAATAACTTGCTGGGAAGCAGTGGCTTATCCTAAAAATATTAATAAATCTCTTGTAAAACTACAGAATTAGACACTTTCAAAAATCCAGCTCTGCTACCATCAAAGCCAGTGTAATAGTAACGACTACTAAAGCCAACAAATAAATAAAAGTCTGCTAGTCACTTCCGAAAATTCCACTAATAGGGTTAAATTTCAGGGTCCAAATTTATCCAGTTATTTATTTTATCGAGTCAATATAAATATACCTAGCACATCTTGGAAAAGACACAGCTGAGATTCTGTTTTTACGGTACAACTTTGGAAACTACAATACTTTTTAAGCACCCATATTTTAACCACTTATTTAACCCTTTTTCCCCTGACTAGAAACTTTACATGTGGTCTTTCAGGTGGAAGGAGTATCTTCTGAAGACATTGTGAGCAAACTAGATGCATCAAACAAGATCTTCAAAGCCAGAAAAGAAAAGGATCTTAAATCGCAAATATCTTCCAAACCTCTTAAGTGATGCTAAAAAGTCATGAAGATTTCTACTGAAATTGAAGACACTTCGGAATGTAGACAGACTTCATACTACTCCAGAATTTACCAACTTTTTCCATTGGAAATCTTTTTTTATTTGTAATTTCTGTAAAGAAAAATGAGTGGGAATCACCGTGCAAAATCTCAGCCTTTGAAAAGACCATCTGAGACCAGGCACTCCCAGTCCCACCGCTCCTCCGCAGGAGGCAATAGGAGCCAGGAACAGCACATGAGAGTTTCACTCCATTAGTAACCAAGTTATTAAGGTACAGGCAGTTTCTTTCTGAATGTGCCTCTCCTACTTAACACAGCCACGTAGACTACTTTATGAGAGAATGTCTACCTTTTGGATGGGTCAAAACAGACCTTAAAATTTAGCACAGATTTTGTCGCACTAATGAGAGGGCTTCATCATCAAGGGTATTCATCCACTCACATCATTAGTATTCATACACTCGTGAAGCTTGTAATTTCTATGAAGTTAATACAGTCCTCAAAAAGCTGCAAACAGGTATCTCAGGGAAACTGGACATTTTCCTTAAATAGAGCGTAAGTGCTTTACGTATCAAATTCCCAGGAGATGTTAGACAACAGAGGAGAGAAGTTGAGCTGATATATTGCAATAAAGCTTAAAACAAATAACTTGAATCTAAGAGATCAAAATTAAGTGAAGAAGTCAGCAAAAAACAACTTTTACTTAGTTTATTAGTTTTGTGAATGTACTTCAGAGCTGCCTCACAATGTAACAGATGTTTAGAGTTATTAATTTAAAAGGCGTCTTTTACAGTGTAAAGTGTCAGGAGCCAAGACTTCCTAGAAGTCACATCATTCATTTCTGTTTTTGTAGTTTAGCTTAAAGTTTTGGCAGAGCTTCATCCCAGGAGCACATATTTATTTCTTTGAAAGCATTTTGTATACTCTCATTTCTCTCTCTTCCCTTGTGAACTACAAAAATAATTTTGTTTTCCCTGAAGAACAAATAATAACATTCCAACAGATTGGCATCAGAACAGCATCAGGCATTTATCTTGTCAGATGGTTATCGCCATGCCAATGCTACAGCTAACAGAAGCATGGCCAGTGGTTAAAGGTTAATCTTTGTTTGGTTTCTTTACCTGCTCAGCTTTCCTGGAGTACTATTAAGAGGTATTTGTAACTATGAGAAAGAAAACAACACTAAGCTAAAAATCTTGTCTGCAGTGGCATGTCAACAACAGTGCTCTATCTCATATATTAGCAGTTGTCCCGGCTAAACTTCAAAAATTATGCTAACTCTTCATGTGTTATACATGTTTGTATTTACCGAGTGCATGAGGCACACCATTAAAAAGGTCCACATTTACTTTCAGTTACCACAACAGCTAGTAAGATGATGCTTACATGTTCCCCCTTGATTCACAGGGCTTGTGGGCTAGCCTCAAAACCAGCTTTATGTGAGAGTGGGGCAAGCACAGCGTACATGGTAGGACTCTCTGGGAAGAACTTATCTTGTGGAGGTGGAAAAACAAGCTGGACCAGTAGCCCTTCTGTCCATTATGGAAGTCCTTATCATTTGTAAACTACAATTATCAGTCTTTTCCAAAACCCAGCACAGTCCATCGAAGACCTTCCCTTAACTTCTACCTAGTTTGTGTCACAGCCAACTGTGCAAATTACAGTCCTTACCGCTTACAACAGATAATTATAAAGTTCATAAGAAATATGAAAGTTTCAGCATCTTGTTGTTTACCCCTCTACAAGGGGCTCTAAATCACATTATGACTTCGTGCATGAAGAGGTGCAATCACCTTTAAAGATCTGAATATTACTTCAGGCCACTCAAATGCCCTTCTATTCCTCTGCATTGTTTTTCTTGATAGAGGTTTTTTTGCTTTTTAAACAAAAGCAATGTATTATAGAAAAGACTTACATAAACCCTATAAATACAGTTATTCAAACTGGTTTGGGGGGGGGAAGATTATGATATATTCAATCACAACAGGGTAAAAATGCTTAAGAGTATGTAGATTCATGTTATCCTGGTTACCACTATAAATAAGTAAAAAACATATGTAGCAGTTAGTTATCCCTTGAATAACATGCAGGCTCCATAATGTACTTCGAATTATCAAAATAATAATAATTTGCTCTCCTTTAGTATTAAAGAATCAGAATAGAATAGAATATTTCAGTTGGAAAGGACCTACAACGATCATCTAGTCCAACTGCCTGACCACTTCAGGGCTGACCAAAAGCTAAAGCATGTTATTAAGGGCATTGGCCAAATGCCTCTTAAACACTGACAGGCATGGGGCATCAACCACCTCTCTAGGAAGCCTGTTCCAGGGTTTGACCATCCTCTCAGTAAAGAAATGCTTCCTAATGTCCAGTCTGAACCTCCCCTGATGGACACAGCTTTGAGCCATTCCCACGCGTCCTGGCACTGGGTACCAGGGAGAAGAGATCAGCACCTCCCTCTCCACTTCCCCTCCTCAGGAAGCTGGAGAGAGCAAAGAAGACGCCCCTCAACCTCCTTCTCTCCAAACTAGACAAGACCAAAGCCCTTAGAGCTGCTCCTCACAGGACATGCCTTCCAGCCCTTTCACCAGCTTTGGTGCCCTCCTCTGGACACATTCAAGGACCTGAACATCCTTCTCAAACTGTGGGGCCCAGAACTGCACACAATACTCAAGGTGAGGCCGCACCAGTGCTAAATACAGTGGGATAATCGCCTCTCTTGAGCGGCTGGTTACGCTGCGTTCGATGAACCCCAGGATGCGGTTTGCCCTCTTGGCTGCCAGGGCACACTGCTGATTCCTGTTGAGCCTGCTGTCAACCAGCACCCCCAGACCCCTTTCTGCAGGGCTGCTCTCCAGCCACTCCTCTCCCAGTTTAGACTTGTGCCCGGTGTTGCTCCTTCCCAGGTGCAGAATCCGGCGTTTGGACTTGTTAAATTTCATCCCAGTAATCATTGCCCAATGCTCCAATCTATCTACATCCCTCTGCAAGGCCTCTTGTCCCTCAAGAGAGTCAACAGCACCTCCCAGTTTAGTATCATCAGCAAACTTGCTAAGGGCGCATCCAATGCCTGCATCCAGATCATTGATAAATATATTGAACAGAACTGGCCCTAGAATTGAGCCCTGAGGAACACCGCTGGTGACCGGTCGCCAGCCAGATGTAGCCCCATTCACTACAACCCTTTGAGCTCTGCCCTTCAGCCGGTTCTTCACCCAGCACACCGTGAACCCACTCATCCCACAGTTGGACAACTGGTCCAGAAGGATGCTGGGAGGGACAGTATCTTACTAAAATCCAGAAAAACTACATCCACTGCCTTCCCTTCAACCACTAGGCAGGTGACCTCATCATAGAAGGATATCAAATTAGTTAGACAGGACTTTCCCTTTGTGAAACCATGTTGACTGTGCCTGATGACTGAATTATTCTTTAAATGCCTTTCAGTAGTACCCAGTATAATCTTCTCCATAATTTTTCCAGGAACTGAGGTTACACTAACAGGTCTGTAGTTCCCTGGGTCTTCCCTCATACCCTTCTTGTAAATTGGAATAACATCGGATAGCTTCCAGTCAGCAGGGACCTCCCCAGACTCCCAAGAACTTTGGCAGATGATCGAGAGGGGTCCTGCCGTAACATCCGCTAGCTCCTTCAGCACTCTGGGATTAATCCCATGGATTTGTGAACACTCAGCTGATATAGCTGGTGCCTTACAGTTTCAGTGTCCACAAATGGAAAGTCCCTGTACCCACTCTCATGGTCCTCCAACTCAGGGGACTGGGCAGCCCAAGGTCTGTCAGTATTATTAAAGACCGAGGCAAAAAAAAGCATAGAACGCCTCTGCTTTTTCTTCATCCCTATTAGTCAGGTGACCATCTTCAAGTATCAGTCCAATGAGGGACTGTCGTGGTTTAGGCCCAGCCAGCAACAAAGCACCACACAGCCGCTCACTCACTCCTACCCCTCCAGCAGGATGGGGAGGAGAAAATACAGCAAAAAACTCATGGGTTGAGACAAGGACAGGGAGGGATCACTCACCAATTATGGTCACAGGCAAAACAGACTCGACTTGGGGAAAAATAGATAAATTTAATTTGTTACCAATCAAAGTAGGATGATGAGAAATAGAACCATAACTTAAAAACACACCTTCCCCCCACCCGGGCTCAGCTTTGCCCCTGATTCCTCTACCTCCTCCCCCCCCCCTCAGCGGCGCAGGGGGCGGGAATGGGGGTTGCAGTCAGTTCATCACATGCTGTCTCTGCTGCTCCTTCCTCCTCGGGGGAGGACTCCTCACACTCTTCCCCTGCTCCAGCGTGGGGTCCCTCTCACGGTGGTCAGCCCTCCACGAGCTTCTCCAACATGAGTCCTTCCCATGGGCTGCAGTCCTCCACAAACTGCTCCAGCATGGGCTCTCCCACACAGTCACGGCCTTTTCTGGGCCCAGCCACCTGCTCCAGCATGGGGTCCTCCACGGGCTGCAGGGGAATCTCTGCTCTGCCATTAACCTCCATGGGCTGGAGGGGGACAGCCTGCCGTCTCACCACAGGCTGCAGGAGAATCTCTGCTCCGGCACACCTCCTCCCTCGCCTCCTTCACTGACCTCGGCGTCTGCATGGTTGTTTCTCTCGCATCCTGCTCCTCTCTTTGCTGTAGCTCTTCTTCTTCCTTCTCTTCTCCCTCAGCAGTCTTTTCCCCTTCTTAAATATGCTATCACAGAGGCGCTACACCGTTGCTGATTGGCTTGGCCTTGGCCAGAGGCGGGTCCGAGTTGGAGCCGGGGGAGGTTCTAGCAGCTTCTCCCAGGAGCCACCCCTGTAGCCCCTCCCCCGCTACACAAACCCAACACAGGGACTAGGACCATTATACAGATTTCTGTAAATGAGATTAAGGACTTAATTTACAAGGACTCAGTTTACATTTACAAAACTCTATGGTTTTCTGGTTAAGAAATGCATCTAAGTGGTATTTCAAAATAATCTATAAGTTTCAGAATACAAATACCATTACACTAATTTGAAATTCCAAAAGGTAAAATTAACTTTGTGTTTATCCTTACAACCTAAAAGACATGGGGGCTAAGGAGGACATAAAGAGGAAAAGGTGGTTGCAGGAACCTTATGGTAAGTGATAAAAATCTTTTTTATGGCCGTCTCTGTGGAATGAATAAACAGTTCACATTAAGCAAAAAAATAAAGTAGGAAACTTCCTTATACTCCTATACCCTCACAAACAAAACAATCACAAACCAAGTTTTTACAGTTTAGATAACTCTCTTTGATGTGTAGTGGCCACTCAACTAGTCAAATGTCTTTAAATTTATAGTCTCAAGAAAGCATAGATGTGTTGGGTCCCCATTTTTCCCAAATTTCTGTCTTTTTTAACTACTTCTTTAGCACCACTTACCCTATACATTGCACAACCAGAAGTCGCTCTTCACAACAGAAATACCATTGATAATATAGTCAAAATAATAATACTCAAAAGATAGTATTCATTAAAAGTATTTTAAAAATATGAATTGTTCCAACAGTACCTGATTTTATGTTTCATCTAATCCATCTAAACACAGTTCACCAGTACATTAATCTCACAGGTTCATCATTTCAGGTCATCCCACCTTCAGAGGGCTAAAACATAGTTTTAATTTCAGAAAGTCAATCTTCTAACAGGATTGAAGACACTGAGCTTCACAACATGAAATAATACTGATGTGAAAAAACACGACCTGAACCGTACATTTCAGAAGCTCAGCCAACTCCATTGTTTTAAAGCAGTTGTCTTAGATTCAGTTACTGAAAGATAATGATCCAAACAGTCTCCCTTTCAACAAAAATTTATACGTGACTTTACAGCTAGTTTGAAAGGTCACTGGAATGCCAATTACTGCTACCAATCCTAAAACAAAAAGCCTTACTGTTTTGGAGTATGAGCTCCACCAAAGCCAAGTGAAGCAAATGATAACTTGAACAGGTTCTAGATCAACCCTAAAAAACAGGGTTATTTTTTCTAAGAAAATTTGAAGCCTCTGAAGTGGTCTAAGAATAAATAATCACATTGTATTACATTTCTCCAAATTGTTTAACATGTTTTTTTTCTGTTAACTTTCCTTGTCAACTATCAACTAGAAAAATTATTCAGCACTAGAAATAAAATTCATCTGATCCTTCACATAAGTTGGCTTTGGATGCAAATTCACTGATGTATTGTCTATTACAAGGAAAGAAGAAACAGGTCACAGTCATGTAAATGGTGATTAAAAGAAACTTCTGTGCAAGCACTGATCTATGCATATCTTTCCCTCCACAAATGCAACAAGAAACTTATCCAAAGTCTCTCTGAGATTTCAGAAGCCACAATTATGATCTCCGCATTCCATACAGTGTCCTCCATCAAGTCTCTTCACAGTGTCAAAGTCCATTCAGTGGGTATCAAAGCATCAGGAGCTATCCCTGCACAATATGCTCAGAACTTCGATTTCCATATGCTGTGGATACCACCACCACCAGGACCTACATTCTCCCAGCCTCTCTGGAGAATACATATTCTCATTCATTACGTATACTGAGGTGCATGCGTAGTGATTTAAAAAGCTTGGCAAAATATGAAATACAAACAAAATAATGGCAGAGCGTGAAAATGATGTGAAGAGTCCTGGCCTTCAGTGTCCCACTTGATTAAACGTCCCTACTAAGCTGCAGCGAGATTCTCTGCCTTTTTTAGTTACACAAGCCTAAGAATACTATGCTACAAAAAAAAAAAACAAAAAAACCAAACAGGTTTCCTCAGGAAGCTGGAGAGAGCAGTGAGGACGCCCCTCAACCTCCTTCTCTCCAAACTAGACAAGACCAAAGCCCTTAGAGCTGCTCCTCACAGGACATGCCTCCCAGCCCTTTCACCAGCTTTGGTGCCCTCCTCTGGACACATTCAAGGACCTGAACATCCTTCTCAAACTGTGGGGCCCAGAACTGCACACAATACTGAAGGTGAGGTTGCACCAACGCTAAATACAGCAGGATAATGACCTTACAAAGCACTTTTATTTGACAATATTGCCTTTAATCAACTGCAGAGCAGTTTAGACAATGCCAGGTGATATCAAATCACCAAGAATTAACTTCAAACTGGAGCCATTAATTGTAAATTTTTCACATTTAAATGTACGACCAAACGTTCTCATTTAGAGTATCCTTTGGAAATTAGCAAAGATCTACATCAGCCTCAATGCTTAATGAAAATGTGTCAGATTGTTAGATTTTATTTGTAATTTTATAACTACATGGGTGATCAAAGCTTGTGTATAGATGACATTGTTTTTCTAAATCAAAAGGTGCTATCAAGCTTTGAACCTAATACTATTAACTGAAATTTCACATTGCCCTTAACAAGTTTGAAAAAATTCTATCCTACTGAAAATCTGGAAAGCAAGAATTGCTGCCATCAAAAGGGAAGAAATTGATTATTCAGTTTTTACAAGATACTAATCTTAAAACTTCTGTGCTGAAATTATCCAACAGGTTGTAAACATGGTGAATTGTTATGGCACCGAAACATAAATGTCAGAACTTGTAAAACTAATTTTAACCACTTCAGTCATCAACACTTGAGTAACAGGTAAGATCATCTTCTCTGGATAGAGCTTAAGCAATGTTAACTATTATTTCACAGACAGCTGCTCAGTTAGTTAACTTCATTTATTCCCCACCAGGATTTTTGGAATACTGAATTCATTTTAACACTATCCCTTTCACAAGAGACAAAAGGTAACGTCTATACGTTTAAGAAAATCTGACAAGCATGTACACAAGCCATATGTACACGGTTTAAGAAAATCACATGTGGTTTGAAGAAAAAAATGGAAAACTTACTAGGATGTATGTTTAATCAATCAACCAACCAATACAACTTAACAGATACTGTAATTAAAAAAATAATACCCACAACAAATAACAGACTCTGCAGACAGACAACTTGGAAATCATTGCCATGTACAAGCATGTCACACACAGAGGAGCATAGAGAAGAACAGACAAAGCAGATGCACTTCAAGTGAGCTTCTCACCATAGCTTCAACCTGTGTGAAAAGTTAGCATGACATAAAAGAGGCTCTACCAGTTCAACCCACAGATCGATAAAACTCAGGGTTCTCTTGAGAAAGGTACAGTGAAAACTCCCACAAGGCTGTTTTTCCAGTATCCCTTTCACAGACCTCAGCATAGTCATAAAGGCTGCAATAAGACTCTGGGGAGAATTATGTTAGCATTGCAGAAATTCCAGATGCCACTGCTTATAAAGCAGTTTAAAAAGACCTGCATAACTCTGACTACCCATTACTGTGAAACATGGGGATTCAATCCAACAGGAGGCTTAAAAATTCATCAAGAAAAAAAAAGTCCGTAAGTTAACTTCTAACAGAGGAGCCTTCAGGGACTGCCCCACATACTAAAAAATGTTACCACAACACTATCCAAATCAAAAGTGACTTCCTTCTCTGGCACCATTTATCTTCTACAACGTTTAAGATTTTTGCAGAAAGCATTTAATGATCAAGCTTTCAAGACAGCTTTATGCTTAAACCAAAGCAAATCTATTTTAAGAATTTAGAATCAGCTTTACAATCACTGTTACAAATTTAAAGGAAAAAAACATCTTCAAAGATAGCAAGACAAAACTCGAGCTAAACATTGTTGTGGTGGAAAAAGGACAAGCAAATGTATACCCAGTTGAAACAAAATGATGGATTTCTGATGCAAGTGCTAACAGAGTATCTTGTTATGCTCAAATTTTCAGATTCACAGCTCTATAGGAACACTGTTTCAAAGGGATTAATCAGAACAAAAGCCAACTGAGCTGTGTCTGTGATATCTTCAGTGCCTTAATCTTTCTAAAATGTAGTAGGAAGTGCTATTGCAGCCAGAAAAATCTCTTTGTTCTTGAAAAAATATCCCATGTTTAGCAATGATTCACAAGCAAACTATTCTTTTTTCCCCTATCTAGAATGGGTTGTAGGTTGTAGGAGTCCAAACCCCTTATAAAACATTAGTCTAACACGCAAATGAAAAGGTCTAAACTCTACCCCAAATCCAAGTAGGCCATTAAACCTGTCCGTATAGGACACAGCAGCTTTGCAGGTCTGGCCACTTTAGTTTCTTAGCCCTTTTACACTGTGCCAAGCATGGGCAGCAAGCCTGTTGCAAAATCCAAACTGCTATCTCCAAACCTGTACGGAGATGCTATAATGATGCTACACTCAGGCCCACATCCTGAAAGTTACAGGATTGATAAAAATTTGTGGAATAAGTACATGACATAAATTAAATTAAAAACTACTGTGCTGCTAAATGTAACTAATAACTTTAACTTAACTTTTTAACTTTAGCTTAAAAATTAATTTAACTAAATTTAGTTTAGTTTAAAATATTGAATTTAGTTAAAACTCCAGTTTTAACTTAAAAACTCAGTTTTTAACTTTAGTTTAACTAAAAACTCCATTTAAATTTACTGTTAACCACTGTAAAATTAACTCCAAGTCAGGTGCTGGAATTTTCCTGTGCAGAAACTACAACAGATTTTGTAGCGTACTGTTAGTAGATGCAAATAAGGCACATGAGGATTGGACAAGCTTTGTTCTCCTGTCACTTTACAACTTATTTCAGATGGACTGGGTTTACTCTCCCACAGACTATCACAGAGTGAATGGGAACATCTGGAATAGTTCAATGCTTTTAAAAATTATTGTTTAATAAAGTATGCAAAAAGGATTTCTTCCCCTCTCCTTTGTCTGCAGAAACACTGTAGCATGATTTATGATACCATAATTTGGACCATCTTCAAAGATTTATTTTCGATAGAGGAAAGACCTCTGAAGATGTTCCAGACACTTGTAATCAGATGTTTAGCCTCATTTTTATTCATTTTGCATGTTGGGATTTTTTTGAGGGAGGGAGAGAAGATGGCTTTGTTTAATGCACAATTCTTTACTGAGCTGATAAACTATATAACTCCACACAAAATGTAAAGCTGTGTGAACTGTGTATCTGTGTTGTCCCCACCACATTAGGTGACCTAAGGATGTTTTAAGACGATATTTTCAAACACAATAACTCATGCATGAAGAAGAATTAGAATTAGCTGAGAGCAACAATATAATTTCAACCTTATGGAAAATACAGTCCCTCTCTTCTTCATGCTGGCTGATTTAGATAGACATGCATCTCTGTCATGGCAATGGAAACAGGCTGCCCCTAAATGTTGAATGCATGTGTTCATGTGCTTTGCCTTAGTTTGATCACGTAATTCTTCAGCTGCTTCTAACATTTTTCTAAAGACGCAAACTGTAATGTTTTAAGAGTGAAAAGGTGGGGGGCGGGGACGAGACATGGGTGACAGTAATGGTAGGTTTTACTGAAAATGGGTAAAAACCTTTCTGTTCTCTACATTTATTAACAGATTCTTGCTTTTACAGTTTTCTAGGTAGAAGCAAAATATTGTTTTAGCTTTCCTTCTCTACCCAGTAAGCATAAGCTTTGTGATAAAAGATGGCTGGTTCGAGGAAATAAGTCTTACAAATTATCTTTAACAGTAGACTGAGGTCATGTGTTATTAGGCATGAAAGAATATACATAGAGTGAAGTAAAGGGGGAACATAAGGCTGCAGAGAAAAGCTTACATATGCATCAAAATTTCCTCAGGCTACAAACTTTCCCGTTATTTAAAATTAAGAACTACCGCAGCACTGTGTTACTAGTAAATGGCAGCTTCATTTATTTCCAGAAACTCATCTCCGTCTAACTCCGCTCATGTAAAAGCAAAAAACTGGAAAATCTTAATATACAGTGCACTGATTCACCTCTGATAAGGGACGCATATAGCACTGAAGGAGAAAAGAGGTCATCAGCCACTGTTATACATGGTTCATAAAGACACATCCTAGCAAAAAGAAATTCAAGGATCACTGTCTGCTTCTTCCTATTCTCAAAAACACTGAGCACTTAACCCAAGACATCATTCTGGACAGAACCCAGAACTCTGCTACACGGGTGGTTAGTAGTTTGTGCCATGTTAACCTATGTTAAGGGTACATGTGTATAAAAACCTCTAGGAAGAAGCATGAAAGGAGAGGTAGCTGCCTATCTGTCAATCAGTGCAGAAACATACAAGCAAAGAGAGGTAAGAATGCACTATAATGTACATTCCAGCTGACACACACACGTTTCATTCTTAAGCTCATTCTTCCAGCTTTGCAGGGCACTGTAAACATGCACGTGCCTTCTTAAGGCATACATTTTCTGCACGCTTATGCAGGAAACCAGATAACCCCACCATCCTCTCGTAATTCAGTCCTCAAGTTAGGCACACACACAACACATCACGTCAATCCCATTCATCTCCAGCACTGTTTGCTCCTGCTCACTCAGAATACCTCATTTGTCCATTCAACCTCACTCAGAGCCATTCAGCCCTGATCTGCCAACTCCCTCCAGCACAGGCCAATTCATTCTCTTGATATACTTGTTAGGTCAAGGACTGTTTAAGTCACAGGGTATAGAGCTCCCCCTAAAAGCTGACTGTGTAAGACCAACCATTACTCATCAGTGAATAACTGCTGGTTTGGTTATCCTTTATTCACGGCTATTTCCTCATTCCCATGGCAGCCAGCATTTCTTTGTGCTATCAGTTACGCCTCCTGTGCTGCAGTAGTTTTAACAGCTAATTAATTGCCTTGGAGCATCTGCTGCTTATCCTAATTCTATGAGTCTACTCCAAGGTAAGGTAAACCACATCCAACAGGCCTGCACTCTGTTACCACAAACTGGCAATGAACAACAACGTATTACTGTTATTTTAAGGGATTATTTAGCTTATATTATAAGGTTTTCTTTTCTTTCTAGTATAGCACGTTTACAGCCTTTCACTGCAAGTATGCCGAGTACTTCAGCTTTGCTGCATGTGTGTGCATGTGCAGGGGAATGGAGTCAGACCAAACTCATGCTTCAGCTCTGCACTGTGGAGGGAAAGCAATGTTAAAGTCTGAAGAGGAACTTCCCATGACATTATACATTAGTTTGTTCCCACACATGCAGGAATAGACTTTTGACCTTAACCAAGCACAATGAGTTATGCATTTATCTGATTTTTTTTTTTTTAAACTGTTCAACACTTGCCATTTATCCCAGTGAGTACAGAAGATATTTCCTGTTATTTATTAATCCTTGCACAGAAGCACTAATTCTCAGTAGGAGTATGAAGACAACAGACTTTTTAAGGGCTTGGGTTTGTACACTGAAACTCTAGAGCATTTGACAGACCTGCATACCCTAAGGCCACTTTCTCTACCTCTCCTCACATAGATATTGCATACCTATGGTCCCCAAAGACAAGTGAACTGTCAGGTATGTTTGAAAAAGGAAGGAAGCTAATAAAGAGTATTTCCTTGTTTCTCAAACTTTAGGCTTGCTGCCCCTTTTCCCACTCACAGTCAAAATAGACTAATTTTGCTGTTTCAATTTATCTACTTATTTTCTCATACAGCTGAGGCTTGGGAGGCGGTAGGGGCTTCTGCAAACAGTAGGTTACTTTTCCAGTATTCAGTTATCTGCCTAGCAGAATATCGTGATGTTTGGACTATACTTCTGGATTTACTCCTTTGAAGTGCTATGCAGAGTATGAAAGAACATATCAGAACATCAGTGTTTTATGCTTAGAACTACGACCATCATCTGGGTTCATGTGAGACATGAAATTATACTCCTGTTGCTTCCATCTGACCATCCCAATTCACAATTTCTCCTTGCAGCTAGAATATGCTCTCTTTCCATCAGATGATCTATCAAGGGAAAAACATTCCAAGTCTTCCTCATTCTTAACATTCACTCAGTCAAACTGCTTTTTCCACTTGTTGTTTTGTGCACACCATGCATAAATGATTCCGTATACAGCAGCAGAGCAAGTCCAGATATGTAAATAAATAAATCCCACAGCATCTGGAAAATCAGTATGTGCTGGTGACCTCCTAGTCTCAAGCACAGGTGGCAGCATGCCACATATACATATTGTTTTACCTTTGGAACCATGGATAGTTTTAAAATCAAGCTCTTACTAGTATAAACTGAATGATACTTGGAAGAGTCAGAACATTTTAGCACTTGACATAAAGGCAAACTTAAAAAATTATTATTGTTGTGCTAAAGCTGTACGAAGGAGTATTTCTTTCAAAAAAATCTTTTGTTCAATTAAATGCTATTCTTATGTTACTTACTCCAGTATCACAAGCTGAAGCACATGCAGAAAATGACAGGTGAATCCTGACATCTCCAACCCTAGCCTTGGAGCTAATGCCCTAAAATACTGAATTTACCTTTCTCATAGCTCTGCCCCAGTATTAATCATAATTTCCTAATGGTGTTTGGTAACACAGTGGAATAACTGTGTTCCTCACAGCGAAGTTCCTACAGATCAGGTCCTATCACAAAGATACAGGTATGCGGTTTCAGGATAAACCTGTTCCATCTGGTTTAAAGGCTGCTAAAATGGCCGTTCTGCTTGCCCCCCACCTCCAGCCATGTGTCCTCAGCACTCTTTTTGCACATGGTGTTTAGTGATTACCTGTCCACATTGCAAGTTTAACTCTTTGATCTGACAGAGAACTAACCCCTAAGAAAACCTTCAAACCATTAAATTAACTAGCTAATCCAACAAACCCCACCACTGCAGTTACCAGATCTGATGCAGAGATGAATGGGGTAATGCATGTCCAAGGATCATGGAGGCAGTGTAAGGCCACCTCTCTTGGGAAGTCTGCTGCATTTCAATTGCATTAGACACAACATACAATTGCACTGTTAATCACAATGAATATACTCAAAGGGTTCAAAGGGCAGGCAAGGAACTCAAAACACATCTAAAAATGATGATGCTTTAGCTTACACCCCCAGAAATGTAAACTTACTAGTTTACATTTACGCCTCCCCACACCCCACCAAATCAGGAGCTGGAGGAAAGGAAAAGCACCCATTCAGTTTTGCTGCCTTTGATGATATGAACTATAACCTCTCAACAAGGACCACCACAAACAGATTTCAGTTCAGAATATCCAACGCAGTTTTATACTAGCATCCTGTTTCAAAGAGACTACTAAGGCTAGAAGATACTAACCAGCCTAAACAACCCTGGCAGCATAAGGCCCCGAAAAATAGAAGGTAAAATAAGATAAAGCACTTTAAGGGTTAAACTTTTAAAGGAAATTTTCCTAAACATAAATATCCTAAGTCACTACAAATATGACTAGAATGAGGCCCATAAATCTTAATGACATAAGCCAAGACTAGAGGCCAACAAGCCTCCAGTCTTGCATCCTATATCCTGGATTCCACACATTTTAGGCTCTCTGCAGTGCTTAAACTCTAGATACAGTTCATTCATTTATTTTGGGCCCTAAAAATGCAAGGGTAACCCTTTACTTGCCACCTTCCTCCTTAAGTCTCCAATGCCAATGAAAGGCTTTGTGAGAACTTCAACAGAATCTGAGTTCAGGACAGTCAAAGTGTGAATGGAGTAAGCACTTCCTCCAAGCAAAAATTTAAGAAAAGACTTAAAGACCCAAATACTAGTTGATTCACTCCCTGACTGTCCCTTAAATAATTAGCCTTTTTGCCAGACAAGGTATGCCTAGTATGCTGAAATAAAACATCATGCAGAAGTACTCATGATTTGGTAGAGTGCAGAACTGTCCACAAAATACTGGATGGCACTCCTCCTGTAAGTTATTGATTAAATGAAAGTGTGTTGGGGATCTCATCAATGTATATAACTACCTGAAGGGAGGGTGCAAAGAAGAGGGAGCCAGGCTCTCCTCCATGGTGCCCAGTGACAGGACCAGAGGCAATGGGCACAAACTGAAACACAGCAGGTTCCCTCTGAACATCAGGAAACAACTTTTTTGCTGTGAGGGTGACTAAGTACTGGCACAGGTTGCCCAGAGAGGTGGCTGTAGATAGGAGATAGTCAAAAGCCATCTGGATGTGGTCCTGGGCAACTGGCTCTAGGTGGCCCTGCCTGAACAGGGGGGCTGGACCAGATGATCTTCAGAGGTCCTTTCCAACCTCAACCACTCTGTGATTCTGTGATTTCACTAGGAATGTGGGTGTTGCTTTGGAGCAGGGAAAAAATTCAATGCCAGAAACAGAGTTGCTGTTGATAGCAATTAGCACTTACATACCACTTTCAGCATACAAATTGTGCTCTCCACCTTGCTTTCAGAGACATATACTCTGTCTAATTAAATCCATCAAAGTCATCTTCTATTGACTTGAATTGGAAGTGTATTAGGAATCAGTAAAGTTATGTTTGAAGCTCAGTATGATGTAAACATCCTGTAAGGTTGTTCAATATTTCTGAGAGACAGGTTTAAAAAACAAATGGAAAAAACATTAACCCTCCTTTTCCCTTGCTCAGACTGATGAAGGAGAGAGAAATGCCTCCTCGCCAAAGGCAAGAGCATGACAAAAAGTGAAGGAGCTTCCTGACTCCTAAACTCTTTCCTCTTTCATCCTATGCCCTGTTGCCCCCCCAAAACTACCCAGGATTTTAAATGCTGTCTGTATATTAATCTTTAATTCCAAATTCATCACTATCTTTAAAACAAATTCTCTTCCAGAACATGCCAAGGACTCGTATTCTCATCAGTCTTTATTAGGGCAGGAAATTTACCTGCTTTACCTGACTTTACAAATGGAAGGGAATTGACAGTGACTCCTACTTCCTTTGGGAGACGACCAGAATCTGTGAGAAAAATTCAAACATCTCTTTTCAGATTCATATCTTTAAACACAGAATTCTAAAAGGTGGCTTATTCTAAATGACCCTTTTATCCCCCCTTCACTAGCTTTACTGTATACCAAAGAGAAGAGTTCTCTCCTGCTGGAAAAGTCTCATTTTCAATTTGTCCATCAGCTAATCATTTGGAAAGATTCAAGAGAATTACAAACTAATGAATTTAATCCTGTAAGAGCCACAAAACGCATACTGTGTATTAAAAACAAACAAACAGTGAAGCAGCTCACATATATTCATCATGGATTTCTGGACTTCCTTAGTCCTGAATTACTCTCCTAAACACAAAATTGTGATTTCACCTTCTCTACAAGAATCACCATCCTTGATCACATAGGCCTGCACATTAATGGAAACAACACACTAATTAGGCACAGTCATCACTGAATGGTTTGGCACATCCAACTGGGCTTGAGCTGAAGCAGCTCATTTGTGTCCAATGAGGCCACAGACATGTGTTCTGGCGTGTTGGCTAATAGTGAATCAAACCCTGGAGACACAAGCAAGTCTTTCATTGCACCAAGACTGGAGGAAGGAAGAGGGAGAAGAGGAAGAGGGAAGGGAGGGAAGGAAGGGAAGGGGATATGTTCTGCCAGAGGAATTAGACCACACAGAATTTTCAAACACGACAGCAAGACCAGCAAGAGCTTGTTTGTCACAAATTTTAGCTACAGCATTAATGAAAGGTTTCAGTGGACTTAAGCAGAGACAGACTACTAGTCCTTTTGCAGAGCTGCTCATTACTTAGGCAATATAGTCAGCAAGTGTTGCATATTTAATTCCACCAGTTGATTTCTGCAATCATGTCAGAGCCAGAGGTAACAAGCAAGCACTGTGACTTCTGAATTTTTAAACAGAAAAAGTTTCTGAAAGAGTATGTTTTAAAATACTTTACTGGCAAAGATTACAGTATTTATGAAAGTACTGCATAGAAATTTAATGCCAGCAGCATTACACTAAATTTGAAGATAAAATTGTCAGAGCTTTTTCTCCTACTTTAAGTGGAAATCATAAAAAATCATCATAATAAAAATCATATAATCATAAATCATAAGCTATTTCACTACAGATACCTTCTAAAAATGTCTCAATGTAGGAATTGTAGGAATTCTGCTCCCTTATCACTTAAAATTACAGCAGCAAACTGATGATCTGTAACAGGTGAGAATTTGCTGAACAGTACTTTTTTCAAGAAAAAAGTACCTGCAAAACTCACTTATCTTACATCAGTTTAATTCCATATTTTCTTGGATGGTTATGTAAAGAGGGTATCAGAAATAATCCTTTGATAATCATCCTGGAAGTTTTAAGTCATGACCTGAGGTCCTGCTGTACCATATCAAGAACACACAAGTGCTAGGAAAAGCATTATATTCAGAAAGTATTACAACAGCTTACCATGCCGGGAGGGATTCCTGTTTGTGACCTCTAATTTGTCATGGAAGCCAGGACTCCTGCCAAGCCCTTCCATGTCTACATCAAGGCTGGTGAAGCCATTTACTTGATTTCTGTCCCTGGTGACAGTGTTAATGCGGGTTGGGATAGGTTCAAATGTAGGGTCTAATTCCAAGATCAGCCTGTTCAGTTGTTCAATGGATTGATCAATATCCAAAGTTGGAGAAGCTGGCAAGCCCCCTGCGTTCCGTCCTAGATCCAGGCCATTTGTGTCCCTCTGAGGCACTGGCCTTGATTCAAAACTCTCAGCACTGGCATGTTCTGCAGCTTCAGCAGCACCTGGCACACTTCCTAGCCCCCTCTGCACAGCAACTCTGCTGCTAGAGCCACGTGTTGGGGTGTCTGGGACTCGGGACTGGCTCTGGACACTGCCCGAATTCTCTACAGTGTTATGAATGCCAACCCTAATTTCATTCTCTGGGGCAAAACCATATTGGTGAGCAGTGACCATCTGCTGCTGGCGTACCCAGGTCTGAGTAGAGTAGTTACTTGGGCCATAACCTTGAGGCTGGGGTGAGACAGAAGGATTCCGCTGCAATTGCTGAGTTGACTTTGGCTCAGTGCTTCCAAATGATCTCTCATAGAGGGGATCCACACCAATTCCCAGGTCTGGGGCAAAAGCATTGTGATGCTCTTCCCCAGTGTTACTTCCAAAGCCATCTGAAAGAAGTGAGTTCTGACTGCTCTTGTGGCAACTGAAGTTCCCTAGGTGGGTGGAGTGCTGCCCTTCTGAGGAAGACAAAGTCCCAATGCTGTCCACACTGTGAAGGTCATGATTGGGCATTTCGTCATCCAGAATATCAGTCTCCCTGTCCTTCAGTTTGGTGTCTCCATTCACGTGAACTTGAGCTGGCACTATATGGCGAGTTCCGCTGTACTTGCTTCGAGCATCAGTCATATCCTTGGTGGTGTTGAAAGAATCCTCCAGACCAAAGCCACTAAGTAGCTGGTCTAGTTCTGCCTTCTCTTGTGGGCTCAGACCCCGTTTGACTCCTGGCACAAGGTGCTCCTCAGTCTTGTCTGTCCTGATGGAAGCTGTTGAGTGTCCTGAATCACTGCTGACAGACAGGGTATGATCACTGTGATCAGGACTGCCAGCCACGGGAACACCCTGAGCAACACCAGGGATGCTGCTGTCTGAAGAGCTCTTCTTTCTTACTTTCGCATACAGACTGCCATCAATGGGACCTTGGGTATGCAGCACTGTGGAGAGATAAGTAACAAGGAAAGGGAGAGAAAAGGACAAGGCATTACATAAGGGCTTCGACTGGTGTTATTACACACACCAGAAGTACTGCTAATACTGATGGTATTATTTCTGCAAAACTAAATTTGCTCTACAAATACAGCATCAACCAACGGCATTATCTTCTTTCATTTTACATTTCAATTTATAACGGTTTTCTTGACGGAAATATAACATGCTATTCATAGCTCAAGATGAAATACAGTTTTCTCTTTTTATGCCGTTTTAAATGCATGTTTATGGGTCCACAAACTCTTCATACTAACTTGAAGAATTACACTATTACAGTGCTAGAAATTTGAGAGGCAGCTACCATGCATTCAATTCAGGGCAAGAATGGTAGGAACCTACCAGCAATACTTGCCTTGAACATATATGATGCAATTACCAGTTCATCTATTTCTACTTGATGGTCTAATTACACTACAAAGAATCATTTACTCCTTTTGTTGGTGGTGCAAGGAAAAAACAGGCTTTCAATCAGAGCTGCAGTCCTTGGAATATATGTAAGGCCTCTTCACAAAGGCATGCACGAGGAAATGTGAGACTATGAAATTTCTACACATGTGAAGGATCTGGTATGGATTTCATGTTTCAATTTTAATAAGCAAGGCCATAATCCCTTAAAAATCAGAATATAACTCCTTCCTCATCAATGATGGGAAGAACCTAACTTTATTTCTGATCTCTGAGGTACTCACTCAACTGAAGTTTATGAATAACCATTCATAATAAATATGGGCTAGAACTTTCCTTTCTGTTTAGAACATCTTTAGAAAACAAAACAATTTTGCAGGAAAATGCATCTACTAAGTTTACTAAGGCTGGATGTTGAGAATAGACAAATTGCTGCTTCCAGTTGCATGAGCACAACTTAGCACACTCCATTGACATCAGCTATGCACAGAAGAACTAGGTGAGCCAAGTTTTACCTTCTCACAGGGCTAATGAACTCAAGTGGAGGGCTTCACTGACCTGACTATTTTGCTTTTGATCCTAGAACTGTTACTGGCATCCATGAACCCTGCTGCTTCTCGCCATCTCGAGGCACACACCCTGTATTTTTTAATCTGATATACTGATTTTCTTTCATGCTGCAGCCACCAGCCCATCTTAATTATTTCTTTTCAATAATCAACCAGAAAATGAATGCAACACATACTGCAGGAAGTCAAGAGAATCACAAGTTAGAGACCAAAATCTCAGCCTTAGAATTGTCTCCTATGTACATACCTCTACATGTTTTATCACATATGTAATATTTTAGATATTATGCTTTACTGCTAACAGGAATCGCATAAAATATATACTCAACAATAACAAATACAAAATACATATGAAATGGGTAATTAAAGTTATTGAAAAAGTCTCTTTTTGCGTCCCAGAAAAAACCCACAAACTTAAGCAGATTTTTATATACCATCAGGAAGTAAAGAATCCATTTGAGTTAAAAATACTACTGTGAGAATAATCTCTTCCATGTTATTTCAGTTCTACGAACACTGGCAATGGATAAAACCACAGAACACTGAATACAGCGATTTCCCTCTGGAACATTTTAAAAGCTCAAGAGTTTATTTGAATCCAGCTTATTTTACCCAAACCACTTTTTCCTACCTCTGCCTGTCAGGGCTTTTTAAAGCTCTCCTTGACATTATAGACCAAGGAGAAGAAATGAAGCCGTGGGAGGCACATTCTTATGATCCTTTATTGGACTTGTTTGTCCAACTCCCACGCACATCACACACGTTAGACCAACCTGAGGTACAGTATGGCTACTGGGCTCTCACCCAGTGCTGAAAATGAACACAAATAATTCTGTTTCTTATGAAGAGCTTTAGGAGTAAATATTTCTACTGTCCGCCAAGCCAAGAAAGTGAGAGATTCTACTTTCAAAGGATTTAATGCTCATTTATCAAACATTTATATTAAGCAGAAGTTTCTGAATAACTTTTCCTACCCATAGTATGAGAATTGTTTGACAATAAGAAAATTAGACCATTACAATTTAGGAACAGGCAGATTTTTGTCAAATGTAACCAACAGCTTAGTGGCAGTTCCAGAATCAAAAAAGCCATAGAGAGCCCAATGCATTTCAACATCAACTCTACTACACATTTCAAAATACACTTAAAATGGCATCGCGATCACGAAGCTTCCGAACTAGGAAGCTTTTCTAGGCAATACCATTTTAGAAAAAGCATTATTCAGAAATTGTACCCATGATGGCAATGAATTCATCAGTTTATAATGGCAAGAAAAGTGGTCTGGTTGGAAAAAGCCTTCATTATGGGACACACTGCCAAGTTTCCATCAGTTAAAACACTTACACACTGGAGGTTATATGATAGGTTTAATAGATTTGAGCTAATAATTAAAGGACAACTTTTTACTTTTTAAGGACTAGGTACTATTACTTGTCTGATGTTGATTTTAAAAACAGCACATGCAATACCCCTTTTCAGAACAAGTCATCAGGCTACGGAAAAAAGAAAGCAATTCCTCTTGTGGTAGAATTTCTGTATGGGCAAACTGTTAGAAGTTCGCTGAAGTTTATGATGTGTAAATCCCATGGTGAAAAGAGCTGCTATGCATGAGGTTGAATGTCTGTGTACAGAAATTTAAAAACAATATTTATGAAAAAAATACCATAGCTAAGGAAAATAAAGCCAATTGACAGTTTCTCAACCTCTTCCATGCTGGGATTTCTCATAAGCTCTCACTACTGTTAGGACAACGAAACACACGTGACACTTTATGTGGAATTATTTAATAGTTACCACAATAAATTGCAAATATTAAAAAAAAAAAACCACTAAGAATAACTATTAGGTGATTTTTTTTTTCTTTTCTGTGTGCTTAGTTTTGAGTTTAAAAACTAGAAAAGAAAACAATACAAAACTGCTTTGTTTTGAATAGTTGAATATCCTGACACAAAATAGACTTGAAGAGGTTACAGGTCTGAACTGGAACGCAGTTAAGTAAATACAGGACTTGATGCACTTGAACCGTCAAGAAGTCTTCCTGTCTGACTTTTCTGCTACCCAAAACTAGGCACAGTGGTGTAAATCCTTCAAACGTGCTAGTCAGCCATAAATACCTCACATCAGATGAAACATTCTAACATGCAGATTTGGTTCACCATACAGAAACGTTGAGTACAAAAACTGTCAAATTCTCAAGTGCAGCCATGGAAGCAATGGAAAACCTTTCCCTCCATTAGCCCTCCCTGTACCATCACACAGCACCATCCAAGCATAGCAGCAGGAGTACAGACAAGAAGATGGACAGACTGCCAGTGGACTACTGACCTCAGGGTCTTGCATATGTGTGCTCTGTAAGGTTCAGAGATAACCCTGCCCAGTACTTCTTCCAGTAATACAAAATTATCAAATTTATTCTGCGTGTTGCCCAGAATACTGAGCAACCACAAACCATTTGGGGGTCTCCCAATAGTGAACTGTATAGCTTCAGTTCTGAAGAACAGACGCGAGTTCAGCTTACCATCTCTCAGTAGCATCTCTACTTAAAATTATGCCATTTCATTTGGAAAAAAACCACCAGAAAATGAAATACAAACAACAAACCTACAGTCACGTAAGTGCATTATAAATCTCAAGAATTGTTCATCTTCCCTCTTTATGTTTCCATTTGAAGCAAAGAAAGCTTTTTTAGAAAGTGTTTGGTTTTGTTTTGTTTTTTTTAAAACATCTGTACAGTATCTCTACACACAAATTGGGAAATGTGCAAAAATAGTTCCTCAATGTATTTTTAATGGTGTTAAGAATTAGCACCATTGGATATAAACATGAAAACAGCTTTCAGCAGACGATGGGGTTTTGGTTACTTGTGATCCTTGTTTGCTGTTTACCTATTAAGTTTGCAAATTAGAGCACTCAGGTGCTTCTTTCCATTGGACTTTGGATTGGATACAACAGCTTTACAATATTCAGGAGTTTGTTGGGGTTTTGTTTTGTTTTTTTTTCAAATTCTGAACAATTTACATTTCTTAGAGACTGTTCCTTTTCATACGGCATTTACGTGTCAATACAAAGCTTGGACTTAAACTACTTCAGGATTCTGAGATGTCTTTTAAGTAAATTTAAAAGCATCTTTTTCTGATAAATGTAGAAGTTAAATGGCTGTCTTTGAACTCGCAAATGATCCCATTGCTAAGACATTTAATTAATTACTACTCAAATCCCAGTTTTAATCTGAGCTACAGTTCGCAGTGAACACTAAGAAGAGATTGTAAAAAGTTTCATGTTTCTCTGAATAGTTAGAGTTTGCTGGTAAGCATCAAGGAAGGGTGTAGGAATGTTTTAGACAAATAAATCAGATGAAAGGAAGAAAAATTTTGCTAGAGGAATTTCTCCCTCCCCTAACCTGTCATGTAGATGAATGAAAATGTCTTTTTTGCAAACAGAGCTTTTCAAAAATAGTTAAAAGTACAGATCTCTACTACACTGAAGAATGGCATCTGTACTCATTAGAAGCCTGATTGATAGATACTACTGGGAACAACAAGAGTCCTTCTGGGACTTCTCATAGGGTTTGGCTCAGGATGGCCCAACACAAAATTTGGTTAGAACAGAGGCAGCAAACATAAGAGAGTGAAAGGTTCATGGCCAGGAGAGGAAAGGTTACACACCAGTCTGTATATGTTCATGAGTCTGTATATGGAAACATCTCATTTTTATGGGGAAACTCAGTAAATCTGATCTGAAGCTTCAGCAGTAGTAACCATGTTTTTACTACAGTATGGTCCCTGTTAAAAATAAAACCTCTGAAATTTGCAATTCTCCTAAGATGACTAGAACCACTTTGTATAAGCAACTGACAACTGTGAGCTGTCTGGGCTTCCCAATTACTACATGTGCTAATGAATCACACAGCCCTGTCAGAACTGAACACCATGGCAGAAGGGATGATGTCTGCACACTAGCATCTCCGTGAAATGTTTCGGCACAATAAAACCAGCAACTAGGTTTTGTGGCATTCAGTGTCTCACCCTGTTACCTCAAGATTGCCGGTATGTGGAATGCCAGTGGATTAAAAAGCCTGAACAGCTGTGGACATGAGTACTATCTTACTCAGTGTCAGCCTAACTGTGTTCATAACCAAGACAACAAGCCTAGGTATACCACTTATTAAGAACTTCACAATGAAAGAAACTAACAGCTTGAAGTATTTTATACACCCTGCTTTATTATCTGATACATGTAGATTATCTAAATTGGAAGGAAATGCATATACATGAGAGGACAACCAAGAACTCGACTAAATGAACAAACAATTTACCAGGATTCCCAGTCCTGCACGAACCATTTGAAGTGAGCACGCGGCTATATAAAATAGGCATTTAAGCTGCACAAGGAAAATGTAATCATTAAAGTGTGGGATCTACATGTCCTACTTAAGTATCTATATCTGAAAGTCTGATCCACTGCCAAGCTTCAAAAATCCCTAAGGCAATTTCTCAAAGCAGTGGCTCCCCAGAGGTCGAACTGGTCACAAGCAGGATGGTGAGCCTAACAGACACTACTTCTGATATTTATGCTAGAACTTGGGGAGTCATATTATGTTATCTGTCTACAAGTGAAGCGAGAAACAGAAATGTTTGGGACCTGCTGACTTTTGGCTGTGAACTTAAAGATGAATACAATATCATTAGACTTCACAAGGAAGCACCTGCGATTGTGGGATAAAACAATTTACTTGCAACTAAACCACTTTGCTCTAGCAGGCAGCTGCCTTTTTAGAAACCTCAAATAGTCACCAAAAAATTATCATTCTGCATTATAAACAAATGAGAAAGAATGAGACTCACAGCTAAACAAAAATCAGGCTGCTCCTGAGGAGTCTGGATATTTAAACTTGTAGCTCCTGATCATGAAAACACAATGGATATTGCACATAACAAATTTAAATTATTTTCAAATTTGCAGAGTTGTAGGAAAGCATTCTTAGCTTAATTTTTGGGTTTTTTTTATTTAATTATGACAAGCAGTTACATGTAATTACCCAGTAACAATTAAAAAAAAAATTCTGGTGTGTGATGCTGAACAGCATTAGGAATTTAGTTTTACCTCAGACTTGTGTAAGATTTGTCACTGCAAGTCCAGTGGAAAGAATACAACTTAGTTGAGGTAAAAATCAACTCTACTTAGAATTTTTTCCCTCCTAACTTGGTTTAAAAGGAATATGAAATGCTGTTTGAGGCAAAAATCATAATTTTATTTTAAAATATAGCATTTCTGCCAGGGGAGAATTAAATATATGGTATACTCTGTTGACAGAGTTAGCATTTATAGAGCACATGTATACGTCAGTGGTTTTACCCAAATGTTATACTGGGCAGCCTGAGATATGTTTCTGAACCAGAATAACCCAGAGAATACTTAGATGTGACTTATTTTAAAAGGAAACAACCACCACAAATCTATCTCCAAAGGTCAGTGATATCATAGTAGAGAACACGCAAATAGTCAAAAGAAATACAAGACTTAGATTTTTATTTATGTACGTACATACATCTAAAATACATATATGTACACTATTTTACATATATATAAGCTCTCTATATAAACTATGTATATACACACATAGCTTTTATATATACACAGTTTTTATAAAAACTGTGTATTTATACACAAAAAAAAGTTTTTATAAAAACTGTGTATATATGGTTTATTTGTTCATAAAACCAGGACAAATGAACTATTCAAATACTATAAACCTTCAAAATTCAAAGTTTTGAAGTTCTTTTCATATTACATAACACCTTCATTTCATATTCTACCTTTTTCTAAATCATAATTTTGGAATACCTCTGCACTAAGACTTTCAGACTTCACTTTAGTCTGGTCTTCATCCACGTTTTTGCCCCAAAAGTGACAACCATCTTCATTACAAAAGTGACGCTATGCATACAGGCAGGGAACATTTTTGACCAAAGAAAATGAGAAAATATACTAGCAATGCAAAATTTTATTCTGTGCACCTTGCTAAGTAATGGTACTGCAGAGGCCTTATGCATTTGATACCTCATCTCAATGCACAACTTAATCCCCGCTTTCATTTCTTCTGAGGAAGCACTCTGTAAAATGCAGGAGTAACACAGCTGTCAAAAAAACAAGGGAAGTTCACAACGGTGGAGACCTAAGTAATGCTGGAATTTAGTTAACCAAACTGAAGGGGCCCACTTTCTTTCAGCCTGACCTCTCTTCCCAGGAGCTGTTCCAACTCCCTGAACTGCCCAGGCTGAAGCCTGACAAAATTCCCACACTGAATCTGATTTACACACACACACACACACACCCCCACCAGTATCAGGGACTCTCTTATAAATGAAAGCCTCAGAGCAAAGGGTATGTGTGTATTTTCACTCCCGTACCTAATACACAAAGAGCAACTTATATAAAAATTAGGAGCTGAAATATCAACACATACCAGATTCAGTGGCTTCCTTCCAAGCCTGTGTTTCCTGGCACTTCCCTCCTTGAAATCCAAATACCCAAAGGCAGGCTTATGAGTTAAAAAGCGGTTTCACTCTTTCAGCCTTTTGACTTGTCCCCACAGCTACCCCCTGTCCATTCACCACTTGTGAAAACACATACAAATGCAAGCCAGCTAGGTAAACACATATACCACAAATTCAGCAAGAGTCGTTCTGACCCAGTCCACCTGAACAAAAAGAAGGTTGCAAATACACAAACCTTTGCACACTGTACCCTTGTTCATGTTGCAGCAGGAAACATTACAGCAGATCTGGATTATTTTTTTCAACCTCATAAATAAATATTTCTACCTTCAGGCAAACCTGGACAAGTCCAGAGCTGCATTCCTTCAAAGTTAAATCTTTTTATGTGTGCTTGTCTTTTCCTTTCTCCCTCCCTAACAAATACAGGCCCTCACTCCTTGCAAACTCTTCTCATATAATTCCTACAAAATCTATACAGAAATACACGTGGTTTGTATTTCCAGCTCTTGAACCACAACAAAGCTTCTTACCTCTTTACTAGGCACGATGAGGAACTTTCAGCAATAGTCAATCATTGGCTTATTTAAATCAACTAATATTCTCTAAGCAAAACCCTGCACAGAGGAAAGACAGAGTTAGGGCAAACACCCCAGCTTAAAAAGGCAAAAAATGTCTCTACTGCTGTTTGAGCCGCAGCTGCTGTTCCTGCTCCTGGAGGTAAATTGCTAAAGAAGCATGAGACTTGTATCAGCCAGAAAAGGCAAATGAAAATGTAAACATGAGGGAGGAGCCTGAGGGGAAAATCAGTTTCAATGAAATCTGAACTCCTAGAGCCAAGGAGGAGTGGAAATGTGTTGGCTGAAAAGGTAATTCAGTCTACAAGCTATTTCCTTACAGTGGTTCTTTTCTCAGTCTGTTTCAGTATCCAAATGAAGCCAAGTGAGTTTCAGCTCCCAGATCATTTAGCCACACACTTATGATTGCTTCCTTTTGATGTCTTTTTCCTAAAACAAACAGCCTTTAGAAAATGTTGTTCTTCCACACTGAACAATCAGGTCAGACACTCTCATCCACGTCTTCAAGAATTTGTATATTATTGGAGTTCTCAGGCAAGAAAAGCTTTCTGGAAGTCCTGCAGCCATTATATATTTTTAGGTAGCAGCTGCTGCTCTCAAGCTCCCAAACCCCAGGAGGCTTTGATTCCTTCTCTGTCTCTGGAATGAATCAGCTCAAACTAGGGGGAGTGAGCCTGTTAGTTCCTCCTTTAATAACAGCTGTATCTCACCACACGGCAGCCCGCAAACTTTTGCTCTAAACATTCTTACAAATGTACACATGCATCACCACCAGACAGCCATGCCCCTAGACAACATTCATTTTCTATTTCAGGGACTCTCAACACTTTAATGACTTCTCAGTTGAACAAACTATAAAAGTGGCTATTGCATCCACAAAATACATCTACCTGTTTATTGCTTATGAAAGGCTTAGAAGTTAAGTTCAAACCTAATTCAGAAAATACACACTTTTCTGTTCAAGTGTTGCTGTTCTTGCAAATCAGTAAACGGCTGCACATGAAACCAGTCAGGACTCTGATAAAAGACACAAACCACACAACACAAGTTATGCCAGCAGTACTTTCCCAGAACCAAAGAACTGGCTCTCTCCTCTGGGACGATGCAGAATTGCTTGTAAGCTGGAAACTTCCAGCATCTGCCTCAAAGATATGAAAAGAAACAAAAAGGTATATTCAAAACTCTAGATGCAAACTGATAAGTCTCACTTAAGAAGCAAATTTAGTTTTGGTCTCACTGCGTTTTGGTTCTCTGTGAGGAAAAAACCCCAACTGTATTCCTTGCTTCAATTACAGGCCTATTCTGCTCCTTCATAAACCTGCACTGCACGTGCATGCCGGTGATCTTGGACTATTAGCACTCAGCATGCTTGAACGCAGGCTGAGGCTCAACACCGACACCTGCACTAGCTAGATTACCAGAAGAAACCTGGACAAGGTAATAGCAGCTCTGCACAAATTAACTTATCCTATGGATAGTTTACCTGCAACAGATTCATTCAGACAGATCACCATGCTGCTGAAATTTTATTGTTCTAGATAGCCTTAGTGGTGCTCCACACAATCATCGCAAGAATGCTTTGAGAACTCAAGCAAGCCCTGTATAACTACAGGTTAAACCTATCCATGATGTGTTTAGAAAAATGTTCTCAAACCATATCTCAACTAGTTTTACTGATGCTTCCTGTTACCAGTTCCAGGCTTTCTGGGACACATCACCCTTTGCAGTACTGGGTACTTCTGGTTGTGTGCACGTTCCCACATCTGAGGACTACCAGATTACTGCATGTGCCAGTCTGGTCCAGTTCAGGTATGGAACATTTAAATTCCGTAAGCTAGGCTACAATATATAACTCTTCAAAGCTTTTATGCTGACTGTTGTGAGTACAGATGACACCTGGTCTGGCACAGAGTGGCAGAGAAGGGTCATGCAAATGAACTGATCACAATGAACTGATCAAAAGTTTTGGGAAAAAGATATGGATCAGCATTGTGAATCCGTATCATCTTAGACCTTTGCATTGCCCAATTGTGGTGTGTTCTACAATTTGGAGACCTAAAACTACATTTAGTGCAACTCTCAAACTGTGATATAAAAAGTATCTGATTTGGTCAATTGGTCCAAGGCTGCAAGATCAATTCCTGGTTCATACACATTCATCTGGCAATCCTTTAATACATTTTTAGAGAATTATAATCTGAAGAGAACAGAATGGACTGGAAAGAAAGGAAAAAGGTATGAAGTCATCTTCTACCACTGTTTTTCCTTCCCCTGACTATCCAAGACATCCAAGCAAATGCTGATGTTCATATATTCCATTTTAAAGAACTGGTTTTCCAACATGAAATAGCAGTAGCTAAGTCATCAGGAAGCTGGTTTGCTATGCTTCTCAAGTCCCTGACTCTAACAGAAAAATAAAGGAGGCTGAAGAAAACAAGGCATGTATCACAAAACCAAAAAGTGAACAAACGTTCTGAAAAGAAACCAACTAAGGGGATTGCTGTTAGCAAAATGCTAACAAGCAGGACCCTCAGGCTCACATGAGGTCCTTAAACCTTGAATCTTTTGAGAAACAAAGGAGAGGGCATCCAAGACCCTACAGAAGCTTTATGCTGTGCAAATGCTAATGTATATTTCCCAGCCATTCAAAAGGATCACATTTGTACTTTAATGATTTTACAAGTACTCTGGAGTAAGAAAACACTGCTTCACAAAGCACAGCTTCTAGACTACAGGCTGGCTGCTGTCCAGCCAGCATGGAACACAGGCTGAGCCAGCCAGCACAGACTGGCTTAGAATACTACTGTAATATATTGTCCCACTTTTGCCCACCTGGGATCAAAAGAAAATAATACTTGTGCCACGATCCAAAGTACAAAGAATAGACTGATACATTTATTACTGCAACCCGATATACAGAAGCTAGTATCTACTGTGTCATTTTGATTCTACTTCTGCAAACTTTTCTCAGTCATTTAAGCACAGACTTAACTTGAAGTAGCTTGTGTTTGGATAACCAGCAAAAGAATAACAAAATGTCATGCTACAGAAACATCGCCACAGGTACAAAACACTAAGCAAAGTTTAAGGGCGTTACAAAGTCACTGAACTACATGAAACTATTTCCTTTCATTCATTCCAAAAACAAAGCCCATCTTCAGGAACACTCCATTAATTTGCAACTGTGTACTCCATATGTTGAGGTTCAGAATTCATGATTATTCTTCCTTACAGCTGACCAGCACACTCACCTTGAGTCATGGCTTTTCTCTTACTATACTGTTAGGCTTCCAGCAAAAATTAGTTATGGTCATTAAATGTGAAGCAGCAGAAAAACACTGATGAGTCTACATGATTGCTGAAAACTGTACAGGACCACAGTAAAAAAAAGAAAGGGCTTAAAAGGGCTGTCTAAAAGGTCAACATAATAAATGTACTCTTTCTGTTAAGTATGGAACAGGTAATTTAACAGTATTACCATTATTAATAAAATTGCTCCACCACTCTATGGTGCTTTCAATAAACTGATGTTCAGGTGTTTCTAAGCAAGTCCACATATTGGAAAGGGAAGCTAAGACACAGATACATTTAGCAGAGCTCTTTGATTTCCTAACTTAACTTTCCTAACTTTCCTTAAACTTAGGGGGTATTGCACTGGGACTCAAGAGACTTGTGGCTTATTTTCAGGAATTAGAACAATAGTAGAAGTAATATATAGTAACCTAATATGATAACAATTATAGTATTTACCTTTCTCAGAAAGAGTATTTGAAGATGATCTACCCATGCTCAATACAAGCATATACTAACACAATAAAGTATGTAGTTTTGGTGGAAAATTTCTAATGTGCCTAAATGACTTAGTGTCGTGGTTTAATCCCAGCCACCAGCTAAGCACCATGCAGCAGCTCGCTCACTCCTCCCCCCATCCCAGCGGGATGGGGAGAATTGAAAAAAAGTAAAACTCATGGGTTGAGATAAGAACAGTTTAATAACTAAAGTAAAATAAAATATAATACTAACAACAAAAATATAATAATAATAATAGTAATGAGAAGGAATATAACCAAAAAAAGGAAAAAAAAAGAAATAAAACCCAATGAAAAAAAAACAGTGATGCACAATGCAATTGCTCACCACACGCTGACCGATGCCTGAGCAGCTATCTGCCCCTCCCGGCCAACTCCCCTCAGTTTATATACTGAGCATGACGTTCCGTGGTATGGAATAGCCCTTTCGCTAGTTCAGGTCAGCTGCCCCAGCTATGCTCCCTCCCAGCTTCTTGTATACCTGCTTGCTGGCAGAGCATGGGAAACTGAAAAGTCCTTAACTTAGGATAAGCGCTACTTAGCAACAACTAAAACATCAGCGTGTTATCAACATTATTCTCACACTAAATCCAAAACACACTGTACCAGTTACTAGGAAGAAAATTAACTCTATCCCAGCCGAAATCAGGACACTTAGAAACAAAAGTTCTTCCTACAAAGAAAATTTTATGCATATTTACTAAAAGGAGCACAAGGAACAGCTTGATGCCAGAAACATAAGGTGAGCTTCAGAAATTTAGCAAGTCTCTTAAATGGGTAACAGATTAGGATACATTCTTCAAGGTCCAGAATAACATAGAGAAACAATATAGAACACGAAGAACTTGGAGGTACAGTCTAGCCTGTACTACTTGAGCGACAGCTCAGTGCCCAGAGCCATCTCAGAAACTGCACAGATGAAGGCTTTTCCAACCTAAATAATTCTGTGATTATGCCACAGTGCTTCCACCTGCGCCTAGTAAGAAAAATAGACCTGCCCTTTCAGCAGGCAACATGGTTATCTATTGATAGACTCCAGGAACAGAGAGAACAATATAAAAGACCTCCAGTAATGCAACTTCTGCTTTCACAGTTGGAGAGAAGGTGTCCACAACAAGTAGGCCTGGGTTCTGACAAAAAACCTTCCGTTTACTGGAAGTTGCCTCCTTCTGTTCAGTCTGGAAGGAGTTTGAACTAGCTGCTCTTCCTCAGCATTCAGATACTGTCCATGTTTGAAAGCAGAATCTAGAGGAAGGCAGAATCTAGAGGAAGTATCATCAATATGCAGGCAGACCTGAAGTCTGCCCCATCTCTCAATTTCCCCTTACTGCTTAGCAGTCTGACCCAAAACTCTCTTATGTTCATGGAAATCTTTGCAAAGAACTTAAGCCTTAAATAGAAGGGATCACAGATAAACATTTAACACTCAACAAGTGAAACTGCTGGAGCAGGGGTAGAGATTCCCAGGACAGCTTTCTGGGATTGATTCATGAATAACAAGTGTACTATCTTTAGCAAAGCTTCACTTGCAACTACCAGGTACCACTGAAAAACTAGCAAAACACTACAGCCGACTGCACTAAAGGCTGCTACTGTTATTGGTACAGCTAAAATTCTGCTGTTGGTCACTTAAAAAAATTTATTATCTCATGGTTTGGAGGAATTTATTCAACCACATTTTACTATCAGAACTGCCTGTGGTTTATAGTGCTAAAAGGACACTTACAGAGTGGTATGCTTCATTCTGTACAGACTATCAAACATAATAGATAGCTCTTAAAAATGAGACATTGAAATCAAAAGTTGTGGGACTCAGGAGGGCCAGTCTTTCATTCTACTCTCTTCCAAAATCAAAGAAAAAACCACCAGCACATATATGAAGCGGTTGTGCAAGTATTAACACCACTTTGGAAACACACACAAGGGGGGAAAAAAAAACTCTCTCTGTCTTTCCATGGTTCACAAGAGAGAACCACTATTTGCAGAAGATGCTTGCTGCAGAAACCTTTCCAGGAAGAGTCCTCAGTTCTTCAGTACCTGCTGTCTGTATTCAATGGCAGAAACTAACACGTATGTTTCATTAACCAGCATGCCAGACTGTCAACAAAACAGACAGTTCCAGGATAGTCCCAACAGTAATGCAAGCCCAATTTGCTGGAAGAGCCCTCCTTCAAAAACCAACACTCATTATACAATCAAGCCTTCCTGACCAAAGCACCTCCATAACAAAACAAAACATTTTGCACAAGCTGTAAGCAGAAACTCAGCAGGCTTTTCTAATCAACATGCTTGCCAATGGAGAGAGAAGGGTGAACACCACACCACAAAACCATTAGTCTTCTTCTGAAGGGAGTGGTGTAGCGGCTAGCTGAAACCCTGAAGCAGGACCAGGAGGAGAGAGTAACTGAAAACTAATCTAGCCAAAAAAGGCAAGGTGCATGATGCTGAAGGACCAGCAAAATCATAGAAACACAGAATGGTTTGGGATGGAAGGGATCTTAAAGATCATCTAGTTCCAACCCCTATGCCATGGGCAGGGACACCTTCCACTAGACCAGGTTGCTCAAAGCTCAAAATGGGCAGTAATTACACCCAAATCCAGAAATAGTCACTCGGAACAATCTGATTACTTCAGGGATTTACCAGAAAAAGGATTGCTATTGCTTCATGGTGGCCTAAAAAAACCCAAGAAACTCCAACCACTTTCATGCTGAAGTCTGTCTTTTGTTTTGTAAGTCTTCCCAGAGATTTGCCATTTGGGGATTATCATGAATTCGGTATCATGAATCACAAGTTCATTCATGCACATGCATTCATTTAAGAGACAGCGTGACCTCTTATGTCCTGTGCAAATGGCACCATGACTGATGATGCCCTCTACTCACATGTTCATTGGTTATTGGCCTGAACACTCACATAGAAAGCACAATGCACAAGGTAGTTCAATGTATGCGTACTTGGGTGCAGGCACAGAGAGGGGACTTAATTGCTTCTCTTTCTGGTCTTAGGGAAGTCACAGAACAAACCAGCACCAAATTCTAATTTGTACTAAGGCATTTTGGTTTGTTTCTTCCAGTTACACTTTCAATCTCTGATGCTGCCATGCTAATTTTACTGCCAAGCAAGTAAGGTGTTACAGGAAAAAAAAAATATCCACTACCTACACCATCAGGAAGGTTATTTTTCCTTGTCTAATGAAGCTAAACAGGTGGGATGCCCTATTGCCTTCACAAGAGAGACAAAGAGTTGTTCAGGAAGCAGGTGCAGGGAAGGAACACACACCTGTGGCAGAGGTTTGCCTTTCAGGACTCTCTATTCAACCTGGGCCATTAAGCAGATTGTAAGTTTGGGTGAAGAGGCTTCTCCTGTGGTATCTGTACGTGGAAGGAAATATTGATTTGGACATTAGTGTTTAAATTAACATTATTAACAACCATACACTGTAGTCAACATGACTAAGAAACAGGCACATGCTAAAAGGTAAATGCAAGCCTGCTCAGGAACCCAAGTAAGCTGGGCGAAGAAAGACTTACTTGAAAAAGCAGTGTTACATGGCTCCAAGATAATGGCCTTTGGGCGATAACGTAGAGAGTATGGGAAGGAGAAGAGAAAATGCCAGAGTCACATGTGTTAATTTCCTCCAAGTTTCTACTGTCTGAATCCTCTTGTGCTGAAGAGAGAGGTCTTTTGCACATTCTTATAAAAATAGAACTGCAAAAGATATCTGAATGTACCATAAACTACCATAAATGTCTATTAAACCACTCAGATTTCGCCCTGTGGTCTTTGGGTCTAAAAGTGTAATGAAAGCCTTCGACAAAGGGCTAGTGAATAACATCCTTGGGATAACAACACTGCCTATTACTGAGACAGGACAGAAATCAATTGGAGGACATTAAAAATGCATTTTTTTGAAAGCAAATAATTGCCTCTGCAGTAGCTTTGAAAGTATCTGATGTGCAACCTGTGCTTCAAGTAAACCTGTGTACTGTTAAAGGCATTGATACCAGGAGGTGCGGAGGCAAGTGTGCCCAAACAACCTTCACAGAATGAAAGGCAGAGAAGCTACAGGAGAATATGTAAGTAGGAGCTGACAAAGAATTAAGGGCAAAGGAATTCAGAGGAAACAGAAAGGGAAGTACAGGCAGTCAGAGGCAGGAAGCTAACAGAAAAAAACAGGGGCCTAGGGAACCCTGCTTCTCATCTGTTCTTGTTTTCAGACATAAGACTTTCAATATTTATCTTAGGTATAATCATCCCTCTCTGGCACTTAGCATTTTGGGGGGTTTTCTGTTTTTATTTGAGATAAATTTAAACTCAGCAGAACTGACAAATGGTACCTAGCAAAATCAATGTCCCAGTGCACTAAGTAAAATGCACATAATTCCTCACTTCAGACACTGCCTTATTGATACACTCATGTTTTGGTAAAAGGAAAAAAATATTTTTCAATAGAACTTGACAGGCGAAGTTCTGGAGCTCAGCTCACTGAAGTAAACACTCAAGACTTTCAAAAAGGTGTTCAGTATATCTTAAGAGATACTCTTTAAAAATGAGCCAAAAAGTGTCACTTTGAATCAGTAAATCCTTTGAAAGTCTGGCCCCTGACTGCACTTAACTGTCAGCTCCTAACTGACCTATCCAAAATACTCTAACACTTGGGTTTTTTGGTTAACAAAAACCCCACAAAAACCAAAAAACAACCCCAAAACTCAAAAACCCCAAAACATGAAAATAAGAGATTACAGTCCAGAGCAATCTTAGCTAATCAAGCACAATCTAGAAAACACTTGTGTGAACTTATATTTAGTCCCTAACTTACTGAGCTAAAAAAATATTTAAGCCACAGTACTGTTACAATCAATGCTGTATTAAAGGAGGACGAGAGAATTACCTATTGCCGCACAAGTAGAAACGAAACCTTGTAATCCTATGTTTGCATTCAATATTACTGACATACAAAAGAAACCATTTTATATTAATTTATATCCAACTCAATTGTCAGCCTCATGATTAAGAAGACTAACCAGATTTCAATTATATATATAAAAAACCATACAAAGCTTCAAGAAATAGAAGACATAAGTTTCCTCAGAGAAAATCAATTAAAGGCATTTCAGATGCTGTTTCAAGCTGGCAGCATTTAATAGGGTAAATTTTTCTATTTTCTATAGATGTTTCTATTTTCACTGTCAAATAGAAAGAGGGGAAATTGTTGCAGGACACCTTTTCATCCCTACCTTCTAACAAATCTCTCTGTCTCAAAGAATACAGCATCCAGCTGGCGACTAAAAGCTGGAATTACCATTTATTCACTACCAATTTATCCTTCAGCTTCACTCACCAGAAATGGCATAAAATCTGCTGTTTTCTTTGGTAGGCATCTGCATTCCTGCTAAGGTACCAAAGCCAAGCAGTTTTGCCTCAGCCCTTGAGTTTTGCAATACTGAAGGGGCCCTCTGGGAAAACAAGTGTTTAACTACATGAGAAGGCACCTCCCTATTGAATAGCTATTTACTTTGGGTTGAAGAGGAGAAAAAATTTCAATAAAAGTCAAACATCCCATCTAATCACATGACATGGGTGCATACCAGAATGTTGGTTATTGCCTACCTGGAGACACTTCTCCGATACTTTTCTTTATGAAAAGAAAAAGAGCAGGAGCAAACCAGTTTATAAATATTTGGCAATTTTTGACTAATCGGTGTTGATTACAGTTACAAAAGGCTAGAAAATTTATAAAGCAACACTCTCAACATACAGGAATTTGGATTCACTCAGCTCTAGCCTATTTGGCTTGAATTAAAGACATCCTTTTGTTTCCAAGTTGTTTCTTTTCTAATTATCAAACACTGTTAAGCAAGCAAACCCACTTCGCTAGGAAACAAACAGCGAGGTTCTGTTGAGAAAGTTTCTGCCTAGTAAAGACTTGCGGAAAGTCCTTCTGTTGTAATTTTAAGCAATTTCTAACATGTGCACATGTTCTTTTCTTTCCACGGACTGTAGAGCTGGCAGACAAAAGAGTGCAGAGGGATTCAGTGGCTGTTAAAATAAGTGAAACATCTTAAAATGGAACACTGAACAAGAACCAGGTGCATTTCTGTTGCCAATCCATTGAATGCAGTCAAACTAAAACAAATACTATTTTCGCCAACTATAACCTTTGATGCTTACCAGTTTTCTTTATTAATAAAAACAAAAACATCCCGGTCTTGACTAACTGAATGCTGCACCCACAAATGGCATTATAGCATCCCAGTCACACACATATCACAGTCATCATCTTAAGACAGAGTTGTTCATGGTAGATTCATTCTCTCTCTAGAATAACCTTAGCATGCTATCAGGATACTTAGAATAAAGCTGAGATAAAGCAGTCATAGACAGTGCCAAAGGAACAGCAGCAGTCATCTTTTCTTCCAATTATTCACCTTCTCTATCAAAACAAGTTTCTGCTCTCTGGCAATACATTTAATTTTTATTTTAATATCTCTGATTTTATTTTCAGAATACCTCAGAGCCCAGCCTTGTACCAGGATCTGCCGGTGGGTTCCACACAAACTGACGGTTCCTATTCAAAAGGAGACTTGCATTTTCAGCAGGAGGGAAGTGTTTGTTTTAACAATAGTATCTCTTACTCACTATGCCAAGTAATAATCCTGAAAATTATCATTGAGAAGTAAAAAAAAAAAAACAAAACCAAACCTCAACAAAAGGCAAGTCAAACCTTTTCCATTTACCTCTTCCCTCTGGTCAGGGTGGGGAGCTTTTTTCAACACTAGTTGTCATTTGGTATTTGAGAGAGAGAGAGAGAAATATTAGTAAGTATAAAGCATATGAAAATTTTTTCAGGGAGGGGGAAGGGATTACTTGTTTCTTCCCACTTTCTGTTCCCATAAAAAATACTTCATCCTCATTTATCACTACTCCCCCTCTCGCTGCCCCAAATGCCATAATTACAAGCAGTAATTGCTTTTACTAGTTTTTAATGATAACAATAGCTACTAAGCCCACATTGGTTTAGTCCATCATTTCACTTCAAACTACTCCTAAAATATTATCATGAACAATCCCAACCTGCAAATCATTCTAAATATAAAGGAGACACATATGACCTTAGCAATCAAAAGGAAGACAGACAGTGAAGTGCAGCTGAAAGTATGTGAGCTACAATATCCAAGTTATAAACTGAAGAACATGATTATCAAGAGGAATTGGGACACATTTAAATCAACATAACAGAAGATACTGCTCATTTGTGGCCACAGGTGGTATATCTTTCTGGTCAACTTGCTATTTTGCAGCAAATGAGCAACCTTTTGTAAATCTATACACATCTATTGTATGGTAAGTGATGCCTTAAGGCAAAAAAAAAAAAAAAAAAAAAACCTCACTCAGCAAGATCAAGTGTCATTTCTGTTCCTTCCTGCCCACAAAACACACACAAGACTTCATGAGTACCATGACTTTAAAACCACAAGAAAACCAATGGCAACTATCTCAGACTTCTATATGGCAGTAGGGAGACCTTCTGATTCTTGTGGTTCCAAATCCTATGTTTGACTGCATACTTTTAAATCAGCATAACAGAAGTCTCTGTGCTAATGTACTGCTCAAGGAAAAGGAAATCTGATACAAACTTAGAATTAGAAACTTAATAAAATCTTCAGTCTATTATGGAGGACCATTAGTGCAATATACAAGAGACACTTCCTAAGGGATCTGAAGAGAAACAGTATTTATGAGAAGAAATTAAAATCATTTATTGCTTTCCAATTGTCAAAATTCCTATACTGTTAAGAATAAGGGATAAGGAACTAAATCCAGACAGCAAACTGTCCAAAGCCTGGCTATATTCAACACAAATGTACACAACCTTATTACCATCAAAGGGTTCAAGATCATTTAAAAGGCAATTGCTTCTGTCTGCAACACTATCACGCCAACACACCAAGATACTTTGGGTACATTTTTCTTTTATCATGTCCTTTCATCTTTTGTTCTTTTGGTAACAAGGCCAAATAGGTGTAGGATTTCAAAAGAGACATACTGCTTTCTTGTTCACTTCTAATTTTCCATTTTAACACATCAGCTTGGAAATGGCTATTCCACACACGTATACCTACAAAGCAAATCTTGTTCATTTCACAAAGCTCTGCTGTAGCCTTCCTGGCCACCTTGATCTGGAATTTCATAGGCACACATTTTTTAAATGAACAAAAAGGTGTATAACTGTAACACAGGAATCATCTGTCACACTCACATCTCATCTCATATTATTCCTATTGAAATTCCTGTGGGAAAACAGGTACAAGTAAAACTGTGAAGACCAGTTCCCACATAAGGCTAGGAGTTTAACTTAACATGGAGATCTGAAACAGGCACTCTGTATGAGACTTCCCTGCATCTTAAACATACCACCACTGTTATGCAGACTTTCACATGCACCACATCTTGTACCTTAATCTTTTCTGAGGTACAGAAAAGATTCTCTCTCTGTCTTCAGGATTGTAGCTAAAGGCTTCAGACTCTAAGGTTTTTGACTTTGCTCACTTTCTGGATGTGAAATCAGCATCTCCTCTTAGTGCTCTCCCACCTGTGGTGAAAACTAGGACTCAATAAATCTTTTTAATGCAAAAGCATGATATTGAACTGCTGTAAGAAACCATATGAGAAGTCTGTCCTAGTGTTTCTAAATCCTACGTAAAAGAAGACCTAAGCAAACTATGTTTACCTCAAGCAGCAGACTAAGCTTACCTTTGTGTTGAGTACAGATCTCATCCTTAAGAGAAAAAACTAGCTGTTCCCTGTGTATGTGCTTTAGCCCCTCCTGATCTTTCACCCAGCCTACGCAGAGACAAATGCTCTGCCTGCAATTCGGTTGTTGAGCATCATAGGATAACACCCTGCCTCCTAAATGTTTGCTTGAGAAAAGAGTATCTGGATACATCTCATGTTCTTATGGTATATTTTCTAGCTTCAACTCCAGTGATTTCTCTGCAGATGCACAATAAACTTCTCAATATCTATGCTAACACATCATATTTATGTTATATTGCAGGTAATTAAAAATATATCATGCACACAAATTACACATAAAAGCCTATTAAGTGGCACATATGACTTCTGAACATCAGGGAAACAAGCTAACTGTACTTGTGAATGGTCTGTGATCAAGCCTTCTACAAGACATGAGCAGCATACAGTTCTGTATCTTCGAACAGTGTCCTGCCTACACAGTTATCTCTGCTTTCAATTTCCTGTACCTACAATGCAATGCATGAGGATGGGAAGTCAAATCCATCTATGCAATCAATCTTAGCAATTAAAAAATACTCAACATCAATGCATTGCTTGCTGAGGGCTATGTACATACAAAGGAGAGGGAAAAGGGGGGGGGGGGGGGGGGGGGGGGGGGAGGGAAGCAAATGATATGGAAACATGCTGGGTAGAAATTGAGACATCTTCTTCAGCCAAGATTCAGTCTCTCTAATGTTACTCCTTTTAAAACACACTGCACAGTCTTACCCAACTATAAAACCTCTGATGACTCCCTATGGAGTGCTCTACCTGCCCCATGTAACAGTGACAAATGACTGTTCTCTTCCCACCCTCTATTTTCACCTAGTTTTCTGCAGATTGGAGTCCGCTGGGGATTAGGAAATACTTCATGCAGTCGAAAAACGTCAAGCTCCCACTATGCCTCTGCCCCTAAAACCCTCACCAATGCAGTCATTAGATGGTCAATGCTGAATTCAGATTATAAAAATCAATGGAAACTGAGCCTAGAGAGCTAATTAAGTATCCTAGCTCTACCTCTCTCTCATTTCATAACAGGAGAGTTGTAAAAACAAGAACTTTGGCATCCATTCAATACCTTCTCTCATGTTTTTACTTGCAACAATGTCAGGCTTGCATGTGCACTGAGGTGTGCAGACACAGGTGTGACATTCTGAGTCCTTACAGGAAAACTATATCCATTAAAAGCACAACATTCACTCAAGCAAAGCATCAGGAAAGCATCCACTCTGGAGTCAGAATCTGAAGGCAGCTACTGGAGGCTTTCATCTTCTGCATGTATCAGCAGATTAAAGAAGAAAAATCTAACAAATAAAAGTGCAATTTGGAAACAGGTAAATTTATGAAGGGAAATATGCAAACGTGCACATCCTTTGCTGTTTGTTTATGCATAACTTTACAGCCTAGCACACCTCCTGCAACACTCCAGATAACATAGTAAGTACTGAAGGCTACAAACTCACCACATCATTTTGCTGTTCTTAAAATTCTTTATTAGGATTCCAACTAGAAGCTTTAGAACAAAAAAAAATTTTTAAGCAAATTTACAAATAAAAGTAACTCGTATCAACCAGTTGTGTCTCAGTCCAATTCAGCGCATTAACAAGAATCTCTCTTAAACAACTACTACAGCTTTCTTTCCATTACAGCCACTAATGCTATATAGGGAAGGCTAGACAGCTGCTTAACACATCAGTGAAGTGGCATTAGGTTCAAGCAAATGAGCTCTCCTTCCTCCCTTTCAAACTCTCTGGCACAGTTGCGAAAGGTTTTGCCTTGGCCTTGTGACCGAATTACTCACCTTCCCCATCAGGGCTCATATTTTCGTAGGAATCCCAGCGTATTAGTGGGTCTGACGTATTGTAATCAACTATCACTCCATGGTCATTCTGAAGGTGTTGACATCCTAAAAAATAAACATCTGTTTGAGACCAAAAATTATCACAGCCACACTTGTAATGATATATATGCACATATGTATGTGGCCTTCTGATGGAAGTTTGCTTCCCAAACTGCAATACCATATTCTGAAATGTAAGAAGCAGCAATAGGGGAAGAAAGGTTATATAAACCAGCAAAAAAAAGCTTAATTTATGTTTCATCACAGAAGGCAGAAGCAGAGAATTTTATCTTGAGCTTCTTGATTATGATGTAGCTCTGACAACTTGGATCAGCCCCTAAACACAACTAGCACAGATGGTCCACCCAGCCCTATAGGCAGGCACGATAAAACAAATAGCTTTTCAGAATGAAACCACAAGTATCTATAAAGAGATGGTACTAAAGGAATGATAAAATAAGACTTTGTTACAGATTATCATTCTGATACCAGAGCAACTTATCACTAAAGATGAATAGGGAGAGCTGAAAATTGCCACTCCATGTCCCTCCAAGTTCCCCCCCAAGGTGCCAACTATGCTGTTTCATCCATTCTCCAGCCTCCTGGCAGAACCTGAGATTGGGCGGCTTGCCTTCAATGTGTTTGGCTGCACTTAAGTATGCTCTGCCAAACATACCTGGAATTTTCAGCAGTAACCCACGTTTTTGTGCCCTTAATGAGGCATAAGATAATATTCAGCTTTTAAATGTATACCATGAGGAATTTAGGTGTGGTCCAGTGATTCAAAAGCAAAGCACAGGCATCAAGAACTCATGACCCTGGACTTGGCTTTGACACTGATACAAATCAAACGGGCTTTCTGCCTTTGCTCCTCTATCTAGATTAGGGAAAAAAGAAATCCTCAGTTATCAACTCATTGGCTGTGTCTGGAAAAGTCCTATTGTAAATTGTTCTAAAGCAGCAGAGTGTTATGCACATGCTGTGACTTTCAAAACAAGGATAGTTAAAATTAGAAGGACAAGAATGCTATGGTCCTGTACCTCTACGTGCAGGCAGAAAAAAGCCATCTGTAGAGAGTTTCTGTGATGACGTTTGTCACAAGGCAGATTTATGAAGTTTGTTACCTAAATATTTAGGTGTCTCATCTTCTTGGTGAGTGCATTCTTTCTTAAAAACTGTATCAGAGTCAGTTATTTTCTAGAATAATGTGTCCAGTTTCGAGCTACACAATACAAGAAAGATACGAATGAAGTGAAGCAAGTTCAGGGGAGGGCAACCAGGGCGGTCAGGACTGAAGGACTTGCCCTGTGAGGAAAGGCTGAGGGACCAGGGCTTCTTCAGTCTGGAGATGACATGGTCTTGGGGGGACCTGACGGCAGCCCCCCAAAGGCCATGGAGGAGACAGAGCCAGGTGGGAGCAAGGCGGAAGGACAAGGAACAGGTGTAAGTTGAATCTAGAGAAGTTTAGAGTCAATATAAGGAAAAAAATAAATCCACTGTGAGGACAGTTGGACATTGGAACAGTCTGCCCATTGAGGTTGTGAAGTCTCCATCCTTGGAGGTTTTCAAGATTTGACTGGACAAAGCTCTGGGCAACATGGTCCGATCTCACAAAGACCCTGCTTTCAGCAGGGGGATGGACTAGAGATACCCTGCAGTTATTCTATGATTCTATACTATTTTCAGATATGGAAAAGTCATTTTGCAGAAATTGTAAATAAATATTTCAAGGTGAACTCTTCTTCCTAGCCAGTTAATCCCTTAGATAGCAATTGATTACAAATTTCCAATTACTTAGAACCTTTCTTTCCAACAACTTGGAGCCTGCTAAAAAACACACCTCTGATTTGCCATCTAAGGCAAATTTTGATCCTTTTTCAGACACATCAGCTGGCCTCTCTTCAAGCATTTACTATCCAGAAATGTTTAGAACAAGCTAGACGAATTTATTTATAAAACTGTTTTTCTTATATGGCTTTCCAACAGGCTAAGTGAGATCTTCGTGTTCAGTTGGACAGAATCCAACTTCTTACTGACTGCTACTACAAGTTTCTAAGTGATCAAACTGGTGGGGGAAAAAAAAAAGAAAAGGAAAACGTGCAATTCACAGGACACAATGGGAATATATATGAGACAGTTAAGGATATTTGGTTTTCATTCAGTCTTAGGCAGAATCCATACATTTCAGGACACCATAAAATGAGTAAGAACACATCCATTAACAGAATTAAAACTGCAATATAAAGCATGATCTTAAGTTCTTATTGTAGGTTGTAATTATCTATGACCTTAGACATATTACAATAGAATTCTGGAGGCATACAGGATATACCCTACAAGCCAACTTCAGAGCAGAAGCATTTCCAACAAAACTATAGCTGTATCTCTTTACTCTAAACCGAAGACAGTCCAAACTTCACCACTGCAAACATAATCATTTATGACAACATCCAAAAAAGGTTATGGGATAGGCCATTGCTGTCACTTATGCCGGGCCAAACTACCTATACTATGCATGTTTTACACAGATATACAAATGTTTTCTACTAGTCATCAGCAATTGTTCTGGTATTGTTTCAAAACAAAATCTGATCACTCCTATGCTGATGTAAATGCAGAGTCTTCATTAAATTTTTCAAATTTAAACCAGTAACTATATTACATATTTTAACAGTAAAGTTGAATTTCAGATCTTCTACAAGAGAAGTGGAATAAAAGAGGAAAAAAGGATTTTTTTTTAAAAATATACATTTCAGTGTAGTTTACTTTCAAACTAAGCATATTTTTTCTTCTGTATACTCACCTTGAATTTTCTCTGGACTTCCTGAAAACACTAATTCCACTTTGCCGTAATCAGGGAAACGGTCATCTGAAAACAAAAGATAGTATTTCAGCAAGCTGTCTCCCAGGAAAGCAGTTCCAAGGCACTCAGAAATCACGATTCTCTATAGCTATTAATACACATACTCTCTCACTCTTCCTTCTCACTTGCAGTTTAGTGATTTGCTTCAAAAAGAGCCACATTCTTTGCCCCACACATTCTCCAGAAAAGACCACCTAAGTGTCAGTTGGAGTTTTGTTTACTTCCAAGAACAGCCAAAAGCAGAAGAGATGTACAGTTCCCAAACCTCTCTCTAGATAGACATGGCTAGCTTTGGTTTTAAAGGAAAACACATCCAGGAGCAAACTACAATTGTCCTCTATATTGGCTAAACTGCAATACTTGACCACAAAACTTTGTGTAGCCATATATTACAGGAAAATATGTTTGATTTTAACTTGCTAGTATCGTAGGGTGACGGAGTTACAATCCCGCATATAAATATAAAAATAAAACTGAAGTAATGGAAAATACAAAGACTAGCACAACACATTTTCAAAGTGAAAACTTTGCCTCCATCTTTGGATATTCTGAAGCATATTAAAAGATCTCCATATTCAAGCAGACTAGGTCACAAACATAGTATCAGACTTTGTGACTGTTTTCATCAGCCAAAAAAGGGATCGGCTTAGCTCATCTTTAACAGTGACTAACAGAGTCACCATTTTAAACAAATGTCTGTTGCTTTTACAAATGTGAGAGGAGGTGATAAGGACTATGTAGGAGTATCTGAATTATTTTGACAAGTTAACTCACTTGAAGAGGTCTTCTTCTCATTAGGGGTTTACCTGTGTTACATGCTATGAGTTAACTACCACAAAGCAGTCTCCCTTTCCCTAAAAATAGGGATGGAAAAAAAACAAGAATCCTTTTGAAAACAGGTCCTGAAGATGATCATCACATGCACAGGCACACACATGCACCCCCGCACACATACGCATCCAGCCAGCCACAGAAGGCAAGTACCTTTGTTGGCATTGTCCAAATCCTCTTTGCCAAACACCAGGCCATGTCCTTGAATAGCTCCAGTGTGAAACTGAAGGCGAAAAACCACATCACGAGTAGCTGACCGGTATTTTTTGTGATAACACTTCAGCTAGAAAGAGGGAGAGAGAGAAACACGTCAGGAAGTAGTTTCTTACAAATCTGAACAAATGTGTGTGTATGCATTAGTTGCTAAGTAAAGCAGCCACAGTTCAATTTACTGGAGACACCTCTGATGTTGTAACAAGCAGGGTATGCGTTATTCAATCCTTTAAAATTACACAGGCCCAAGGCAAGATAGTTCTGGATGTGTAAAAATAATAATTACTATTTTCATCACTATCAGTCACCAATCAGATCATGATTCAGAATCACAACATTTATCAGTACAATGTTGGAATGCTGACTTACATCCGTACTTCTTCACAGTAACAAATTAATGTAAAACTGAATTATAGCACACCCATTTCAAAATAACTGAAGAATATGCAGAGTTTTTAGAAACAAGCCTGCAAGCTGATTACATCTATTTTAGGACTTTTTAAAAACCTACTCTAGTGATGACAGGATCTTGTTTTATGTTACTGTGGGAAGTTGGTAGTAGTTTTGACACCTTGGCTAGAACACCACAGAACTCTGTAAAAATAACATCTAGTATGAATTTCAGCAGATAAAGGTGAACACAATACACCTACTCTCTAACACCACCTTCCCTTAGACTAGACCTATGGATATTTTACCTACTAATTCTCTGAGTTAATTGTAATACAAAGCCACTCATCATTCTTACAGAAATACATAAACATTTTGGTAACCTTAGTCACAGGACTGAAAATTTTATTATATTATCCTGAACATATCAGGATTTTATGATAAAGCAGGTGTTACTGAAATGCATTGAAAAGACAACAAAAATCAGCTTTTTTAAGACAGATTGAGAAAAGTGTTCTAGACAGAAAATACTGAATAACTGAAGAGCAAAGTTATTCAAACTGAAGTAATACAAGAAAGATGTATGGGTTTAAGAGGGATGCTTCTGAAAGTTGGGATTAAAACAGTTATGAAATTCTTCTCACTACAGGATTTGAAAAAAATCTAACAAACTGTTGCTCTCTACCCTTCATTATAGTAACCCCATGATGCCTTAAATTCCAGAAGTTAATCAGCACTGACCATATACATGGCACACAGGACAACTTCTGAAACATTTCAGCCCATACACCAGAGATGGGTTTTTTCCACGTATTCTCTATGCAAACGACGTATTCCTAACCCTTTATAGAGGCTGGGAGATTCTCTATGCAAGTAAGCATTATTTTATCTGAAAGCAAGGATTTGGGGTTGTTTGTTTCTTTGTTTTTTAAAAGAGAATTCCCTACAGCATAGTGGTAATAGCAGGTAAAATAGTATTTGCTTCTTGTTTTAAACAGTGCTTTACACCCAATAAAATTAACATAGCGTACAAATCCCTGTCTATTGAAGGGATCTATTTCCTTTTCGTCCAAACACAACTACCAGCATCATTTCACTAGAACCATGGCCCTAAGTCAGTCCCTTAAATTACCAAAATATAAGGTAGAAGCAACAGTTAAGACTGCTTGATTCAAGAATAAATAAACACTCATTCTCCACTATGCCCAGCAACTTTATGTAAAGGCAAAACACCATCATAAAGGATGAAAACTGCAAGCTTGCCCAGGAGTGAAAAATGGACAAAAAGGGGATTAAGAGAGCCTCTGATAAAAGATATTAGAACTAACCTGCTCCAAAATGTATAATCAGCCTGAAAGTAACTCTGATAATTCTATTTAATTATATTATGTGAGCAAAAAGAAGCTTGAAAACACTTAAGAGCTTCTTTAAGGTTATATACAGTCCTCCACAATTTTGTGTTAAAACATTCACTCCTTTAGCTGTTTAAACAATCACATTGTTTTTACACGTGGATCATACATGAGAGTTTCTGAAGATGCAGAAGACTAAATACTTGAGCAATACATTTTATCCTCCAACTTGTGAAGAGTTTTGGCTTTGCACAATTGCTGGATTTACTCAGAATCTACTGTCTTTTGCATAATGGTGTTTATAAAAATGCTGAATCTGGGTCAGTTCAGAGAACTACGTAGTTCCTGCTTCTTTCTACTTTCTAATTCAAAGTAACAGCCATGAATACTTTTAACTTAGCATATCCTAAACAACTAACTTATATAGAACTGTAATTGTTTATGAAAACCTGGCCTCTCTTACAATCAGTAACAGTGTACATCTATACCCAGGATACAAAAAACATCTTTTAGTGCAGAGTATACAAAATAAGCTTTCAATGAAGTCTAAGCTTAACTTTGAATTCTGACTCCGCTACCTTCTGATGCCATATTCAAGAATTAATGCAAGCCACTGTAATATGCTGGGAAATACCTATATGGATTTACAGATATCAGTGCAGCTTTTCAACAGCTGTGGCTGTGTTGTATCACCACATACTATTCACATTGTGTTAACAAATTCTCTAAACCTAAGACAAGCCTCTTTTTTTTTTTTTTTTTTTTTTTAAAAAAAACCAACATGCACTTCAAGTGGTTAAACCTTTTGGAGTTGAAGGCAGAACACCGTATAGATTTTTCTTTTTCCTGAAACCACTGATGTTTTTGCTTAGACACAGTAAAAAAATATTCAAAACCAAAGTGAAGTCTTTGTTTAAGAAATACTATCATGCTGAATAAGACACTGGCTTGCTCAGAAGAATCACCTCCAATAATAGCATGGGATTAATGAAGTTGATCTCTTTTAAAATGATGCAAGCATTACTGAAAAGCTATGTGCTCATTTTTCATTTTAAACACACGTTTGAGAGATACTGAATTTGTCTCAGACTGGTTTCTTTTGTGATCTATCCCACTTCCTTAGGCACCAACAGTCCTCCGATGAGTAACAAATCTTCTTGAATTTGAAACTGTCCCAAACCTCCAGAGTATACCAATTTATAACAGTGTATTTAAAAATTGTTTCTCCGTTTTTCAGTGAAAGACAGAAAGAACCATATACTAAACTGAATGAGGAGGGGAAGTAGGGAAGGGAGAAGGAAGAAGGATAATTAAAAAGATTATTTCAAAAGAAAAAAAAAAAAAAGAAATTGACCCCTTACAATGTAAGGACCCCTTACATTGAGGTCCAACATTTCTCAAAGTAGTACATAAAATAAAAAACCATTCTGAAACCTACTAGCAATAGACCAGGAATACTTTCTGACAATACCTCCCCCCACCATTCATTCCACATGTTCTTCTGTCCTCTTAGTTTAACAAATTGAAAGGCATGGCAACTATCTTTCTTTACTTTATCTGTGCATAACTGTGTATGACAAGCAAGAGAGAAAACAGAGAGATTTAAAATGATAGTGCTGCAATTCAACCATAGTTATGCTTTGCACACAGGGAATTACACGCACTATATTAGCACATATAAATTGCTTTCTAAATACTGCATGTGCCTGTAGAATCAGAAAGCTTTTATTTGGTATCACACTTTTTTGAGTCTCAAAACAATTTTGAATTAGTTAGGTATTTTCATTACGGTATATAGTTTTACAATTGTGCACATTGCCTGCCAAGTTACAGGACAAGGGTATTTTAATGCTGAGTTACAAATACTCCCCAAAGCAATTTTTATAAAGAAAATAGCAATACAGGCCTTACTGTACTTGGTGATGTTATGAAACGGGAATGCTGAGAGCAATTGTTTCGGCTCCTAAAAACCTTCTAGTTTGAGCTTTATAGGAATTTTGATTCCTGTAAAACTCAAGGATGATGACTAAATTAACTTAATAACCTATTTTGTAGTATGTCTGCAACCATTTGCTCAATTTATTTTTTTACAAGAACGCAAAACAGGTCAGAGACTGTAAACTAAATGGCACAGTACTAGATTTTCATTCCATACAATGAACTTACCATAATATCTCCCTTCAAAAGCTGGGCAGGGTCTATAGCAATGCAGATTCGGCTTTGATTTTCTGGCCCTACACTACTTAACAGGAGAGAAAAGAAAAATAAAATTTATGGTTTAAAGAAACAAAAAAAAGAAAAAAGACTATGTAGTTCTGCAGTTATCAGAATTAAAACCTGGATTCAAATGTAAAGGAAAATGCTTACGACTTACTATATTCCAGATGTATAAACTGGTTGCATAGCCTGGTATAACTTCAGAAAAGGCCGGCAAGCTGAAAAGAAGTCAATAGAAAAGACTGTTTTGTAATTATTTTCCTTTATCTGAATAATGCAACTAGGAAGCTTCATGCACATCCAGACCGAGCAAAGTGGCACACAAGTGGCACAATGTTGACTGTCAAAACATCCTTCAAAGTAAAATTGGCTTTGACAGATTCATTTTCCCCAAAAAAAGTATTTGATTATATTTTATGAAAAAGTCACTTTTTCCTGATCTTCAAACTAGTTCTGAATTGGGAAGGAGGGGATTTTAAAGAATTCCAGTAAGGAAAAAAAAGAGGGAACACTTTGCTCCTTATTAAATGTCTGTCTGCCTGCCTTCTCACTTTTTCTGCAGGAAAACAAAACTACTAAGGGAAGAAAGAGAATGTTTGAACCCAAGAGAAAGAACCCAAAACAAAACAAAAAAACCCCAAAACCAAACCCCAAAACAAAGTAAAAAGCATTTTCAAAATTAAACAAAATATTTGATCTACAGTTTTGTTTCAAAACTAGTAAGTCCCTTAAATTTCTTACTACAACAAACAATGCCTTGTCTTTATTGAAATAGTTATTTTAGAAATAAAACCAGACTAAATAATGACAATGAAGCATTGCAAATTCATGCTGACGACATTTGAAGAGACAGGTGCTATTTAACTCTCAGATGATAAAAATACAGAGTTATACTCCTTTACTATGCTCTAGCACAATATCTTGGTTTAGCATTTTAATTTTAAAGCCAGTCATTATAGCAGGCCACCTTAGAAGCACAACATATCCAAATGGCTTTTCCATAGAAAATCCAATCTCAAAACTGAAAAGAGATTATATTTATGATGATGTTTATTTCCTAAGACTCGTATCACAACTGTTCAGAAACCAGGCGGACATGGAGAGCATCAACTGTTCATTTAACAAAGGACAAGAATTTTATTTCACCTGCTGTAATTTTTACTCTTAGGATATTTCTCTTCTCCCAGTTCTTTTATTGGGAATATTTGGACTGATATCAAGGAGCATCAACTCTACTTTGAGATTCATGCAGGCTTTCTAGAAAGCTCCAAAATGAAACAAGACTTTGAGCCTACACTTGGATAGGAAAAGTTAGGTATTTACCTCCCCCAGCATCAAAGCTTGGGATGCCATGAAGGATAACATAGTGCAGGAAAAGTGGGGTTGCATTCATTTTCACAGATCCAGATAGAAGGCCACTTAAGAATTGCACGTATCTAAAAATACAAAATTTATCTGAATTAAATAAAAACAGTAATGCAACCATATCAGGGAAATACATTCTTTACACATTAATATTTCTAGGCCATGGGTAGTGAATAGCATTGTGACATTACACATAACTCCAAAAGAATAACCTTCACAAAATAGCATGAAAACACACTTTAATTTAGCACTTTATTAAATCCATGGCCGTTACATTGCTATTGTTGATGTCTTCATTTTAGTTATTTACATCACTACTCTAAATAAGAAAGGAACTAGCAGAAACAGTAAAGTCAATCATTATGGTATACATTTCTAGTTGCAACTGAAGGTCTCAATTGGCTTTCACAGCAGAATGACATGGGTCCCACTCCATTTACAGTGAAGTGCACTTCATTAAAACAAGAGCAAGAAGTGCCCTTAGTCAGAAATCTTAGCATTAAGGCCAATGCCGGCAAATAACATCTTCATAATGAGAAGTGATCTCATTCAGCACTAAACAGAGGAAAACTACCACAGCAACATGAAAATCATTGTGTTTCTGTTATTTAATACCTAGTTTGGTCACAAGCTCACGAGCAAGTACATGCAAGTGAACATCATTGCAGTGTGTGTTAAACAAATTCCTCCTACCTCCTTAAATAACCAAGGGAAATTAGACTCCTTCAATTTTTCTACTGGCTTTGAGTCCCTTTTTCTTCCATGCCCATGACACGACCCTCATTTAACTTCACTCTCAGGAACGTACAGAAAAAAGAAAATCACCTCTTTTTCCCCCTTTACATGCAGGTCTCATTGACCGATCCCTTACTGCACACTCCTGGTAACACCACAACTAAAGATATCCTGCCCAACAATGACCACTTTACTACCCCAGAATGGGGCTTGTGGTGGTTTAAAACAGGTTTCATTTTATAGACAGCTAGCAAAGTTCACTTTATTTTGAAATGTTAAGAAAAGACAACTTTGCTTTTTGGTTTCCTCCTTCAGTCTTTCTGAAAATATTTGGTACATCAAAAGCACAAATTTACAAATTATCACACCTACATGACAAAAAACAGGGTGGTATAACATTTTGTCAGTGACCTCTCAGTCTGAACATTTTCTCTCTACCACTACCTGTTTTTAATTATTTCAAAAATTTGACCGAATTTTTGAACACCTTCTCAAGACAGTGCATTTAAGAGGCTTATAGGCAGTTGGCTTATTTTTGAGAAATGTGTTCAAAGATTTATCCTGAAGGTTTATGAGAAATTTTTAAATATCAAAGGTCTGTATCTGCACTTCTTATTCAGGCAAACCTTCAACTGCTTATCTGAGAATAAGTATCCATTTTAAGTATCGTCAGAATGGATTCAGAATAGGAAATCTGGTCTATAGTTGCTTTTCTTGCCACTGTTATAGTATCCAACTAGCAGTGGGGAAAAGCTACGTGGTATTTTCAGGACTGATGCACTTAATGGCCACAATTTATTTTTTTCTGGACAAAACTTAGTGGAGAAAAAGTTTCAAAATACAAATAATGGGTGTATTTTCAAATTTTATCATTTTGATATTCACCTAAATTGTACCTGTTTATACATCAACTGGATTTTAACAAGGACATCGCTAATTAATTATCCAAGAATGGTTTCAGAGAAAAAGCACATTAAAAAGGTGATTCAGGCCACTAACTGATCAAAATGGGATCAAACAAGGATTACAAAATTATCCACAAATATTAGAGTTGGTTTTCCTTTCTCTGCAATAGGATTAGTAGCCACTTCCAGGCCAGGCAAAGGTAGGAAAGGCCAGGTTCAGGAGGAGAACCGTTCTGAGAAATGGTTTGGAGAACCTGCTCTGTTCTCATGGGGAGTGACACTCCAAAGTACCTGCATGTGCATGTGTCTGGACGATGGTAAGGGCAGCTCAAGTTCAGTACTACCAAGCAAAGATGCTTATTCCATCAGTCAGGAGGCAAACTGAGTCTCTCTGAGACTTCCTCCCCCTGCCCCCAGAAGAATTAAGCAAGTGTCCTTGAAGAGGGTGGGGCAGCTAGATAACACCATTTACACTTATTTCATCTCTAGCTTTAGGGCTCGCATACAGATCACCTAAGTTAGTAGCTACTGAAGCTTCCTGTCAACATGGTTGTAAAAACTGCCCTGATGCACAATTCACAGAGGCTGCTGTGAGGATCCCTGGCTCTCATGCCTGCTGCATAGGGCTTCTTGATGGGAAGATTAAGAACATCTATTTCCTTTTCCTCGTACGGTTCACATTTCTCTATCTGGTAGGCACCACTCTCAAATCCTTACTATTAAAAAGCAATACACATATGTGCAGGCATAAAACTGGGGGGGGGGGGGGGGGGGGGGGGGGGGGGGGGGGGGGGGGGGGGGGGGGGGGGGGGGGGGGGGGGGGAAGAAAAAAAGAGACCAGTAAGCCTCTAGTTATGAAAAGTTTATTTCAAGTCTAATGGAATGCTGTGTTATTATTTTTCAAGTGAAAAAGAGCTGTGCAGGTCAGCAAATGGGTTCAAGAAGTAACAGAAAAGTTTTTCTTATTTAGAGATTAACAGAACCAAATGCCTTATGCTGGTTGTTACTACTTATTTTTCTAGTTTAATTACTAGCAAAGCCTTATCCTTTAAACAACTTCTAAAAAACCTACTGTATACACACTGATTAAGACCAAAATAAAACAGTAATTACTAAATCAAATCCAGCTGATATTTTGTTTCTAAAAGAAGATTCACCTATATCACAATTACTTGTCTGATGGATATCAACCTCTTTTGGGACTGAATCCTTCATTATCTCTCGTCAAAATGGGGTAAATAGTGAACCCCAGAACTATTCACTTTCCAAAGTGCTTACTTTGAGTCCTAACTCAACCTTATTCATGCAGGCAGACTGAAAAGGTAAGACATCCAGATAGACACAATGAATAATGCATGCTTTCACAAACATTTACTAGCATGGACATGGGGCAGATGCATAAACTGCAGATCCTCCAAATGAGTGGTAAGATCTTTATTGCACACTAATCAACACACATTCCATACACATCATTTATGCCACAGAAAAATGAGTTTATTATTATCTTGGAGCAATCAAGAAATAGACTGTGACATCTCTTTTTGTTAACAAACAATGCAGTAAGAACACACGTAGATAACAGTGTGGTACAAAAGGTCTTATCTATCTTGGCCTATGTGCAGAACTGAAGCAGAGACCTCAACGAATATTAATATATCAAGGAATATTAATATAAGATAAAGTGCTGAGAGTTCAGGAATCACTGGAGGATCTTGTGGAAATAGCCTTCACATAGCAGGGGAGGAAGTAAGGGATGGGGAGTAAGATGACATTTCTTATTGGTATGAATTAGAAACAAATTAAATACCTTCTTTGGGATGGCTGCATTAAAGCTGAAACTTTATCATCAAAGAATTTCTTCATAGCAAATCTGTCTAGAGCCTGATCAGCACTGTCAAAACAGAGACACAGATACCATGTTATTCCAGTTCAGAGTTATCTTGGAAATTCAACACGTCGCTGCTTGAAATATGCCAAAGTATTTGGAAGGAAAAAGAAGGAAAGGAAGGAAAAAGAAAAGAAAGAAGCACCTAACTAGCAACTCTGGCACTTACAGGTCAGACAAGAATGTTTTTTCCACTGACACCTTCTCATTCCACACCTTAAGGCAGTTTCCTTCCTGAGGCAAAGCACCTACTCCCTTATTCAATTAACTGGATTGCGTATTTCCAATGTGAATATGTTAAAGTCATAATGCAATAAACTTTAGCAAAGCCAAGCAGCTCAGGCTGCAAAAGAAGGATACTTGGCATAATTTCCTAAGAGTGCCACTGGGAAGTTCTCTCTGTGAAATACAAATTTATTCTCTTTTTAAAAAAGAAGCAGCAACATTATCGAGACGAAAACCACTGCCTAGCTCTGACTGTAGTACAGTACATGAGGTGCAAAGGATGCCGGGCTAGAGGATCATTTAAGCAGTCAAATAATTCATTCAGTCTTTGTTTCCTGTGCCCTGAGCCACCAAGGGAGAGAAAGTTTAAAATAAGAGTGTCAATCTTTGAAAAAGAGATGTTTTGCATCAGAACCACAAACTCTTCAAACGCACAATTAAGGAGCAATATATTCAGAAAAATACATTTTCTTCCGTTCTCTATCCAGAATGGCTCTGATGTGGGTCTTGTGCTTCTGTGCGGAGGAAGGCAAGAGGATACAGAAAAAAGAAACAGAAGTGCCAAAAATCAGTAAGAATGCTGTTAATCACATATGCCAAGTAACATGCTATGCTGATTCTGTTGTATCTATACCAGATAAAAACAATGTGTCTCTTAAGAGATGTAGTTCACAGTGTTAATTAACATCAGAACATAAAAAAAACAGAAGTTTCAAAATAATTGGACTCTGGAATCTCAAATTTTAAATTCCACATCTAGTTCAACCTAAATGAGTTCCGAGGAAAAAAAACTGTGCAAAGTATACATATGCATATCAGGCGAAAAATGGAATTTATACCTTTTTCAAAAATTAATCAGAAGTTACCAGTTGTCTTGACGGGGTGCTGGATCAGGCTGTAAAGTCATGCTTTTTGTTCATGGATGTTAAAGATTACATAGTGTGTGCTTAGAGTATCCTTGATCCAAAAACTCTCTTCTTCACCTAACCCATCATACATCTTCATACATCTTCACCCACACTATCACCCAGAATTGAGGCAACCCACTCATAACTGCCCAAAGACTGCTAGTACTTTGCTTGTTAAAACAGAGTTTACCAACTATTACAAAGAGCTCTGTTTGCCCTCATTAAATTTGACAGCACATTATTCCTTCCTAAATGAGAAAATCAGGTATTTATAACATATAACCAAAAGGGGTTTGCATCATAAGGCTTTTTCACTAAATCTAGATTTTTTGGCATGTGCATGCAGACAATTAGGAACTTTATTTAGTGTGAACATCCTCAAAGTCTTCTGAGTACCATTTCTGACACAGCAGCTGGCACCCTCAGCAGCAGCACCTGCAGTAATTTCTTCTTCTGTGAGGTTGCCGTGTAGCATTTTGAAGATATGATAATGCTAGGGCTACACAAATCCTAGCTGGGAAACTTCCCCAACCTCATTCTTGCACAGAAAAGTTAAATTTTGGATAGGAGCTGACAGATATCCAGAAACTGAAAGGAGGGCTTCCAAACTCACTCCTGCTCTGCAACCTCACTGGAGGAATCTTGAATTTGTTTGGGGTAAAAGACGACACCTTTCATCGCTGGGCTTTACAATCACATCCAGGTGTTGTTCTGTTATGGCATTACTAAAATGTATTTATAGCCAGGTACTACCTTTAAGGATGACACAATGTTGCAACACTGAGATCACAACACAGTACTGTACTGTCCTCACTTGACAGATTCTGTCGTTCACAACACTTCTCAACAAAATATTATAAAATTGTGGCAATTACTGTTCCAATTACTACTTGAAGATATATGTATTTATTTTTTCAGCACCTATTGGTGTGTATAATGCACTTAATTTCTTAGTCTACAATTACCCGTCAATCAGGCTTACCAGAATGAACACAGATTATTTTCTGAGATGCTGGTTTTACTGAAATCCATGAGTAATTTGCCATCAGCCTATAGTGATTTAGGACTTCATCCACTACGGTATTGGATCAAATCTATTACTGACACTGGTGTGAATTCAGAACCAAATTTGATTGCACTTTACAGTGCATTTTTATTGTAATACATTTATATATGTATATATAAAAGAGACCAAGGAAAAACATCTCAATTAAAAACCAAACAAAAAACCCAAAACAAAACATACTTCATCCTTTTGAGACCATTTATCAAATTTTATCTTTGTTGACATAAATTGTCATTTCATAATTTGAGCACTCTAAAAGAAACAATTAAAACCAAGTAATCAGACACCTATTGTTTGAACTGACTGCAAGATAAAGTCTAGATTATTTCTTAAACTGCATTCTGCACTTTGATCAATGTCTAGGAATTCCCTATTCAAATATTGATTCCAGATTCTAACAATTGTTTTTCTTAAGTACTTTAGGAATAGTTTCTCATTGACTCAAAAGGGGCAACTTGATGGATGTGGCAAATAGATGGGTTTAACAGAATAAAGATGGTATCATTATATAAAAATGGTTTCTTGCACATTTCTTCATTCATCTTGAAAGACCCTTTGGAGATTTTTCCCGCAGAATCATGGAATACCTCAGATTAGAAGGGACCTTAGGGTGTGACCTAGTTCAACCTCCTGCTGAAAGCAGGACCACAAGAAAACTCTGTCATGAAAGCAGACTGTTTTAAGACATGCTCCAAGACTCTTTGAGAAGAAAACCTGACAAACCTTAACTGACAAACAGTAAGCTCACAAACAGTACTACAATTAAAAGGCATCTTTTTCTGATGTTTCCTTAATTGTAAAAAACACACAATATGCATTATTCACAACTTACCTTGCAGAAACATTGGTGAAGTGCATATATGATGATATGACTACGCCTATCCTTCCTTTTCCTCCCTGTATTAGGAAAAAGGGAATGATAACTTATTTAATTTATTATATTATTGGGTATTATTTTAAGACCCATGCTAAACAAAACTTTAAGACAGGAGATTCAGAGAGTGCTTTTGTTCATTCATCTCCTGTGTTGTTGGAAAGGTGGTAATGATGGGCAGCAGCTTGTCTGTCTATGCAAGCTGGCTGACAAGTAACATAAAAAACACTAAGTAGGATTTCTATGTGCATGCCTGTCAAGTCTTACTGACTGAGAGGAAATTATTAAAAAAAAAAATAATCTTGACTAGTAGTAGAAACATTGTATCAACTATTCTAATTTATTATTACTTTTTTCCAGAGATCATTCAAGACAAGTCTAGACAATGTTGCAATGGAATGCTATAAAATATCTATTTTGGAAAGCATATGAGTTTCTGACAGGTTTGGGCATTTTTACCTCCCCAGCACCTGAGATTTATAACTACTACTCATTTTTCTATGGATTATTTTAAAAATGTTCCAAAATCTTATTTAAATAATTTACATGACATAAATTCAGTACAATTTACCAAGCGGTAATTCTCACAGATTTCAAAACAATTTGAGTCTCTCAGCTGATACAAGAAGCTGTATCTATCTTTGTGGTTGGAAACTTTAAAGTCATTACCGAAAGGCATTGATCAACAATATGCATTACCAATTTGTATATAAAATATCTAGGAATACTTTGCCCCCTTTTCTTTTGTCCCATGTAGGGGCCATTCTCCTGGCTGCAGTCCTGCAAGTAGTAAGAATTCAATAGTGTTTCATACAATCATGGCATTCTGTCTGCAAGCAATTCAGGACTGGGAACTACACAACCTGACTTGAAGAGAAGTTTTGGTCCCATTATCACCCTCATTCTGTTTGGAGTAACATCTGCCAGTGATACAGAGACAGATTTGCCTCAAGTGTCACCAGCACAGCTACCAATTCAGTTCTGAATTCATTTTATCTGTATTTAATTAAGGCTTCGCTTTATTTCCCTTCATTGTGAGCAAGCAAGGAGAAGAAGTAACACTGCACAATGGTAGCTTTGCTGTAAGGCACTGCAATGATCCTGGCAGTTAGAACCTGTCAGAAGTACCCAGGAGGTACCTAATGCCCTCATTTCCTACAACCATACGACAGTCTAAAGGGATGATCTGTGATACGTAGCCTATCCTTATCCCGCAACAAAATCCATGAATGTCACAAAACCTGAAGAGCTTCTAAAGAGTTTGCTATTGAGCTGGAAAAACCTCAAGCTTCTAAATACGCTCACAGAAGTAGCACTGACCTTTGAAGGAAGCAAACTAACATCACTGCGTGCTATACGCAGAGCAGAGGCTAGAACCTTAGTCATCATAAAAAGCAATACGTTACAAGCATGGAAGTTCAGTGGATTTAAGCTTGCTTAAATCAACCAAAGATTGGCACACAGTTTCCAACATCGAAAACAGATAAAACTTCTTTTATTATTTTTTAAAATGAGTAAGAATAAAGGACAAGGGTTTTGAAAATTAATACAAACCGCTAGACAACGTGTATACACAAAGCTCACTTACTCTGCAATGGATCACCACCACATGTTGAGGATCATTGTTCAGCCATGACTCCATAGCCTTGCAGATGGTGCACACCTTATCGAGAGGCGGAGCATGGAGATCAGGCCACCCCACATCCATAATCTGCAATTAAACAAGTAACATTCACAAGAGACACCTTGACCCTAACACTACATATTAAAATCTGGCTTCAAATAATTGTGATGGTGAAGAGCCTCCACATTTTTTCCAACCCCAGATAATCATGTCATTCGAATGCCATGATGTAACTACAATATGCTTACACGTCTCTTAAGGGGAAGAATTGGATTTGGTTGGGGTTTTTTTAAGATACTAGTACTTTTATAGAAATAAACAAACAAACAACTCCCCCCAAAACCCACTAATCAGTCACAAGTGACAACATTTCTGAAGGTCTTGATTTCTTAAAAGAATTTTCAATTAGAAATTCAGGTATTTTATAACGGTAAAATATTTAGAGGGTCAAAATTAGAACAAAGAATGTTAACTGGCCTGGTCCAGTATTTTGTGATTGTTTTATTTAATTTGCAATTTATTTCCTCCATGTGCAACAGATTTGACATCTCAAAATTTTGTTCATATTTTCTATTCAACTTTAGTCACTACATAATACTCAACCTATTACTATTATATACATATAATATGTTAACCCTAACAAAACCAATAACGATGAACACCTTAAATCCTTTATCATCAATAAAGTATTCAAAAGAACAAAATTAAGAGTTCTTTTAACATTTTCCTCAGGTAGCATATATCCCTGTAAATCTGCCGCTATAAATATGCATCTGTGCTACACTGGCCTTACAATAGCTGCCGAAGAGTACCTGTATATCATTTTTTACAACAAACAAATACAACAATTGGTGAGGAGGAACAAAAGACGGACGTCAATAGCTCCCTTCCTTATGTCTCTATTGTGCAGAGCAGCAACTATGAAAGATAGTACAAAAGGGATGTCTATATCTGAACCGAGTTCACTAGTTCAGCTATCAGACTGTACATTACAGTATATAACCCCTAGTATCCTGTGACTGCACAAAGAAAGTATACTTGGAGTAAAATTCATATCACTCAATAGGACTACTTCAGTAGTCACAACCAGCTTCAGGTCCTGTGTGCAAAGTCTAAGAAAACAACAGGAATAGCTATATAAAGTACAGACCTAACAGACACAAAACAGAACTTGGGAAAAAATAAGAAGGGATGCATGTGGGGTTTTTTATCATGTTCCAAAAGTTCTCCTCTTACTCTGTATATCAACGCCTGCATAGCTTCAGGGCTTATCAGGCCATTTAAGTTGTATTTAACACTAAAAAGAGAGGTATGTTATGGAAGACAACCAATACCTTTGGGTTAAGCTTGGCAAGGTCATATCTCTTTTCAGAGAGGTTTAACACCTGTTCAGAAAGAAAGGAAAAAATATCAACCATCAAGACTTCATAATTTATGTAGTAAATAGCTGTATTTGAAACACATGATAATTACAAGAAACTACAGTGGTAAGGCTTCAGGTTTGCCTACTGCTTTACTAAACTAAATTAACATTTTAAGTCAGGTAGCACTAGCAAATGTATTTTAGATATTCAGTTATTATACGATGAAACTATAGATGAAACTAAATGCACATTTTGAAAAAAGAATTAAAATTCTGCTACTTTTTATTTATTTCACATGGCTTTATTTTAGTCAGAGGTATACTGAGAGACCTGGGCACCATGCAAAATAGCTGCACGGCGTAAGAATTAACAAATAAAAGTCTGGGAGGGTCGTACAGTCTTAAATATTTGAATCTGAGTGCCTGGCAAGAAAATACTGGTCTGTCAAAACTTCACAGTGAAGATATGGCATAGCTATTTAACTATAGCTTAGCCTGTGAGATCTTCCAACTCTTCTGTTAACCCTTTAGACAGTAAGTTATCATACACCTAGTGCTTAATAAGGAACAATTAAAGAGATAGACTGCTAAATGAACATATAGAAAAATATAAATAAAGCAGTGTATACAAGTATATCTGACTCTTTCATTAGGAAGTACTTTAAATCAGTATCAATCAATAACAAAAAGCTGAAATATCAATACTCAACAACTGAAACAATGCTACAGAGGCAGATTCTCTTTCATAGTGTGGCTATTTCACATCACAATGAGTTAAATATAGATGACATTCATAATAATTTAAAAAGTCTCATTACACTGCCAGAATGGGATAAACAGACCATAAATATGAGAAATAGTAAATATGAGAGATAAGTCCATTATACAGTTTACTACTACCCAAGGACAATTTAAGAACTCTTTTCTAAAGTGTATCATCCCGTTTGGCATTAACCAGCAGTCTCAGCAAAGAAGCCAAAAACTGAACAGGCTAAAGAAACTACATCATTTCGCTTCTAGAAGCTGGTGCCTGCTGCTCACTGATGTGGTATGTTGAACGTGCAACCCCATCATGGACACAGTGGAAGCAGGAAGACACTATACCATCTTCAGCAAAAAGGACACTGTTTGAACACGAAATTCATCCAGATAAAGAAGAAACCCCCAAATTAACAAGGTACCCAAGAAAACAGCTTCTACTTTAAGCTGCATAAGGTTCTGGAATCACACATGATACTGACCATAAAGGGTATACACCACTTTCATTGACCTCAAACCCCAAAAGAAAGCATAAAACATCTTTATATGATGAGGAACATGGTCTTTATTCCAATATATTGTTTGCATTTTAAACAGATTACTGCTGAAGAGCTAAATGGCAATCAAAAATTCATAAGTGCACTGTCCATATTATTTTGGATCAGGAAGATGTATCAACATTTACAATTAAGACTACAGTTATCCTTCCAGAAATACCAACTGTAACTTAACAGGAATGAAACCAGAAGTGTCTTACACAAATGACTCACAAAAATTTCTGTAATTTTCTATCAGTCTTAATATTTGCAAAACAATCTAGTGCAGAGTTTTATTTCTCAGCACAGAATTCTTAAAATTAGTGTTAAAGCTATGTTAAGAGATCAATTACGTAAAATTTTCCACAGGAAAAAAAAGTGCTATTTGGTGAGAACTTTTTTTTTTTTAATACATCTTTCTTGTTGTATTTATATGTAAGATCAGTTTAAAATTCCTGTGTGTCAGGATAAAGCCCTGTTCATCATGGCTATTTGTCACTGCTGGATCAGATGCCAAACTCAAAGACACTGTTGTACCCAAGTCCCTATCAAGCTATAGAGTAGAGATCAAACTGAGATACTCCAGGAGTTCTATCAGTGCAGAATAGAGACCAGAAGGTACAGGAACCAACATTTCACATACAACAACAAAACAAGAGGTCACAGAAGTCTTTGAAGAGAAGCATATGCTATAAATAGATGTCAGCAGAAGATTAACTGCATCCTTTTTAGCCCCTTTTTGGCATATCCTAGGTCCGCTTATATTTTGGTACAAGAAAGAGGAGCATTAGCCTTTAGTTCTATGAAAATTAAATGATTTTGCCCTGAATGTTAGGACCTCATCTAAAGAATAAAAGTGAAGTGAGATAAGACAGGCAGGGAAAAAGAAACCCTTCCTCCTCATACACAGCAGAGAGGAAACATCCCCCTCCCCCTTCCCATATGATTTAATCCTGAACTGGGAAGTAACTTGTACTATTAAGATAATATTAATTCTCTCACTTTGCTGAATGCTCAGCAACACCACAGAACAAAAATAAGGAGATCTTTTAGCTGGAGAAGAGACCTTTATGAAGGTACTAAAGGGTCTTAGATTTGGTCTGCTCCTTAATCAGATGACCAGAAATACAAAATCTCATGCCAAAGAACAGAAACAAATAGCATGTAGCTGACAATTTTGGAAAGCAAAAGATGTACTGTGATCATACGACACAAAGTACTGACTGGGGAACAATTCACCAGCCTACAGCCCGTTCCGTTAAGGAGAAGAGACTGGGAGAGCCGGCAGGCAAAACTTTTCTACCAGGTGGGACCAAACTTGCTTGCTGAAAACAGTAGTAGCCTTGTGTTGAGTAAAGAGCAGGGCAAAGAGGAAGGTGGCCAAAACATGACATGAGCTAAAATTAACAAACAGTCCCAACTAGTAAAGCAACAGCAACACACAAGCATTACCATATAATTTACATATGCAAGACCAAGAAAATACACACCAGTTACATTAGTCTAACCTAGTAACAAATATGTATATATGCTAAGACTGCAGTGTAACCACTGAAATATTTTTATAAATTGTAGCAGTGGTTTTGGGGTTTGTTTCACGTTTAAAAAAGAACCGACCATGACTTCAGACCATATTATTTACTGTCAGATTCCTAATGCCTTTGACATAAATGAGTTACTGTTCATCAGCTGCTCCGTATGCCTCTATGTAGATGCCTCTCTAACTAGTGAGCTAATTTAAAATAGTTTACTCCTCAAAAAACTTGATTACTTTTCAGTCACTGTGGATACAAAAATGTAACTGGAGCACACTAATACAGCCGCAGACAGAAATAAGGTAACTTGCTCATTTGTCACTGCTCTAAATCAACATCAAGAGAACTGCTTTGACAATTGTAAGTAATAAACACTGCAATAAAACCTGTTAGAGACACTTAAAAACACATACATATTTATCTATTTTAAAGACCAAAACATTCAGTTTTAGGAAATGAGCATAAAATCACACAAGTATACAGACAAGCTTATAATGGATTTTTTTTGTTAAAAGCTCAAAATATCTGAAGGATTGAGCATTACTCCTCTCCTACAAGTGCCATGCATGGCAAACGTTTCAGTCAAAACAGCATGACAAATATATTAATGATGAAGTTGATCAAAACGGTAACATAATGGTGAATTTATTTTTGCAAACTGAGTTTTTCAGTTGACAGAGCAATTGTGTCATTTAAACTGCTTTTTGCTTTTGCATTTTGAGGACAATAGCTGGTTCATAATGCATCTATGACACCTCGGTTTGCGAGCGAAAGATACTGTATTTAAACTGTTAGGTGGAATCTCTCCAGAAACTAATTTCCACCATGAGTCAAGTTCACGCTCCTGAAGCCATGGATTTGATTCTAATAGTTTACACACGCTAACTAAAAAGACAGTAGGATAAAAAAGTAAATAAAATACTGGCCCTGTTTTAAATTCACCTTCATAGAACAAGCTGAGATAATACATACCATAGGGTTTAGATGCACTCGCCAGAAAACAGCACAGGAGATTAACAGTTTGGGTCATTTAAAAAACAAAATTCTGCACACGGAGCTCATTACAGATTTACTTACAACTTAATTTCCTATAGAAAACTAAACAGCAGGAAAAAAATGCATCTAAATCAAGTTAATGAGAAAGAGCCGGACAGAACACACAAACAGCAACCCTACTTTTATATGTTGTTTCACAATAGACAGCCAAGACATGATGGTGAGAGACCATCAGATACCCAGCTGAGGACCCAGATGTAGCTGGCTGCTAGAAAAAAAAGAATGCACTCCACATTGCAGGGTGTGTATCTTTTAAAAGCATGCTTTGGACAATGAAAACCGTCACTGCAATTATTCTACTGCATTTGACTATGTGCTATCACAACAGAGACTGCAGTGCCACCAGCAGAAAAGTGTTTTTAATATCTGTCCTTGCCTAACAGCTTAAAACACTACTGAAAATCTTGCTCTTGCTTGTAAAGCTGTAAAGGTGGACCAAAGAGGCTTTAGATGAGTGACTTTTAGTTTATAATGGTATACGTGGACCTACAAATGGTCTTCCTGCACGACAGCAGAAGATGGATCACAAAAGGCTGATCCTACACGTACCAAGTAATTATCCCCATGTTTGGATTTGAGCATTCGGGTTACATCTTGTAGATTGTGGAGGTAAGTTTCCTCAGAACAGCTAGCAGGGAAGGATACAGCGATGATCCGCTCTGTGATGTAAGTGAGGTCAAGTTCATAGCCTTCCTCCATAATGTGATCAAAGTCTGCACTTCTGTGAAGAAATTCGATGTGGCAGTTCAGAGCAAAGCAGCCAAGAACAAGCACAGCATATTAATGAGAAGAAACTGCAACTTGGACTCATACAGTCAAGCATCTGATGTTTCCAATATTTTCATTACAACTTATTAAATGCCTACAGAGCTCAAATTATTCAGTTCAGTACACAAATGGAGTTAGCCAAACATCAGAGTTCTTCACATCAAAACTACAGTGAAAAAATCTCTGCAACCAATAATGTAGAAAAGCAATAAAATTAATACAAGCAACTTTGACAAACAACAGTGCAACAAATTTGGGAATTAAGTAGAAAACATATAGGTACATATGTCTGCACAAATCTCTTTCTCTGTAGAATTCTGCAAATGCTTTACAAATTGGTAGATTCACCAGTAATCTGTAAAACATTGCTGATAGATATCATCTTGAAATCTGCTCTGAGTAACACTGAAGTGAATCCAAAACCGGTCCCCAAACTGCTACAGACACCAATATAATGCAATTAATCTCACAGGTTAGTCTACAGATACTGTTTACTCTAACTTGTCCTTCTTTTCCAGGTTGAGGGCACGACAAGGCACCTTACCTTGTCCTTCTTAATAAAATAATCAGAAGATTACAGTCATTAAGTTAAAAGTAAGCTCAGCAAATATGCCCAGTTGTTTTCTCAGACAGGGACTGTAAAAATGGTCCTTGCATAGCAGGACATGTCTTGCAGAAGACTGAACTCACAGAAATCACAACCACTAATAACAAAACCTAAACCCACCACAGCGTTTTGTGACACTACTACACAAAATATGAAAGAAATACTTGCCGTGATCCTTTGTCAAAACTGAAAGAGGAGTTCTTCGAAGCACTGCTGGAATTCTGGAACAAAGAAAGCAGAGCAGTCAATGTGGTACCTTCCTTGCTGCCACTGATGTCCATGTTCCTGCCTTTTTTCCTCATTTATTATGTCCATACTGTGGAAAACTATACCAACAAGAGGATAAGAGAGTATCAGCGCCTTATGTTTTGACTGCAAACACTGTGGTTATGGCCAGGTTATGTCCGACTCTTCATACAGACTCACTACTACCTCTTCCAACGCACTACTGCCAGAGAAGGACTGGATGTCTTCTGTGCTCTTCTTGGTAACTGCATTAAGATTAGAGAAAACATTCAATGGACTTCTGAGAAGATGGAACTTGAATTTCTGTATAAACCTGCAAAAGTGAGTTCCTCTCAAGTGATTCTCTTACAACAATATTGAAAAATATACTCAATTTATTCCAGTATCAGAGTCCTAGGAGTTTGAATAGAAGCCTGAGCTGCAATGGGTTTGCTTTATGAGAATTTAGTGGGTGTCTTCTGTAGTTCCATTTGTTCAGTAACAGTAACTATGCATTAAAAGGTGTCAAAACTTTCTCCCCCATGAACCTTAGTAATAGAATTTTTCTCACCTAATTTTAGCTGTCTCAAAATTAAGCTCCAGTGTGACACTCACCCAAGCTCTCTGTATGTAATGGAGAGAAACAGAGACATCTAGAGGGGGCAGTATCCCTTCCTTCCAGGACAGGTTTTTAGAAAAAGACAGCTATTACTATACTAACATTAAATAAAAATAAATAAAAATATTTACTTTACATTTAGATATATGTTTTTATACAGAAAATCTGAAGTTCAATTTAATATCATGCATCAGTAACTCCGTAAGAGTATTCAATCGTCTTCCTGCCCTGAATTTATACTTACTATACAGAAAAATAGACAGAAAAGCTGATTTAGATGAAGGATAAGAGCTGGAAAGCTGACAAACCCTATCTATTTTGGCTACATACATGACAAATATTTCCAAATCAAATAAATTGTGTTTGAATGCAAGAGGCCTTAGAACTTTTCATACAGTGACGCTGTATATCAAAACCTGGGAACAGCTAGGACACACACAAGCATGCAAGTGCTATGTTTCCTACGAAAACTTCTGGAAATGAGCTGGCAGATTTTAAAGCACACCTGATGGCATAAGATGCAGCTCACCTAAGTGCTTGGTCCCAGTTCCACTAGTTCTTGTCTTTACTTAGACAACAGAAAATGAGGAAACTTCATGGCATTTTCAGCTTCTTTTTACTCAATCCTTTCTTAGGATTTTAAAGGCTGTAGGTAATACACCACGGGTGCCAAAACAAGTAAATAACTAAACAACTGAAATTCAAGACAAAGCTTTTTGTGTGTTTTGTTTTGTTTTTATAACTAGAAGGCAATTGGTGGAACATGCCTCTCCCTCCACTTCCTTGGTCTCTGTTGGTCACACAAATGTATCCATTGCTTAAGGAGTACTTCCACCATTTTTTAATAAATTTTGTGACTAAACCTCCATATAACCTGAATAATCAGTCACTTAGCAGCTTCTTCTGGTAAGAAAATAGGTGATAAATTCATTCTTTATTGCACACTGTTGTAGCATATAAACTAGCATATAACCTAGTAGTATGCAGTGTATAAGCATATGAACAATAACATAATGCAAACCACTAGCAGAAAAAAAACCCTGTTATTGAGATCTATATTTACTGTATGCATGCCGTGCCACCTACTGAAATGCACAGTACTATATACCCTTTCCTGCTCTGTGTACAAAAATGGATAATCCTGACAACTTCCACAATTCAACAGCTGGAACAACTTAAGACTGAAATTACCAGTGCTGTTTGGAAAGAAATTTTCTTCAAGTACCTATAATACCCTTTAAAAGTCTAGCTGATTGGTTGCACATAGAAAAATATAAATATATCCATTTAAAAGGACTCTTTTTCTGAATTCTCATCTGGGTATCATGTTTCATTGCATGGTCTTGAATAGCTGCAATACTCTTCAGTCTGTCATTACAGGTATGCTTTTATACAAATTCTGGACAGCTCCCAAAATCAACAGAACCCTACCATCTTCAAAAGATACTTTGATTCAGACCATGAAACTTCCCATTGCCTATCTATGGTGCGCCAAACTACTACATTTTACTTAACCCTTCATAAGGTCAAGATCACCATGTACATTATACATTCACTACAGTCGATGAATTGTTGGCAACTGTCAACAGTCAAGGACACACCTCCATTTTTCTGCATGTCCTCTAGATTAGTGTCACTTCTTCCTCTCTTCCATGGCTTAATTATCTTGTAACTAGTGATGCATTGTTTTTTCCTCATTTTTTCTTTTTACTATTTGTTTTGTTTACTAATTATCAATGACTACACCACTAACTTTTCCCCTCACAGCTCAAATATTTAGCAAAATCCAACAAAGATATAATACATGACTTATTACAGAGACAAAATGGTTACTGAAAAAGCTTTTTAGAAGTTTGATGAAACACATACCATATATGCACACACCTCTACAACGTGTTCTCAAACACATGAAGAAGCTGTTACAGCATTTCTCACAACAGGCAATCTGTAAATGTGAACCATATCTTACCATGCTTCTGACTGAATTCAGGTTTAATAGTCAATTAAAACCAATCTTGAACTTCTGTGACTGCCTCTCTTTCTTTTCCCAACATTTCTGTATGGTTTCAGGGTCATTTCACTGATAAGAAGGGATTCTTCTTCATTCTGGACCAAGTCATACACACCTACCAGCAGAATACGAGTTTCACCAAGCACAGGATTCAATGGCACAGGGCAGGCTATCCATAAAGGCAAATCACCTCCAAAGTAAAAAAAAAAGCCACTATTTTCTGCCTTGCTGCACACTGGAGGGATAATGGCAAAACATTTGGCTAATCCTCCAAGGCAGCAAATGCCATCTGGCATCTCCCAGAATGGACAATGACACAGAAAATCTTGCAAAGCTACATACGATTTTCATTTCCTGTCAACCAACAGCAGTAAAGAAGATGAAGGGGAATGAAAAACAATGGCTCAAAATGGAGTGTTTAACCACACCTGGCTAAAAATTGAGAGTTGTAACTAGGATAGACACAGTGGAACTAGCACTTGATTTGTTGCCAGTAGGACAGACCACCCTGAGGTTATTCTTGCTTGAGCTTCTCCCCACGATTCTTGCTCCCCTGCAACTGCCTGGCAATGCAAACAGTATAACCAGTCATTTGAGAAGCACAGTTTTGAAAAAAGAAAACAACTCCCATTTACCTATTCCTTCAGTTTTAAGGAATTTTTATATCCCAAACAAACAGATCAATCCCAAACAATAACACATAAAAGTTATCCCTATGTAAACAAGTGCAAAGAGCCTTTTGGTCAGACAAATTTAGCTGCAGTGGTTGTCTGAAAGCCAGCAGGGGGAAGCAATTGCTTCTCAAAAGACAACTGTCTTCTCTCCAGCCACTGAATGACATCAACGAGCAAATTCATTGCATCCAAGGTACTGCATCATTGCCCTTTTCCAGTGAAAACTCAAGCCATGCAACTCTTTCCTTTGACATCCTCCTTACCGCTTCTTTTACCATCTTTGGCTCCTGCATCTAGTCCTGGGCACACTGCAGAGCTTGCTATCCCAACTTTCTCAAAAATGCAGTCCTCAGATGAGACCATCCCAGAGTCCAGTACAGCCTAGGCATGATACAGAAGCTAAGAAACAGACCCATATTTAATTCTACATCATTTTCACCAGGTCACAGCAGTCACTAGAAGGTAAGTTTCCCAGCACAGCCTGCTGTCAATGGAAGCGTAGGAAGTGGGCAAGACAGCAATTAAAGCACAGCTTGGACGAAACAGGCTTTTGAGATCAGTCCTGTTTATTCGCCTTCCTCTGACATCAAAGAGGGTGAACCTGCTTATGGATTACCTGGTCTGCCTCACATAGCAAGCTTGTGCTGTCCCAGGCAGCATGTCATACCTTTACAATCTCTCTTCCAGTCTCTCCACAACTTCAGAGCAAAAACATGACACAGGTATAATACAGGCCATCTCACACAGTGTGGCACTGAGGTGGCATTGAGACACATTCTGCCTTAGTCCAGAAACAGAAGGAATAAGAAATAACCTCTCTGCTAAGCCTGCATCCCCTTGCCTATGATGAAAGGCTGCCTCTCAAGGAAAGAAATGGGGACAATCAAGTAAAAAATAATGCCTATTAAAAAAAAATCAATCCTATCTGTAAAAAAATTGTGTGTCTCAGCAAGATGATCATCCTCAACCTTTCCAAGAACGGAATAAAGGAACTTGGGTTACAGCTAGTCGGCTTACACACTTCATAGGCTCAACTCCTCTGTAGTAGAGCTGCAGAGACCAGAAAGATCACAGAAGGGACAAAGTGTGAAGAGAGATCAGTTTTGCCCCAGATAAATTCATTTGCATTTTGTCAGTACACTGATTTACTATCTTTTATATGACAGCTCTGGGGGGAAAAAAAAAAAAATAAAAAAATCAAAAACCTGCTATTTTCCAATACCAAAGTAAAACTAGACATGTGGGCCACACATGGGCTTAGAAATACCAGGTGGGATAACGACTTACCCATTTTGAGGCTAGAATCAAAGGCAGGCTAAGGAAGCCAAATGAAAAATCATTCAGTAGCCTTTCCCAAGGCCTTGTTCCTGGCATTGAACTATAATATAGTAATACAATATGTGCTTAAAAGCGATCTCAGCAGAATATAAGAACTACTGGTTTCAAGGACTGGGTTGTTTTAAAGAACTGAGACAGCTGTACATCAACTATAGGCACCTCCGAGGAACAGCACTACTGAAAACTCATGGCTCCAGGATCTGACATGCATTCATGCAGCTCATCTATTTCTCTCCTGGGCTCCTTCTTGAATGGGAGCATTAACAAGTGTAAGGATCAATGAGTAGAAACTACAATATCTGAAATGTAAATCAATGAGTAATCTGTGACTTAAAGGTATCAGGATATATTTTGAAAGAATGACATGGATCTATTTGGGATATAAGTATTTTATTTGTGCCTATTTTTAATGTTGATATATGCATCAGAAAACTTGATTAGCTAATCTGTCATAAAATTACATGCATTTTACATAGCTTTTAATTAGCTTATGAAACTTTTTTCCACACGATTGTTCGCCATTCAAACAGTCACAAATAAGAATATGAATAGAGAGACTGATCAGCGGGAGACCTGAATGCATTTTAACCAAATTTGTGATGGTATTTTCATTCCCCAGGCCATGGATAGGAACCAGAAGAAATTCTCTAACACATTTTAAGGCATAGTGTAACAGTTCTATACACTCTGGGGTACTGCAGAAAAGACAGGACAATGAACTACACTGATCATTGGACTGCTCCACCATGATAAATCCTACTGACACAGCAGTTGCTTTTAGAAGCTACAGTGAAACGCATGTTTAGATGTCTTGGATGAGAACCAAAATTTGCATAATCTTTTGGCCTCTGGCTTTAGAATGATTCCTAATGTGGAAAACAAAGATTCATGCCTTGTGAATACAACTGTCTCTGTTACTGTGTATCTATTCCTGCAGTAAATATTAAAAAATTAATAAAAAAAAAATCTTTTCTGGAGTTGACTCTCTACAGAAGAGATTTATCATTATTTCTACTGTAAACAGCTATTTGTCTGGCTGTACATTTTATTTTTGTTCTGTATGCTGTATTCCGTAAAACTAATGATCTGTTCCCTTGTGTAGTGTAACAGCAAGAGTCGAGACAGATGCACCCCTTGCAAGTAGCAGTGTCTGCAGAAGTTAAATCCCACCTTGCTGTCTCCCTGCCAAAAACTACCCTGACTCTTCGCTGCTGGCAAAGCTGCTCCCACGATTCTTCCCTATAACACTTCAGCCAAGACAGGCCAGGCTCCTCTAAACAAGTTAACTACAGGGCTTTGTAATCCAGCTCATCTTTATCAAGTTTGTGGGGCACTTGGATATGGAGTTCCATCTACCAATCTGCCAGGGCAACAAGGAACTAACCGGGGCAGGAAGATCATCTTCCAACTCACTTAGATTCAGAAAAGCAGCCCTGCTCACAGCCTGAAAGCTCCTGGTACAGCTGGGTCTTTTATCCGTCCTTTTATCTTCTTTTAAAAAATTGAAATTCATAACAGAGAGAAGGCACACAGCAAATTTTTGCTACTAAGGGCTCTTTAACAGAGAATACTGAATGCATGTAAAGTCCATATTCAAGTGAGAAAGAGGCACAATTGATGTTTTACTTCATATACAATTTTACAGATATACATATTCACATTTGGAAAACCATAATATTTCTGAAGCAAAGTCTCAAGACTAGGACTTCACCCAGAGTTTCATGAGCCTAGCACCTAGCCCTAACCAGTGCTGTGTAACACTGTCTCTTGCACACACAGAACAGGAGCCCACCTGCCTGGGTGAGTTAGAGTCATGTCAACACTCGAATGACTGTGTTCCACTGCAGACCTATGGGGAAACTTACTATGTCAGTGTTTAAGTATTACCATGTTAAGTGTTAGGTAAGGAGTTTACCTCAACTGACTAAAATAATACTTGTGCTCCAGCTCCAGTTGTGGCAGAGTTTCATAATTACTCCAGAGCTTTGCAACAGCTTCCTGAATGAATACTATCCACAGGCAATGTAATTAACAACAGACAGAGCAGAGTGTAAAGGTTTCTGCATTAATTCACACCTACCACATTATGAGGCTCTGCAAAAGTCCTGCACAGCATGGCTTAGTAGCACCTAATGCAAAGTTCCTGTATGTATGTGCTCTACTTCCTAACTCTGTAAAAAGATACAGTGATGTCCACAGGAAAGAAAAAATGTGGTGGCAGAGGGAAAGACTTCAGAAGTAGATCTCCCAAGTTTCTCTGACCTGGTTAAGATGCAAGAGATCAAAACTGAAGCAAACTTTCATCACAAATTTAGCATCCTAGTAACTAACAGAAAATTAGGTGCACGCAATTCTTGGATACAAAGTGACAGAATCACTTCTGCCAGCCTTTAGCTGAAACAAGAACCCTCATTTATTTGTTTTTAATATGTTAATATTAAGAATAAAGTAAGATTCCAGTCCATAGGGGCAATGAGGAAGCCCTCTAAATGTAATAAAATGCACTTCTGACTTCCTGAGTAAGAAAGTGTTACCTATGCCTCAGAGCTATCCCAAACACTAAAATTAAGCTAACAAAATTTTGGTTCTGACACTACCTAGAATTCAAGTCAAACTCTCTCTGTTGATGCTTACACAGCTTTCCTATAAAGCAGTAAGGGCTGATGCTAGAACTATTCCATTAGCAATCACATTGCTAGGAAAAAGCAAGAGAGCTTTTCTTTCCTGGACCAGATGCCATGGAACAAGATGCAAAGGAGAGAGAGGAAGGGAGAAGAAATCCCAGAGCCAAAAAAGGGTCAGGCAGGTTAAAGCAGTCTCTTCCAATTTAGTTAATAAACCAAAAGGAGAACACGCGTGCCACAAATTTAGAAGGAAGAGAAGGCAGGAAGACAAGGAATGCACCTCCCATTAGCACTACACAGACGGGATGTGTGCTGCAGTCATGGGTCACAGAACCAGAGCTGCAAAAGCCTCACCCAGGCAATGGCTGCATCTAGACCCACTGCCTGGAGACAGCACTTTCTTATGAATCCCCGAGCCTTGCAGCTTTATACCTCCTCTCTTTTCCAAACACGAATAGGTGTTCCTACCACTGTGTTTCAGTTGGGAACTTTCTTCTATTTCCCAATGACCCCCTGCCTCTCATCCATGTTACCCTTTGCTCCTGGGGTATACTGGTCCATGGAAAGCAACTACCAAAAATTTCAGGAAACTTGCTAATGGTCAAATAATAACCAATGCAAAATATAATAGGACAAAAGGCACAGCTGAAAAAGCATTGCTTGCCATTAAGGCTGCCTTCAAAATGGCTGTGCACGAGCTACTACATGTACAGAAAAAAAAACCCAAAACATATGACCTTGGCTTGTGTAACAAGCAACCAGTACAAACAGAAAACCCTCTGAAGTATTCAGATGTAACACAATGAAGCTAAAAACTTCCAACTAACAATAGAAAATTATCTGCAATTATTTTCCTCACAATATATCTCATTATTTTGCTTCACATTTGTTACACTAGAAGCAGCTGTCAAAACCAATTATTCACATGCAGATAAGTAAGAAGTTTGCTCTATTCTGATTTTTTAATTTTAGTTAATTTGTCTAGTTAAGGAAGAGTGAAGGGAGAAACAATCTTGTCACTAGACATTTTAGCTAGTTTCAATATCAAATATATTCTAGCAACTTAGAAATAATTATAATTTTACTGGAACAGTGTGGATAATAGCATGGATCCAACCACAGAGATGACCTCAGTTGTACAAAAACATTTATTGCCACCCCAAGTAAACAAACTATATTGCTAATACAAATGCAACCTCTGTGTTCTCCTGCCTATGTGGGTAGTCAAGGATCAGAACTCTTCACACCCTGTACAGAGTGGCACCAGCAGAAGCCTGCAGCACTGAACCACAGACAACATTGCAAAACAAATGCAACATGCACAAGATTAACACTGTGAAGTAGATGCTCATTTATTGCAATAGAGAGCTGCTCTTGAATTGAACAATGAATCGGTGAAGACCATATGCATCTTGCCAGTCCTTCCCTCTGCCCCTTTTTAAATGTTAACTTCATCTTTACAGCGGTGAATCAAATACCTACATCACAGTTGCCTACTAACAGATAGTTAACTATAGGCATCTCCCATGATTTATTTAGAAATCAAATAAACTTGGCATCTCTGATAAAAGGCAACTGCAAAGGACTTTAAGTGCTTTCTTCTTTGTCTTACTTATTTCACAGGAATTGTGCTAAAGTATACTCATAAGTGCTATCAGTATTGAAATGTGCAATACTTCCCATTTGCAGAAATTTCTGCATCACTTAGAAGACTGGGTTCTATTGCACTTCAATAAATGTATTTAATACTACTTGTACCTTGTACTACAGCAACAATAATAATAAAGGGTTGGGAAGGGGCATTTAATTTGTTTTGTAAATAACATGGCACAGTAACTTGAACAAATAAAGGCTAAAAGATCAATTGCATATTGACTACAAGAACTAATATTCTTCCTGCTGAAAAAAAAATATCTCTTGAATTTCTGGACTCCTTTGAATACAATCAGTCTATGAAGATTTTAATATTTCTCTTCACTGCTCCCCTGCTTGATTTAGAAATAAGGAACATAGAGTTCATTTCATTGTTCCTGGATAAACTTGGGGGGAAAAAAAACACTAATTATCCTAATCAAAGGCTAATTTCACACAGCATAGAAACCAAAGTGCATGCTTTGAAAATGGCTAGCAACAAACACTTTGTGAAGATGTAATAAAAACAAGCAGCTACAAACAGGAAAATAAATCAGGCCAAGTAAAGGAAAAAGAAATAAAATGGAATTACTTACATTTCTGGTTACATGATTTTTAACGGCCTCAGGGTTATTAGTCTGCAAAAGGAGAAAAGTTAACAAAACTGACTTTAATTTTCCAGATAGTTTAACTATATTCTAAGAAATACCCTCCTAACATATACACACAACAAAAAATAAATCATTCAGAAGTACACATACGTTCTACAGTATTAAAAACCAAACTATCTTTCAAACAGATACAGAAAACAAATTGATTTTATATTATCATCCTGCATATTCAGGTCTTGTAAGCCAGCACTCAGCTACTGAGGGTGTTTACTCCAAGTTACAATATACATGGAGATGTATGCTGTTAACCGTGTATTCCCTTTTGTATTTTTTCACAATCTCTCATTTTATGCTTTTTCATGAAAACAGACACTTGCGTGGTTATTGCTCAAGTGAACTGCCTAGGATTTTCTTTAAGCACTGTGTAAAATCTCTGTTCAAGGCTTTAAAACATGCTAAGTCGTATCTGTGGAGGTTTAAAATAAACCTTTTAAAAGAAATGAGCCAATCCATTACTATGAAAATCTAACATGAATCACCAGAAGCAGAACCTTCCATCAGTACATGCTTTTTTTAATCGATGACTACAATCAGCATGAAATCAAGGTAATGTAATAGGGAAGTACAGTGGTAAAACTGGGTAAAAAAAAACCTCAAAATGTTTGCTTAAGACTTCAACAAAGTCAAGATTTGGCATTTCACAAGAGAAGATATCCTAGATTAAGGATTTGGCATTATAATGGGACAATAACAGAAGTATTTCACCTTGAAAAAACCTGAAAATGAAAAAACTAAGAACACTAGAACTAAGTCAGTGCTGTAGGTTAGGTAAGACTGCATCAAACTTCAGTGTTCCCCACTCCGCAAGTCTGCAAAGAGTCCATTGTGCACAGAGGAACACCTAATGTTCAACTGCATAAAAATACTGCTTCAAAAGACAATTTCAAACTCTGTACAAGAATCAATAAGGTTTTGCTCAGAAGACATTAAAGCTACGTTGTCGCAAGCTACATTGCTGCCATAGCAACAGCATTATCATTACAGCTAACACCCCATCTGCATCTTTACCCTGCGGAATGCAAAATCATTTCCCAATCTGGAAAATCTTGCATCCAAATTTTATACAGAACAGGAATCACTGAAATATATCCACCACTGAAATACAGACACCTCTGGAACAAAACATAACAGCCATTAAAACAGCACTGTGCAACACTTCACAAGACTTTAGAGTAAGTGCAAACCTTATGCAAATCAAACTTTATATTTATCTTGTACATTTAAAGCATAAACTAAAAGGGGCAGGAAAGGAACATGTAAAAATGCATGATGAAATACGTTTTTCCTCTTCATAATTTTCACTGGCACACTATCACATATGGACTAAGGGACACGTAAGAGAGTAACTGGTACTGAACCTTACTTACTTGGAGAGCACACCTAAAGGAGGGAAAAAGTCTCAGGAAACTGCTTTCTGATTCTGGGTAAACAACCAGGCCATCTTAAAGTGGCACAGACAATAAAATGAAAACCCAGTTCTTCCTCTTGAATCACTTTGCTGACCAGAGCTGCATTGTCCTGCAACTTCAAGACTGTGCAGTAACTTACAGCTTGGAAAGTGGTTTTAAAAAAAAAAAAAAAAAAAAAAAAAAAAAAAAAGGCTAAAACAGCACATACACACACAGGAACACGATGTTTGCCCAAACTAAGAATACCAGCCTCTGCCCAAGACAGACTGTGGGTACCCCAGCACACTTGCATGGCCACACAACTCCACCACGCAGACATCAGCAGTGGTACAACTGAAAATTTGACTCCAAAGCCTGCTGTGGGAAAGATGGTTTGAACTAGAGATGCAGTTTTATAACTGTCAACTCTTTTTTTGATAGGTCACTGAAGTTCAGATACACTCTAGTTGCAAAACTCAACTGGAAACACAGTTATAGATTTTCGGAGCGTAGACTATAGTAGCAACATTTTGCTTAATTCAATGAGTCCACACACAATTTACCAGGACATACATCTTCATGATTCGCTCACAGTTAACCCTTGAGAATAGGCTTTGAGGTTGTTTTATTTTTTGTTTAAAAACTTGACTTAGCTTGTCAGCTATCAAATCTCCACAGTGCTAAACGTACAAACCTGTCAGTCAGAAGAACTAACATACAGACTGACCAGTGCTATTAATTCAATCCAGAAACCCTAAATTGAAACTTCAAAGTTCTTCTCAGCAGATTAAAGGTGATATATAGGACAAACACCTGTATCACTATAACCTTAGTTACTACTATTTCACAGTCTTAGGACACTCACTGCTACTTAGCAGAAAGAAACAGACCCATATAGGAAAAGGCAAAATACAGTTTTTTGATTCACTTGGGGGTCCCTGCACAAAGAGACTTCACGGGCTCCATAAGCAGAGTGCTTGGGAAAATGCACTGCCTGTTTTGCTCTTCACCAGAAAGTTCATACACAAGCTGAACTCAGCACCTACTCTTCCAGAACAACTAAGCAGCCTATTTGTGTTATTGCATATAAAATAGAGACATAAATGAGGTTTACACCTAATGTTTGCCAATTCAAAGGGATTTTTTCCTTGTATTGCGCAGTTTAGCACTGGACTGGTGTAGTCTGAAAGTTTTCCGGGATAACTAGTAGATGGAACATGGAATAAACAGCAAGAATATCCTCTTCTCCCCTTTCTTTTTTAACATTTTGAATTTGCTCTCCAGCTTGTCGAGCCCCTAATGAAATGCCTCATATTCTCTCAATCTGCTAGAAGTGACAGCTCTCTCCACCTTACTACAGAGAGGGAACACAGAGTGCTAGAAGCAAAGGGCTTGACATAACTATCTCAACTAGAAGGATCACACTGTTCCCTTTTTCTTCTGACTTAAGGGGAAGAGTGCTGAAATGAGTTGTGGTGAGAAAAACATCTCAGGTGAATATATGTGTTTGTATATACACATGTGTATGTGTGTGTGTGTGTGTGTATACACACACACATATATATACACATACAAACAGTAAGCAGATGCCCAGCATCTAACCCCTTTCTTTCAAAACTGGTCCACCTAAGGATATACACTCAAGTCTCCATATGCTCCCTTCACGGCTTTAAAATGGTTAAAGCCAAATCCTGCTACTCCTGCTGCCTATTCATCAACTCGAGGACTAAAATTACAAATAAAACTCTTCAGTGGCTAACTACTGTGGTACACTCATTTGAGATGCGGAAGATGCAGCTTCAAGTCTCTGACTGGACACAAATGAAGGGGGCTTTAAAAGTATATTCTAATATCGAAGGTAAAGATCTTAACCAAGACTATCAGCCACATTAAGATGGAAGAGCTACATCTCAACTTTCTAAACGTTTTAGTGAAAGCTTGACATTTCTTCTTGAAACTTCATCATTACTTTCTACATTGGCATGAGGTAACCACTCTAAGACATAACTGTGCCAATTATAGATCTTCCTGTCTTTAAGTCCTAACAGAGAAAAAGGAAAAGAGATGGCAAAGAAGCCAGGCTGACATAAGTCTATGGGCCATCCAGGTGAAAAAAGTAAAGGAAACCAAAAAATTCTAACCAGAACAGCCAAATTTACTGATCTTACAAACTCCATAAAAACTTTTATGGAACATAAAAAAATATATGGAACATTAATCTTATTCGCTTCATGCCCGCTGCTTCCAGTTCCCGAGTTCTCTCCCACTCCTGTCTCCCAGCTGAAAGACACACTGCCGTAGGCAAAAAAGCCTGCTTACCTCACATGGAAAACATCACTGCACATTACAATATCTCATCACATCTCATTTTTGGGGTGTTTTTTCCTAATACTACCTGTAAAAGGAAGAGAAATGCTACTCTTCTCCATGGGGAAACTGTGACCTATATTAAGAGAATGACTTTCCCAGTGTAAAACTAGAAATCAGAAACAATAGGAGATTAGATGCCTCTCATCTCATTAGTCCATTATACTTTGACCCAATACAATGTACTGAACACTGTGATGACAGTATATTATAGCTAACGTGCATTACTTGTGCACCTCACCAACCACAGCATTTCAAGAATATCAAACACAGCAAAACATTCTTGTCCGCATCCTCTCATAAAGCCAGTTCAAAGGAAATTAGATTCACACAGTCAGAAAGAAAAACCACTTTGCTACGGAACATGGAAAAATCGTTCCAAAAAAATTGTCCCACCTCCCCCTCCTGCCATCACAGAACAAAACCATCCAAGATTCCTGCCAACAGCTCCCTAGAAAAGCCTCTCTGAAGGAAAAATAAAGCCATTAAAGCAAAAGATAAAATTACACTGCTACTTCAAAAAAAAGAAAAAAAAAGTTATATTCCTTTTAGTAATTACAAACAAGGAACCCACATCAGCCCTTAAATGAATGCCACAAGAGATGCTCTACCCACTTCGTTCATTCAAGACACAGAGTTTCTTCACTTCTGTTAATGTTCTGCTGATCAGTAGGGCTATCTTGCCCTGAAAGTTTCTCATTTGGATTCCACTTTAAAGACACCCAAAACCCAATGAACTCCAGCTTCCCTCCCTTCCTCCTCCAAATCTACCAGGTAGTGCCGTGACATTTCTCCAAGAAACAGACTTGAGCTTCAACCTCTCACTCCAGCATTTAATGACATTAAGTGAGAAGAATCAAAAGCAAGTTCATAGATAACACTTCTGCCACACACACTTTGTTACTTACATCTAAGTACTAAATTTCTGAGCCAACATGAAAAACATTAACCTAAAGCAAATTAAACCAGCATGATTTCTGACACAACAGAACTAAAATTGAATGGAATGCTAGGGACTGAAGATTAGTTAAGCAATGAGCAAACATGACCCACCATTATACAATAGTCAGATGAAACATCAGAATTTAACCTAAGCAATCACATTTGCTTCACAGTTCTGTCCGAAGAGAGGGGTCCACATGGATACCTGTGCTTATTACAATGAATACTGACTATAAGAAAAGCTGATTTTTAAATTCACACTAAAGGATTTGTCTTTTCCTTTTGAAACACAGGTGGCAGTCCTCCATGACACTGTAATACTTAGTGCTACAGTAATTTTTTTAATATTTGGCTGGCAGACACTTTATAGAGATGGGATTGGTACTGTTCTTTCCTTTTACACATTCCACTGTCGAGAAAGCATTTTCAAAGACTAACTAAAAGCATGTTCGCAAGGGACATAAGATCTGTCACTCTCAGGATAAGCTGTGAAAGAATACAAAATTATGCAGAAAAGCAGAAAAAAAATCAGCAGAAGCTCAAGGAAAAAAAAGAAGCAGAAGCTTCTGCCCCGCAACAGTACCACAACTCAGTGGAAAGGTTAGGAGTCAACTTGCAGAAAACAAAAAAAACAGGCAGGCAAACCTGGCTCTGGAAACTACCAAACCTTTCCCTCTCGTTGATCTCCTACTTCTGCAGATTGGGGTTTTTTTTTTCAAAGAAAGCCTGATTTTCATTTCATTTTGGACAAACACCAGGGACTGAACACAGTGCATTATAACAAAACTTCATATTTAAACTTTTATTACATCTTGTAATTCTCTAACATTCCTAGAAACAACATGAGCCCTCCCTCCTGGCAAATACAATGACTCGCTTTTGAATTTAGTATACGTTGCACAGCTCAATTCAGGATCACTACATTTCATTAATTTGGGGGAGTGGGGTGTCCATATTCACACACTTTGATTCTCTGTTCCCTTTTATGGCTAAGTCAGAGACATTTATGAAGAAGGCACTGACTGCACTTTAAAATAGCATTTTTGAACCTCTACTCTGCAGACCTGTGGGGTCCATGGCCTTATTCTGGTAAGCACTTGGAACATAAAACCAAAAAACAAACCCCACAGAAATGCATTATATAGAGGCCCACATCAACCCCCTTCTGGGGACCCGCAAATCCAAAAAAGTTTGGAAAATAATCGTGTCAAGTGTTTCAGTTCAGGCAGCAGCTCACAGGTTTTGTCAAGAAGGTGTCTCATCGGTCTGTGCTTCTGCTATCTATGGCACTGGAGGAATGTGGCACTAACAAATCAAGAAATCAAGAAAAGTAGAAATATTATTCGTTGATGAAGCTGGAAAAAAGGAAAGGAAGAAAAAAAGCACAGCTCAAAATTTAATAAAGCAGAACTGAATAGCAAGAAAGAGCTAGCTTTAAAAAAAAAAGAAAAAAGTTTCAAGGCACCTTTGCTTCCTCATCAGTTCAGGAAAGCTGCACGAACCAGAAGTGGAGAAACATCATCTCCATAAAGGTTTCTCCAAAGCCCACGGATTTCTTCACATGGAGACATGGGCACTATGGTTCTGGACAGTGACAAAGCAGGAACTGAACAGGCAAATATAAACCTCCACTGGATATTCCCACCCTTTGCAAACAAACTAGAGAACAGCACAGCCCTGTTGCGTTTCCCGTCCCATGATGTGCAGGCACATTCAGAAGACAGGCAGCTACAGCCTGCAGCACTCCTTGGCAGAACTGCTCTGGCGAGGCTGAGGAAAGAAGGCATGAAAGATCATAGCAAGGGGGAGGTCTGGTAGACTTTGTGTGCCCTTTACCTCCACCAAATCATGCTTGCTATGTGCATGTAACACATGCTTCGTATGCATTTCACAGGTCCTGTGAGCTAAAGTTCGGATGTAGCAAATAGGGAAAAAAGTAAGTCCCTGTAAATAAGAGAGTTGGGTATTCTCCTAGTTTTCCATAACATTTCCATGCTATTGCTTGAAAGAAGAAAGACAAGGAAAAGGAAAACCCAGAAACAAATTAGCCATAAGTCACAGAAATTTATTACAAATCAAACTCACTTGATGCAATTTTCTAGCAAAGCTTTTACTGATTTAAGCCGGAAACCAAAATCATAGCTGGCAGAGTGAAATCGTTGCATATGTCAGTTCCTAATTCAGCTTAGTCACCGTCGCCATACTCCAGGGTATTTGGAGGTCATATCTGATTAACCCAAGTTAACAATCTTATGCCTTCTAGTACTGAGGCCCTACTTAAAATGAAATTGGAGAATGCAATCCTTCATCTACATGCTCAGGCCTTCCCAACAGCACAAACAGTAATTCAGCCTCAGATTTCTCAAAAAAAATCTCTTGCAGGCTCACATTAAAAACAGATGGACTATGTTCCATAGGGACAACAGACCGCCCCACATTTTTTTTCTGGGAAGATGCGTTTAAAAAGTAAATGAATGCAGTAAGGATAAAAATACTGGTGGTTGTATCTACTGATCGTTCTCAGCCAAAGCATCTGGGAAGGACTGCATTCACCAGGCACCATGGAAAAAAGGAACAGGAGGAGTTTTTGCTAAAAAGGACTAATTTCCTTTCAAACACTGTTGGAGTACTGAGTTTTCTTAAGGTTTTCTGTTCTCTTCCTCTCTTTCCCCATATATATTTGCGTTTTTGGTTTTTTCTTTGTATCATAATACGTTTTCACAAAAATTCACTTTTAGTTTCCTTTGAGAAAATGCTGGCACTTGTTTGGATACATGAAGGTATGTGTTAACTACCATAGATTTCAAGTAAAAATTAGATATGCAATTAGGATGAGGCCTTTGTGACTCTACCACTCGCTGCTTCAGCAATTTTTTCAAGGAAACGGAAGACACACACACACACACCCCCAAAAAACCCAAAAAACCCACCTACACAAAAAAAATCCCTTTTCTCCCACAATTAGTTTTATTCTGTTCCCCTCCTCTTTTGAGACAGGGCAGAGCACAGTCTGACTCACTGTTCAAAATCAGGTTTTTGGTTTGTTAGGAGGGGCCTGAATGTGAAAGTCTTTGCTTTTTGTCTTCACAAGCAGAAAAGAGGCTTGCATACTTAAGGAAAACAGAGTTAAGCAAAACAAAAAAAGCAGAACCACTGCCACCCCTCCCCCCTCCCCAATTTCTATCAAAATGATTAAACTTCCACCAGAGACTTAGCAAAATAGCTAAACAAACTTCAGTTTGAAGTGATGTTACAATAAAACATAAGTAGCTCGGTAAGTGTCCACTTAATCTTTCCACATTATAACAGCTGGTTATGAAATGTGATGTTTAAATGGCAGCACTACAGGTATGCACAATTCCTTGGTAACCAGTTGGAAAAAGAAAAAAAAAAAAAAAAAGAAGAGGGGAAAAAAAAGAAGAGGGAAGAAAAAAAAGAAGAAAGGTTATAAGGTTAAATCAGAAATTTCTCTGGTAAAGATCACTACTTAACCGTGCCTTAAAACTGACAAGTCATGCAGTGATAAGGACCATTCAACCAATGGAGTAATTTTAAGATAAGAATCCATGTATGCTAAGAGGTTTGGGCCTTCACACCACATTTCATTACTGCAAGACATTTGGTGGGATATGTGAGGGGCCTCTGAGGAATTAAGATTTCATTCCCTTTATTCTTTTCAAAGATACACTATCATGAAGAATGGACAAAAATTTCAGTGAAGGAGACAAACCTACTGCCCTCTTGAAGCATCTTAAACTGTCCTAGAATACTTCCTAGAATCTAAAAATTACCTCAAAAATCAGATCTTCCCATTGGCTTTCCTTTTATCTTCTTAAAGTAATAGATGAAATGAAAAGTATTTGGAGCTTTAAGATTAGGGCCTAAACCTTCTCTTCTTTTTGCAGCACTAGAGAAAAAGACTTGTTTAAGAAAAATGTACTTGTTAGCAAATATTTTTAATTAAAAATGTTGATTTTAAAAAATAAGATCAACTGAGTAATTGTTAATCTTTCAAAATAAGATCCAACAATTCCAGAAAAGGCTGTTTAAACAGACTTGCCACCTTTGATTTTTATCAAATTTTAGGAGAACTGTTATATAGGCTAAGTGAGCTCTTAGATAAAAAACAGTGACCATGGCACTTCCCCCCCCCTTCTTTTTCTTTTTTAAAATCTTTGGGTCATGCTATACATCTCTGCAATGAAGTCCATTGCCACAAATAACACATTGCCTCTTCATGAAATAAAATGAAGTGCACCAGAGTAGGTCATCTTTGCTAAACATTTGACAGAGCTAGACTAACATCGTCCCCCTTTCTCCGGTCAGAGGAATGTGCATGAAAACATAAAGTAAGTAGCATTAGAACACTTAACAGCAGCTGGTTTATATTTTAGCACCTGAAACTCCTAACAGCTGCACTGGGTTGATATATGAGGGTCCTGATGTCATTACAAAGCTTCAAGATACATGGCTCATGAGAAATGGGAAGAAAGGGCCTCTTTGGAAACAGACATCCAAGCTGAAAATAATCAAAACCCACATTCTGAAGAAAAAGAGCATCTGTGAGTTTCATCAGGCTTCAACAGTCTTCCAACAAACATGCCACTGAGAGTTTAACTACAGTTCTTGCTATAAGCCACATTAAGGAGAGCAATACAGGCAACCGCTACATTGGCTAAATATATGTAGCACTAATTTAGAGCAGGCGTATGCATCATTTATTTATGTGAGAACTAAAAGGTTGGAATTCCTTGGCTGGAATGAAGGGGGATAAATCCATGGTTCAGCAGCAAATTGCGATGCAACGAAGTTTTGGTTAATTTGAATAGAGTACTGCCCTCCCTATTATCTAAAGATCTCAACTACTTATTCTTGATCTTCTCAATATTTTACACTCAAAATAGTTGTAGAAGAAATTGCTTACAGCTAATATGGTCACAGATTATCATCCTTCAGAACAACAGAACTCTTCACTAAACAGATAAAATTTATTTGTGCACAAGGCAGACTCCTAATCTAAAAATGTCACCACATTCACATCAAAAGCAAAACACATTGCTCAGTCTCACTGTCAGTAATAAGAACTTATTGCATGCTATGCAGTGAAAATATTTCACCTACAATTTTCCCTGCAAGAAATTTAAATAGAATTCCACCCTTTCTTCTGCCTAAAACTAGTAAATGTTTTATTCAGGGACTGAATATACCTTGGGCCACATCCCTGCTAGTAAACTAAAACAGGCTAGGCCACTTTTGCCATCCATACTGTTCAACTGTCAGCAGGTCGCAGAGTCACTTGGGCCTGGATCACCAGCATTGCCCCATGTTCACTATAAACCAAGTTCAACTGGAATTATTGATGGTAATGACTGGTAACATATTCCACAGGTTGCTGTACATTTAAGATTGTTGCTGAATCACAATGACAAATTTTCCATGTCACAATCAACACTCAGGTTGTGTGCACAACACAAAAGAAATAGCAACCATGGTTGCCAGTACACAGTTAATACTGTGAGCTGCAGACATAAGAAAGGGTTTCTTTTCTATTTATAATTTTAGCAGTAATGTCATACAGGATCCTCAGACTTTGACGTGGGTTAATTCATAAAATTACTGGGTCAAAATTAGGAGAGACCTCGCATGAGTTGATATTCACATTCCTCATAATACCGTGAATCACTGATTTAGGTTTCCAGCCTTTCTTTTAAAGGATTATAATTAAGAAAAGCATGAACCAACATTTCTATAGAATCTTTTTACTTCTGTGGTTCATATTAGGTAAGTATCACTACCTGTATCTTCCAGCAGGGAAATCGAGACACAAAAATACACAAAGTGACTTGGCCAATTCACATAGCAAGGCAGAAGTGAGATGTAGGATTACTAATTGCCAGTGGCTGCATCACATACCTACAATACACAGAGTTCTTGGCTGACACTTGGGCATCAGCTGTTGGCTGATTAGTCCTACTAATGACATTAGCAGGTGGCAGTGCTGGTTCAATAAATAACTGTTACACCTCATCCTCCAGGCATCATTCATGTTATCCTTGGAGCTGCAATAACCAAATTCAGTCACATAAGCCAGAAAAGGCTTATCATTTTCCTATCGTGAGCAAGCGCGGGTTAACTTCCTCTCTTCCACCATCATACAAAAAATAACAGGCCCCAGCCAAATTCTCCGCTATTTGTACTTTCAAACTGACATGAGACATTGGTATGTCTTTCTTTTTTTATTTAAAACACACAAACAAAAGCAGATAATGTAATACGGACAATTGCACATGGTTGCAGCATCACAGGCAGGTCATCCAGTCCAGTTTAAAAAGAATCCTAAACAGCAGAAAACATTTCACCCAGTTAATCCTTAGCCTTGCAAAATGCTCAATAAAACAACCAGATTCCTGCATGGGACAGGACACGGTAACAAGCTTCAGGAATAGACCCTTGATTTGCCAAGCCCTCACAGGGGAAAGGTGATGGCACAGTACTGAAATAACAAGAGATTATAGGAGGCTACAGCAATAACCTAACCTATAACCTAATAAAACCTGATGGATATCAGCAGTGCCAAAAATACTTACCAGTTCATAGTTGCTTGGAAAAAAGCAGGGTGTCACCACCTGGAATAAAAAAAAAAAAAATAAAATAAGGAAAAAAAATACTTCCTTTGGAGATGACCCAATCCTGTTGATTGAGCTCCCTCAAATACTGTGAAATCCAGGCAGAGTCAAAGGGGCACCAATCAGACCAGGTGCAGAATCTGAGTATCCACAGCTGCTCTCGGCTGCATTACTTTCTCTCAGCTCCCTGAAGAGTTAGCATTAGCTCAATGCTAACTCAGTGCCCTGCTCACATGCTGTAATCAGTGAAACAGGTTGAAGAGTAATGCCTTTCCCCAGGTCATATATGCAGGGAAACACAGAGGGCGTTCTCCCCCCTCCCCCCCCCCATCCTTTGCAGCATTCTTCTAATATCATCTCAGTTTTAGTTAATAAATAAGTATTCTGCTTTTCAAGTAATCTAGAACTTCAGCAGTTCCCAATACTGTATCCTTGTTCTGGATTTTTTTATGGGGTGTAGGCTGAGCAGACCAAGCAGAACAGATATTCTGTGGACTCACATAATTTCAGAGGCTTGGCTCCATGTTAAAATACTTCCTATGGAGAACATGTTCTGTATACATCACACCAAAAAAACCCCAAACAACCTTGTTTGAATATTCAAAAACCAAAACACAAAGAAAGCCAGGAAAAGCATGACTAACTTGGATTACATGACGATTTAGGAAAAAGCAAGTGTTAGCTTCTTTCTACAGTCCCATACAGCAGGCACCCTCAGACCTCACACATACAGTCAAAAGACTGTGGTTCATCAATTTATGCCACCCAGCTGAGCTTCAGTAATAGTCATCACGCTCATTCACTTTAACAAGCACCTTGAGGTTAACCCCAGTGAAAACTGTTTCATTTAACATGTTCACCTTCACAATTACGGCTCTCCAGGACAGACTCACCTCTTGGCCAGCAGAGCCAGAAACTCTGTGGCAACACCTGGACTACAAAGGTGGAGTTTTCTCTCAGGAACTGTTGGTGAGCTGTCCTACCAGCTCTCAAGTCATTGTATACGGAGTGGGTTACTGAGCAGAAGGGGCCTGATGTATGATTTATAATCCCTAGAATAATAAAAAGAAGATGCAGTCCATGCAACAGAGCAAGCTGCAAGAACAAAGGGAAACATCAGTCCTGTAGGCAGCACAGACAAAAAGAGACAGACCTGACTACATCAGGACAACCCACTCCGGTCTTAACTCTCAGAAACAGCTTTTAACCGCTAGCATGGAAGGCATGGCATTTGCCTCCATAACTGCTTATGAAAAAGATGTATCTCTCATTCTCAACGTTTTTTAAATCACTTATAAAGTACTTAGAAAAGAAAAAAAAAGAAGTAGCACATTGATTTTCAACTCCCAGCCTCCTCATGATCTCCACACTATCCCTAAAGAAAACAGGACAGATATGAACCCTTGAGGTTTGTCTGCTGCACCCTCTGACTCCTCAGTGGGCTTGCAAGCCCAAGGTCTTCATAAGCTGCATTTCTGCAGCTCATTTCATGACTGCCACTCATGATTCACTAGTCTATCCCACTGAACACTCATACTAAACACATGGAAGATGTTAACTAAGCTGTCACGATAAGCTGAAAGTAAAGACAGCATCTGCCTCTGTAACCTCTTGCCTGACACAGCACGTAAAACTTCATACGCCACCTTCAATTACAACCACCAATTCGCCTTTCAAGCCAAAGTGGCAAACCACCAGGCTGAGCAATCTGTAGCAGGAAGAACTGAAGCTATGTGCACCCTGCACCACCACCACGAGCACCAAACACTACATCTACGGAGGAAAGACTGTCCCCAGTTGTCCTGACCATGCGATTACCTAATACTTATTATAAGCACTACAAATCAGGTTTTGCTAGTGTTCTCATTAGCAACACCTAAGGTTGAAATAGATCTGAAATTTCAACAATTACTTTTCTCTCACTGCCTATACTCAGAAGAAAAGAGAATTAATGGAAACCCCAAAGGAGTTTGCAGGCTGGCTGCGTAGCACAGCGGAAAAGCAGAGATGAACTAATATTACATGCTCACATAATTAATAACTGGAACCACTGCGGAATAAAATTGTCATCACTGGAGCACATAAATATCATCTCTGCTCTCTCCCTTCCCTCCGCTGTTAAAAACCCTCGAGGAATCAAGCATCTCCTTTCCCCTTGGCTAACCAAAACACAACTCTGCTGTAACCTCCTCAATAATTACAGCTGACTCACTGCCTCAGAAAAAGAAAAATTTTTTTTATTCTGACACAAGAGCACTGGGGACAACCACTGGAAAGGAACTTCAGCAGAGAATTATGGATCTTTTTTGGCAGATATGTGGCATCTTATTTGGGCACCTCACACAGACTCAGGGCTCTAAGAAGATGAGAGCTAATCTGACAGGTAACACTTGATTTTTTCTTCTCTGAGCTTCACTATGCCTACAACAGCTATATATGGCAACCTGACTTTACAGATAGACTCCATCTTCTCCTGGTTGTGTGTCTTTTGCACTTTCTTTTTACAAAGATCAACACCCCTGTTAGATGGTACTGTTCTAAGACTACCAAAGAGTCACATAATACCCTTTCTGGCATATACAGCAATCCCTTCGCCCTTGCACACTGCCACTTATCACTATGTTGAATTGTCACTAAACTGCAGAGCACTCAAAAAGCATCACACAGCCAAAGACCTAGATGCACTGCTACTGTTTTCGAGCTACAAAACTCAATGGAAGACACACTGACTTTTTTTTCCTCTGACTCCATATACACAAATAGCATATTTTTTCCCAGATGAAATAAAATAGTGAAGATCTCTATGGATCCCAATTTCAGTTCTCATGAGCAGTTGCAGCAAATACTTCCACTGTTAATCTAGACACAGGTTAAAAGCAAAAGAGCTGACGTGTTCACAGATAACAGAGAGGCTATCACGAGGTCTAGACAACCTAAGTTGAGGGTATGTGAGTGGCTCCAACTCTTTTTCCTGGTTTGCAAAGGTCTGAGATGTGCTAAAAAAAAAAAATCAGCATTTAGAGAAAAAGTATAGAGCTGGAAAGCAAGATTGCAGGACTTCAATCCAGTATCAATGCAGAGATAGAAAATGGAGAATAAATGTCTCATTCATTGGTTTAAAAAGCTACACACACTGTGTGCCAACTGCACAAAACCATAAACTTCAGAAAGACTTTTCAGATCCCCCAACTGAAGGTACAGCTAATCTTAAAAAAGACATTCGCAATCACCTGGTTTGTCAGCTTTCAATAGTATCTTTATTCTTGTAAGAAATATACTGGATATGCATTAGTGTAATATTTCACAGTTCCACACAACTAAGGTATATTTAGCTTCTGCACTTCTGCACGTTCATGTATTAACAAGCAATACCAGAATATGGGAATGCCTTGCCTGATTTTCAAAAAGAGTTACCTCTTCAGTGCCCGCCGCATACACACACATGCATACAGACACATGAGTCTACCCACAAATAACCAAGCAAATATTTGAAAGACAAACTACCTGTTCTTGCATACACAGTTAATATGGAAACACTTCCCTGGTGTGATACTTCCTGAATCAAGCCTTAGTTTGAAAAAGTCCCGTATTGACAGAAAAAGATTTAAAATAATTACTTTGATGAAGAATTCTGACTCCAGTGAATCTGCGGGTAATTTTCCTTCATACGACTGTAACACCAGTCACATCAGTTAATGAGTAACCGACCAACATGAGATAAATGTTAACTCAAACAAGAAAAAATGTCAACAAATGACAGGATATCTGGCACTAAGGAAATAAAATCAGTCCCCACTTGCTCTAACAGAGACACAACAGTGCCCCCCACTGTTGCACAACAGGTCATTTGCTGGGATATCCAGTATTGACATTTCAATGCTTTTTCTCACTCCCAGATGCATCTTTCATTTTTATCTTCCTTACTTTTTATTTTCTTTTTGCAAGTAGGTGATCTTTCAGAGGAAGAACCATCTTCAAGGAATGAGCCAGTTATTACCAAAGGTGCATTTCAAAGTCCAAATCTCAAACATTATCATATTGCTTTTGCAAAAGCGATTTAACCATTTGGCTGTAACGAATCACTTTCTTCCAAGCTACAGTTTTATCAAGTAAGAAATGCTGGCATGACTGCCACAGGTTATGTGTAACACAAAGGATGTGCAGGGGGAGGAATCTTCATCAAATATATGTGACCTGCTAAAAAATCTGTTCATTCTAGTTCACTACTAATCATGTTACAAAATTGATAAGAAAGGGTGAAGAGAACAGCAAAATGAAGCCACTGACATCCTCCAAATGATGTAAAGTTGCAGTGATGCTAGGAGACCTTGTGACTGTTGCATAAATGACTGTCAGGAGCCCAAATGGTAAGCTCATGGAAATATTCAATATGTGTCTTTATATATATACACACACTTTTTTTTTTTTTTTTTTTTTTTTTTTAAACACACACACTTACCTATTTATTTAAATCTACAGCTTTGGAGTTAATTCTTGAAAACATAAGAAATTTCTCTGCTTAGTTTTCTTCTTTTGACGTGCCTGTCAGTTATTGTCCCCCTTCTCCAACCCACCCCCCAAAACACTCAAATCATAAATCCCCTTACTAACTAAGGAAACAAACTGAAGGGCATGGAGTGCACTGTATCTTCAAGCAACTCCATGCTCTCAAAGATACAACTTGTAACATGACAAAATCAAAAAAGTAAATCCCAATTCTAGAATAAAAAGGGACATTGGGATATTAACTTGGGATTAAAAAGCTACACTGGTGATACACAACTGTTTTTTTTTTTATATAGAACATCTCCAGTTGTGTGATGTTAGTATCTAACTCAGACTTTTGTCCTGGAGATATCAAGTATCCTCAGCACTTCATGCCAGACACAACAGCTCTAAAGCGTGCCTGAAACCCACTGAATTTTCCTCTTCAAATTAAGCATTTTTGGACACATTGACAACATCAGCCTTAAAGGAAGACTTATCAAACACAGCAAAAACTGAACAAGCACTTTGCAGTCACTACAATATTTTAATAAACAAGATATAATTGTGTTCCCAAAAGAAAAAAAGATAATAGATACAGAAAAATCAGCCCTGAGATTCGGTGCAGCTATACATCATTTCCGCTCTCACTTCAGAACAACAAATTCTTTTGCCCTATGGAAACAACTCTCCTACTTGATTAGTGTAAAGCAGTTTTGAAGTTAAATTTGAAAGAAACAAACAAAAAAATTGCACTGTAAATTGCAAAGACAACTGCAGTTGAGAAACTGTTAATGGGCTTGGCTCATGATTATCAATAAAATGCAAAGATTTATTAATATATAATGCTATCATAAAACAAGCAGAAGCCAAGTAACATCAGAAAGGCTTCCTAACACATTGTATTTTTTCTTTCACCTAATTCTGTGATAAAGTTGCTACAGGGAAAGAACAAACACAGCCAGGAGCCCTCTGAATTCAAAACTAAATTCCAACAGTGATATTTCAGCACCATTTTATCAATTTCTCAGCTTCAGTATTTTTTATTTGCTGAAATAACGCTAACACTACATGTACCCACCTCACCAAGGTGTAAAGAAGCTTGACAAACTCCCCATGAGTTTCTCGGAAAAAATGTATGAGTAACTGAATACTGTAACATCTAAGCCATATTCCTACAGTCCTGACCCATGCACAACTCCTTTCTGTCTACTTGGGATTACGCCTTATGAAATAAAGTCTGAAATTAGCACCTGAAATGTAAAGTTACATACCTTCACGAAGGATTTCAAAATTTGGTGTATTTATACACATAAAAATCCCCATTTCCCAAGACAAAGCAACAAAGCTGTTTCAAACAAAGTCACTGAAGGAAAAGAAACCTTTCACGAGTAACTAGGAATGCAGTTATCCCACGATACAGAAATGTATTGTTCGCATATCTTTGCCACCTCAAAGTCTGGCTTTCTTCCATGCTGTGATATTTGATCTTGCAAAGTCACAGTCCTGACCTACGTCATGAAAGTTGTTCTCCAACTCTCCGAAGAACACATACAGGGCAAGACATTTGGTACATAGGTTATCTGGAAAAAGGATAAAAATAGAACAACCTCTTCAAAACTCCAATGAAACAGAAGATTCCTAGAATCAAAAATGAATTAGTTTCTCCAGGTAACTGTAAACCAGTAACCAGAAATGAAGTCCTCTCCTTTATCAGATCACTGAATTTGCTCCAAAAGAGTTCAGAAGCAAAGGACAAGAAACTCAGTCAGAACTTGGGTGTAGCTAACAGGGGTTAAACCAGCCAGCAGGAGCCAAGATCCTAAAACTACATTTTTACCGGACTTTGCACTAGCCCTCTGCACTGTGGTTTAGTTTGCCAATCTGAACTGTAAACGGAGTGCTAGCTACTGTCCCTCCTGAGTTAATCTGTCTAACCCCAGGTTTATAAAGTAGGTTGAAATGATTTGATGCTAAATGAGTGCAAAAACATAGTATCTTTGCTCAAAATGTCTCATTTTGCTGCTTCTTTAAAGAACAGTTAAAAAAAAATAATCTTAACTTTGGCAATTGCATACATCTTTGAGAGACTTGACTTCTGCTTGCTTTGTATCAGATCTGACCTCTCCAAGCTTAATTAGGTACACATTCCTCAGGGAACTATGTTACCCTTTCAGGATTCCAGGCCTATTTATTTTGGTATAATCCCCATGAGAAAACATGCTTCATTTGCAAAGTCAAACAAATCTTGCAACATTACCAGACAGGGAGGGCCCTAGCAAGCAATGGGGATACAGTTCCGCAGACATTTTCCTCCCCCACAGAAACAAACTACCAGCACGAATTGGATTTTCTTGAGCGGAAACAAGCTGTGCACCAGACCCTGTTGTACCTCAGAATTTTGGACCTTTAACATATATGTTGGTGTGATTTCTCAGGGTTTCAGTCTGCTTCCAACATCTGAGCAATGGTGGTAAGAGCTACAGGCATTATGGTTCCTGTGGTCACAAATGGCACCACACAGTCAACAGTATCAGAAGTTTTAGGAGAAGAAGACAGGAGCTTTGTCATGATAATCTGCAGAGGTCACTGCTCAGCCCACAGGTTTCACTGCTTCCAGTGTGCCTCTAACATCTGGGACAGACAGATGTCCATCAAATGAAAGATAATATGAAAGCAATATTTAAACAATAAACTTAGGTTAAAATGGGGGGGGGGGATTTTTTTTCCTAATACATATTACAGAGAAGAGGTAAATGTGGTAGAGGAGGAGGGCTCCAGAAGACAGCAATGCTAGTCTTTCCTACTCAACATCACAGAAAGATATGAAGGCAGAAGTCACGTCAGACTTGTCGGTAAAGTGAGTTTTCGGGTTTTTTCTTTGTTTTTTGTTTTATTTCCCTAGAGTTGAAAACCGTCCATCTGCAGCATGACTCTCTGCATCTCACTAAGGCCAGTTTAATGCATAAATGTGTTAAATCACAAGAAGGCAAGATATCTCTTTGAATCAGGCAATCCAAAGATACATACAGCAATTTACCACAGGCCTCATTTCAGTCTGAGACAGGTCTGCAAGAGTCATGTCAAAGAGGCAGAGTGACGTCTCCAGCAGGAAGTTTAGAGAGATCCTTTGGAAAACCTGTTGGAGTACACTGCTCAGCGAGCCAAAGGAGGCCAAAGTAGCCCAAAGGGTTGAGAACCAAGGAGGAACCTTCCACTTTCCCACCAAAATGTATTCTCGTGTTGCAAAGAAGAGGTCCCTCTACAAAGCCCCAGTTTGCCCATTTTTGAGAATGAGAGCACTTTGTTGGAGGCCGACATGAAGGCATTGCAAGTGCCTGAATTCTATTAGAGTATTTCTGACTTTTTTATATCACAATCCTGACTTTCATAGCCCTCTAGTCACTTTAACAAATTTCTCTCCTCTCAAAATATATTAAAAAAAAGTCTTAAACATGTACATTCCAAATATATCTTCAATTTTCAAGCTATTCAGATAATGCAACAAAAGGGTACAGGATGCTCTCCCTATGACAGACTTAAATACATATTTTTTTATCATCAAAACTAGCTCTCCCAAACAGATGGTTTTCACTAAGACTGAATTTGCTTTATTATGCTTTAACTGTGGGAGGTATTTTAAATCTTTTCTTCAGCAACACAGAACAAGACAAGGGAAGCAGCTTTTTAGAAATAATTACTAGTAAAATACTATGAAATGCTGTGCTATCACACAGAAGTAGAAAAGGAAATTCTAATGAAGCTTAGACATTTCAGCTTGCTGATACAAAGCAGTCAGGACTTCTCAGATGGAGCTCATAACCTTCAAAACACATAGTACTCTCTCTCTTTCATTCTATGTTTCCACAAAATTGTGGTTATTCATGATGATGTCTATAACTCAGTTTCCATTCTTCCATCAAGTCAGTAAGGTAACTCCTTGCAATCTAAGGCTGGAGTGGCTCCAACTTTTTGAGATGCAATATTGCAAGAGGGAATTCAACCACTTCCTAGGAGTACGGACTCTTCATCAAAACTCCCAGCAAAAGCAATATAGTATGACACAGGAATGGTGCAAAATGCTACATATCATTAGGACATTTTGCCTGCTACCCAATTACAGCCACTGTTGATGTTCAGAGTACCCCTCAAGATGTTGCTATTACCTTTAGCTCTAACAGTGGATGCAAAAGGAACACCTCTTGTGTAAAAGCTAAGAGCATCATGTACAGTAAGAGTAAACAACTTCTTGTAACAGTAACTCACAAAGAAAGGAGTGGTATATTCTTGTAAGCTACTTGATTCCCATTTCCCAGAGACGAATGTGGCATGAGCGATATAATGTGACCTAAGGGAGCATTCCAAGCAGCAGCAATGTAAAATGCATCATTCCTGGGTTCTTTGATCTCACTTTAAAAGACTGATAAATGCTTTTCTACCTCCCTTTAAAAAAAAGTTACATGGTAAGTCTGTGTGAGATCTCCTGTATCTATACAGAAAGGATCAGAGCTAGCCAGAAAATAACTGGACCAGTAAAGAGGCCCTTCCCAAAAATCAGCCAAAACAGGACAGCGCATGGGAGGAAAAAATAAACAAAAAAACCCCAACTCTCCTAAAACTTCCTAAGACTTTTCCAGTGGAAAGTTCACACCTGTCATGAAAATGTAACCTATCCATATTTTGGTGGTGAACAAAGAAAAGCAGAAATTGTTTTGTTTCCTTCCCTCACTATCATCATCTTAACCTCTTTTCCCCTTGCCAACAGCTAGATTTATTTTTAAAAGAAAATCAGCAAGGAAACAAACAAACCTTGAAGTTCTATATGTACCAGCTGAGTGTTGCAAAACATAGCGAGCTATCTGAAACAGTAAGTCTAAATGAGAGTTCTTATCTAAAAACACTAGCATACTTTAAAATATTTTTTCATTTTTGGAAAGCCCCAGCAAATTAACTGCCAAATACACAACGCTCCATCACAGCACTTCTGCTACTTAACGCAAGGTTTATGCCCATAAAAAGCAATTGCAAGTCCTCATGTCCCTCAATAGCTTACAGTTCTGGTTGAATGTGAAGGTTTATTCATTACAGAGTTCATTACAGTGACATTATATCTAAGAGAGGGCAAAATATTTTGCAGACAGGAGGATCTGCAAAATACTGCTTCTGGGTACAATCAGAAAAAATCCGAGGACCCCTCTGAGCTGCACATGTCAGTTACAAAACTCATGCAGTAATCCCTTGGACTTCAACTGCAAATATTTTTATTCTAGCCCAATGCCAGGCAGCACTAAAAGGACTGCATGCATGGTAATATAACGTTACACACTGCCTATGAAGAAAAAAAATCCCTGAAGTCTTCAGCTTTATTGAATGTGTTCGGATTTATGGATCCCCACAAAAACGTGTCAACCACAGAGGTCCGTTCACACAGTTGTCTCCTGGAAACAACATGACACAAGTTTTCATTTAAGTCCTTGATCCCCTCTGCCCAAAATCTGAGAGGGTTAGGGAGAACCCATACTGAAACTACAAAAACAAACAAAAAAACCCAAAACCCTCACATGAACCCATTTGAGAAGGAAAGTCGCCACTATTTGGTCCGCTGCTGGTCATGATAGTTTTAATCTACACTTTCAACAGTGCCATATTAACTATGGTGTAAAAGTTGACAGTATTTTGCTGATTTCAGCAAAGTAAATCTTTTCCAGGTCGCTCAATTATTTTTAGAACTAAAAGAGCTTTACTTCAAAATCACTTAAAAATAACAATGTAATGACTGACAAACCCTGGGCATTTAGGTGAAAAGTTTGTGGTATTCTGTTTGTGTCTCCTCCCCCAAAACCTCCTTTATTTTTCTGAGAAAGTTTGACACATTATCTGTAGTGCTTGAAATGCAACTGAGTGTAAGTATGAAACAAGGTTAGCAAGTTCAAGAGAAACACTATGTTTAAACTGTCGCTACCAAAGTAGTGGCCATCTCTTTAAAAAGTAATACACATTTTGACATCTTGCAAATCTGGCTTCTGCTCTAATTTTGTATTGTTTTAAACATTCAAAGAGGAATTCTTTCCACTCTTTTGAATACACATGCTGAATTCCCTCAATAGCAAGCTGACGCAGCATGCAAATCAGATAGAAAAGAAAGAAAGAATTATCACCCTCAAAAAGAGAGAGCATTGGCAATAGTTTGAGAAATGGTAACATCCAAGATATAGTTGCTTCACTTTCCAAACTGACCAAGTATCACTGTGAACATGCTGTGCCAACCTTCACACCAATTTCAGCGCAGTAATCGAAGCAGCAGCAGAGATCAGACATTAGCAGGAACACAGTAACCCTGGAAACCTCAGTGACTTTTTTTTTTTTTTTCATTTGAAGAGAAAGTGCCTCGCCACCACTCTGAAGAGTCCAGCCCACCGCTTACTTGCTTCTGCTATCAGTCTCTTCTCTGGTTTCATCTTCCTAATGGAACAAGATGGACCAGGATGCATTTATGTTAAATTCAGTTTATTTTGCCTGGGACTACAAGTCAAAATTCTTTCTTACAGTGCTAACGGAAGTCTAGAGAGGTGCTCCTTTACGTACTTTACTCTTTAGCAATGAACTGTAAGTAGTGTCCTGCAATCAGGACATACTATGCACTGCACACAGAGTGAAAGTCACCACCCTTCTGCTCACATAACTTCAGTGCAATACAGAGGAGCTAGAAGTGAAGAACTTTTAAATAAAAAGTCTTCTTTCAAATCTTCCTTAAAAAAAAAAAAAACAAAGAAAGCCAAGTGTGTGCATTTGAGATTAGGATTTAAAGTAAACCTCTGATACAGGAGGCATAAAAGTAAAAACAGAAGCAGAGAGGAAAACATGCAAAAAAAAAATTAGAGTCAGTATTCTTAAGATAAAAGAGGACTAAAGATAAAATATTTGGGTTAGGGAGGTGGTTGGGTTTTTTTTCGTTTGGACATTATTTACACAAGTAGCAGGAAAACATGAAACTAATCCATAATCACAAATGAAATACAGTTTTGGTTATTATATGACTAATAAGAATGCATTGTCCATAACTCAATTCGGAACAGTTAACTGAGCTGTTTAAAAGATGGACCAGGGTGCACTAATGTTAAATTCAGATAATGGTGAATTTCTGACGAAGTTCAGGGAATGTTCCAGTTACAATGAATTACAGTGCATTACATCACACCTCTGTTTATAGAGAAGCCAGACTGGAAAAAAAAAAAAAAAAAAAAAAAAAAAAAGGAGTACCTCACATAGTTGCCTTGTTTGCATGTGCATGTATGTTACAAAGACAAATGCATATGAGAGAGGGAACATGAGCATGTATATCTGTCAGCCACTTGGTGGGAACTATTACACTAGACATCACTTCAGGAGTCTAAACTAAATTTCAGGAAGGTAAATGAAGCAACAGGCCACGTGACTTGCCTTGGAACTCTTGGCAAGGATGACAAAAATACGCCATCTCTTTTCTTCAACCTTACAGAAGAGAGAGAAGGATCTTTCCTTCTTGTTCCAAAAACACGCAAGAGAAATTGTCATATGGCAGTCCACCATATGTTTCTCTTATAAGTATTTGTCCCACTGGACTGCCAAGGGCCACTGATTCTCTTCACAGGGTAAAATTATCTGCCTTTATGCCCATCCACTGCAAGAGCCAGAGCCCAGCCTTACAACATTAACAAGGCTACCCCAAGTAAGCACAAGGTTTATTCACAAACCAGTCCAAGAAGTAACCAAGTGACAAAAGTCAACAGAGCCTTTGGAGAGCCAATACAGCTTGTGCTTTAAATCTCCAAACTGCAAATGTCTGACCAATATTAGTCTCTCTCTCTCTCTCGACATATAGATAGATAGGAAGTTCTTTTTTTTCACAATACAAGTTGAACATGCAACCCAGGACCAAAACCAACTATCACTCCTTGCTAATTTTTATTGCTGTGATTACTGTCACTCTCCCTCCTATAGTGCTGCTAGTCATGTTTTTTGCAGTAATTCAAGTTAAATTTGTGTTTATTTCTATGCATTTTTCTGTAACCATGTTAATATTTCCTAGACTGTTAAAGAGACTAAGAAAGAAAAAGATTAGGGTATCACAAGGGACTACGGATTTGGGGGCAGTGGGGAGCCTTCTTTCAATCCTCTCCAATCAGCAACAGCTTAAATAGTTCAAAAGGAAGAACAGGGTCAAGGGAAGAATTACATTTTCTCAGATACAAACGCCTAGAAAAAAAGAATTAGAAAAAACATGGCCTTTGAGAAAAGTAGCGGGACAAAGTGTCATGTCAGAGTTTATACCTTTTATGATTAAAGCAATTTTGGTAGCTTTATAAATGATAAAATGCTAAAACCATATTACAAATCTGTTATTTCTCTACAAAAAATAAAACACAGTATTTGAAAGTAATAAATTGTTCGGTCTAGCTTTACCTGCATTCAAGTGGCACACTACAGCTCAGGAAACTAGTCTAAACAAGGACTTTAGACCATTAATACAAAACCCTGAAGCTTTGACTAAATCTGCACTCAATTGAGATGTCTAAGACAGCTTCTTGAAAGGTGAAGGAGGAAGTGGGCGGAATCAAACCCATATATAAATAAATTAATCTTACTGGAACTTGAAAAAGCCATAGAGCCATCTGCCTAGGATACTGGTTTCTTTGAAACATCATTTCAGACTAGCAAAGAATCAAACTGTATTATGCAAAGAAAATGTCTTTTTGGCTTAAGCACAGCAAAAACATCTTCCAGGTTGAATTAAGGATACATGCAATGTTCGCTAGGCAAAGGCATAAAGCTGGATCACACCTGATTTGGCAAAAGACTTCAGTAAATACTTAAGCTTACTGATTGTAAAAGAATTTAAGCATTTGCTTACAAACTTAATAAAATCAGTCATTTCTCAAGTGGGAGAATTAGCATACATGAAAAGGGTCAAGAAAATATGGTCAAGAAGTTCCGCCTCCCACTTTCAGTCTTCCCACAGGACAGGAGATAGAAACTGGTTTTCAAGTCCCAGACTTCAAAGAACAAAGTTTGGCTAGAATCATGAGATGATGCCTTTCAGTGTCCCAGCTCTATACCACATACCTAACTGACAGAGTAAAAGATGGGGAAAAAAGTATCCCAGGACAGAATGCTAAGTGAAAGCCTTGTGGTGGGACAAACAAGTATTCCTACATCATACACAGAGAGACACGCCCCGAGACAAAGCAACAAAACAAAGGGGACTCAAGTTCCCAGAGCAAAATCCAGAGCAAAGCCCTGGGGCATTAGACATGCTGTAGCTTCACAAACCTCAGGGAACACTAATTAGATATGTACATCTGAACAAATAGCCATACAGAAACATTTCCAAGTTAAACAAGCACAGACTGAGGCCATACAAGATAGTAATTACCTAAACAAACTGGGATTTGTACAGCAAAACAAAATTCTTTCAGAATTCATTCTTATGATGTTTTTCAGAGTGAAAACAAAAACGTTGCCTTTTAGAGAGTTTTAAAATATAGTACACACAGGAATAGCAAACACTTTCCTTTAGAGTGGTTTTCTGCCCCCATCACCTTAAAGAAAAAAAGCACATATGATGAAAACACACCAAAAAAAATGTTTTTATAGTAAATTGAGATAATATTATATGCTAGTATAACATAACAATTTGAATGGTTGGCTTTAGTTCTAAATAAGCCTGCGGCAAAACCAAATATACTACAATAGCTTAATCTATGCAAGGTCAATGACAAGTTTATGAGGGCTTCCCATGATCAGAAGAGGCATCACTATGGCCCAGCAAGTTGACAACACCCTGGTACTGTTCAAGCAGGGCAGCATTTTTAGGCTCTCTTTTCTATGAACATGCAGAAAAGTATGGTTCATCAGGCCTCCTTGATGAGCACACATGTATGTCAGCAGAACACCTCACTATGAGTATGTACAGCCAGAATACTAGAAAAGTCATATTACAGATACAACCATGTGTCTTTCTATTAACATGTATCAAGTTTTTGAGAGCAACAGGGCTGTCCTAGCTCAGCACTGCCAATGCATACCACGCTGATGGGTGTAGAAGAGGCCCATGGAGCAGTACACAGGCAAAACAGCTGTCCTGAGAGGCTGTACTGAAATCAAATGCTTCTACAGACCCCGCTGCACACCAAGATCTCTGACATTGCACTGGCAGGGATGCAGCAGACAGTTTCACAAACAGGTTATGAGAATTCACACAGGCTACGAGAGTTGAGGGACATCTTCAGAGCAGACTGATCTACCAGCCCCTTTACGGCACAGCCCACTCGGAGCTCTATCTCCCAGGACACGATTACATCGCTTCAGTCCTGAGCAACCTCACTGCTTGTCACCTGAACAAACTTTCCCGAGAGACTTGTTCACATATTCTTTGCTCTCTGAGTGAAATACTGCTTCCTGACATCTGTTCTGAATTTGTGGATCCTTAATTTCCATTAATTCATCCCTGTAGCCATGCACTCACCCTCCCTTTCAGGGCTAAATTGCAAATAGTAACCTGACAGAGATGGATATATCTCTTAAGGTTTTATATGCAGACATCCACTATGTTCACTTTTTTGTTTGTTTTTCTTTCCACAGACAATCCAAGATAGCCGAGTTTGGGCTTTTGGTGCTTTTTTTTGTTGGGTTTTTGGGTAACTTTCTTTTACAGCTCATGCAATTTTCACGCTGGTATCCATCCGCACCATCTAGTGGATTTATGCTACCCAATTTCAAATGTTATAATCTTTCTGCAACTGACATAATGGCACCGAATGCAACAGGCTACATTGGTGCAAGCTAATCTCTGCTTTTTTCCTTTTGTTTTTGCAACTTCAGATTTTCTTCCATACAAAGCTTGCCTGCATTTGTTATTTTGTACTCACTGTTATGCCACGGACAACTGGAAAACCCTCACAGAACTGATTCAGGGTTCATCCTACAAGGCAGCAGCCGACACCCTGAACAATTCCAAAACATGATTCTCCTTCATTTGTTCCTTCTGATCAAATTCAGAGTCCACTTTATTTTCAGGTCTGCATAAACTTTATTTTCATGGATGATTTATACAACAAGAAATTTTTGTTTTTCACTTGCAAGCATAATAGTGGTATTGTCTTGACAAACTCTTGAAAACCTGCACTGCAGTGCTGTCAGCATAAGACCTGAGCTGCTGTTTTTACCTGAACACATTTATGACATTATCTGGTTTTTTTACGGGGCCTTATGGCTAGACTTGCACATAATAATGCTTTTATGAACACTCATGACCCCAATAGTCTTTCAAGTAATGCTTTACCATGCTGATGCACTATTCTTTTCCAAAATGACTACAGGATCTCATAAGTGCAACATTCTTTGTTCTCATTCACTCCCTTTCCACATGACTGTCAGCTGACTAACTGCTTACACTTTTTGTCTTGGGGGATATTTAACTAATGCAAAAATAGTTACTCCCCATAAGCTGTGGACAGGGTAGTTTTCTAGAAAATGCAGGGAGTAATACTTGTCTTGGAGGTAAAATATATTCTAGGGAGAAGAGATCAGCTGGAGTCCATGAAACTTTCCACACACATGGACCTGAACCAGTGCCTATGATCATGGCTACATGTATCCCCAAGGTTGCCTGCAACATCCTTAGATGGTCTTAGCATATTCTTAGTCCAACTTAAAAACCACCAGAATCATTTCTGCCTTAAACTGATAACCAAATGAAAATACAGATGCCATTTTAGGCAATAAAGGCAAAATTCAGATCTGAATCAGGATAAACGATGTAACAAGATTATATATAACATTGCTGTGAGCCTCATATAAGTAGTCAGAAAAGAAAAGACTCGTAGAAAAATTCTGAATTTAAGCTATTTGTTGGCTTACTACTTCTCAGAAAAAGCGCCTCTTGTAAGAAATAATTGATTATTAAATTTGGTCTTGTTCCCATACCTTATTTTTCTATCTTCTGTAATATATGCTAGCAATTTCTTTTCAATTATTCAAAAACCATAAAATATACCAGTATCTCGATGATAGTTACACTACTATGTACTTTTGGCACTCCATATATTAGTCTTTTCAACACTTAACACCCAAATGCTTGAGCACATAAATACTAGTTGAAATATAGTTTCTCGTTTTTAACATATGGCACATGTATGAAATTATTTGCCTCCAAAACAAGTTTAAAGAATTTCTTACCACAGTCTCCAGCATCATTTACGTACCATCACTTCTGGAAACTCTAGATCTATGTAGCACCTACCCAAGCAAATCTGCAAGCTACCAACATTGTGAACAGACCAGATTCTTCCCCATGGAAGCTGGCAGAATTCCATACTGTAAGTGCTATTTGGAGAACCAAAGCCGCTGTGCAAAGAGGGATCAATTACATCATCTGGTCTAATTAAAAAGTACTTCTTTCTACTAAACTGTTTCCCTTCTACTTCTAGACCACCATTACTATAGCATTATTACTAATCATTATTGAATGTACATAGTTGATGAAAACCTTCAAAAGGTAATACCATACTTGCAAACTTAATTACCACTGTGTGTACTTTATCATCTTATTTCATGAAAAAACAAAATTCTGCATTTATTCAGCATACCACATAACACAGTGATTTTCAAATGCACAAGTACCATTTTCACTCAAAATGGGAGATGCTCAGCCAACTGACACTTGTATTTACTACAGTTTACCCAAATGGCCTGGCAAATCTCCAAGTCCTTCACTAAGTAGCAGTTCTTCTCTTGAATTTAGCTATATTTCTTGGAGGCACTGAAACAAACAAATCCTTGCAGAAGGCCAAACTTCAAGTCAACAACACAGGTAGTAGGCCTAGATCTGTGGTCTCCAGACGCCCAGTGCTCTAACTACTGTTGTAGACAGTATTAGACAGACTAATGCTGTCTTCATAAATAGCAAGTACTAATCAAAAGTTTTAGTTAAAAGCAGGGAGTATTATCGCACAAGGGTGCTTCTGGTAAAATAAAGCCCTCCAAGACTGCTAGATTTAGGCTGCAACACTCTGTAAACGTCTTTGATGTACACAAATCTAGGGACGGGGAAATTTTAAGTCATCTGAGACCACGGAAGTACTGATCTCACCTTGTGTGAAAGGGACTCAGAGATTTTAAAAACTAACAAAAAATCTAGTAATGAAGCTGAACTGGGTGGAAACTATCTACAGTAGACACCAAAAACAAATTAATAATATGCTTATACTTTTCATAATTCAGTGCTAAAAGTTTGCCTTTAAATCTCTGTTGCTGTAAAAATTTTATGTATATAGGGGTGTGTGTGTATACACACACACACTCTCACACAGGTATATATACACATACATATAGGTGTGTGTGTACACATATAGACACCTTATTCACTCAGATACATATTTTTCTTTTCTGGTAGAACTGTGTGGTATGTATTTCACCAACTTAACTTGCTGTTTTCAACTTGAAACATGTCCTCCTGTGGGAGGAATGAGAAACTCAACCACTGCTGCAGATGTTTTGACTACATAGAGACCTGGTTTTTATTAATGGCAAGAACAATATCCTAGCAAAAAAAAATACTCTTTTTTGACAGCTAGGCATCTGATTTAGTAATCATCTTATCCTTAATTAGTTGATACAGCTTTTGTAGTCTCAACTTCAAATACATGTGGATCAACAGCAAGAAGGGAGACAAATAAATATGCTTACCTTTTCTTCACATTTCCTGTGGCAGGCATACTTGCAAACTAAAACAAAAGCAAATAAAATATATGAGTAAAAGAGTGGGTGGATTCTCCCCTCCATTTCTTTAGATCAGCTTCCTACTAGAGATCTGGTAAAACTCAAGTCTGTATATATAAAAGTATTTACATACTTCAAAACAAAACAAAAAACCCTAAAAAGAAAAGCATTTAGTTTTTACCAATTCTTGAAATATTAGTTAATTACAGTAATGTTATCAGATTCATGCATTCCATCACCTTATGATAACGTATGTCTGGTTAAACTTCATGGGCCAATTATCTTGACACCTACCTTTACAGCTTCACATGCACCAGAAATGTTACCATCTAAATAACACAGATAGTAAGATCAAATTGTTCCCAATGTAGCCTGTTAATCTCAGTCATATCAGCAGTTCCAGAGACCTAAGAAAAGCAGGGTGACTTCAAACTCACAAGCAACCATGACTGTTCAGATTTCAATTTCTGATTGTGAAATACAGTTTACACAGTGTCGCAAACACTACTTCCAAGAAGTAAGCACTTGATTTCTTTTAAATTCCTGCTGACCTAAGAGCAGGAAAGGATGAATTATACTATCAGGTTTAGATTCAGAAAACAGCACTTAACTTCAAAAGTAGCCAGATGAGCAGCGATGTAACTATGATGCAACAGCATAATAGCTAGAATCTGACACAGGCTGGTTTTAATAGATTTTCCATTTATATGCACATCCTTCTTTACTCTGAAATTTGCTTGATTTCCATGCAATGTCTATCCTTTGAGTTACTGTGAGCTAAATTGTATTTTAAATTCAGGAAAAATTTACTTATTCAATCTCCAAGATCAGTAAGCCACAGAATACCACAGAGGTTTAGCTGGAAGATTAACTGGGACCTAACCTTAGACCACTGAAGCTGAAAGCCATGCTCATTTCTCAGTGCTTCTACCAAGAGAAAGATATTCTATAGCCTGACCCAACAGGAAAGATACAACTACCAAGATGTTAGGTCAGCAAATACATGACCACGCCCATTTCAGATTCAAGTCCATCGACTGCTGAATGAAAAACCCTCATGCTCCAGCCACTTCTCAGGGAAAAAAAAGTAAGCTTACTGACCCATTTTCTCATGCAATCTTGTAGGTGCTATGTTCACTTATTTTCCTCAGGTATAAGTTAGGAACGAGTTCATTGTTCATAGTGCTTCACAGGATCAAGGTTCTTTATTCTAAAAATTTATTAGTGTTCACACAAATACACTGCCCTAACTAGTAGCATTGATAATGATCAACAACCACATACCACTTAGAAATGCTAACACTATCAACCTTAAAGCAAACAGAAGATGGCATTTAATCCATGAGGAGAAAGTTCATTTTCTTGTGTGACAGCGTGGGGGATGCCTAAATTCATTAAGTGATTTCATGCACTGAAACTGCATATTTAGTAGAATCCATATTTTAAATCAGCATGATTAGCTTTGACTTTGCAAAAGGCTAACAGATGCTCTAAAAATACGCATGCATACTATCTGTTACTTCCATAACCTACTTCGAGATCTCCTGCGAAATGGTGCAACAAAAAAAAAAAAGGAAAAAAAAAAGAGAGACAATCACAAAAAGTAAAGAATAAAACAGTAAATCTGTCAGGAAGCCCTAATATTACAGACAAGGTTCTCATCTTCTTTACTGATGCTTAAGCCTAGATTTCTGGGGGGCAAGATGAAATACAAAACAAAAACAAGATTTCATTCCATGACAACTTCCATGATTTTGCTACTGGCTCATGCAAAACCAAATCACAAATGTCACCAACAATACACAAAATCTTTATTAAAGACTTAGATAACAGTAAATGCAGCCATTGAGTTTTTTCCCTTTCCATGTAAAGTCAGAGTTTGCTGCTCTTGTGTAACACAACAGTACTGTCTTTGCTGGAAAGAAACCACTGAAGTCAGATGTGAGTTTAGCCTGGTCAGCAACAACAAGACTGAGTCTTGCAGCAGCATCCCATTCAAACTCACAAGCAACACAGAAATATGGTGTACAAACTCCATCCGTAATTAAAGGAAGAACACTTTACAAACAAAGCATTGCTATATTTATGAGATTCAAAGGAAACAAAGACTAAAGCCTCGAGGTAATTAGCCAACTACACATCAGGCAAAGCTCTCTCACTGAAACAAACCATTTATTTTTTTTGGTATTTAAATCTGTAACATTCTGAGGGTAGAGATCCGATTCATTCATAAAGACAGCTTCATTCCTCCTCAGCATCCAGAAATACCCTATTCATGCCTAAATCCAGCACCTTCATGGATTAGACTGAGTTAAGTCATTACCTTCTCTCCCTCACTGCCTAATAAAGCTGATTATGATAATAAAACTGGATAGAAATAAGCACTCTGAAGTGAGATCACTCACTGTCCAGATGCTGGGAGCAAACAAAACATTCCTTTGTGCTCAGAAGCAGAAAGGAGATTCTCCCCCTTCCCTCTTGGGTGAACGTCAAACTGGTCATTGCATACATTGCTCCTAAAAGGCACACACCAGCTACATCCCAACAACAGAAATGGATCCCCAAGCATAAGAGATCCAAACACCAATTCCCTTTTCTTGACAGGTCTGAATTGCACCAGTAGACCAAATCTGTGCCCAGAACAACAAAATTTAAAATGACTGAGCCCATTTTGATGGACTGTTCTTGGCATTTACCAGATGCTCAAGTGTTCAAAGCATTTTGCATAATCTACGTACATCCTACTGAGGTACAGCAAGCATCACAAGCTTTCATTTGCTGGTAAGGTAATCTTTTTATGCATGTAAAGATCTATATAAGTATGTGTGTGTGTATAAACATTTACAAATATATATACATGTGTGAACATTTGTACACAAATATATACATGCATATGTACACATACACACACACTCCAAAACCCACAAAAGTCTTGTCTGTAGTAAACATACAACCACTTGCTAAAACCAACTAAAAAAAAAAAAAGGCAAAAAAGGAAAAGGCTGTTAGCATAAAACATTGTTTAGGAATTAACAACTGATTGGAAGAAAGTATACCTTAGATCACTAACCTCCAGCCAATTATCAATCTCTAGATGATAATTCCTACCAACAATTTTATTGCTAGTGTGGTAGAGTCATGAGAATAAACTTCAAGGTCGTTTTTAAAGTACAGCTAGAGTTAAGTCAGAGTACTTTTAAACTAATTTGTCCTTCTATTTTCTTGTCTCTTCTATTTCCCACACCCTCCATCCCTTCTCCAGAAGGGAGGGGAAAAAAAAAAAAAATAAAATATACACACACACACAGATAAAAATAAATATATATACACATTGGGGGGGGGGCGAAGTATCAGAAACATTTGAAAGAAAGGGAGGTATCAAGAAAATACCATGAATTGGGTATGAGGAAGCATGCAGGCACATAGAGAAAGAGTGAATGGAATAAGGGCTGTGATGCAGCAGCCACAACTCTCCAAGTATCTGAGCACAGAAGAGTTAGCAGAGAGAAGCACCATTGCCTTTCCAGGCACATCCCTTTACAATGCAATTCATATGGTTTTCTCCGCTACAGCTGCTAACGTCTTGAACAGTGAGAGATCCCTTCACCAACACTAGGAAATTAACCACTCATCCAACAAAGAAAAATCAATTTGCTTGATATTTCATTACTTAGAATTCGTCTTGCCACAGCTAATGCTACTACCTCGCAGAACTATCCTGCCTGGATGGTCACACCCCATCAGCCCAAGGCTGGTTTTGTCTCAGCCCAAGCGTTTACAGTACTTGCAAAGAGATAGATTACCTCAATCATTAGATTGCCAGAGAGACTGAATCACGTTTCAATATGCCAGCTGTTTTTATGGAAAGCCTTGAATAGTAGAGACGCACTTTCAGAAAATTTCTAAGGCCAAAAGAGCAGTATTATACCACTACTGTGCAACCCATGCCTTTTTAGTGCAACAAACATGCAATGCAAAAACATATGAACAACGGAGCATACTCACAACACATCAATTGTTAAGGGAAATACATGGAACTTACAGTTAAAAGATCTCAACAAGCAGCTTCTACCGAATGCTGGCATTCTTCAGGCAAAGCTTACAAGTGAAACAGCACTCAGCTCTTCTCAGGACTACAGCCCAAGTGTATTCAAATTTAAAAATGTGCCTGAAACAGTCCGGAGGACTTAATCAATGTCACACTCAGCAAGGCTACTTCAGTTCTTCAACTGAACAGCTGAATGTCTGCATCCCACACATCAGCTCTCGTCAAATACCAGACTTTCCAAATTTGTGTTTAAGGATTCTGGCATCAGTTCCAAGAACAACTGTCCCAAGCTGGCTGGCAATGAAATGGAGGCCAAACCATATTTAGTCAATTTACTACACTTCAAAACAGTTCCTAAACAATAGCTCTGAGAATCCATTTTTTTTTAGGGGGGGGGGAGACAAAAAAAAAAAAAAGAAAAATAAAAGACATTTCTTTGCATCAAAATGAAGATGTGTTAACTCCCGCAAGTTAACAATACTGCTGCCAGGATAAAGACAGAAGGATAAACATAGTGAATCATATTTTTCAGACTTAAGCTCCAAAACTTTTATGAAATGAAAGTTCTACTCCGTACATTCATGCAAGATGCTCTCTGAAAACCAGTAGCAATGTATTTACAAAGTAAGAGAGTACTTCTGTAAACTAACCACAGAAAGATTTATGGTTTATCAGGACAAAGAGCTTAAGTTTTTCTCTGTGTGGAAAGGGTTACTCACCTTGTCACATTTTAGCACTTAGCGGACATACGGTATGGCAATATATTCCATACAAACATTCCGTCACACTGTACATGCAGTGAATATTAAAACATGACTAGTTTATAAGGACAACCTCACGCTTAACCACAGCTTTTCTCAAGTCATTCTCCATGGTGGGTTTTTGTGTGTGTGTTTTTAAACAACTCTATGTATGGCAAGGGTACAAACAAGATGATTCAGAAATCCTCTTGGGGCAGAAACTTGCATATAAATAGAGAATGAAACTCAGTTTAATGCCTTACTAATCCCTAAGAAAGATCGCTTGCCCCAAAAGCATATACTGTACAGCTCCTGATATTAATTTTTAACTTCCTAGTGACAAATAATAAATTAGGATAGCTAATCACAGGCCTAGCTGGTTGAAAGATGCTTTCTTTCCCTCAGCATCTCCAACTCAGCTTCCCCAAAATAGACACATGCTATTACAGCTATTTTTTGACAGTAATAGAAGAGTCCTTGATGATCCACAACAAAATGTAATCTAAACCAAGCATATAAAAAGATTTGTGTAATTAAGACTTAGTTTTTATAGTTCCCAGTTCCAGTCTTCTCTCTTAATACCACAGTAAGATCGGTGTCAGAGTGTCATAGGAGGGGTAAAGCCCAGCCATTTTAGTAGCTAGGCTAGTGGTACCACTACTGAGCAACATCTCCCTCCTGCAGGAAACGTTTTGCACAAAATCCCAGGTCTGTCATTGGCTCTGAAGAAAAGATGTTTTCCTTTTTTCAGAAACCAAATCAAGATGTTTTAACAAATGCATAGCAAGGCCACCACAACAAGGACTTCTCCAGGCAGAGCTTGGTACGGAGAGACATCCATAACCAAAATGTCCCAAATGGAGAGAACTGTACAACTTGCTAGCCATTTATATTTTGACAAGGGTTTAATAACATTGTGATCAGATTATTAGAAAAAACTCTCACCAACACACACACACTTTTCTGCTGACCTGCTCCTACCAGCTCTGCAACAATTCAGTCCAAGATAAAGATGCAAAATTAAAGCAGTACGAAAAACAGACACATGGAAATTATTAGCTGCAGCATTAAAAATAAGATGGCATGCAGTTTTGCGTGGGGCAGATACCTTTGGGTGGGGGAAGAGTCCTCTAGCTGGAATATTGGGCTTTAGCTGCAAAAGTAAACACGTCTATTTTTAAGAAGTTATCAGAGTCACATGCCAAAGATGTCGCAAGTCTAACAGCCACACTACAGCAACAATGTCTGCTGGTGCATTTCCTGTGCCTCAAACATTTTCCTAGATTTTCTTTTGTTCTTTTTTCATATTCAGCCAACCATTGTCTCTTCCTCTGAATATTGCTCCCAGCGCTTCATGACAGGGACTGCAGACATTGTTTTTGAAGATGAAGGCTAAATGACAGTTAGCGGAAATTTGTGCAAAGCTTCAGCATTTTTTACTTGGGGTGGTTATACAGTAAAGAGTGTTGTGAATGAGCTTTCCCGCAGATGAAATATTCCACTTGCTGTTACTGACAACAGCAGTGGAAAATCTTTATTAAGAGAAAAATATTTTGGCACTACTGCTGCAATGGTACGTCTGTTCTTTTCCTTTACTCCCACCTTCTTCCTGTCTTGTAGGAAGAATCTTGACCACCGAGTTTTTTTTGGAGGTTTTTTTGGTTTGTTTGGGGTTTTTTTCCTGTGGAATTTATAGTCTAGCTTTATCATTTTAACTGCATCCTGAAAACTCCTGGGTGGGTTTGTTTGTTTTTTGTTTAATTTCCCATAGATGCTGTCACAAAGGCAGAACATTAGCACAGTGAAAACGTTTTCACATTTTTAAAAATCAGTAATCATACAGCAAATTTTTCTCATCTTTTTAAGCTACACTGGCAAGTCAGGTAGGAAATGATTAAACCTTAATCCAGTTTGGAACCAAAGGTTATTTTTAGACCTCCTCCCTGCAGCTGAACAGACAACCCCATGTTGCAACATTTCATCCACAAAACCATTTCAACCAGACTACAGTTTACTGTAGCCAACAACCCACATGAAACCAAAAAAATGGCTGGACTGTCGCCAGGTTTTTTCTCACAGCTGCAGACAGTGCAAGAACTGTAAAATCTTGAAAGCTTGCATGCCTATGATGCACCTTGAAAACATATCCTGCATAAATTATGCTAAGAGATTGGCTTAAAATGAGTGATCTTCAAAATAAGAAAGCTGATGTTGTTAAAAACTTATTTATTATGTGGATAAGACCGAATGGGCCTGGAAGTTTTGATTCACAGCTGTTCTTAAGCTCCTACAGAAAAGGTAAGTGACAAAGACCTTCACCAAAAGAGAAAACAATATAGACTATGCAAAGGAGGTCATCAACATGATCCTTCAAGTACTTATACAGTTGTAGGCATGTTTTCCAAGGGTATTTTTTAAATCTCATTAATGACAATAGATGGGGACTCTGCATAAAACCAGCTAACAACTCCCCCTCTTACCTGTTTACAGGGTTCAGACCCTGAATGTGCCTAAATGGAGTTATGTTTGTAGCCCAGCTTAGTTTCTTGAAGCTTTCTTCATGTACTAGAACTCTTCAGCATTACTTACAACAGATTTCTTCTCCCACCTCCTCTTTATTTAAACTTTATCTTCCTATACATTATTTCTGTCTCCCATGGTAGTTCCTCCTCCCCCCCCGCCCCTTGTTTTGAAGCCAATTAGAAGCATGAGGTTTTAGCCAAATGCATCAAGATTTACTTTGAGGTTCCCTTCCCCACATGGCATATCAGGTTCATCACACTCAAATTATACACTCTAATGATGGTAGCATTTCATTTCAGATTTTTGGGTTAGAGCAGATAATTCTAACTTCAATTTAGCCTTAGGAATTTTGGGTTCTCTTCAAGTGGGCTAAGTTTATAAAATTGCAGGTATACCAGATCACATAAAAGTCATTGGTTTTCCTGGAAAAAATGTAGGGGGGGCCACACGGGATCACATTTACTTCGTGTTTTTGATTTTGTTGTGTTTTTTTTTTAATTTATTAGCTGTAATGAACAGAAGCTGCAGCATTTTAGAAACCTTAGTAGTTTGAACTTTAATTTTCAAATAAAGTCTATAACCACGGATCAAATTCTGGTGTGATTAAGTTGGTCCTTATGAGGTAAGTAAATAGGGAACCCATATTTTCACTATAGACAACTTCCTGAAACATCTTCTAATATCTGTGATGCAGCTTGGCTGCTATGAACATTAAACATTCCACTAGAGGTTTTTGCCTTGTGTATTTTTGCCAAAATTTCTGCCAAAATTCCGCCCCCCCCTCCCCCAGTTCCCACTGGGGTAACAACATGCCATCAAAGGATGTCAATTCTACAGCTTCTCTCAGCTCCAGAGAGGGCTGTGTTCGGTCAGGATGCTTATGTACCACTTGTGTAATGCCTACTAATTACAGTGGCTTCCTCTGTGTATCTCTGTGTATCTGTATGCTCCAGTAAGTCTTCATTCATCCCTCCCTTTCATGCCTTTGCTGTTGTTATGCACATAGCTTCCATGTTTCACTATCTAAGCTCTGTACTGAAATATGAATGCATAGCTTGTACAGCTGTGTTAATTAGAGTACATTTTACTAATCCAGTAGAAGTTGCTATTTACTGGGTGCACCTTTTGTCTAGAGAAGAGGGGCTGACCTTCCCCGGCTTCTGGTGTCACAGATGGGCTTCAGTCCACACTTCTCTTTCCAGCCTCCTCCTCCCCAGAACAGTACACTCTGTGTCACTCATGCCCAGGTCAACATCCACCCATTTCTGAGGGGTTCCTAAAAAGACTTCTCTGCTGCCACTAGATCAATTCATGCAGTCTCCCTTGGACATCCTCCCAGATGCCTTTCACAAACAAGGCTGACAGTCAAATGAGGTTTTATAGCAGGAGCCTGGGTCCCTACCTAACCCAACCTTGCTTGGGCATTCCATAATCCCTCTTCCTTGGAGTTCACAGCAGCTACAAGCTATTAATCTGCTCTAGGGACAACAACAGGCCATGCTCCTTGGTCCTACAGCCTGCATATCGTGGTTGACGTGCAGTTATCTGTCTGTCGTATCATCATATGTTGGTCGTAACTGAAAACATACAGTGTTAGCAAAAAGAAATTCTAGGTCTCATTTTCTCACAAGTCCATATACCTTTTAAATTTGGAGGTAATTAGCAGTTAATTGCTTTGGAAAATAGTAAGGTTTTCTGGTTGCTTTTTTTTCTGCTGTTTCTTGATGAGTCTGAGCCATATATACAAGAGATCCATCATTACAAATCTTAGAAGCATTAACTGAAGCAGTTATCTTAAAACAGTCCCACGGAAGGCAACACAACTTGCTGGATCAGTGCTCAAGAAAACATGTAAGTGTACATACAAACATCATGCAGAAAGCAAGAGTGATACAATGAAAAACCCTTTTAATTTGATGACAGTCTTTTCATTCTCTCAAAGATCTTGCGCATTACAATATTAACATAATTACATAGGTATGCCTATTGCCATAATTAGCCATCTTATGGTTAATTAACCAATGCCTATTGCCATAATTAACCACAAGTGGTTATGTTATAGTTATGTTGAAATTACAGTTAATATGTATCTTATATATAATGTATTATAAGATCGATAGATGGATAGATCTCATAACACACTCATATAAGTGCCTAGTAAGACAGGAACTTATTTCACAAGGATGACTCCATGGAAACCAGGCTGATGCAAAAACCCCTATCCCACAAATACACTCTACATGCTTTGCCATTTAGAGTCAACTGTAATGCCACTGGCCCAAGCAGGATACAAGTTCCTTTGGCATTTCTAGCTTTCTAGTTTGTCTGCCAGAACTGTAACCACAGACATGCTTTGCACATTATTAAGATACTAATATGTTATTACTGAACTTAGCACTTACTGAAAGATAGAGTACATAAAACCACCTGCTATCATATAAGATTAAATATGCATATATTTACACACACAGTATGCACAAACAAGCCTTAAGAACAGTTTGTCAGCTCCAATTGAGTCTCAATATAAAAACGTATTTTGTCTTGCCAGAATCAATGAACATTTGATTAAATACAGAGAACTCTTTGTATCAGGTAACTCCAACTAACCCAAAATGAGATTTTAAGTGGATCGCTAGCTGTGACCACAAGCACAATCACAAACAAGTAGGTGAATTTCAAAGGAAAATATCAAACCTCTTAAGAAGAAAAACAGCTCCAACTGTCTTCAAATCCTGATCTATGATCTGTAAGCAGCTGGAAGCTCTTGATTAAACACAGATATTGTAATTTGATGAGAAAATGTACTTTCTACTATCACTTCATGCTACATGCACAACAAAACAGTCCAGGACTTACTGTAAGTCAATCAACACTTGTATGAGACCGTATGTTAACATGACTTAAAAGACAGAAGTTATTATACAGATTAATTTTATGTAAAGAAGGTGAGTTGTATTCTTTATTACACTCAGCTTGCACACAATACCATGGTAAGCATTTCTCTGCTCACAATATAGCTAACAGTACATACCAATGTAATTTAACACCCTTTTGGCTAGCATTTATACATGGTTCAAAATATCAGGAAGAAGGCAAAACTCATGTGTAGTCAAACCGTCAAGGAAAAAAAGCTTTCAGGAAAAACAAAAAAAATGAGGAACTAAAACTCTACAAGCGCTCCTACTGGGATCGCTCCAACACATATTCCCAAAACCAACACATTCATTGCTAGGTTAGATTAACAAAAAGATACTCAGTTCATTCAAACTACCATTAATTGCTTTAAGTTCAAAATCTAGTTCATTGAATGCTCTGTATCACATGTAAAGCCTCACTAGCAGCACCTAAACACGTTAACTTAATCATCAACTGGAGGGGAGGGCAGTTTCATCAACAGAAATATGTAAAGTGTTTCAATTCTTCATACTTATTTCACCCATCAATGCTCTAAGAGCTAGGAAATAATACTGCATTATTTAAAACCACGCGAATTTCCTAATTCTGGTCTGCAGTTTTTAAATTGCCAGAAAAGTACTTTCTGGAGATTGGGAAGATTCAGAGCACCTAAAAAGCTCTCTGTTCTACACTAACAGTCATTTGATCACAACACAACAAAGATAAATGATAACTTATAAAAGGAAAGGAAAAAGTAGTAAAATAGAAATAAAAAGAAATTTATAATTTACACATATAAAATATAAAAGAACTATAACAAAATAGAAATTCATATGGAAAATACAGAGAAATTACATCATTATGACAGATACACACATTATGACACATTACAAATAAAGTAAAATACTGAATATTCAATACCTAGGGTAAGTAGCTTAAAAATAAAATCAAAAGACTTTTGTAACACTGCAGCCCTTTGGCTAACTCTGTAAACATGCATGATTAGGATGTACATCTGTTTAGTCTTGAATTAAATGGAACTGTACTGCAGGGAAGATCAAACCAGAGCTCAAACTCATTTGAGTTTGAGGTAGTGCTGAAGAGACATGGGGAGTCATGTGGTCCTCGGTTTGCTGCAGAATGTGCAAGTACTGTAGAAATCAAATCAACAGCTGTTTGTCCTTTTTTCATAATGAGAAGCTGCATCAAAGACACAGCCCAACTACAAAAATGCTTACCAGGCAGGGAGACAGCCAGGAGCTTCCCCTTCTTCAAATCTGCCTTTTCTTCTTGCCACTGTTTTTGCAGAGCTTGTTAAAAATAAATTCACTATAACTGAGTATGCTTTACTGTGGTGGACTAAAGTATACAAGGACAAAGGGACATCATCGTGCAAGCGTACCTTTCATGCAATCGTTCATTTTTCATAGAAAGCTTTTAGGCACTGCATTCAGACCTGGCTACTAGCAAAGGACACATTTTGCAAGACAAGGCTAAACAACACACCACCAAAATGACTGCCACATACTAATGAAAACTTATCTAACCAACACAACACCCAGTTACAGCTTTTTTTTCTTACAACAAGTAGATGATTCACTGCTAGATAAACAGCAAATACTATGTAGTGACCAATCTGGAGCCTTTCTCCTCCCCTCGTTTCTCTTGACACATAACTTTCCTTTAACTGATAAGATATTATAGTCTGGAAGGAACCTGCATTCTGTACAAAGAGCTATTATTTTCTGAGGAGAAACTGTTAAAAAGCAAGACTGTCTCATTAATACACAAGGGAACTTTATTTCTTCTTAACTAAAGGCTTTTCTTCTCCCTCCCCCTCCCCCCAATGCCAACTTGCTCACTTTCATTCAGCAACATCAGGGAGAATTTACCAGAAGGAGCAGCACCAGGATTTGGCTCTGAAACAGCTAGTTTATTTTTCTTCATATTAATAGAGTTTCACAGTACTAGAGTACATTTCAAGTACTGCAGTGCTGGCAAGGGAACAGAAAACTTTTAGTTCTATCTTTTCCAAAACTCTGCTTTATAAAGCCCATGCTGTAAGTTAAAATACAAATGGGTTCTTATTCAATTGGAACTACTTGGAATCATCATTTCACTCTGTGCAACTCCTGTTGCTCCCATCCCACAGGTAAGTATCAAGCAACTAACAATCAAAATGCACCAGCAGCAAACAAGGATGGTGAGTCTGCCTGGTGCTCACATCAACAGAAGGGGCTATGTGATACTATCAAGGGGCTCTTTCTGAAAATTGCACCCAGAAACCTAGAGAAAATTATCCCAGACAGACTTAGATACGGACACGGATGTATCATAGCCATGAATGCACTGGTTTGGGGAGTGTGTTGAAGGGATCTCAGTAGGAGTGCTTGTAGAATTTTAGTTCCTCAGTTTTTTTGTTTTTCCTGAAAGCTTTTTTCCTTGATGGTTTGACTACATGTGAATTTTGCTTTCTTCCTGATATTTTGAACCATGTATAAATGCTAGCCAAAGAGGTGTTAAATTACATTGGCATGTACTACTAGTTTCTGTATTTGAACCAAAGCTATTACACACTGGGGCAAAAGGAAAACTTTCTCAGACTTACCCTAACCTCTGACCTGTTTACAAGACATATGGTAAAGCTCTTAGCACCTTTGGTAGGTAAGCACACTGACACAGCTTTTAGACGTTTGAGACTTCCAGCTCTGGGCTGTGAGAATTCAAATCCAGAGCAAACTGGCAAACGTTTTTTTCTATTCCCACTCCCAAGGCCTTTCCCTTCAAAGTACTGATTCTCCCCTGGTACAGTGCTTTTTACACCGAACCTGATCAAGAACGTCTTCAGGCAGTTCCTTCACTAAGCAGGCTTCCTTCCAACAATACTATTTCTGCTAAGTTGAAAACAACTAAATCCTAAGAACTTTGGAACCAACCTCCAGAAGGACAGACAGAAGAAATATGTTAAAGAAATACATATGTAACTACCACTCCTATGAGGATAACTGTAATGTTGAACAAGTGAGGTATTTTACGTTTAGCTGTTCATCTGCAAAGTCTGCACCTTAACTCAGGAAATGGTCACATTCCTTCCACATCCAAATCTCTCACATCCCCCTCAAACCCTCAGAGGGATCCTAAGGTGTCTGAAGAATATGGGAGGGAGGAGGTGGGAGAAAGAGATCCATCTAGAACTGGGAAGCGGTGCAAACACCTCTAAGTGAAAACAGTGACTACACTTCAGATGAAGAGACAATAGCATTCTCTTACTAGGAGGTAAAACACACATGCAGCAAGTAAAGTGACTGTTTTATTAACATGGAATAACAGGAGTTGAACATTAACCAGGCTAAACCAGTACAGGGGATCAAAACCCCTATCCCTCCACAACTTGCAGAAAGGACCTATTGAGCTTTCCCAAGATTTAATTCCGCCACAGGTATCCCATGGAGAAGAGGCAAGTATGCTCAATTCTACACAGCAAGGGAGAAGAGTGACGGAAAACAGCAGTAAGGAGCAGGCAACAGTGCCAGAGGCAGCTGAGTCTGTACATCCAGGAGGACGATCTCTTTATTGTTTCTGTGAGTGATTAGACTGAAGGACTAAGAATTAGACAGAGCATAATGCAACCGGAAAAATTAAAGTAAATAAATAGATTGCTGTTCTTGTGAATTTTTGCAAATTAATGAAGAGAAAACCTTCATGCCTCAGTGAGTGAGGGTCACACACTTCCTCATTTGGAGACTGAATTCCAGAGGCATCCGTCACCCACTGTGTACACATCACTCACATGCTCCTCAGAGAGCCTCCACAGGCATTGCCTTATTCTGGAACCTGCCTGAATAGCACAATAATGAAAGCACATCATTATACAAGCCCAATTACCTACTACAGCACCCCACACCCCGACAAAAGCAGAGAACAGAGTAAAAGGAAGGAAATAAACCAAGGTAACATTTATACTTAGTCCAGGGGCAATTCCAGAAACATTGATTCCTAGAAACTTTAACATTAATATAAAATTAATTTCTTTTACACAGCAAGAAAGTAAACAGCACATCATACGTTACTCACCTCTGCAGGAAATGCCTTGGCTATCAATTACTTGTTTGCAGATTCCACAAATTTTGGATTTCTTAAAAGACTTGTTTTTGAAGGTGTGAGACCTTGAAGCTGTTTCTTGAGGCTGGAAGCAAGGGGAATAACATCAGACCTTCCCTCAGCTTTTGAGTCATACTTTTAAGTGAAACATAGGTAATTTTAAATTAAACGTAACAGTAGTGTGTCAGTAGTATGTCAAAGTGCTCTCTCTCTCTCATCCTCACTCTTATTCAGTAACATGAACTTTCCACTCTCAAGTGTAGGAACCAACAGAGTGTGAGGAACCTCTCACATATCAGGACAGACACTGCAAGACATTTTGTATCATAACTTCAGAATTCACTCTATGACTTATCTTTTAAGAGGAAATACAGAATAATCTCTATGACATGAACCAACAACCTTCTGACCTAAGGTCTTATCTACATAAAAACTTGCATTGGTTCAGCTTAAACTGGTTAAAAATAACGTAAGTAATGCTCTATCACAGTAGCCAATTTAACTCATCTGGTGCAGAAGACAGCTTGGGCTTTTCATTTAGTAAATGAAAATCATCTATGCAAGCTGACTTTGGCACAGATTGCTAACTTTAAAATCACTTTTGCTTCTTTCCTGCATAAGAAAAATACACTAGTTTAAAGTAACATCATTTCCACAATGTGTCACAGTAAACTGAAATATCATGTTAAAATATAACACAATCAAGAAATTTCTAATTGGGGACAACTGCAAAAGTCAATACCATATAGGCGATGGATATTACATGGCTTCTATAACTTGGGAAACATTTAGGTAACACAACAGAGGGGGCTACCAAAAACCTATGACAGCATCAGTATCTCCTCTGGAAGGGTATAACAACCTTCACTTCCATTGGCAGACTTTTTGGAAATATCAGTTACCTATTCCAAAACAAAAATATATTTCGCGAGACCATGAAAATCCCCAAATTATTCTTCATGTTCCTCATTTTCATTTCACATTTGCACCTTACTGTCCTTAAATTCAGTACTGCAAACGAGTTTGCATTCAACACTTCAACACCTGTGCTGAGCCTTAGCAACACAAGTGTCTAGAAGCAGAAAGCTGTGCCTCCACACACAGCCAGGCCAGGCCACCGCAGTGCTAGTCTTCCACCCATATGTCTGATGAGAAAGTTTCCCAGCATGGTGCAACGCACAAGTCTATGGCAATAAGGTAACATGGGATTTCTTTGTGGCTTTGAGCAATTCAACAAGTGGCTCTAGGCAAAATGTTTACTGTCTCCAAAAAGGTCTACAACACAGCTGTTCGGCAGGCACAAGGACAGCCATAAAAGTCGATGTCATCTTCCAAGTGCTGCCTCCACATGGGCCTACCCAAAACTCCAGAGGAGCCCCAAGGAACACAAATGGCAGTGACTGACCGCCCTGAGCAGGCCTGGGTGCTCAGAGGCCATGCTCACCAGTGGGGATGCACAGTCAGCCTGATCTTAAGAATAGCTTCAGGAAACATTGTTGGTCTTACCCACAGTGTAAAGCCAAGATAATTAACATACTTCCATAAACACCACAGTAGAAATTACTTAGGCAGAAGGAATAAAACTCAGGCTGGATTCTCAGGAAAATCGTTCCACCAGTGAAATGTATTAATCAGCAGAAGTTAGTGAGAGAAACAGTAGAATAGCCCACATCCTCAAAAGGCTGAAGCAGGGGATGAAACACTTCAGAAATAAATTTGAATTGCAATTACAATGCTTCATTAGACACTTCGATTGCTCACTGTAGAGGCCAAAGTCACAAATTCCCCTGTATCCTCCACTGCTGACATTTGCATCAGGTTACTTCAGGTTAAAAATCGAAAGATGTTGTCAGAATTATGATTCATATTAAAAGTAAACCATAAAGAAAAAAAAAACAGCTGAACTCCAGCGTTATGTAGGAACATACTTGATGGCAAACAAATCAAATTTATTATTTTTTAAAAAACTCTGTCATGATTGGGTTTTTTGCATTTGAAAATATGGGAGATGTTTTTGAAGCGATAGAGGTCTAGGAGGAAGGAAAAGCGTCATTACATCCATGTAACTTCACTAATCTGATGTGAGGAGGTTCTGCGCCATAATGGGTTCAGGCATCGTGCCCAAAGAGCTGAGAGTCCCTTATCTCCACAGCCTCTTCTATATAAAAAAAATCAGCAATGCCATCATCTCTACTGGTTGCTGCACTTTCTCTGCTTTGTAGATATGTAGACAAAAAAACAGAATTCTCATTTTAGATTTTATCTACTCTTCTTCCCTGCGGAGTTCTACTTCTAGGTAAAGTTTACAGGACATGTCTGCGACACTAGGAAAAGGACAGTTTTGCAGAGCTTGCAGTTTTGAAGAAATTCATGGATAAACTTCACAGGAAGTTTATTCTGTATCTAGGTCTGCTTCTCCGTATTTCCTACTTTCTAAACACTTCTTTGCAAGCTTTGATGCTTTCACTGTTCTAAAGCAAGACAACTGTCACGAGAACTCACTGTTTAGATACTGGAGTTTAGTGTAAGTAGGTCTTGACATTAATTGATCAACTAGTCAATCTGTCCATTCCATTTGTAGTGTAAACATCAAATAAAGTAATTTTCCTCTGTGGCATTTTGGAAATATTCTGCAGTGCAGCCTTTGCATCCGAAATAAAAAAAAAATGTGCATTTTTTGTTCCCTGTTGTTCATTTTAAGTATATTCCACTATGGGCTCTCCAAGCAATTCAGTTAAACAGTTCATTTAGAAGATTCAATACTCTCAGCTGTTTATACAAGAACTCTGCATAATCTACTGTGAAACCTAGAGGAGCCTAGACCAGGGTTTCTTTGTTGTCACCTGGTACAGCTTTTGTGGTTCTCCGCTAAGGAAGATGCCAAGGAAAAAGAAAGAAAAAAGAAAAGAAAAAAAAAAAGGGGGGCGGGGGGGGGGAGGAACGCAACCATGGCAGGCAGCAAACTTGCATGCGGCTCAAGACTGGAATCTAAACTGCATGTAATTGTTAGGGGCAAAAACTGGAAGAGAACAGTGCAGAACCACAGGTTACAGAGTTTTTGCCCGAGGAAGAAGCTGTAATTATGTCTGGTCTCAACTGCTAGCATTATGAAACTCTCTAGTTTACCACACAAGGAAATATTTTTGGTCATACTCTGCTCTCTATGGCACACATAAATCTAATGAAGCTGAAAGTTTATCCCAGACTTGCATCAACGTAACACAGCAGACTGTGTAAAGATTTACATACGCATCCTCAGCTACGACGAATTTCAAATACTCCTCATCACTGAGCATTTTCATTATGTAGCTGATCATCATCAGATAAAAAATTCACAGCAACTCTGTCAAAGACTTTTGAGACACACAACATTTTGAGAAGAGAAAAGCAGTTTACACAAAAAACACTCTCCAGATTTCAATTAAGCCAATACAGACTAAAGTACTCAAAATACACAACTTGTTTTTTAGCAATACTGATACAGCAATTCCTCCTTGACAGAAACTTGACACTGGTTCATTACACCTATGGAAGAGGCATTCACAATGTTATTCCCAAATACCATACTACATCATAACAGTTAATTATTCAATGAAGAGCAGAACCAAGCAACATTTGTTTATTCCAACTCCATGTTTCCAACATGTAAACTGCAATTGTGGTAATGGTTTATTCTTTAAAAAGATAGTCACAGGGAATCAAGCAAATATTGTAAAATTAAACCTGTTTAAATCATCTTCAAGAAAAGTGTATAACTATATTCACATACATACATGCTCAATTAAAAAAAAAAGAATCAAACTTAGCTGATTATTTATTACTTTACAGAATCGGTTCCCTCCAAAGTCATCGAGGCAGTGACTAAATTATACTTATGAGGAAATACAAGTCTCAACAAAAATAATTAGACTTTTTAAATGAAATTGTTAATTCCAGATGTTACTCTATGTGGAGGAAAAAAAAAAGCCAAAAACTGTTTGTACATTATTTCTCTATCTCCAAAACTTGTAACAATCCATGTCATATATTCCACCCAAGAGAAAGTTATAAACATACATGCAAAGCCCCATAAACTTCCCCTATGTCAGCGTCTACTCCAGCTGAATTTTACATGGCCCATAAAAACCCTCTTAGCACAGCAGCAAAATCATATAAAGCAAAGATATGTTTTGTTCACTTCCCGTCTATGCTCATGCAGATATCATCCCTCTTCCCTGTCCTCTCTCTACATAACTTACCAACCAATGCTGCAATTTCCTGGGACTATCTTTGCGCATTCTTCTACTCTCCAAGGTAGCTTTAAATCCACTGGCTGATATAATGCTTATAACTATTATTTTAAACACATGGAGGGAGGGGGTAGCAGTGCATTAGCAGAATGGGTATTTCACCACCTTTTATGGGCTAAGGAAATGCCCATAGGTGATATCCAAAAGAAAGTTCAAATAAGGGACGACTGAAAGCAGCCTTCATGAAAAGGCTGAGCCCCAGTTAAAAAACCTTTGCAAAACTAAGCCATATATCTATTTCTGTAAGATTGCTCCAAAAATAAATCACATGACTAAGGAAAAAACAGCACAGCCAGCTGAGGGGAATGCCAGACAACTCACCCCCTTCCAGCCCTTTCTGTTAAGGTTATTCGTTGTTACTTCTGTCACCTCCCTAATTCCTCTCCTCCCATCTCTTACACGAAGTCTGCACAGCAGAAGTCCCATGATTTCTGCACAGTTACTTAGAGCTCCCATGGAGAAATCAAAGAATAAAATTCCATCAGGTTACCCACACTTCCCCATAACTAGCATTCCTGAAGTGAATACTGATGAGACAGGACTGCCCAGAATACAACAGCTGGTATTACTGATAACACAAAATAATTTAGAGCTTTTCTCTTCCGTCCCCATAGTAAACAGCATTTTTAACTTTCCTACTCCTGAACCAGCGTTCTACGTTTGCTGCAGGTTTCATTTCCAGAAAAACATTTAAGAGTTCCTACCATGCACACAGGCCAAGTAATAGGCTATTACCCATCTACCCTCTAAAATGGCTTTCAGAACAATAGGGCTGACCACAACTTTTTGGTAACTATAAAAAGTGATTATGTCAAGTCTCACTCACACAAGGACAAGATGAATACACAGTGAAGAATGTTCCAGAAATAGCAAACACCATAACACAGGAGATTCTCTGCAGCTCTTCCATACGAGAATAATTTATTGGAAAACATACTATTGCTGCAGAAGTAGCACAGTACTTTAGCCAAATGACATTAACTGAACATATCACACACATTTAAGTACATACACAACTACCACCAGTGAATATATAAATTTTGCAAAGCCCATGCTACATGACAAGAATATGAGACGGTGGCAGAGAAATGAAAAACACCAAAGGATTTTTACACAGACTGAAATAAGACATTTCTGGCTGTTTCACTCACATTCAGAGATTATTTCTACAGTGACAGACACAGCACATATATATATTCACACACACACAATAAAATGTACACAAATAGCTGGTTATATTACTATCACTACCATTTACTATTACCAAATAACTTCAGATGGATTGCAAAGACAAGAGAGTATTTGTTAAACACCCCATTTACTCCCCATTCATTCAAGGCATTTCACAGACAGACAGACAGACAAGCAGCCCAAGCTAGAGAAGAGACATTTGACTTAGGATCATGCAGCCTGAGCTGGCAATATCCCTCCCAGTGGAGTCTGCTCCTCACTTGTGACTCAAGTGAGGGCACATGGAGATGTTGGTGAGGAAAAAAATGCCTAATTGAACCAGCTGAGTAAAGTTCATGTCAAGAGGAAAAAATTGCTATGATCTAGTAGCACAAAATTGCCTTACTGTATGAGCATAAGGGGCCAAAGAATACCAGAAAATGACAGAAAGAGAGTACTTTTCCCCCCCTTATTTAAAATATTTGGTGCTATAATTTTAAGCAGCAGAAGCCTTTGTAGCTTCTCAGACAAAAGAAATCAGGGATCTTCATTGTTTTAATAAGAAACTCTGCCTAGGTACCAGGGTTTCAAAGCTATACACTTTTCCAAAACAAAAACTAAAAAGGAAGTTTCTGCCAAAATGACCTTACAGAACTTACATAGATTTAAAGAAAGAGGTCAGAAACGTGCAAAGCACCTACATTCAAGGTTTATTTCAGTGTAGAAAATATGGCTCAAAACATACAGTATGCCTCACTGGGTCAGCACAACGTCCACCTCACCCACCCAAGCACTTCATCGCTGTGTCAAAGGGAGACACTATTCAAACAGAGCAAGCCAGCCTTGCCCCTTCTCTGTCCTGCTCCCTCCATGCTCCTGCTGTACCAGGGATGCTGGAAGGTCCAGCCCTGACCCATCCTCTTCGTATCTGTTAAATGACCTGTTTTCCACTAATTTTGTCAAACTCTGCTTTGAACACGCTGCTACTGTCTGCCCCAAGACGTTCTGCAGCACCAAGTTCCAGAAGGTCATACTCCCCCTTGTTTAAAGTACCTTCATTTGTTCATTTTAAACTCCCACCAGTGCTGACATTTGTTAGTTTCTGCACTGTGGGACCGCATGACTAGTTCCACCTAGTTCAACCTACCCACCATCTTTACGGTTTTGTAAAACCTTGATCATATTCCCCCTAAACTTTCCATTTTCCAAAATGAAGAGTCCCAGTCTTTTCAGTCTCTTCCCAAAAAGCAGCTGTTCCATCCCCTTGACCATTTTGGTCATCCCTTTCTGGACATGCTGGTGTTCTACCACGTGCTTTTTATACATGCTGGGACCTGATACATACTGTTTCAAAGTTTCAAGTTAACAACTGAAAAGAAAAGGATAGATTTGCTCCACAGCCTGTCCAACTCACACAGCCTAGCACTTGGGCCTCTAGATCTAGATTTCCAGGTATAGCTGCTTCTAATTCCAACTGCCAGAAAACACACATTGGTTATGAGCTGAAAGGAAAATGGTACTGGCTCTCACACACAAAGCTGTTCACCTTAGCTCTCTCACTTACAGCTCTGAACTAAAAAGTTAAAAGCCAGACGGACACAAGGCAGCACAAGATGTGACAGAGAAGCAGCAGCACAAACGTAGTCTGCCACAGGGTTCTGGAACGGGGGTCTGCAGCCTCAGTCACCCTAGCAAGTGACCTGCCTGGACGGAGCCATGACTGAGCATAACGGCAACTTCACTGCTCTCTAACAAGAGACCGGACCTATGTCTCATGTATTATTCTTTCATGCCACATACATTTGCACTTGTCATTTGTAGACAGTTCACCTTGGAGGAGGTCCTTCATCTAGATCATCAATTGCATGTGCTCTTCTCAGCGTTTTAAAATCTTGAGAAAAAGCGCTATCAGCTTTCTTTGAAAGATGGTTTCCACAGGATGCAGATGTAATATAATAAAGTGTTTGGAAAAGACTGATCATCAGATAAATCTCTCTCCCCACTTTAAAGTTTGAGGTTGGCCACCTCAAACTTTAAACAACATACACAAACTTTTTCATATTTGCTGGTTTCCCAGATAGTTTCAAGTCTTTCCCCTTATGATCTGGCTGAGATTTCAGTCCAGAAAACAAGAGGTCCAGGTCTGCCTAGAGGTGGATGACACCCACACAAGAAAAACAGCGCCCAAGGGGGTCTGAATGCATGCCCATTAGCAGCCCTGACACTCCTTCCAGCAGGCAGAGCAGCACACCTGCTGGAGAAAGGAAAGAAGGCTTCCTTTCTCCGGCCAAATCCTCACTGCTCTCCTTCATCCAAATATCCCTAGGAATCACCCGCCTGTAGAGAGCAGTGGTTCATCCCCTCTCTTCCCAGCAGGAACAATCAGGGGCCTGTGGTCACTCCTCACTCGCAACGTAAAATAGCAGCAGCTCTCACATTTTTCCATTTCATCAGTTCTTCGCATTTTTGTTTCAACACCTTCACTTATCCACTGCACGTGAATCTGTATTGGTGGAAAAGCAATTAGGAAACAGATGGAAAGTCCATTAAGACAATCATTACTCCAGACACTGGAAAACTTGTCTTTTTCATCCTCATCTCATTGGCAAACCAACACTTTGTTCTGTGTGGGAAAATACTGTACAAAGGAAATGTCTGAAAGCAGCAAAGGACTATGTGCATCATGAAAGCTCAGTGTTTGTCAATGGCTTTTTTCTTTTTTTTCTTTTTTTTGTTACACGAACTGGCCTTGACATCTCTGAGGCTACAACACTGCTTTTATTACACGAAGATTGGAACTCCCACATATTCAGACCTAGACATCTGAAGACTAGAATTCACATCTATAAATAACAGGCAGAAAAAGGCTATTTCTGAATATACCTGGTTTATCTTCAGTTCATAGGAAAAAAAAAAAATGTTGAAGGCCATAACAAAAGTAAAAATTCAGAGACATCAGATGTCTACCCTTGAAACGCTGACAGTTAATTTTTTTTTTTTTTAAATCATCTTCACCTAGAATCTCTAATCAAATCTGTTTCCACTGCAGATGAATTCTTGCAGGTACACAAAAACATCAACCAAAGTACATGCTTCTATGTATATTTCCTCCCTCTGTCTGGATAATCCCTAATGAACCCATTTACAAAAGCAGTAAATGCACAAAGGACTGCAGCAATGTACAACCTAAGCCTCCTATGGCATGATGCAGTTAGTTACAAGGCCAAATACCAAAGACCTATGTCTCACAGTAAACAATTTCTGGTGTGGTAAGAAAGAACCAGATATTTAAAAAAAAAAAAAAACCAAAAAAAACCACCACACCCAAACCAACCAAACAAAACAAACACCACCAAAAAAAACCAACCAGGAAAGTTACCAAAATCCGCAAAGCAAGTGGAGAAAGGGAGAGCAGAAGCAAAAGAAGAGGTCAGACCCAGGCTAGAACAAGGACAGACAGCAGCAGCTGTGTGCCAGAACACTGACCAGGAAAAACAGCTGAGAGGGATGAAGATGCACATCAGTAAATCAGTCACTGAGAAATGGAAGAAATATTATTAATACTAATGCAGTGAATAATTTTAGCAATTTCATATAGGCTAATTTTGCTACACAGCTTAAGCTTTCGCTCTTACCCTCACAATCCTGCTTGAGGCAGGTGTGCTACTCTAATACATACTCAATTTGGCACTTTTAAGCTCATGCAGGTACTCTGTTGTCAGCGCTGCTACCTTTCAGATACATCTTTTTTCCCCCCCTATCCTCCAGAGAATGTCAGTGTTCAGGCTAGAAATACAGAGATAAGCAAGTTGATAGTTGCACACTTCATACACATGTGCATTTAGCAGCTGCTGTACTAAGGAAGCATGCACACTGAAAGTGCATGTATCAGGCAAGTATCAGTCATCAGTCAGGATCTGCCTTCTGTAACATCACTATGCTACATCTTCAAGAAGTAAAAAATAACATGCTTTCCAAGTCTGAAGGAAAATCTCATTAAAGGTGATTCAGTAGGATGGAAAAATGGCAACTTCAGTTCAGTTTCCTCCTCTCCCCACATACATCCTTATTTAACTACTTCATTTCAACCCAGGCTATCAGTGTGGCTCTTGGGACCTACTGACACAGACAGTATTAATGACTGCATGCAGTCTACCTGGCCAGTGTACTTTGAAAGGCTAGAGTTACACTAAGCAGGGAACAGAGCACAGACCAGCATCTGTGGCCAGAACATCTTCACTCAACACCTATGCTCCCCACCCCAAAGTACGTACTTCAATTTATTCCCCTAGGCCAGAAGCAATGGTATTCCAAACACTCCTGGTTCAGTATGTAAACAGCTCTAGTTAAACACACAATCCCATACAGATTACCATCTGCACTAATGATAGTAACTCATACAGAAAACAGCACTCTGCATGTGTGTGTATGACTGGAATTACATCCTTAACTATTTCCTCATGTTATACCGTTATCTTACTTCATATAGTTAGGACTGTTCCAATCAGTAATCTAAAACAATATAACAACTTAAAATAGGCACATTTTCTGCACTCCATTAAACCTGAGGATCCAAAATTTTGTATTCAGTAATTTAAGAAGTGGGGAAGAACCCAATGTGGAACATAAAAATCTTCATTGTGCACTTTTGGGTAGAACTTTCACAACATCTAGTTTCACTTCTTTGCTGCTACTTTACTGAAGCTTTGCCATTTTTTTCCATCAAGTTATAATCAACCATTTTCAGGAAACAGAACCAAACTAATAGTACACAGACTTCTATAAAAAAATTTTTATAGGATAATGTAAGCGTCACTCCAAAAAATCAGAAGTGTTTACTCAACAATCCTGCTCCAGGATGTAATTTCATTACTTTCATCGGACGGCAGACAACTTGTGGTTAGCCATTTATTTTGTATTTTTCCTGGTGTTCCTGTGTGGTCTTGTCAGATGAGTCTACAGGAACACAAGCTGATGAAAAACACTCTACTTGCAACTGTAGATTTTGCATACCTTCTATTTATTTTCCTCTGATATTACAAGATTAATTGTACTGACCACTCTGAACACATCTCTCAAAGCGTTTCTCATGTGAAAACAGTACACTAAATCAGAGTCTCAATCATATTCCCTTATTGCTACTAACCACAGATGATATTGTACAGAGTCTGTGCTCACCTAAGCCCTAACAGGCAAATCGGAGGAAACTTTGAGAAAGCAAAGGCTAGTTAGTACCAGGTAGGTTTGTATTTTTACTGAAAACATGAACCACATACACACAAAAAGAAAAGAAAAAAAAACCACAAAAAAAAACCCCAAAAACCACCGAAAACACCCAAGCAACAGTGTCAAAACTTCCCGGTTAAAACTATCATTCATACTACACCACCACTTTCATGATGCACAACCATTTAAAAAATGCTAAGGAAGAATCAAGGTTAGCCTGATGGTAACAGATACATTGCTCACTGCAGCAAACAGCAAAAATAAGGGTCCTCTTCTGATTCTCACACTGCTTCCAGCTCTAACCATCCTTCCCACTCTGGTACCTGAATCAGTACTATGGAAAACAGGCTGTTCAGGCTCTGGCAGACATGCCTAGCACAAGATGCAGTCGCACTTTGCCATACAGAAAGAGAAAGCACTTGCCATGTCAGATTCAAGCTTTACCTTTATTTGGGAGAGGACCTCACAGTAAATGTATTAAATTATATAATGTTCAGTTCACATGTACATTCCGATGTTTTGCCTGCAGCTCTGAGAATAAGAAAAATTTAACAGCAAAGCATACCATGTTATGGTAAAAGAATGCGTCTATAGCAAATACCTACTTCTGCTGAACTGCAGATTTTTTATACCTAAAAAAATTTAAATTAAGTTACCCTTACATCCACCTTATTATTGTAACCATTTTCAAAGTCACTCCAATTACAGCCTGGAGATAGGATAACATCCTTGCCTGCCTGTCTGAATGGTCTCCACCTTTCTGATCAGCTATTCCCATTCAAACATTAACCTCTGGTAGGAATACAAGAAAACAGACATCTTGACAAATGACATCAATTCCAGTCACTGACTAGTGCAGGCTGCTACTAACTGGGAGCCCTGTGTGCTCCCACCCAGCCAGGAAAAGATTTGTTGCTACTGGCCTGAGGCTTGGAACTTCAGTTCCTCTCCTCTGCCATGTGAATGAACCAGGATAATGTAAAATGGCCTAAGCACAAGGATCACATTCAGCTACATCTAAAGCTCTTGTGGAAATGGAAATCAAACACAATAGACATTTATAAAGTTATTATACAGTGCCTGCTCTGTAGCTGATTAACTTGCTCACTCATCCAAGGACAAATAGTTAAACTATTACATTGAGAAAAACAATTACATAAAACGCAACTGTTACTTAACTCAACTGACTTGCTCCTTCCTTGTAGCTCAAAATAACTATTCACTTTAAATTTCCAAATAATTATCCTAGTTATTTCCCTGGCACCAAAATCAGGATCTCTTATCACAGTGAGTAAAGAAAAACTCACTAAAACATACGTTGAACTTGACCTTCACGATCCTTTTTAAAGGCCCAAAGAATCCACTTGAAACCCTAAATTCTTCCTTCTAACGACCAGGAAGCTCCACAAAACCCTTACTCTTCTTATCAAATACTCTCCAATTTCATCAGTATCACTTCATCAGGGTTCTTCAGTTTCCATTCTCATCTGTTGCACCAAAGGTACTTTCATATTAGCACACTGGAAAAGTACTCTGTTCTCTCCCCCTCTCAGAACAATGACAGTTTCCTTTAAAGCATTCGTAATTTTTACTCTATTGTAGCTTAGATTTATTTTCTTGCACTTTTAGAGGATTTAATTCATTATCACAACAGTTACTGCTCCCTCTGCCCCACAGAAAAAAAGAAAACATTCCCAGAACAGATTCTTAAAATAAAGGCAATTTCTAAATCACAGCAATTTACAGAAGTAACAGTCCCATGGTACACTTGCCAAAACCTGAAACAGTTTCATGGGAACGTACAACAAAATACAAGTGAGAGTAGAGAACGCTTATTTCAAAGGCTCATCCTGGTTCTGACATCCAATTGTTCCACTATGTTCTTCATTATTACAGAGCACATCATGTAGTACATCAATATTGCTACTGAAATAAAATAAAACTTCTGAAGTACCTTCACTGCCCGGACACGTATGTTTGCAGATCTGTTGACAAGGCAGATCTGTTGGCTGGTGGTTTTATAAATGTTGTGAAGAGAAAACACAAATACTGTTTTTTCAGGACTTGAGGTGTATCTCTGAACGTCTAGTAATAAGAAGAGGTAATCTTTCAAAAGAAAGCTACCAAGTCTCAGTCTAGCCAAAAGTATTAGTCAGCAGGTATTCATCACTCAGATTTCACTCAAAATGCCAGGAAGGTCAGAATTTTTACTCTTTCAGGATCTTTGATCTGGCCAAGTAGGCTTCATCACAGGCAGCAAGCCATTTGACAAAATGAAGCAACAAAGAGCAATCAGCGATACCGCAGCATTGGGCAAATACAACCTGCAAGCGTACAGTTAGCTATTCAAGATTTGTATGTCGGCTTTTTAGTATTATATGACTTTCTTCATATAATGCAGTTCAGGGCAGGAAAACCTGTAAAATTTTCAGTCTGTTTTTGTTGTTCAACCTGACACTATATATCAATGTAGCCCTCTCCCTCTCCTTTACAGCAAATGTACAATTTCCAAACGAGAATCCACTTTTCCACAAACACATAAAACCTTACTGACCAAACCACAGTCAGAACGTACACTGTTCTCCCGAGCAAGAGCATACACAAGAGAAAGAGAAAACTGCCTCTTGCTAACATTCTTTCAGCAAAAATTTACAATCCCTTAATTTTGCCATTCAAACAAACCTGATGCCTCCAGCCATAAGAAGCCTAGTGCCTGTATGCTTGTTTTATTTGTTAATTTTCATTACACACAAGGCTTTAAGGCAATAAAATTGTTTATACGCTGCAACCCTCAGCAGCAGAGAAACCACAAGGAATTCACAGATGTGATTACCTTCTTCCAAGTTAAAAGCATTACTTCAGAAACATCAGCATATAAAATGAGTTGAATTGCTGAGGAATGAACATACCTCAGTTTGTCCACCAGCCAAGTCTCCAGACGAACTGTTGTCAGCCTGGTTTAAACAAAGGGTTGCTTTAATTAGTGAAATATTACTAACTGACAGGGCAAATTCCAAAAATACTTCACTACAATTAGAAACCTTTTTCCCCCCATTAAAACAAATTTTAAATAGCATTTAACCCCTACACGGCCACATGGGTGTGCTCTAAGTATATCCATTTCTCCTCTGTACATCAAACAACAGTTAAGTAAGCAATAAAAGTGTTTCCCAAAGCATCAGAAAAAGCTTCCCAATATTATCACCAGAGGATCAAGGTTTCATTACCAAGGATTCATTTCAGTCCTGTTTCAGATCCCACTGGGACTGAAGTTATTCCAGTCCAGCTCTGCACTGGGGGGGTGGGGGGGGCGGGCACAATGCATAAAGGAAAGCAAAATGCCAAACAACTGTTCAAACCAGTTTTCAGTTCAGGTTAAGTTCAATTCACAGCTTATTACTATACTAACTGTAGTTGTCACCTTCCCGTAGCTGCTATTAATTTTCCATCTTTTCACTTTCCAGAAACTGTTCAGTTATTCTTTCACCACCTTGAGTAACTGCCACGTTCACCACGCGCCCATGAGACTCCAACCTGTCCCCACGCAGTCCCCCACGCAGCCACCAGCATGTAGTGTTTACACATGATAGCAACTTGAACCGTGGAAATAAAAATTTACTGCTGACAGAACAGGTAGTAAGATATCAATACCAGTGCAGATCTTTTTAAACAAAGAAATATCATTTTGCAAGCAAACAAAGGGTGGAGCTTAATATTTTTTTCTTAGAACAAGTGATAAAATCCTTTAAAGTTAAGCCAAACCAAACCCTGGGATTTAGTAATCTGAACTACTGTACACTATACACTCAAGCATGACAAATGAATCTTTTCCATGCAAAACATGCACATATACACAAGATACTAATTATATAATACCTGTACAACAACATACAGATCCCCTTTTTGTTCTTACTACTTGCATGTGCTGCATGTCCAGACAGATGACTTCAGACTAAATGAAACGTCTTTCATAATGACATTTTGCAGAAAATTTAAGATCTTTCTATTACTCTGCCTCTTTGGAAGACGGCTGTGTTTAACTGTCTTTCTGTGACTGAATGTGGTCACAGGAACATCCTCGGTGAAAAGGAGAGGACTGCTTACAGACTTCTTGGTTTACGTGAGGTATTCCCCAAACATAAGGCTCCCTGAACTGAGATTAAGATTTGATTCATGCAACTCACTGTTCCAGTGACCCCAGTCCCAGGCAGGAAAGGCAATCCTGCAAGGTCATCTAAGTGAAAATTTCTAGCAGAATCAGACTACCTGGAATTTAGGCTTACACTTACAGTTATCCAACTCATGCCATTATTTATAGCAGCCATAATTTCCAAGCATTACAGCCAACATGAGCTTGTGTAGCTTATAATGTACAACAGTGCTTACTTACATCATGACCTATGCTATGACTTCCTCTTCACTGTTGACTGATCTATCTACATCTAGAAGCAAGTATTTCCACAGAGACAGCAACATGCAATCATCCTCCAAGGACCTCCAAAGATCCTCATATTGTAAGTCCCGATATCTAACATAGTTCTCAAAAAAACCTAATTTTTGCAGCTATTACAGAGTTAATTTTCTTTCACTCACTCAACTTACTTCAGTCATCAGCTTCTTTTGTTCAGGAGACATTTGTTAAGAAAGCAATTACATTATTAGGAACCAGTTAATGCTGCTGTAAAATGGTGGCACTTGTCGATTTTTTTTTTTCTTTTTTTAAACACTACCGTATCATCTATGAAAGTCAAATGCAAGACCTCTCAGACATAAAAACCCCACACTTTACTTGGTTTACTCAAATTTAACCTCAAATACACAAACTCCTGCTAGCAGAGGCCCAGTCACCAGTGGGTGACAAAAAGTCACCTTGAGTTTAGGGGGATTAAATCGCCCCCAGAGTTTCTTTTAAAAAGGCCTCTGTGAGGTGGGTGAGAAGAGTCCTTGTACTCTTCCTTTAGGACCCCAAAGCAGCCAGAGTGAGCCACCAACTACAAAAGCAGAGAGATAAGGGAATAGTGTTGCATCTAATCAAAACTGAGGACAGATTGTAATTATTCATCCTGGAACGTGGCCAGACCCCTTGGTCAATCACATTTATGAACAAAATTCTGTGAGATCTTAAAATAACAAGAGAACTGCAACACTCCAAGCCAAAGCAAGCACCTCAAATCTTTAAATGTAGATGTGTAAGCAACACAGGGAAAAATTTCACTAAGTAAATACTACAAGCTTATGCCAGGACTCTGGCTGTTACATACTGCTATTTTCTATCTTGAACAAGAAATAAAATCTTCACTTGTGGCATGATATACCCTCACAGAGATGAAAAGTTCCAAACAACACATGCGCACACACAAATCTTTCCAAAGCATCTTCTGGCGTGGGGGAAGAGGCAGGAGACCAAACCTCTCTGTAACCTGACCAGTGCTATCTAACCTGCAGGATAAGCACCCAGGCAGAATTCTGAGAAAACCCAGTGTGAAGAAAATCCTGATACTTTTGGAAAATCTTGACTTAAGAGCAACTTGAGAGCAGGCAGGGCAATACGAGTTCAACAGAACACAAGTTTAACAATCTTTAAGAAGTTTGGTTGAGAAACAAAGCATAATATTTGATATCACCAAACCCTTGTCTACTTTCAGGTCACATATATATAATCCTTCCTACTCATATTTAAGAAGTCTGGAGTTGAACTAAACAAGAAAACCTGATGATGTTCATGAGAGTGTTTAACTATTGTGGATTACCGATGAAGAAAACTTTCCTAAACTCACTGAGGTTTCAACGCAGTATCCATGTCCTACAGGCAACCACACCATTATGCACTGAGGCACACGGGAGGCTGAGTGCTACTGAACAATTTTACTTCCCTCATCCTGCAGAATACACGGTGTTCTGGATGCAAACACAGATGGACTAGTGGCCGTTTCTTCAAGAATCATAGCTTAAATAAGAGTTGTGTAGCCCTGCTTCCCATCTACATTTTTCTTGCATTCCCTCTATCTAGTCTGGAACTCCAGCTCAGCAGACAGAGAAATGTCTTCCTGCAGGCAAGAATGAACAATCTCTCACCAATTACAGAGCCATGTGTGGGCTATGAGCAATTTTCCAAACATAAAAGGAAGGAGGGAATTTGCTATCCATATACTAACAAGCTAAAACAAGCCAACCTGCAGATGGAAAGGATCAAAGTGTCTGTTTGAGTCACCTCAAAATTAATCCCCTCCAGGAATGTTCACCACCTCCCCCCCACACACACACTACATCCCCCCAGTCCCTCCCAGAGCAAGAAGTCAAGCTCAAAGAATGCATCTAGCTCCTTTAGATTAATACGATACTCCCCAGAATACACACACCCTCCTTTTCCCTTTGAAAGACTACTTTCTTCCCCCTCCATCCCCAGACATGCACATGCAGATAGCTGAGAGACCATTTTATCCCCATTGTCTATCAAACATTATGCTATGCTTCATCAAAAAGATTCACTGCAGGTTCAGGTTGGAAATGGCACCTGCATCACACAGAGATATGACTGTCCTTTCCAAATTCTAAAACAGCAAAAGTAATATTTATCATCTGTAATACAGATTCTTTGAAACAAATTTGCTTTATAAACAGGAAAAAGTGAACATGAGAAGCTAAAGATATTAGGAAAAGCAAATATACGCACTATGACAGGTAGTTCTTCTAGTATTTCCAGGATATTATTCACATTTGAGCTGCCACTGCTCAACTGTATTTTACACAACACCTTAGTTAGACATCAGAAGGGCATCTGTGATGTCAAACCCTTCTACATCTTTTTCTTAGGCAAGCTGAAAACTATCATGATTTGGAGAGGGCCTGAAACGAGATTCTTGTTCTGCTAAACTATGGACAAAAAAACCCTACATTCTTCCCAAAAAAGCCTTAAGCAGCTCAGTGTTAGCATAAACGGCCCAGTTTCATTCCTACAGAAGCGTCAAAATTCCCATTTTTTGCAAAAAGTGTTAGAAACAGGAAACCTAGTAGCTGATGGAGTTGGTAAGAGCTACAAGAGTAACATTAATACAGCCAATTCTCACCACATCAGAACACTGGCCAGATTAAGGAGGCAATGCCACTGGGAGTTTATAAGCAAATCTATCCTGCTATCACCTACATTACATCCATCAGCTCCACTATACTGAAGAGTGCATAATTGGGGAAATTGCCACATATAGAATGATGTGGCTCACTGACAGGCAACATCAGTTGCTCCAACAACTCATGAAACAACATGAGTTGTGCCAGGCAGCATTAATAAGAACGCAGCGATGGACTGGGAACAGGGGCTTTACTTTCAAATTCCACTCGCGAAATCCATCCTTGGGCTTTGAAGTTCTCTCATTTCATTACCGCTCACAGTTTGCCACTGAATACTTTGCAGAGAGACTATACACAAAATCAGATAAAAGGAAGCTAAGACACAAACCATTTCAGCTACCATCCTGCCATTTGGATCTTGGAAATGTCAAAAGCTCCCTGCCTCACCACAGACCTCTGGGGAAACGTGGACAAATGGCTTAGTTTTTCCATGCAGGTGTGCACCATCTCTAAAATGGAGATACCAGTTTTTTTAACATTGGGATGACATGCAGCTAAGTAACTTTGAGAAGGAGCATAAACTGTCCAGATACCACAGTAACAGACAGGAAAGAAGGTTAATATATTTGTGCATGAACATACTTGAAATGTCAGCAGTAATCCAGTTTCACTACACTTACAAAAGAAAGCCAGCAATAAAGGAGGAGGTACTCAGAGGACTGGTTTCTAAAATTATATCACATTTTTGGAAACTCTGCTGTGTATATGAACACCAGAATTAATAGAAGAAAAGGTTTGGGCTTTTTCTTCAGTGAGCTAGTATATTTCTCTTTCCCCTTTAGAAAGTTTCAGTCATTTGGTTAGGAAACAAATTTGTATACAACTATTCATGACTAATCAATAATCTTGTTGCTATGACATGGATAACAAATAGAATACAGCACACCTTAAAAAAATTATTCAAGTACAAATAATGAAGAGAAATACAAAAGGCATCTTGAAGTACTTCACCTGGTATAGACCTTATAGTCAAATAATGTATTATTCTTCAGAGTATCTTGCTGAAGTCCGTATGAGTAAAGTTCATCTGTCATTGCCCCCTCCCCAATTTATTCATTACAAATACATCACCCTAAAAATTAAATCTTGATTCCTAGCAAGAGACAAGTAACCAAAAGAGCCAAAACACAATCACGAAACGCTCCTTTTACTCCTGAAGTACAGAACACTGAGTTAAACAACACATAACTCAGGTCTGCCAATTCTTAATCTGCGTCAACACAAAGGCATAACAGCATACATAGACTCTGTGGCCCCAAAGTGATCTCAAGTGTTGCATTTCCCAGGAACTCTATATTCAAAGACCTATGCAGGTTGAAAATATCACCCCAGCAATGCTCTTTCTTCTCTAGGCCTTTTCATACTGCTTTTAAGCAGGAGTATTTTCATTTTTCCTCTGCTTTCCCACTGACTGCCTCTCTCTTGAATACCTTTTCTCTTGCTGAATGCTGCTCAGCAATAATTACGATACCTAGGAAATTGTCTGTGCCTCTAGGCGACACGCCTAAATCTGTGAAATCCTCAGTTTGTATTCTTGTAACCTCAGTCAGGTGAATTCACACTTTTCCCAATCATTAAATTTCTTCATTAACGAATGGATCCAGCTACACCTGAAATACTTCATTATATCAGCAATATCACACTGAAGTTTAACTCCATCTTCATGTGAGCATAACACTTTTCTGTCAGAAAATGCAAGAGAACTTCAGTTCTGAATACAGTAAGTCAGAGTTACTTGAACTGAAACTCCCAAATCTATTAGAATGTACAGCAAATTTCATGGCCATGGTAAACAAATAAAACTGGAGCCAAATTTGGTGTCATTAAGAAATAAATGGAGCAAGCTCACTGCTCTTCTGAGAGCTGTCAAAAGATAGTTAATGACTCACAGGAAAACCTTGATTTGCTCTGCACACATACTTCTTTTCCCTCACCGCTTCAAGTTCAATGAAGTGAAAAATTCTGCCTGCTTGAAAACTCCTACTCTACCTTGAAATGTTTTTCCCTTTTCAGCTCTATAGGTCTTCAGAGCACTTATTCATTAGGGAACAACTACAAATAACTGTAACAGCACCCACATGGGTAAGCCAAAGCAAGTAAACTGAACAACCCAAAAATGTTAATACAGGCAATGCTCCCTCTCCAAGCAAACTGTGAAAGAAGCATCCATTTCCTTGAAAGACTTGAAGGAGAAAGAAATTGTTCCAGGACGCCCAGGAAAGGAATGGCATTCATGATACTTAGAATGGAAGCCGAAAGCAGAGGAATGTGACTCAAAGCTCAGAAGTGCCATCAGGAATGAGAAACCGCATTTTCTCACTGGAAAGGGTCTGATTCTCAAGAGTGACAAGGCCCTCCAGCTCTCAGCTGTTCCTAAACTCCAAGATTAAAAGGAACCATGAGGCCTTTCTGCCCGTTAAGAGCTTGCCCACCCCTATTAGCAGAACTGCCTAGCCTCCCCAAGCAGCACACTTCACTGGGCCTCCTCTTCTCCCACAGCAGCAACACCCACAGCCCTGCTCTAAGCACAGGATGCACAATTCCACTTGGTTAAGCAACAACAGGCATCACCGTGCAGATGACACCTAGGAACCTGAAGTTGCTTTGCAAGAGGTAGGAACAATTATTGCCTCCAAAAAGACAGACAATGGATCCCAATGAGGCTAAATGTCAAACTCTCTCACTGTGTACCATTTTACATTTCAAGCTATGTTACTGATGACAATATCAGCATGAGTCAGTGACATGGAGAACGTGTAACAGTGAAGTCTGTTTTGCTTCAATTTCAGTCCTGTGCTCCAAGCATTAGTCATCACATTCTTTAAAAACAAAATAAAACCCAATCAAAAAAATCTATTAAAAGGAAGAAAAGCCATGAAACTTGAGTAATACCAGCTCAGCCTAACCACGTTTTCTACTAAGCAGAATAATTATGTTTTCATAAAATTTCACACCTGCAGAGAACACAGTTTCACTTAAAAGCACACGGATAAGGCACTAACCAGCTCAATTGGGTATTTATATGAAGTGTTAATTCATTAAACTAGGGATGACAAGGTGCTTTCCCCTTCTCAAATGAGCACAAGCCATTAAAAAACAATTCTCAAAGATGTTTCTGATTATTTATCAGCTCCTTCTGGCAACACATTTCTTTAACCACAAAATCACTGACTATTTTGATACTATTATCTTAAACTAGACTATGAATCAACATTTCAGTCCTGGTTTTCCCCAGAAGTACTGTTCTGTACTTGCATATTCCAGATGTTACAGCTGAACACAGCCACTCTTTCCCAATTAGCTCCGAAATTTTCTTTCTTGGGGAGTAGCACACTATCTCCTGCAGGCCATAATCAAAGCTGGGGTGCCTCATGACCTAGTCTCTAGCTTTCAGGAAAGGTCAGCTTGTTGACACACTTTATGCCCCTGACGTACAAAAAGAACAGATATTATCTCTTTGGGACAGAACGAGCATCTGCATTTCAAAATAAAACTGAAAGTAACAACATGCATACACACAAGAAACAGTCAAAGTGTTTCAGTTACATAGAAATAAAAAGTCAAAACTGCATTTTTAAAAATTACTGTTTTCTTCAAAGTACCTTTGCACAGGAGAGAAAGCAGGTATTTGACAAAAGAATACTCACAGCAAAAGCCAAAAGTTTTTGGCATGCTACTCTTGTGCTTCCTGAGGGATGGAGTTCTAGCTGGCTTCTGGCACGATTCCTCTAGAGATTAGTTTCTTTAGAGAGAACTACAAATCCCATGATGCACTTCAACACTAACGATAAAACCATTGTGCTTCAGGAAGGCCACTACTTGGAGAAAATTCCAGCGCTTACGGGGGGGGCGGGGGGGGAAATCACAAATGAAGCATATCCCATGAAGCAGCACAGAAGTAAAAGCAAAATATTAGATTGAAAACACCAAATTTTTAAGCCTCAAAAGGCAAGAACTCTATGGAAGAAAATTAAGTTTCCAGCCAGAATTAAACCTATTTCTTCCCCTGCTCCATCATTAAGCATTTTGAAACACATATGTAATTTAATATAGGCAGACGAATCTTAACATAAGATTCAAGCCTACACACCTAAGTATGTTTTTGTACAGCAGACAAAGGAGTGGCAGGACAGCTCTGAAGTATTTTAAGTAACCACGGTATATAAGACAGAAAGAAATAAGACAAGTAAAGGAATATTGGCATCCATAAAAATACTGCAGAACACGAAAAGCTCTCCAAATAATGCAGAACAGCTGGATTCAAGCTGCAGCAAGGCCACTGCTGAGTATCTGCTGAAAGGAAACACCTGCAAGGTTACAAAAAGCACAAAACATGGAACTCTTTTGAAAATGACTACAGAATTATTGTCAGTCACTTCTTTCCAGAGTCATAACTTATAAAGAAAGTGTATGAGACTTGCCAATATTTACCTGTCATATTTTACTTACAGATTGAAGATGCATTTCTAAAACAGCTGTATTGCTGATATTTGAAAAATACAATTTTGCTTTCAACAAACCATAATCAAAGAGCAAGAGCAGCTAAGATAGAATAGTTTTTAGATGCCTATAACCTTACAGCTCAAAAAAATCCAGTATTTGGACTAGACAGGAGAAAGCAGAGAGGAATTTTAAGAAACAGACTAATAACAAATCTCAGTGTTTCAATTGAAATCTACTAATCTAAAAATGTATTACTTAAAATCCAGTCTACTACTAAAAACGTACATCCTCCCCCAGAGTTTGATCTTAAACACCCTAATCTATTGAAACTGTCACTGGAAATGCCAGGTTTCCCAGAAGCTAAATTAATAGGTCATAAATTGTAATTGACTTTTCATCTTCCAAATCAAATCCATCTCAACTGAAAATAAAAATTCAGAAGGCTGAGAGTTGCTGATAGCTGCAAGAATAAGTGAATGACTGCAAAAAAGACAGCACACCTCAGGAAAGGCTTATTTTTAATTAGTGAGATACCTTGTGTTCATAAGGAAGTGTTTTCAGAGTTTTTTCAAACACGAATTACATTGATTACATACTAAAATCAACAGCCATGAATTTAACCATAGACCTAGTCAGGTTCCAGGCTCTCACTTCTTGACCATAGCAACAGGCTGTGTGTTTGTGAACTAAAATCAGATAACAACTCCTTCATCAAACCCAAAGGGAACAATTTGTTACTGAAATCCAGGCAGCTGAAGTTTCTCCATATATGTGTAATAAAAAAAAGGCAAATTACCCATAACCTGGCAAAAGTACAACGTCAACAATTTGTAAAAAATTATATTTGGATTGCAAACACTATAGAAAGGCTCAGATACACCAGTTAAACAAAACCTAACACATATGTTCAGGAAATCACATGTTCCCAGATGTACAAGCACACAATACCCACAAAGATATTCTTTGCTCTCACAGTTACTATTTTCAGGACACTGACCGCTAAGAAAGCATCCTGTAACAAGCCACTATCACCTATTAATTATTAAAGCTAGACAAAACAAAAGCTTGGATGCACACAAGTTTTATTTCCATGACTAATTCCTTTACAACTTGGGGAAAACTCATATAAGGCCATGGAACAGAGATCATGTCTCCCTCTTCATTAGCCCCAGGAAGGGCAGAAAACAAGGATGCCCACGATGTGGTACAGAGCCTAACACTGCTAGAGCTAGGTGTTACAAACCAGTCCACCTCCAGAAGAAACTTCTAATGGAGTAATCCATTAGCTTGTGGTTGGTATTAAACAGCCAGGAATGCTTGAGCTATGCCTGGCCAGAGCACCTCTCAGCCTCTCCTGGTACAGCAACTCCACTTCATAATAAAGCACCGAAGCAGGAAGGGGAGAGTCTGCATGCACAGCATACAAAGAGGGAAGACCATAGGACCTCTAAGCCAGTACACTCTCCTGTGATACAGAAGGCTCAGGTTCAAGCTCTTGCTCTCCTTTGCTTCCACACTGCAGACGAGCACCCCAAACACAGTCCTACAGTATCTGTCTCTTCCTGGCTCCATGAATACTGGATTTACTACAATGGTCTAGTCTCAGATCCCAAAACCAACTTTTCCCCCTCCCTCCTTCCCAGTAGGATGCCCTCATTTCCCCCCACCCTCCCAACTACCAACTTCTCTCCCCAATAGCAACAAGTCATGTCCACTGGCCACTACAAACCCAGCTGCTGTCCTGAAACAGGAGGACTTACGCTAGCCAGCACAGAGGACTGAGCTACTGACACTGCAGCTGCCAGAGGACAGGAGGAAGAGGAGGAAGCTACTTCTGCAAGGACAAGAAGCAACAGCAGCAACCTGACACTGACCAGCAGGCTGGAAGGAGGTGCAGAACGTAGCACACAGCTGTCTGGGCCCTCCTCATCCCCTCCAGAAAAAAGGTGGCAAGCCAGATGGAAGTGTCCCCTGGGCCACTTTCAACTGCAGCCACCTGCTGAATCACTAAAACAGAGATACAGAAACCTGAAGGCAGGAAAAAAGCCTCAAAATGTATTAATCAGGATGAATACAAGTGATTAGGACACAAAAGTGTCCTAATTTGGCAATCAAGAAGCCATGCAAAAACCTGAAGTTTTTGACTGAGATATTTTCATGCTGAAAGACAGAAGGTGTAACATGCTTTATTTTTTTTTATTGGTGCAAAGAAACACTGCTAGAGAAAATATTTCCGCAGAGACCCTTGTATCCAACAAAATGATATTATGCAAATGTAAATAGCCCTCATCAAATTACACACTAGTGGCTTCTTTTTTCACCTTACCTTCTCAAATGAATTTTAGTAGTACTAGCTGCAGAAAAAGGGCAAGTACAGAAAGACCTAAGGAAGAAGGAAGCCAACCCATTTTACTTCAAATAAAAAGACAGCTGGAAACACACTTCTTCTATTGATCAGTGGGAATGCACTTACAAAACATACAGTCTGAGAAATGGTAGGCAAGGGACAAGAGGGCAGGATGGCACATTGAAAATTTTATATATGGTCTAATGATTTTTTTCAACACAAGGAAGAACTACAAATTCACTTACATTGCAGGACTCCACAGTTTACCCAACTAAAATTACCTCATTCAAGAAAAAAAAAACCAAACCAGCATTTTAATTGAAAGCAAAAACATATGTCTGCAGGTTAAAGTCATGATCACTCACTTTTTCATGCTGTCTACAAGCATACAGCTTTCAACAAACTGGGAGGGAAAAAAGATGACCTCAATTCCACATTTTTTTTGTTCATTTCAGTGGTTAAGCCTTAAAAGATATCACCACCACCTTTGTCTTTCAGTAAATCAGTGCAAGACTGATAGATTAAATAAAAAAGCTAAGCTCTAGAAGTGCCTCCTGAATATGTAAATCTAACAGACTGCTCTCCAAAAACCACCATTCTCTTTCTCATTCCCCAAAATCACAAATAAATAAATGGATTAACATCCTCCTCCTGCCACCCCAAAGCTAAGAGAGTGTCTACGTAGCTTAAGGAACTACAAAGACATAACAGCATCCCCCTTCCTCTGTCTCTGAGGCTGCTTAATTTCCTCAGATCTTTTCCAGTGGAGGTGCACTGGAAGCAGGCTGCATCAACACACCTGTCCATTAGATTACTGCAAATCAATCTGTCACCTTATGCCTCAAGCAATTCATTATCTCAATTCTGCTATCACACAGGTCTGTACCCGCAGGGTAATTAGATAGTAGCATGGGCGGGGGGGGGGGAAGAAAAAGAAAAAAAGAAAGGTGAACACTTAGTCCCTATGAAGCAAGGCAACGTTCATTTCCTATCACTGGCAGATCACTACAACAGACCCTGCAGGCTATGGAAATTCTGCCTTAATACATCAAGCACAGAACAGCTATACCCCCCTTCCTGAACTTAAGAAGTCCTGAGTGTGCAAGTCCACTTATATTCTTAAACCATGCAAAAAAAATTAGCAACTTTAAAAGCACAGTTAAATGGTGAAATATATCAATACAGGAAACTACCAAATCAAGTGGGGAAAAAAAGGAAGAGGGGCCATTTACATGCACAAAGTGCATTACCATTATCACTGCTGACTCTCCCACACTGCCATAAAGATAGTTTAAACGTAAGAAAACCTCCTCACTCTCTCATTTATCAGACGTAGCTTATTATGTCTATTCTACCATTCCAAGCACTGCACTAAAGGATTAATTTTAAAGGCCAAAATTAATACAATGAAGTACACTCCTGTCAGAGTGCTAGGGGTGTTGCAAGGAGCAGGGTAGCAGACTGCTCTATCCCCAGGTGCAAAATATCATCTTCCAGGCTGTTTTTCTGAAACTCAGTTTTCATTCATCATCAAATGGCAGGCCTCACTTTGGAGACATTGGCCTGCCAAAACTTTAATAGCTTTGACATTTCCAGGATGCTTGCTTCCCCCTCACCTTATCCTCTACCGCTCACTAAAATAATTTGCTGCTAAACACCTGCAAATACTTACATGCAAATCCCTGTTACAGGCCTGCTGTGTAAGAAACAATTAAGCAGGGACTGAACTGACTTTCAGAGAGGCTGCACAGTCACCTGGCTTGCTTCTCGCCTTCCAGCCACAAAGGTACTAAGGCCAGGAGAAACAAACAAACAAAAAAAAAAACCCAAACAAACAAAAACAAACAGAAAAACCCAAACCAACAAAAAAAACCCAAACCAACAAAAAAAAAATCTGAACCACTAACTCACTCCCTGTTCCCCCACCTCTCCTATCACACACATCTTCCCTTATGGCTGGAGAGTCTCCATCAAGAGGGATTTTCCAAGAGAAGGTTCTTCAGCAATAGCTCAGATGTATAGTTGATACATAAAGACTCTCATTAGGATTTGGTAACTTCTGGTTACTTTCAGTCCTGTATTTGAGCCCTCTGTATGGAAGGCACAGGAGCTGAGGTCAACTTGACCTGCAAAGGTTCTACTTTTCTAGGCTTCACTTCCTTGTTGCTGGTCAGTCTTAGCCTACTGATCCACCGTAGCGCTAAAAAGGTCTGACATTTCTGAATGGTAAACAACAGGAATTGCTCCACATTGCTATTTCACTCAAGCAATTCATTTTAATTCTTAAACCATCAACATGAGGTAAATGAGTACCTTACTTAACATTTGGATAAACACTTCCAGCGTGATCTCCCCAACTTTACTCAATGACTCAGTGTCAGAATTAGGAATCAGACTACCCATGCAGTATTTTAGGTTGCACTTAAAGGGCAAAAGTGTGGCAAAGCTGTACGTATATCAATACATAGCATTTTTCATACCACAAGAACACAATGACAAACAGTAATGTGCAAGCTGTTTCAGTACTTTTTTTTTGTCCACTCAAAAAAAGAAAGCTGTAGATTTCTGACAAGTTTTGTGAAGCTGATGGATAAGGCACATTCAGCACTCGTTACTATGGTAGGAATTGTACATTCTCAATAGGTACTCAGTAAGCATCAGGAGATTCTTCCAGAGTGCGAATGAGTTAATCTGATTCTTCAAATGGCAGCCAGAAAAACACCACTAGAAATTCTCACTAGGAATAAAACAGAAGTCTAAGCCCTAAAATTAAATGCCTAACCAACCATTACACTTCTTGTAGTATGTTTAGTGACTTATTCTAGAATAATTTCCTTGTATTGCAAATGTTTGACCACATTTGGTTTTCCTTCGTTACACCTGTTCTGCAATTTTAGCACTGTTTGCTATTTTGGTTACCATCTCTGTTTTTGTTTTTGTTAAAGAGTATGTTTAGGAGACACACAAGTAATTATACTAATAATGTTTTACTTTTATAAGCCTCCCTGATCTCTCCAAAATACCACCTCATTCGCTGTCATTTTGGTCATTTCCAGAGAAGGAAAGTCAGACACAAAAGAGATGAAGAAACTCTCCATCAGCTTTGTCAGACGCAAAAGAAATTGCTGTATTCTTCCAATCTTCTGCACTATTATATCACTATCTCAGTGATATCACATCTTCTGCCAGTGATAGAGCTTATGGTCAAAGAGAGAGATAAGCCTGAGGGATGGACTCACGTGCCGCTCTGCAAGCAGCGCAGCCAGAGAAAGAACACACAACAGGGATCTTCTTCTATGTTCCAGCTATAAATATTTTCTGCATGACCAGGAAACAAGAGCAGGCCAAAGAAGGTAATGCTAACGGTAACGATATCCCAAAATATCCCAGTTGTTCAGTAAAACAAAGTGTGAACTGCAGAAAGGTACTTTGGATTAAGTCAGAGATTGCAAGGAACACTGATTAAACCACTTGTGGCCATTGCCTTCTCTAAATAATCATTCCCTGTGGCACATGCACATCTATGCCGAAATGAAATGAATTGTTCTAATTTAACTTATGGAAAACTCTTGGCAATGCAGCACTGATTCGTGAGCACCTGTACTTCTAACAAATTAAAAGACTAATTAAGCCTTCCAATAAACATTGAAAGTAATCAATTTAATTACAACAAACAAAAAACCCCTTTTGGCTATACAGGATGAAAAACCCACTACTTCCAATACTTCAGAGGTTCTATTTCACAGCTTCAAAGTCATCAAAAATCTCATTAGTTTCAGCAAAAGCCCCACTTGGCCTTCTACACAATAAACTTGACTAACTAAGTGCAGCAGTTTCTTTTAAAAATTAGCCAGCTTAAGACATCTGTAATCAGTCATGGTGTTGAGCAGTATGCAGAAGTTTCCTATCAAACATCACATAAGATAGACCCAAAGTCTCGGTCGTACAGCTACAGCCCTTGTGCTTGTGGCTCTCACCACTGTCTCATTTCATACCTAGTAAAATGTAAACACTGCTATTACAAATGTAATGACTACCACCAGGCACTCCTCAATACAAAAAATAATATACTGTTTAACATGTAAACAGCATTCCAAAAAAAAAAAAAAAAGGATTTCAAATTACATAAAATGCTGTAATTATCACCTAATCCTAGGCTTGGAAACGAGACACTCGCTTGAAGCACAACTCCTTTAAAGCTCAGGAGACCATCCCGACTTGGAGGATCACGGCTCTGGAGCCTGAGCCATCCAGCCTGCGCCCTGGGCCAGCACCAATGCCAAAAGCTGTTTCTGACCTGGACAGTTGTCAGAAGACACACAAAGATGCTGAACCTCGATCCTCCACATAAGGATCATTTATCTAAGAAAAGCACCAGCAAACAGCTAGAGATTTTGATGTTTCTGTAAGACAGGTGGCAGTTTTAGCCAGTAATGGCAAACCACTGCCAACAGTTAGAAGCTGGGCATTGGGAGAGACTTGGGTCGGTACCAAAGACAACACCATTTATCACAGACACCAAACAGATGCGCAGCAGCCTCTGCAGGGGCTGGCAGCAGACGGCGACCCGAGGAGCCGAGCGCGGGAGTAGCTCGCCGCTGCCGGACGCACCTCGGCCCCGCACCGGGGGTTCCCCCTGCCTGACAAGCCCGCAGGTTTAAGTAACTTTCCAGCAGAGAAACGCGTGCCTTGCCGCTAAGCTGCCTGGCATGGAGAGACCCAGCCTGGCTACAGAGATACGGGAGCGCCTTCCTGGCCCCTCGGCCGGACCCTGCCTGCGGACGGCGCGGCCCCTGGCCCGCCGCCGCCGTCCTGCCCTCCCCGCGGCGGCGCTCCGCCACCTTTGCCCTCCCCCGTAACAGGAGCCCTTGAACGCACTCCCAGCGGGCGGCGTTCCCGATCCCTTTCGCCTGCCCTGGCCCCCGCCCGGCCCGCACCGCCAGGGCCAGGCATGCAGGCCCCGGGGGGCGCTGCGGCCCGCCGCCAGGAATAACGCCCCTCTCCACCCTAACGCGCCCCGGGGACGAGAGCGCGGCCCCCCACGCCCGGTGGCCGCTGGCCCCACAGCCGCCGCCTCTCCTCAGCCCCCGCCGCAGAGGTACGGCGGCCCGCCGAGGGGCCTCCCTCCCCACTGCCGGACCTCCTCCGCCCCGCCAGGAACAAAGCCCCGCGCCGCCGCATCGGCCGGGCGCGCTCCCACTCCTGTGGCTCCCGACGGCCGCCCAACTTTACCTCGCTTCCCCGGCTCCGCGGCAGAGCAGGGCGGCTCGGCTGGAGAGCGGGAGCAGCGATCCCCCTCCCCCAGCGCCGCACACACTTGTTTTTATTTCCTACGGTCCCTCCCGCCGGCGAGAAACCTCCAGCGCCTCGATCAAGGCTGAGGAGGAGGCGGGGAAGAGGCGCGTAGTACCGCTCCCGCCTGGGGGGGGGGAGGGGGGCCGCGGGGCAGCCCCGCCGGGCCGTGCCCCGCTGCGCCGACACCAGTCCCCGCCTCGGCTCGGCTACCTGGCGCGATCCCCCCGCGCTCCCGGGACAGGCCTGACCCCGGCTCGGGAGGCTCGTCACTTGGGGGCGGGAGGGGGTGTCTCCGGGCCGAGGGGAGCGCCGCCACCCCGTAGGGCCCTGCAAGGCTGGGCTCTCCCAGCCTGTGTCCCGGCGGCTTTGAGCTTCGGTGCAAGGCTGGGAGCCGCAGCTCTTGGGACACGAGAACTTACCTCTCTCCGGGGCGGCCAGCCATGGCTGCCGGCAGAGGAGTGAGCTTAACAGCCCTAGGCAGCCACGTGCAAAGCGGCCACAGTTACGAGGCCAAAACGAGCTGGGTGCTGAGAGGCCTGCACCAGCCTAAGTTTCTCAGTACAGCATCTGAGGTGCCAGGATGGTCCCCAAAATCACAGCTCAGCCGCTGCCTAAGGCCATAGATTCCCTGTATACACATGTTCATGCAAGTACAGTTCTTTACTGTGCTGACATTTATGCTATTTACACACCAAGAATTACCTCTCCCTTGAGGTAGCTCAAGAAAGGGCAGCTCCGCACCTGGCGTTCCTGCAGGATCCACAAACCAGGCACTGTCCTCTGTACGTGCTGGATCACAAGCTGCTGCCACTTGCAGAATGGGGTAACTTGCATGACATAAACAGCCAAAGACCAGGGCAGGAAGGAAATAGAGGAACTACTGTCCTTTTGCTCAGCATTTCAGAAAGCAGAGGTCTCATCCCAGATGCAAGAAATGAGAGTTCAGGACCTTCCTATGGTGAAGAATTTTATCCCCAAAGTTATCCTGAAACTTAGCTGAAACAGGCATAACCTGAGGCTCATTCCTTGCATTAAAAAAATAAAAATCAAACATTCACTAAAGCAAAGTGGAATTTAATTAATAGGATTGAGATGCCTAACCCAGATCATGCTATCAGCTGACAGCTGGTGCCTCACCTGAGAGGTGGATGCATATCATTAGAGACAAAGGAAAGGATTTGAACATCCCTCTTATTACTAGGACCCCATGTAAATGGGGTGTCCATACCGACATGACCTCTTTGTAGCTTGATCCAGAAACAAGCTCATGGAAGTGAATCCTGAGCAGGAATAGATACCTTACTCTATTACTCTTGGAGGCAAGATTTACAGCCAGCCCATTCTAGCACTAGGCATTTCCCCCTGGCTGATAGGCAATACAGTGGTTAATATTTGCAAATCCTTTGCATTGAGGAGGAATTCTTCTCCCAAGAAACAGAGATCTCTAGAGATCCCAGAGCTGGGCTTCAAAGTTCAAATCTAAGTCTGTTCTTTGCAATGCTTCATATTATGGGAACAGGCAGACAGGTGACCAAATGGAAGGCAATGACATTCAAATACAGATACATTACTTACTGAGAGAGAGCAATATAATGAACACTGAGCAAACAGAAGACAAACTAGGTCCCAGACATGCTTAGTGTCTCACTGTGCTGTATTACTAGGAAAGCTCCCGCATATTTAGAAGCCAGACATAATCAAAATCCTTTATTCATTATCACATCTTAAATCTCTTCTCTCCCTTTGTGCCAAGCAGAGAAAGAGAACATGTGTTACAAACCTTTCAGACATGTGCATCTCGCTGTTCTCTGAGACACAGTTTCTCTTAAACTTCCTGCTGGATCAATGCCATCTGCATGACCCCACTGTATGGCTCATATTTAAATAATACCTAATGTGTCCCTAAATCAAGCCAAGAGACTCTGGGAACGGGATCAAGTTCTTAATCAGCAGTGCACAGGTGCACACAATCAGCACCTTCAAAGCCTCACAGCATTTGGTGTTTTTCTTAAAGCCCCATCACATGGATCACATGATTACCTGAAAATTTCACCAACAAAAAAAGAATTACAATCAGCTTCTAGCTTTCAAGCAAAAGTTTCAAAACTTGAATCCCATGAAAGGAGGCAGAAATTATTATATTTTAAAAAATTTAAACAATCATGTGATTTAGCACTCTGACACATGATTTTGAAATGCTTGTACTTTGGCAATACTTCATATATATGCAGATACCAGGTCGCAGATGCACGTATTTTTACACATAAATGACACTAGCCAAAGAAGAAAATTATTTATTTTTGCATATCACCTGCAATACAATATGAAGACTCAATGTCAGGAAGTTCAGTATGTAGGGTTGCTGCCACAGTGTTAGCTTAGCATAACTGCATGTTCTTTACATTTTATAACACATGGCTTTGACAAACAATATCTTCTTATATGTTTACATCCCTAATTATCACCTCTATATTCTGAATTCCTCCTCTCCTCGCTTTTCCTAGGAATGGGGAAGAATAGGAAGGGAGAGAGAAAATCTGTGTCTGCATTTTAAAGAGCTTTAAATGTATTTGAACTTGCCTAGAAGTGTAGTCAATGACCAAGTTAAACATTCATCTCAGATACACACTTGCTGAATCAAGGAATCTGCTGTGTGAAGGGAGTTGCTACGGTAATCTGCTAATCAAAATAGTCTCGCTTTCTACTTTAATGACACCACAAACACTTTTAAAAATTCCAAAGAATGGAGTAAGAGGAGTTATGGTAGTGACTCATACCTTTTACACGCTGGAGGTCACTTGCCCCTGATTTTGCACAGTGTTTTATTCTTACTGGTTTCTACAGAAGCACCCAAATTTGAGTAATGTATCAAGTAAACAAATAAAGCTTTTAAATCGGAATGAAAAGGGACTGCTTAATTAGATCATCACTGAGCTGAAACTAACCATCCACATTTGTCAGCAGCCAAGAACTTGAAGAGCAAGTTACACAGAAATCAGGGCACAGAAAAACGGTTTTCAGTCCTATTTACCTGTTGCTATTTTGCTTAAATAACACAAATCCAAACCAAAACAGTATTCTTTCATGTGCATAAAATATATAGTGTGATGATATATGCTATGTTTATAACCACTCATAAGGCATACAGATACACATCACGTTTCTGTCAAGAGTACTTGACAGATACCAAGTTTCCCTTGAGCAAGGCTCCTAAAACTTGGTACACTCTTTCAAAGCAGGCCACTTAATACAAATTTGTAATCTGACTTCAGTGTCAGAGATCACAAAATAATAGTTTCTTTGGAGCTACTTAAAGCTATGTAACATAAACAGTAGCATAAGAATTCACAGTGTTTCATAAATGTCTCCCCAGCAGCTCTGTATTCTGGCATGAACAACCACCACTAAATCCCAGTCTGTACTACAGGCTCACTACTCTTCATGCAACACTTATTTTGCTGCAATACGATTTTACCTTTCATTGGTAAGGCCTCTTCCCAAGATAACAAAGACAGGCAGTAAAGTTTTACCTTTCTGCTAGAGTATTTTATAATGGAAGAGTTGTAAAATAAGTAAAGTACGTTAGAGAAAAAACAATATAAAAAACCCTCCAGATGGTAATATAAGAGAATATTCAATTGATCAGCCCTGATTTTCTTAAATCTGATCTAAAGCAAAACAATTGGTTCCCTCAGGAGAAGAGAAAATGGTTCATGGATTAGTCTGCTAATACAAAAATAAATTATAATCAGTACCTCAGAGTACTGCCAAAATGTGCATTAGTTTCCCACATAAGCAGTTTACCAAGTTCTCTTTCAGCGGCACTTTGCATCTGCAAGTTAGGCAATTCCCGGAACCTACTGTTCTGTTTTGGAGAAGATTGCTAGGAAACTATCTTACTCACATGATAGCTTAATCTTAACAAAAGACAGTAAGAAACAATTTCAAACTTAGCCTGAACTTCAGATCTTAAAATTATTTCCATAAGCAGTCAGTGCAAAAAAAAAAAGCACAAATTAACAATGCTTACATTTTTATTTGGAACAAGAAAAAAGCAGAGTTCTCTGGTAACTAGGTTTTATTGTTTTCTTTCATTTTCAATAAAACAAATCCTTATAGCTGCAGTGCTGTACAAGTAATAATCATTCATGTACTGTTTAGAGAACTGCCCCTGCATATGTCAACTTTGGGCACTAAGCCACAATTTCATATATTTTCAAGCTACCACACTAACTGACCATATTTAACCCCATGTTCTATGTTCTAGGAATCAACCCACACAACCTATTTTCCATCATTGACTTACCGGTATGGAACATGATATCTGTGGTGGTGTAAAAAAGCTCACGTTAAGTCTGCTGACTGATCAAACACACCAGTGGTTGTGTTACAGGTGCAGCAATGAAACATCAATCTACATTAACCTTCTGAAACGTTCAATTGGTACAAAACCAAAAAAGAAATACAAAATCTCTCTAAACCATATGAATAACTTCAGTCCATACCTACAGCGTACTGCAGAAAAATCTACCGTTAATCTGATTTTCATTTGGTACTCTGATTCTTTATGAAGAATGGACAAGAATCTTGCACAGTATTTACAACATTTTCTCCTTGTACTAATTTACCACATTTTCCTAATAAATGATTGCATTTTTGCAGGTTATCAGCTTGCAAGGCAGAAGTAAGGGTATGTCTACATCGCCCACTACAGGATAGTATAGGCATGCTGAAAATAACCATAAAAAGGACTATGCAGTTTTAAGGTAGACTCATTTATATTATGATAAAATGAGCACTGTATGTGTAATTATTCATGTCATCCAATACTTAATGCCCTGTGATATAACAAAAAACGCCTGGTACTTAACATTATCCAATAAACATTTTGCTATTCTCCAGTTTCCTAGAACTGTTCCTCCTTTTTGTTTTTCTTGAAAGAACAAAAAAGCATTAAGAAACTTGTTGGAAACACTGGAATTGGCAAGTTTAAAAGTGAAATTGTGAAGGCTGCAGAAAAGCTTCTGATGCATTGTATAACTGATGCTTTGTATAACATATACTAGCACTACTATAGTCCAGAAAAAACTCCCAACTCCAGAAGATGCTTTCAACACAAGTCTGTTTGTACTGAGTGAGGGAAGTCAAGTGTTACTTGATACAGAGAAAACTGGTAGGAAAGAGAACTAAATGAAAAGTAAAACAGTTGCGGCTTTTTACTCTTCTCAGAACTCAATCAGTTCCTCTCATAGGACTTGGACAGAAGTTGCACACACAGGGATCGGTTGCACAATTCTTCAACTCTTGTGATGAGAGGCAACGATGAATCAAATGCCATGTATCATATACTCAGTGCAACGTGACTGGAAATTTAGTGCAGAGCATACAAGAATTGCTGCAACTGGCTACACAAAGTTCAAGAAAACAGAGAACCAAGAGCATGATGTTGTAACACACCTTATCAAACCTCAGTGCATTGCTCCTTGTGTACTCTAAGCACTGGCAACTGCCTTTTTTTTTTGTGGCACAGGAGCTTCAAAATGATATATTCCTCCTCCTCCACCTCCCTTCTTCACACAGTGAAACAGGGCCCAACTCAGAATGATGTGTAGAGGACTTTTTACTTTTGAGATAAGAGCTCTGAGACAGAATCTGCTGTACATGTTGTGTGCCTATGAACATTACTATGTATATACACTAATTATTAGTGGAGATGGGTGGATTTCCTTAAACCAAATAAGAAAGCAAGCTTTCTCCAAGCCTGTGCATAGCATCCTACCTCCCAGTTATGGCCCAGTAATATCAGTTACCAATTATCAGTGAAGCCATACAATACCTTGTAGATGAGTAGCCACAAGTTTACATGTCCATTTAGACCCTTCACGGACTGCAGGTTAGCCACCTCTGTTTTCTAGAATACAGAGCCAGAGATTTGGGTTTTCAGACATTAATTTGAAAATAAGATTCTTTAGATAAGGGTAGAAAGAGCCATACTCTTTAAATACTATAAACAGGAAATTTATTTAACCAAGGGTTTCCTTATAATTACCCCTTCTTAAGCTTAGTATGCTATATCTCTGTAATATGTAAAACCAATGGTTGTGCCCCAAGGAGCCTAAATCTTTGTCCAGTGACTCCACTATTGCCTGGCTCCTTTTTACAGCCCTACATACCATCTCCAGTTTAAGGACGTTTCCTCAGCTTTCATTATAATGTCAGCTGTACAAAAGCATTAAGGATTTGAATGGCTCATCTATCATTCACTTAGATTATAGGGCTGGTAGTTACTCTCCTCAGGGAATATGATGTCTTCTTTCTAATTCACAATGACACGATTCAAAGAAGAGGTCCCAAAGAGTGGAACCTAACCTGTAAATGTACATTATGAAAGGGAGATGCAACAAGACCAATTTTTTTATAAAATATCTTCCTGTGAGTTGACAGATGTTTGCCTCCAGGGTCCAGGCACCAAATCCTGTTTGAAACTCCTGTATCCTTTCACCTCCACACTCCACAGTTTATAAATCAAAATAGTCCTTTCCTCCCCACTTTGAATCAGATGGGGGAAGGGGAAGACAGCAATTTCAAGTCTGGTGTGGGCTTATGTTGTCCATTGACTTCAGGAGAGTTGCAGTAACATAACTCTAGTCACCATGAATTAGGAAAGTATCTCCAATTAGCTATAACAAAATAGAACAGAGGAACAGCGTTACTCTGTGTGAACAAGAAACACAAATAAGCCTGTTGTATCTTCCCAGGACTTCCATTCAACTCTGCAAGACAAACCAGAACTATGAGAGTTGAATGAGAAGGAAGAAAAGTTTTAGCATAGCAGCAATTATAAAGCACAGGGGATCACATTAGCTACTTGTGCAATACCAAATCTCAGCATAGTACCAGCAAAGAAAAATTGAGGATAGAAAACAAAAAATTCTCTCATTGAAATCTGTTGTAGGGATGGAGGATGTTTTAACAATTTCACTACATCTTTGGTACTCATATAGTCTTATTGTACTCAGCAAAGACAATAAACCACCTTCTTACAATTCAGCATCCCCAGTAGAAGTTTCTGAAAAGTTGCTTTCTGCCTACCTGTTAGATTATGCCACTCTTACACAAGTAGAGACAAAGATGTTATTTATAGTAAGTGGCAGGAAGCACTGGCATGAGCTGTTTCTAGGTCCATTCAGGCACCTGGGAAAGCCTTTAACTTCTTGGGCAGAGCTTGGGAACCACTAATTGGTGCTACCCTAAACTTTTGGCCCACTTATGCTGACACAGCTTCCTAGCGCAGACTTACTTTGCACTGGGCTAAAGGGTCTCTTCTGCCACTACAGCCGTCTCGCCTATTCAAACAACATGAGCCACACACAGAGAATTACTTTTCTGCCAGGAGGCCTCCATCTCCACTGAGGCTTTGTCAGCAGTGCTCCATCAGTTTAGAAAAGGGGATTTTCCCTAAAAGGACTTCCAGTTGACATGGCTGTGCCAGTCCAACTTCACAACTTTACAATGCAGAGCAAGACAAAATTCTGAGACTAACTCCCCGTTCATCCATAATAACCTTCATTTTAATTCCTTTTCTTTGCCATCTGTTTTGTAAGCCTGGAGAGTTCACATTTTCAAGCTTTTACCTAGAACCAGGAACTTTCCTCATAATAAAGAAAACTGAGATTAATGTATTATTTACTTACCTTCAGAACATGGACTTTATAAAAACACCAAACTATTGCAAGACTCACGATAAAATGAACAGTACAGCTAAGCACATCAACTTTCTCAAAGCTACAGACAGAACAAGATGTTGCCTAGAACTACAGAAAGTTGCTATGGGCAAGGCATATCTACTTGTTTGCCTATGTCAGCAAAATTCATACAGAATAGTCAGATTTATAGACTGCCGGATCTTCCTGATCTCACAGTATTCCAAAAGCAGCACCACTGAAATGAGCTAGGTACAGTGCTTTTCTCTCTTCAGTACAGAGAAGAGAACTAAGCCTAAAATAAGGGACGTTATCTCACACTCAAATTTCTTGTGCAATAAGGGAATTTCTCTTTCAAGCTCTATCAAGCTTATGGCTATTTTGGATCATTCCTATGCCTACTGCAATAGCAGACAAATGTACAGTGGTAGCCTAACTGCATGACTCAGATTTTTGTGACTGCTTTTTCCAAGGCTTTTCCCCTTCTCTTCTAACACCACAGCAATGCTTAACGCGTTTAGTGGAGGAGAGAGCGTCTAGAAAAGGAAACTTGGTGGGCTTCTAAGGTTCTATTTTAAACAGCCCCCATAAAAAGGTACAAAACTCAAAACAACTTGAAACACACCAAAGGCTGCGTTTTGAGATCACAGTGTTGTGTTTGTAACTTCACAGAACATCTGAAGCCAAGTTATCAGGCCACCGTGATGCATGCTAGGAGTAAGTTACAATATGAGCAGCAACCATGTCTTAAGATATGTTAGTTAGCACCTTAACAAACTTCAAGAGGACTTTTCAGTCACATTCGGATAACTTATCTGAGTGAACATAACTAAGAAAGCATAATTCTTTGGCTCACCAGAAGAGAGCCTCTTACTAGTGGCTCAGCAACAAGGCAACTGTTGACCTTTAACAATTTATTCATATTTCTGCCTGGGGATAAATTGTGGGTATATATTTATACACACACACACACACAGACACACACTTATAATCCTTGTACCATTTAACCAGATTACACAAAAAATGTTCCCCAAGGGAAACAAGATAAAACCACAACATTTATTGTTTGCAAATGTGGCCACAGAAACCTCAAGTGTGCACACCATGCAGCTTTAACTCTTGTGCCCTGAGGAATTCTACTAACTACTGCTCTGTAATTTATAGGTATAGGAGTGGAGGGGAGATCTCATGTTCACCATTTGGTACTGATATCTCTGAAACTAAATTCAAGTAAAGAAAGGGAATGCCCTTGTCCAAAGGAAGGCTACTTTATTTTCCTTGGTTTAGATCCCAGGGCCAGGTTTAATCAGCAGTGCAAGTGCAAGTACCCTACTACTGTTCTGCCCAGGTACTTCCAACAGCTGAGGTTACTAAATAGAGAGGTTACTTCTACAATCAGAGGCTCAGCCCATTCAACCTCGTTTGACCATTTTGGTGAAATTTCAGCATTTTGATGAAATAGCTGAAATGCCAAAAATGCTAAATAAGCACCATTTCAGTTTGGGTTTTCAAAAATCACTCAAACCAGACACCTGTTCAGTCAGAGCTGTATTAAGGTCACAGCTTATTTTGCATAGATCACAGAACAGTACTGATCAGATAACAGCATTTGCTTACAGCTAATCTCTAGCTGCATTAGAAGGGGGGGGGGGGGGCGGGAAATGGGGGACAGTTTATCACAACACCAGTGACTTGAGGTAGAATTAAATCCATGTCTTTTTTCTTTCATCCAAAGCATTGGGCCATTTTTCGGTGAGTAATCACTGAAAGTGATACACAGTGAAGTAGCCTGACTTTACAACTACATACAACAATTTTTCCTAGCATAATATTAACCCATGCCCAGGTCTTGTAAGCCCCATCCTGTCAGCCACTGCCTTCTCCATACAAAGAGTAAGAGGAACTTCTCTACGTATTCATTTTAGGATTAAAATACTTCCCAAAATTTTGGAGATAGGAATTTTTGTCCCTTTTTCAGAACATCCTTGATATGGATACAGAAATCAGGGAGTCATGTAAATAACTACTTTGGAGCGACTAATTGATCAATTTTGAAGAGTGCTATGGTTTGAAATAAGGTTTACCCAACAGCAACTCTTTCATTTCTAGTGGAATTCCCTGTTACACTTTTTGTCCTTTCCACCATAAATACTCTTCAGGATCAATACTGGTCCTTATTTCTTCTGTATTTACTATGTTTCCTTTCTTTATGGCACCTTTTTATTACCTTCAGCTTTGATCACCACATATGTAGTTGCTATTAGAGCTGATGTATACGGTGCCTGCTTTACTTTTGCTGGTGTCCACCTTTTTGTCAATTATGAATGCGCCCATCCTTTAGGTGAACAGCACAGTTCATCCTAACTGGGATCCACTCCTAGCTTCCTCCTGCCCTGCAAGGCCAGTAGCCCTCTGAACCTGGGGTGCCTTTCTGCTACCAGAGCATTTGCACATGAACTCTGGGTAGCACATAAAGCAGAATTACATTAGTGTCTATCTATTTATTTTGTTTTTACATCTGCCCTTTTACTTAGCTCAAGCCTTTGTATTTCCATAAATGCCTGTATCTGCACAGTCATTTTAAATCACCCCCCTTTGCTAAGTTTGTAATTTTCTTCTCTTCATTCCCTTTTTACCACTATCTCCAGATTATCAGATTTCATATTTAATTCAGGTTTATTTAAATTCATATTTAATGTCAATTAACTTTGATTTTAGCAATAAGGCTAACTCCTGTTTAGTCTGGTTTTTTTGTAGATAAATAATACCTTACAAAAACCAGTGTTTAGAGGAAAGAATCTAGCAAAAGTATCTAACTAACTAACAGATTAGAAACTTCCCTGAATACTAACATCTTTCTTCAGTACAAGTCTTTAAAACGGTTTAAATAATTTGCACACACTTTGATGACATTTTGGTCTTGAAGTATTTATGCCACCTCTCTTTGGACTTCAGCATCCACAGTGCTGGAGGCAGACACCTATAACACTGCCAGAGGATCTGGTGTCCCACAGATAGTTTGTGACACCTTCTTCTGCAGCTCCATAGGCAGCTATTAAATGTATGCGACTTGTGTACCTTAAGATACACCACTGCATGTCTTAAACCACCTACTTTCACTCAGCTCATGCTACAGCCTCACATACACCATGCTCCCTTTCATTTCAATTACCAGGGAAAGACATATTCAAGACAAATGTGCCTAGTGCTTCACTGTGCTATAGGACAACCAAATCGCTGTGACAAAAGACTGAGAGGAAGGAAAAGAATTTAAAATTACACAGGAAGATAAAACATCAATCACTTTTCTTATTCTATTCACACAAATATCTTTCTCACCAAGAAAACTTGGAGATATAAGTAACAAAATAAAGAAAGGAGTACCAACTAGTAATTAAAAAAAAAACATATTTGCAACATGGATTTAGCCACTGACATCTGGAATGCACCATGAGCCTGACTCATGTGTCTCAGTTGATTACATGGGAAACCATTGGCAAAATACCAGTAACTGTAATATGAAGGACACAATCAACAGTGTATTGTGTCAAAGCGTTCACTTAGTACAGTGGAAATGCAGATAATTATGGCTGAGACTTGAGAAAAGAATCCTCTTGAAAAGATTAATTGCAATGACTCTGGCCCTTCTCTTGCAGTAAGGCCATTCAGATGTTTAACCAAATCATCCTCATTTCTGAGGCTTTACTGAACATTTTGATGCGAGAGTTTTCAACTCCTGTCTCAAGCTTGCCAGTCAACAGCTTTCTTCTACCTGAGGGACAGATGAGTCAAATGCCACCTGCCTCAAAAGGTGAATCTTTTACTGTCTCTAATAATCAGCTAGAACAGTTAAAATCAGAGTAAAATTACTTGAAATTTTATAGTGGGATAAAGATTCCACTAGCACTTTTGCCTGTAACCTGGATATCATTTACAAAAAATGTTTAACAGTAATAAAGGTTTAATTATCATGAAAGAGGATGTAAATGTGTTGACTTTATATATACTCCTCTTAAGAAGTAGCTCTCAGTGGCATCAGAACTGCCTGAGGTTTTTAAACATGCCTATTATAGAGCATCCTCATGCAAGTTTGCCAGATTTTTCTGACTCAGCTTTGGCTGGAGTTGTTCATTTATTCCCAGAAGCCTTCCAGCTTACTATAAAACATGTGCTTGTTTAATGCTTGTGACAAGCTGAAAGTTCACAGCAAGCTGTAGTGTGAGAGGTAGCAGATCCTAAACATCTAACTGCAAGAAAGCAGGCCGTGGTGGCCTTGCACAATGCATTCGTCTTTTTTTCTTTTATTTTTAGCTTGGTTTCATAACTGTTACTTGTGAGTACAAAAATCACCTTGCTTTAGATCTCTGTCTTCAGTGTCTTCTCTAGCAGTTTTTAAACTCAGCAACTTCAATCCTGGATAGTTCCTTCAGGTTTCCTGAAAACAGGAGTTAGCTGGAGGATGCAAACTATACTAATGCCTCCATCAAAAGAATACCATCATGAGAGCACATCCTTGCTCATCAAAGAGTCCACTCAGGAGACTGACCTCAAGACACTAAAGCACAGGAAAACAGATTTAATTAACTTTGCTGCTTATAGAAATCTTTGTTTTAAATGCACTTACTACTCTTTCCTCCTGTCCCAAACCAAAGGACATTCACTTAATTGCCTCTCCACAGCCCAAACCACAGCAAAGAAACACAAGCTTCAGCATCTAGAGCACAAGAGAGAAAAACAGTGTTTGCCAGAGCTGAATTCAAATTTAACGTTGTCCTTGGGTGCTAAGAGGGACACACATCCACGGAACAGTTCTGCCTTTCACAAACCTGCCAAAACTTTGGCCTCTGCCTCCCCCCTCCCTCCTGCCAGTTGCCCTGTACCATGGCAAGGCTCCATTAATCACCCCATTCCTGGTCAACAAGGGCTCCTTCCCCCTCACTACCTCTCTCTCTGGAGGCATGATGGTAAACTGGGTGAAAACCTGGGACAATATCTTTAAGACAGCTGAAGTCCTCTGATTGAGCTCTGTGCTAGTGAAAATTCTCCCATTCTCTTTTTCTTCATGTTCTAAGCAGAAGTTAGCATTAAACAGTAACCTTTGAGGGAAATCTCACCACCTATGTTTGTGTGTTGTGTTGACCAAGACCTGCATCAAATTACAAATACACCTGAGGGAAGAGAAGCTTTTCTGTCTCTCGTTCATTTCCTCTGGATTACAAAAATACTATAACATTTGAGACAAGATTCTCTCTGTCAGTGATGAACATGCCATCTCTAATGTTTTGCTGCTCCTTTTTAGTGCCAGGGGAATCAAGGACCAGTGAAACTCACAGAGAGCTACAAAACGAACCACAGTAGAGATGTACAGAAACCAGCAGATGGAGACTAACTTGTTTAGGGTCACAATGGTCGTGGTAGCCCAAGGGAGGGGATGGAAAGGGCCCTGGGATTAATGGCAGTGTGCAACAGCTCCTTCAGACTGCAGAATAGAGGCTTCAAAAATGTCACACTTACTGTATAACAGAGTCAGTCTGACAGCTGACACAACTTATTTTATGGAGATATCTTGCTCACAAGTTAAAAATCAGCAGGAAAGCAAGCTGGAAGGAATAATAAAGCAGGCATGTAATGCTGAATATCTCTCTGCTTGCAAGCCACTCAGAGTCACTTCCCCTGTCTTTCAGCAGTGCTGCAGTACAGCTTGAAATGGCTCAGAGCTTGACAAAAATGAAAGTCAAGCTCTTTGGCATGTGGCACCTGACCCAGGGAGACCTCTCTCCCCAAAGCAGCCAGCTTTCATCACACATGAAGAAAAGAACACTTGGTATAACCAAAAGCAGGGTATATTACAAGATCTATGATTACCACAAATGTTTCTGTTTCTGGAAGCATTTATAAAATTTCTGTTCAGGTTGCGGTCTGATAGATCCCAGACTTTCTCTTTTAAGCATTTCCATTTCAGCAGAGAAATCGTCAAGTTAAATAAATATATGCTTTTCAGGTTACAAATTTGTTTAGGATAGCTACACGTCACAGAGGAGCTATTTAAAGGCCTAAGGAAAAGATATTTGCATTTGTTCTTGGCGGTGAGTTTGGGTTTTGGTTTTGCTTTCCTTTGGGTTCTTTGCGTGGGCATCCTCAATATTGCCACTTCCCAATTTACATAACCATTATCTTAAATATAGGTGGTTTGTATAGGATTGTGTTATGTTTTTATTCTTTTATTTTGGTTACAATAAATAAAACAATACACGGTCACCCTGAAAAATAAGGATAAAAAGGAATGTAAAAGCATATACAGGGAAACAAGAGGCAGTGATGGTTAATTAGGGATGGAGTAATAATGAAAGGAGATCAAGTCACAAGCTGTTCATGGTAACCACTATGAAACCATGTAAACATGTAAATACTGGAACACAACTAAAAAGACAGCCGGCTTAATTAGTCCTAGAATGAGAGGAGCTGGCTTTTTTATGTTTAAAAAAAAAAAATACACGCTTCCTCCTGAAACTTCAAAATACTTCCCAGAAATGAGGCCGTGCCTGGGAATTGCCTATGGAGCGGGAGGATTGCAGTGCCCTCCCGTGGCCGCAGCGCCCGCTCTCCGCAGGCTTGTCGGCCAGGGAGGGGGCTCCTGCCCGGGCTTTTCAGAGCCTCTCCTCTTTCCACCTCCGCTACAACAGCAGGTGACAGCTGATACGCTAACCCTGCAAAAACCGCCTGCTCTCTTCTAAAGGCGCACGTTGGTCAGAGTTCCTAATAACTAATAATTAATAATAACTAATAATTGATCGATTTTTACTCCCTCCAGGATCAGGTCAGAGTGTTGGCACCTGACAGATTCTCATACAACGAGCTGACGCTGTTCTGAGCAACAAAAACCACTGCCACAGCTTCAGTCAGCATGAGGGTGCTGACTGTGCAGATGGGACACAGGATGAGGGCTACGAGAGCATGCTGCAGGAGTGTCCAGAGAAATAGTCACACAAAGCTTCAATACGGAGGGTCCAGCACACATGCATGCATTTCACTTTTTACAGACTTCTTAATAAAAATCGCCAAACATAGGCCTGGAATCATACAGGAAACATAGAAAAGGCTTTTGGCTAATCTGTGTCAGGATGTCTGCTAGGCTGTACTGTGCTAATTTCATTTGTGCGGTTCAGTCTTCAGAGATGTAGCGAGGAATATGAGACATTTAATCCCGAGGCCACATATTCCAGTAAGTATTCTTCTTTCCTATGTAAAATTTTGTTTGCCTACTTAATCCTTTCATTTCCCATGGAAATATTCTATATCCTTCTACTTTTTTGGTGTTTTAATCTTTCACATACACACAGTAACCACTCTGCTTTTTGGTCTTAGCACAGCCAAGGCAAACATCACCATATACTTCTGGCTTTCCAAGTAAGAAGGTACACAGAGTCAATTGAACCTAAACCCTGCGATGGTCCTAAGGGCCCAAGACTGCTTGCAGCATTTTAGCAAATTTATTTATACTCAGATATTTTCTAGTGGGTCCCTAACTCAGAGGCTCAAGACTTTTTCAGGAAAGCAAAAAGAAAAGTTCCTAATACTCTACTTTGAAACAACAGGGACTGAGAAACACCTGCACTTATAGACACACATTTAAACATGGCAGTAGTGCGTGTGTGCGTGAAAATTCTTCATTTCTCCCCTCAAAAACAAATAGCAATGTTTTTTCCATAAGTATCCCAGATTAATGCAACTGAATTCAAAGCAATGCTTTCCCCTTCTCAACTGGAAGACAAGCCCATAGCTTTCAGTGCTGCTAGAGAAGTAATTAGAAGTCAGATGACAAAGAAACATATTAAGATCCCTTACTGCACACTGAATAACAGTAACTAAGGTTTATATTCTCAGTCATGGGAATTGAAATTTTGGGAGATCATAATTGCAAGTGTGGAGACTGGGACAGCTTATTAACACAATTAAGTTTCTTACGTAATCACAACTTTTTCTTTTTCTTTTTTTTTTGTAATCTCCATTCTAAGGTGCTGTGCTCAGAGACCTTTCCTATACTTATATTTATACCCTCACAATTTGGCAATATCTCTAAAAAGCTATTAGAGTTGATTCTGAGTGATATACAAAGCACACACACAAACCAAACACTGTTATATTTTTCACACACAGGTGAAAATAAAGTATAAGTGTCAAGCTAGATTATTTTGACCTAAACAATTTTTTCTTCCCACCAGCAAGGTTGCTGACCTACAGTTCCATCCTGATCCTACAAGAATGCCAAGATCTCTTCTCTCTAAGAAAGCCACATCTTTTACAGTTTTTAAAACAAAAATATCCAACTCTAATACAGTAAGTAGAAATCATTTTACCAAACTTTAGCCAGCTAAAAGTTGGCCTTCAAGTTTAAACTGTCTGAGCTCCCTCTGTAGTCAGCAAACAGAAGTAGCCAATCTTAACATGGGTTGAATAAATCATCTTCTGGGATACTTAAGTAGGAAGCCTAGATTCTTAATGGTCTAGATGCATAACTTTGATACATATTAATGTAAGCCAATACATACATATTACAGAAATTTATGCGGCTTGTGGTAAGTTACTTCTTCTTGGTTTTTCATCTTTTGCTCCCTCTCCCTGTCTCTTCCCCAACCCATCTCCAATTTCCTCAGCTATTTTTATGTTTCACTTCTTGTCTTTTCTCTGCAGTTCTTGCTTTCATATCCAACTTCCAGTCCTTCCTGTTCCAAGATCTCCTTTGCTCTCTCCCTTCCTTTTTGAATCTCCACATACAAATCATTCACTCCCTGCCTCCTACTTCGAAGTACCCGCTACTCTACCCTCTCTATTCCTCTATCCCAGTTGCTTAAGGTTTAAGGTCAAGAGAGTGATCAAGCAGCAGCTTTGTTACACAGATGGGGTAGGAAGAAAGCAGAGGGAACAGTAGTATCTGTTAAAGATCAGTTTCTCCTTCTGTTGAGAGCCAAGAAGAGACTCAGGACTGAGCCTGCTTGCACAGCTACCAATCAGTAATTTAATCAGTAAAATCTCTTGCTTGACAAAATGGTGATCCTTCACCAAATCTAATGTAGTTGCAATTAAAGAAGACATGTGGCTTTGGATGTGTTAAGTTTGTTCTCAAATTCCTCATGCCAAAAGACCCTGAGTAAACATAAAACGTCTGCTTCTCTGGCATCTTTAGTTGTATAAACCTTGTTTACATAAATCTTGCATGGCTGGGTGGACCAGCAATCAAAATTGTGCATTTCAGGAGGGCACCAGATATCAGCTTGCAGGCAGATCAGGAAGTCAGGAATAAGATACTCTTCCTGTAGTAACTCACAGAATACAGTTACAACAGCTGAAAAGGAAGGAAATGATTAAATATTTTTTTCACTAAAAACCCAAGTCTGCTGGAGCAGGATGTAATTTTAAAGCAAAAAAAAAAGTTATAATAAAAATTAGTTAGAAATGGAACAGAATTTGTTTATTCCTTCTGGTTTATGAATATATTGTAGTTCAGGGTCCTTCCCCCCCACACACTTCCCTCAATACAAATTAAACTCTTAAAACAGGAACAGCCAACCTTTGGGTAAATGGTCACAGCTTCAGTGAAACTTTTCTCAGGATCTCCAGAACCAGTTTCAGAGGGATATCTTCTACCTTCCCATAGCAACTCATTTGTATATCACAACAAGCAATCCCATAGTAAACAGTGTGTGCATTGCAAGGGGGGAGAGAAAGGCTGAACAGGAGGAAGAAGGCGGCAATATGGGACTCATTTTCCTTTATTTTTCTCTGACAAAACTGTCGTGGCCAGGTGTTAGACCTAATTAAAGCATACAGAAGACTTTCATATTTGTTTCCATGGCTATTTGCCTTCACCTACCGCTACCACAGGGTTTGGTTAGGGCAGACTACATCACATACAAACGGTGAAGAACCAATACAGTCTTCAGTGGCCCTATACCAGTGTAACTCTGATGTTCCCTTTTCTTCTTTTGGTAATTAGCCTTAATTATGATAGATTAATCACGAGCTGAAGTGTTGGAAAACATATTGTGGAGCTCTTCTTAGGATTCATTTGCCTTCATCCACTTCTCCACAAGCCAGTCTTTCTCAGACTTCATTTGCTCTGTTTTCACATGGTGCTTTCTAGTACAACTAGACGGATGGCCATTGAACTGGCTCTCAACCCACCAACCCACCCACTATGTCTATCTGGAATTTGAGCAGGGAAGGGGAGCAAATAAATGAAAAATATAATTTCCGTATCACATAGCGAGAGGCCACAGCATATATAAGAGAGTCCTAGGTGCAAGTGTGCATGGTAATTCCAAATGGCCCCATGTGGCCATGTTTGGTTGCAGGGCTTCCCACTCTGTCCTAGTGCTGGACCCATGCTGGCCAGAATCGCTGGCTGCTGCTACTACCACACCCCCTTGGTTTCATAAGAAAAGGACAACGTTCTCAACCCACACCTCCTTCCCAGCACTGGAAAACTTTCACCACCAGCAATGCATGTTGCAAACAGATACCACAGCTATTCAGGAAGATCCAGATCAGTAACAGTGGTAACAATCAGAAGGGCAAGGACCAATAATAGAGAGGCCTTTCCTAATGAAAGGTCTGGGGTTGATGTTCTGGCTCCAGTAACCCAAGCAGAGATTTGCTACCCTGGGGGAGTCAGGATTTCCCTCCCTTGATCTTTGTACTTGTCTTCTAGATAGTTTTGACAGGGCTAAAAAGTAAAATAATTCTCATCTTGAAAATTATTTTTGCACCTTGATAAACACCTGTCCTTTCAGATGGTCATAACACTAGGAAAATGTGTGCCACATGCACTGAGGCAGAAAAAGCCAGGGGGAAAAAGCCAGAGCACTTCTTTGCTGACATTGATTATTCAGCTCCCAAGGACAGTGTTTCAGGAACATACAATAAATGCAGTAAACGCCACCAAACTGCTGCACCAAATTTTTCCTTAAGTCTCTCAGAAAGCAAGACATTATGTTGCCTTTTGCACTTTTTGCAATTGACAGCACCATATTGTCTCAAAAGCCTGAACTCTCTTCCTGGTTAGAGCACTACAGCTAAACCCAGTTAGCCTCATGCTGTCTGTACAGAATGAAAATATGTCCCTGTGAACTTACTTCTGGATGCACTCTGCCAGTTATGTTTGCAACCTATGATTTTTGCTACATCCTGAGAGTTTTATGTATCTGATGCTGCAATTACCAACTTTTTCTTCCTCTTGCACTTCAATCTGAGGTCTCAGATGTCATGCATTTGGCTCAGAAGAAGACTCTCTCTACAGCAAGGCTTCCGTTTTTCCCACACTCTGCACAGTATTCAACTGTGAGAACTAGGCTCGCAAGTATTCCACAGCTCACGATGTTATGTCCCAGTTAAACATTTTCGTATGTGATTTAAAAGAAAAACAAAACAGGTTATAATCTCATATGTAGATTTGTACTTTGTCCTAATGTCATCTGCTTCTCTTGTGTAGGTTTTTGCATTACATCTTTCCAGTCAATAAAAAGAGGTCAGTCAGTGGAAGTCAGAATAAGTGTGCCTCAAAATATACATAGTCCAGCAGCCCATGAGACTATATTATCATAAATACTTTGAGGTGCTCTTCCAATATCATGGCCAAGACGCACAGTTACACTGGGTACAGTATTTTTCTCAATCCTCCAGTCTCTGTGTGCCTCTGAGGAATGTACAGCATGACTTCAGCCAAAGGAAGGAAGCTCCCTCTTAGGCAAAAAGGTCCTGTAAGAATTTCTAACCCATGTAAGCAAAGACCATACCCCAGAGTCATTCCACTAGTGATTTAGACACTACCAGATCTATTTGATCTAGCCACTGCTAACACTGGACATACTGCAAAAACTGTGAAGGAAACACTCAGTGAGTCCAGACCTCTCCAGCAGCAAGGCAGCCTTTTAGCAGGACTTTTTGGGAACATGGTTTTGGATGTTGGCATCCTAGCTCCTCAAGTTAAATACCTGAGGTTTGAAAGTTAGTTGAAAAGTCTCTCCAAAAGAGTAGGCTATAAGCCAAGCAAGGTGGACAGATGAAGTATTAACTGCTGCTGCAAGTATCATTTTAATCTGTATGTGACACACATACAGAAAGTTCTTCTTACATGGTGGGACCAGAAGATGGATAGATGGGTTTCAAAATCATTGTTATTATTATTATCAACAGCAGCAGCAGCAACAACTCACCATGTAAAAGGTACTTGGATTTCTAATCCATTGCATCCCCAACACCAACACATATACCCTGAGAGAGTTAGAATAGCGTTCTCCTATAGTTTCATTTAAGAATAAGATACAAAATCCAACATCTTGATGCTGGATGTTGCTGCTGAGGTTTCTGATTTGTAAGTCTGATATTCAGTTGTCCTGGTTTCGGCTGGGATAGAGTTAATTTTCTTCCTAGATGGTATAGTGTGTTTCGGATTTAGTGTGAGAACAATGTTGATAACACACTGATGTTTTAGTTGTTGCTAAGTAGCGCTTATCGTAAGTTAAGGACTTTTCAGTTTCCCATGCTCTGCCAGCAAGCAGGTGTGCAAGAAGCTGGGAGGGAGCATAGCCAGGGCAGCTGACCTGAACTAGCCAAAGGGATATTCCGTACCATAGAATGTCATGCTCAGTATATAAACTGGGAGGAGTTGTCCGGGAGGGGCAGATCGCTGCTCAGGCATCGGTCAGCAGCTGGTGAGCAACTGCATTGTGCATCACTGGTTTTTTTCTTGGGTTTTCTTTTTTTTTTTTCTTTTTTTTTTTTGTTATATTCCTTTTCATTACAATATTATTACTATTATATTTTTATTATTATTATTGTTAGTATTTTATTTTACTTTAGTTATTAAACTGTTCTTATCTCAACCCATGAGTTTTACTTTTTTTCAATTCTCCTCCCCAACCCACTGGGAGGGAGGAGGAGTGAGCGAGCTGCTGCGTGGTGCTTAGTTGCTGGCTGGGGTTAAACCACGACATCAGTATAGACATTATATACCACACTATTTGGGGTATACTCTAGAAAACAAATAGCTAAGCTAAATCTAGGACACATGTACGGAAGCATATGAGCTCAATGCAAAGATCTTCCTTCACCACTGAGTGATACATCCCTCTTCTGTCATTACCAAAAACTACAGTCACTACTGCTGCATTAGTCAGTCAACCTCTGCCTTTTTTCATGCAAATGACTGAGACAGCACAGAAAAAGGACACAATATGAGGCTAAACCAGGTCCCTATAAGGACTCTATTATTCTTCAGTTGTTCTTCTCTATACTGAATCTCTGAACCATCACAATGTTTTCATTTATTTAGAGTTTCCAGAAAAGAAAAAAAAACAACTCAGGAAAAAAGCCAATAACCCATCTTACTAACAAAGCAGTAACACTTTACTGGCCCTCCTTTCCTAAGTAATTTGATTTTTACATCCATTAAGAACTTATCTTCAATGGAAGCATGATGAAGTAAATAGTCACTATGTGTCTTGCTGAACACCCTGAACATTTCTGCAGCTCCTACACTCCATTAGATCAATATTTAGTCTACAAGAAAGAGCATACATGAAAAATAGCTTACACAGAGCAGGCAAAAGTCATGTGGAGCGTGACAATGCACAGCCTAGAATTGTTTAGATATTAAATATTTTTTCAGCATGCTTTTTTGTGTTTTCTTTTTAATATGTAACTTACAGCAAAATTATCCCCCCTCAAATAAGAAAACAGTATTAATATTTGGATCAAGTGAGATTTAACTATAAATTCCTCTGCATTCCAGAATCCAATTATCCCCTCAGCTAAAAGGATGGTATAAGGGGTGGAGTGGGGGTGGGAAACCACCTATGTAATACGATTTCTAAATTTTACCTTATATACTGAGGGCAGTCAGATTTCTTAGCATCTAAGAGAATATGATTCACAGCTCAATGTCCAGCTTGCAAGTTTTTTTAAAATCTGCAAGTATTTTCAGAAGAATGCTTTCAATGCACTCTGATTTTCATAGAGTTTAAGGCCACAATATGAAAGTAATTAGAAGTGTAAGTCTTCCAGTGACACCAGTAATATTTTTCAGCTTTCTATTTTTAGGATTTCTTGGCAAGGTTTCCTCTCTAATCCTGGCTCCCAATTTCTATGTAATGGCCCAAACTGCCAACAGGATTTCAGAGGAGGAATGCCTTGTGGCAATTTTTTCCTGACTTATTACAGGAAGGGCAAAATGTGATTCTCCCCCCACCGTTAGCCAAAAACAGAGGTTCAAAGAATTTTCAAGAATCCAGCAGCCAGCAGTCCATTCATCTGTGTCAAATCCCTGTGAATTGATGCTTATTCAAGTTGGGATCCCAGCGTCATACCACAAACTCCCAACTGAAATCTTTCTTCTCAGTAAACAGAGACTGAAAATGCACTTTTCATATTTGCCCTGTGTCAGTGTTTGACAGGTATAAGCCAGGTTTTAGTTTGCAGTCACATCCGAGATACAAAAGTGTTGAAGGCAATAATTCAATTAAGTTGATCTTTAGCTTTAAAAAGTTATGGTGATAATTGATCAAAACACTGAAGATAGCACTGAAATGCAACTGCGGTAGTATTAACAAGGATTCTTGCTATTTATTTATTCCTCGCTTTTATTTTTTGTGACAAAGTATAATACATACATTTCTTAATGAAAATTTCTACATTATGTGGAAGCAACAGAGAGAATATGAATATTTAAAGGACATTATTAAATCTACCGTGTATTTCATAACAGCTACCACTTGAAAGTATTTTGTGCACAATTGTAGCAAGGTTAATCATTCTTATCCTGTTTTCTCATTCTCAACATGTTTCAGTAAAAAGTTAAGATTATATTTTTAAATCTTGTGAGCCAGTCGTTTGCAGCTAACTTTATCTGAGTTGGAATTAAAAGGAGTTTAAAATAATTTAAACTGAAAATACTGTTCTCTGCTGAGTTCCATGTAATTAATTTTTCCATCTAATGCCCTCCAATATTGCTGAAACCACTTCAGGTTTGCTAAGTTTTTGAATGACATTCCAATGCTGTTACACTGACAACTTCAATAGAGCTGCAAAACCCAAGAAGCAGCAAGCATTGCTGGAGTCTCAGTCAGAGCTGCCTACGGCTCAGCGTCCGCCCTTCTAGAAGAGCCTCTGCCTCTCAAGATGGGGGCCATCCACAATGAAACCAAGCACTTGGTTCTGGTCAATTAATTCTACATTTTAATGAATATTTAGCATCAATGGCCTTTCAAGATGGATTGCAAGGGAGAAATGAGATGAATAAGGAAAACATCTTTTTGCTTTCAAAACAGTATTTTTCCATTTCTCCTTTTATGGATGTTCAGTGCATTCACTGATCCCAGCTGATACATTAAAAACATGCTCCTTCTTCTGTGGGGAAAACAGCAAAATGTCATGGTTTGGTGACACAGAGGCTACCCCATCACTCTTTTTGAGGGTTCTGTCAGTGTTCCTTTTGTCTAGACCCTCACATCTTCAGAGTCTTCATGCTACATGTGTAAATGCATTCCTAAATAGGAATTCTTTCGAAATGAGGGCTGAGGAAAGAAAAGCCATCCCCATACTGTTCTGACATGGCTCCACAGCGAAGAACACTACAGCTTTTGCCTTCAGATCACTGGTTTTAAAACACTGCAACCCACAAACCCTAAAATCCTGCAAGTTTTGTTCAGTTTGAGCCAACAGATTCTCTTCTTTTCCCAGGCGGCGACACACTTGATGCAACTAAAACTACCAAGAAGTCAATGGGAAATAAGTTAGGACTGACTCAGGGAAAAGTTATGGCTCAAACATCTCCTAAGCAGTTAACAGAAGACACGCTTTTGTGTCAGAGTAATGGCAAACCTCAGCTTCCTCCTACTCAGGCAAGTTACAACCACAGCGACCTCAGGGCAACAGATCAGCCACCAGACTTCCCTCTGTATGACTTCAGCCCTCCTCAAGTTAGCACTGCCACTGGTGCCATGGTGCTGGAAGAGCTGAGTGAAGTGCTATACTCACAATCATTATTTTCATGTGAATATAGTTCTTCTGACAGTGCCCATCAAAAACACACATGTACAAAGGAGAAGTTTCCCCTGCTCAAGCACAAAGGCAAGAAAAAACTGTTCCAAATACCTTAAAGACAGGCTAAAAATACAACCCTTTGTTTAACTGCCCACCAAAATTACAGCTGTATGAAATCCAGGTCAAAATCCCCAGGTTGAACTCACTCATCTTCTGTATCATCTTTCTTTCTCTCTCGCACATGCGTGCATGCACACACACCCCCACATCTAGGTCCTGGTGCCACTGTGCACATGCTTAAATTAAGCCCTTGGACCACTGCACTCAAGACCACAACGTGACCAGCCCGTCGCTGAAGCACCATACTGAATACATGCACTGAAAACCCATTAACTGACATTGCAATAAATCTACAGAGAGCCTTCATAAATCGTATGGGGAGCCTTCAAGGACAAAGACCCAAATGGTTTTAATTTCCCTCTAAGTGATAGCCATAGTTAATACCAGATTTGGCAGGAAGCAGGCATTCCATGCCCGTTGGGCTTACACGGACATGAAAAAGAGTTTATGTTTGACATTTGCTTTAAAAACATAATGAAAACCTTTTGCTCTTTCAAGTCCCAAACTTGCATTAGTTTCTGAGAGTCTATTACTTTAAAAAAGGATTTGTTGGCTCTGATTGCTTGGATAACTGACAAAAAAGCATTAGGAGTAGGCTCTTCTTTAGTGTTCTGTAGCTGGATGACAGAGAACAGGGAGCAACAGAAACAAGATGCTGAACAGCACATTCACTCTCTGTCCCCCTTACAACTGTTTTTGATAAATAAGAAGTGGCTTATGACATCAAGCTCTGAGTCATCACTGGCAGCTCTCCATCAATTAACAGAAAGGAAAGAAAATGTAGTATTTCCACATATCGCCCCAGTTCTCTCCACGTGTTTTCTCCCTGAGTGTCCCATACAGCCGTCTGCCTGGTGTCCTGGTGGCACAGCCAAACAGTATGGCAAGTACTGGTAACAGTGAAGATCCAAAAGCAACAGCTCATTTTCCATCAGCTGTGCTCCACATTCCTGCCAGACATGTAATGAAGGGATAACACCTCCACAGTGTTAGATGCATTTGGGGTAGGTCAGAGCTGGGAAGGTTTGTGGATGACAGTCTTCTCGGGGCAGAAGGTACAAAAGGGCCAAGGCCAGCTAGTTGCAAGAACCAGAAGCAGCAGTTTAACAGAGCTCTTGCAAGTCCTACAGTCAAAACATAACCAACCTGGTCCTTCCATCCTGAAATCTATATGGGAACTAAAAAGATACGTCACAGCTCCTGAAAAAAATGGCTGACCACACCATGTATGGTAAGGCAACATATATAAAGGCGTAATTCAACTGTTAAAAATAATGACCTAAGGAAAGGAACAGCTCTGTGGTGTGCCCTAGATCCATCATGATCATGACTTATTGCTTTATGTTGCATTACTTAAAATTAATAAACCACCAGTTTAGCCATGTGGTCAAATACATTCTGGGGTTCACAGGTAACCTGAGATATGAATAACAACCAGTGTAGGCATGTGAATACAGTCACACATGTACTCTCACATGTACACATGCAGATTATGTGCTGCATTTTGTAAAAATATGTATTAATTTTTTTTAAAACCTAAACTCTTGCTACAGAAACTGCTCATATTCATACCCAGGGAGTAAAGGTGCAATTAGGATTATCATTACAACTTAAGCATCCAAGAAGTGACAGAGAAGTCCTAGCTTTGGTGACTTTGAAGGGGATCTGGGACATCAGTAACTTTTCTTGAAGCCCACAGGGTCCAAAAGGGTTTTAGAAAACAGTAACTCACCTCAAGGTGACTCTTACATTATCAGCTCTCCTTATATTACCAGCTGGCTGAGGTTGGAAGCCAGAAAAGACTGGGATGGAATAGGGGTTGGCTCTTCCTCAGAGAGGGAGTAACTTCCATGACCAGCTGGACCAGGGCCAGCACAAAGATCTACAAACCAAGTAGAGCGGCATGACAAATCTGTGGATTAACAGCAGCATTGTCAGGGAGCAAGGCATGCTCAAAGCTGGTCATCACATGGGATTTGGGAATGAACTCTGTTTTCAAAAGCCAATTCCGAAATACCAGACTGAACCACCTCCTGACCATCATGATTTGAAGTGGTGATCCTTGACATAGCGAGCTCTTGAGGTTTGTAAGAGTCCTTACAAGAAAATGTACTGGATGGCTGATAATAAGTAGGAATCTCAAAGATTTTGAGATAAACTTCACTTTACCCTATCACCCTAAAGACATCTTCCTTTAGTTTTATGAGTGTGTGTTATAAAACGAAACAGGCCAGGAATGAATGAGAGTACCTATTCACTTCAGTTAGCTCTGTCTTCATTCAATTTTTTCTCCCCAGATCTGGAGCAGCTCTGATAAACAATAGTGGCAGTTGACTCTCTAAAACATTTCACATCCATGTTATTTGTGATAGCTGAAACAGCTATTTATGTGCTTAATCCAAAAAGGAAGATCCACAAGGCAGTGGTATTTGGCTTTAATTGCAAAGACCTTAAAAGAATAAAACAAATAGCCAGGAACCCATGATTGTAGAAAGCAGTATTGACTGATGGTTAAAGCACAGATAAACTGAAGTAAGAAGATCTGTTACAGGCTGTGCTACCAAGTTTTTTTGGTTAAGTGTCTTTTCACCATTCCATTTATTTCATTACAGCCAAGATGAAAAAGTGCTGTGTTGTGACAGAGACAATGGAAAATCTGCAAAATTGGAATCAAAATGATAACTTTAAAATTCCCATACTTCTTACAAGTGACATCTGAGGTTGTCATTTACTTCATTTGAAAAAGAACCTCTAGGACTTTACATACAAGTTTTATTTTGGATATGCTACTAATTTTGAAGGTAGTGGTATTCTCAATGATCATCCGAACAGATTTCAAACAGAACTTTTAAGTAAAGTAATTGTTTCAGACATAAAGCATAAAGGTCTACATGTACATTTCAGGTGATTCTCATACTTATTCTTGCTATCCTTCTATGGTGATAAAATTTGCACTGTGCCTTCTAGGTCAAACTTCCTTTCCCATTTGATCTTACAACTGGCAGGTCATTGAATAAGAAAACAGGATTTCATAAACACACCCCATAGTAATTCTCCAAGAAAAATGAGCTACCAGTTCAGCAGAATAATAATTTCTGACTCAGAAACTGGTGAAATAGTAGGGCAGAGACTGCATAGAATGCTAGACAACAAATGCAAGAAATCCGGGGCTATTTTAATGCTTTTTTCTAAGGACAAAAACGTTATTCAAGTCCTAAATGGGTGAGCTGCCAAACAGCATCTCGTAATGCCTTCAGTTGTCACGAAGTGGAGTCAAACTCCTCTCCCCACCATCTTGCAAGGAACTACAGAGGCCACAAACTAACACAAAAATGATCTCAGCCCCTCACACACACTGAGAAACACCTAGCATACACGCAGCACTGGGCACATGCTTACTTTTTACATTCCCACTGTGTTTACTTGCGTTAGCATGGCAAAATCGCGTCCAGATGGAAAATCTATTCCTGCTTATTTTGGCTCTTATGTATTAAAAACAGAGCAGGCTGGAAGGAGAAAAGAAACAAAAAGTTAGTGCACTGCCGTCTTCTCTTCATCTGTTTTTAAGAGAAGGCCACTTCACATTTGGGGTTTTTTTGGCCACGTGGAGGGGAAAAGTTTTTCCCAGAAGTGATCAATTATAGAAAGTGGCAGGTCACATAAAATGAATTCACAACATGAAGGTAGCTGCCACATCCAGCTGCTGGGACTCAGTCTTGTCATGTACTATGTACCATAGCCTCTTTTCTAATGGTCAAACCTAGATAGTGGGAATTCACATAAATAAAGCAGGAGTACAGCATATGAGCTTACAGAGTTTCTTGCGAGCTGTTAGCTGGCTTCTAACTTAAATCTCCTTTTCCTCCCTTGGTCCCTCCCACATATGCCTCCCCAACCCAGTCCATACATAAGAAGGTTAACATGAAGAATATTGTTAACGACCACCCATGCTAAAGATGAAAAAGCCCCCTGAAATCTAAGTTTAACTTTCTGCAGGTTATTTGTATTTTAACTGCCAGGGCACTATATCCTGTATAAATTATTTCCTGGGTAAGAGGTATCTTCACTTGCCTGGAGTTTTTGAACAGTCATTATCAGCTTTGTATGAGACTGATTCAGAATTCTTAAGCTTTATTTATGTGTTTTGTGTTGCACCAGTAGTCTCTTATAATGCCGTAAGAGATCCACAAAGAGCTGGGTTCGGCACTGGAAGTTTTGTTGCTGTAAGAGCCATAGAATCAGACCCCAATTCAGCAACTGCAGATATTTAAACCAGGGCCTATATTATACATAAATAACTAAGCATGTTAAAGTATGAAGTATCAGGATAAAACAAGTGAAAATCTATACCAGGACAGATCATAGATACAGTTTCACACCCAAGCATCATGTGATCTATGTACCCACATTAGGGGAAAAAGGGGGACAGTTGGCAAGAAAGCTGTTTTTGTAAGGGTATCTGAGAGGAAGCAACAAAGCAAAAGGAAATATCAAGTAGTTATCTCTTTGGAGGAAAACCTAAGAGGGCATAATGATAAGTGTTGTTATGTTTGGGGAAGAGGGGGAAATTTATCATGACCAGCACCATACACAGGTCACTAGGGGATTAACATTCCTAAAATTTAATTCAGAAAAATATCTTAAGTTATCTTTAAAATTCATTTTCAATTTCTAGAGGTGTCAAGATCACATGCGCCTGTTAAGTGTTTTATTGTATAGGAACAGGCTTAAGAAATTGCTTAATGTTCAAGTGCTTTGTTGAATGAAGAACCCTGCTGCTGGAGCTAAGTACACATTCAACCATGGCAGACTCCTGATGATTCCTCAACCTCTTACATGAGTAGAGCAGAGTGGAGGAGGAAGGGAAATGCTGCTAACGTTTTACTTTTTCATGAGAGAGACCAGGACTGCTCAGGCACCAGTGCTACTCAAGCATTTATTAAAATCAGCAGGAGCTCTCTCTGCTGTTGGAGGGCCATGGGATCTGCATCAGCCCCGAGGTCCAGCTGGAATGAAGAAGAAATAGGAAAAGGAGCATGACTCTCATTCCACATTTCATAAAAGAACTCACATGTTTTGAATAACAATTATGATAATCTAATCATTGGTTTGGATGATTAAACAATGTGTATCAGTGATGGAATTGTGATCTGAACCGTCTGTGCAAAGAAACAGCTTTATGAAATGGTGGGGTGACTGAAACCGTTTAACCTCCTTGCTTTTAACCAGCTAGATTTGAAGCAGATTGTACCTACTTATATTCAACACATTCATTCCTCCCTCACTGTTCTCCAAGACTTTTATTCTATCAGTTTTCTGGATAACCAAAGACTGTCTAAGATCCAGGAAACTTCCCTATTTAGATTAAAAAAACCCAGAACCAACAACAAATTTTCTTTTAGAATAATACAATTTAACATTCATAGTCTGTGGGAAGAAACAATTCTGAAATTATAAAGCAACAGCAATGCTCAAAGTAACCCACAAAATCTAAAAAAAGTTTGTTTTCTATTGTAAGTTTCATGGGAAAGTTGTTCATCTTACAGGATGTCACTTGAAGGCAGTAACTGAGCCATTTGGGGAACTTTCTCTTTCCTACTATTCACTTAATATTCTTCTGGAAGGAAAAAGTGTTTTAAATCCTTTGCTTATCAGTTCCTCTAAGAAATTATTTCTGTTAAGTTTTGAAGCTGCATTTATTTTTCTAAAAAAATCTTTACTTCCTTCTTGCTGAAAACCACTATAAAACTGGATTAAAATGACTGAAAACTATCCAGCCCATTTTCCACAGGACATATCACAGCTGTCAGACAGAAGGCAGGATACTGAAGCGAAAATGTAATTCTTTCCAGTAACAGCCATGATGTTTCAGTGTACTTCACCTGTCTAAGACCACTTGGAAACCTAACTGATACAGCAGCTAAAATTGCTTGAGGTTTTTTAAAAGCTTTTTCCTTTCCTTGGTCATTAAAAATATGATAAACAACTTGCACTTAAGGAACCAGACATTGTGCTGAAGACATTGAAAAGAACTCCAGTTGCATACGGTTACGTAGCCTGTATTAGGCTAGCTTCTGCTTTCCCCAAGATTCTCACGTACTAAATAGCGTTAGCAACAGGGACATCATTACATGAATTAACCTGACTGGTTAAATAATAATAATGGAGTGGGAACAAGATACATAGTCTATGGGATTTCCCATCTACATACGATAATAAAAATGATGTCACTTTCCTCCAGAACGTATTCGTTAGACAAAAGAACACATTTATTAACAAAAGAGTGATTGGCCCACAGGGTTCACCAGCTTTTTGAATAGGACTTGACTAATAATGCCCCCACTGGCTGGGTCTTCTACAGGCGTCATCACCTTGGCCTGCAATCTGCACAGAGGACCTAGCACTGGAAAAAAAAAAAATTATTCTTCAGGATTCTTGTTGGTTTATTCTGACTTTTCTGTTGCATAACACAATACAAGGAAATGATGCTAAAGACTTCTGAGCTTGTGGGCATTTTGGGCCAATGCTGCTATTTGCTTAGTATTCAATCCAAAAACCCTTTAAAATCTTTCTTCCTGGAAGAACTACTTTTCTTTCTATTCTTTCCATCTGTACAAATAAGTCATCAGTAGCAGAAGCCAGAATATTCCCGCAGGGAGATTATGGACTGTGTAATATTGGTGACTACTCTCTGATGTAGAGTAGCATCTTCACATTTGCACACTTTCACCCAGAGTCAGAGATACTAAGATATAATATGGAAGCCTACTGTACAGAGAAGACAGTACCGAGATCCATTTGGACTGTCCTTTTTCCTCGCTTTGCACAAGTGAGAACTCATTACTTAAAAAGTACTATGCTTCACTGGAAAAGTGTTAAACTGAGGATCAGGAAACCTGAAGTCTTTTATGTATTTGCTGAGCAACTCTGAAAAAGTTACTTTATTTACTTTACTTTGCACTTCAGTTTTCACTATTGCTTTTTTGCTTGCTGATATAAGAGAGCAGGACTGACATACCTTTTTTCTTTTTCAAGAGAATATCAGCAATGCAAAACACAGGTGTGTTTTATCATAAACTGTTATGAGCTGTAAAAACACCAGTCCTTGAACTGAAATTATCAGAAACTATATGCAAACAAGTTCCTATCTCCCACACTCAACTTCCAAGGAAAAAAAAAAAAACCATCCCAAGAATTGCTCCTCTAAGAAGTCTGACCTCACTAAAGATTGTTCAGGGAGTCTGACCTCCCTTACAATATTATACACAAAGAAAAAGAAATGGTTTAAAGACATGGTTAAAAAGTAAAGGTTAAGACAATGAGTTTTCAGGTAACATTGGGATCTGCTCAGGAAGGATTGCGTACAGAAACTGAGCCAGGGCTGGTGCTTGCATTCAGTCCTGACTCCAGTCCAGACTGAACGAGGAATTCAATAGTCACTGTCACAGCAGTCCCTCACAGAAAGCTGATAAACCACCCGAGGATGAGGCATAACCAAAAAACATAACTGCAAACCTGTGGCATTAGTGCCAATTTTAAGTTAGCTTAATTCCATTGATTCCAAGAGTAAAATACTTGTCTAGTGTAATCATACTGAAAAAGTCTGCCCCTCCCCTTGAAAATACAAAACAAACAAACCCCCTCACTCTTTAAAACACCTTCCTAGAGTCACATTTATGCTATTTTCCCCTCAACTTTGTGTTAAGACCTTTTGGCATATTCTGAGGCAGAATGTCTAATATTACAATTATGTCAACCACCCAGTGGTAGAAATTCAGATGGCCTATTGTATAATTATACATCTTCCTGCTGGAAGAGAAAGATCAATAGAAATTCAACAATATAGAAAGCTCATATTTTAAGCTGTTGCTTGTTGCCTCCTTTTTCATGTTCCAGATGTAAAATAAAGCCATTGATGTTAACACATCCTGCCCACATGTTTTCTGTTCCATAATAGCAGCATAAATTGGAGGCTATGCCAGCTTTGCAGATTACTCCATCATTTGAACTCATTTTATAACCAATATTTTGAGAATTACTGGCCCAGCTTCCCCTATCACTCATACTAATTTAAAACTGATGAAATGCAATTGGTTTCAGAGAAGAAACTCTTGATTTATACTAATATATAATAAGAGAAGAATGCAGACTATCCATTTCATGGAACTTGGTATAAAGGTGGTGAAGCTCTGCTTAGCCCCAGCAGTCCCTGCTATATCCCTGCGGACTGGTGCTAGGGAAACTACCAGATTTCTTTGTCTTGTTACTTGATGTTACCCTCTCCTTGTCCTTTTAAGTGTCACTGAAAGAGGAGTTTAACATCATTTAGCTTGTTCTCTTGCTCCTGGGTTCAATGCTCAGGTTCACTTGACCCTTTCAGGATATCTTAACAAGGAAAGGAAGAATCAAGAACAAACTTGGAAGTAAAATCTAGCTTAAAAGGAGTTACTCCTAAGCAATATTAATAGCATTAATTAGCTGGAGAGCCCTCTGAGCAGCAGACTCTCAATTAGCAGCCCCAGGCAGCCACAAAGAAAAGCAGGAACCAAAGTGTGGTGGGGCAAAATTGTCATGGTGAACAGGTACCACAGCAGCGTGACAGTTTCTGAGCAATAGGGTTACCCATCCCTAACTAAGTCCTAGTAATATAAGTGCTGGCATGAAAAAGAGAACAAGGCATGGCTTTTGCTCCCAAAGTCATATAGTACGGAACATTTTCTTAATGTGTTTCAAGAGCATCCAGCAAAATTGGGGTCCTGGTGCCAACTGAGTCACTGCGCAATGACCAATTAGTAATCTTCCCTCTAGTAAAGCATGCTCCATTAAGATTTGAAAATCAGGCTCACAGTGCTGGAGCTAAGAGTTACTAGAAAATTGATATTTATCAATCCCTGGGAAAAAAAAGTTTGTTACAATAATTTCTCTTTCCATTGTAACATTATGATTTTCAGGTTTAATATTGTGCCTAAGGTCACAGGCTAATGTTTCTTTGGCAAGAGATCACTGGAGATCATTGTATATGCTTTCAAATGGAATAAAGTTCCTTTTTCTAATTCTGAGAGAAGGCAAAAAATTCAGCCCTTTAAATGAGTCACTTGTCTACAACTGAACGCTGGCCATCTTATACCTCAGAGGAAAGCAATTCTGGCAGGAAAACACACACTCAGATATTTCCTTGGCAGCTTTTTATAATAAAATGGTTATTTGAAGCTGCTTGGTTTGAAATGTTAGACACAAGAGTGATGGAGATGGTTTCACAGATAGAGTGCACATGAGATGGTCAAAGGGAGCTTGAAACCAGTAAAGATTATTTAGTGCATATATGCACAGTTTACCACTTGTGTGGTATATTATTCATGAATTTCTGGGAAACTAATCCTAAAAGGTTTCAACAGAAATGGTATGTTTTCAGAAGGGATTTGAAATGAAAGAAGTTGCTCACTTAAGCATGCAAGAGGAGAGGGAGACTGCTATAGCGTGCTGAACCCGAGTCAGCAAAAACATTTAAACATATGCTTAAAATTAATTTAACTCCGTTGTTGAATCAAGCTTTCATAGGTAACCCAGAAGGAAGTGCATGAAACTTCAAAGGTCCAGAGGTTTGCTTGCCATCCAGAACTAGAGATGCTTGAATGAGCCTCTGGAATGAGTTGTGTGGCACTGAGACTCTCGGCTAATGCTCTAGAGAGGTTTCTGGTACTTCCTATTTGCAGTTGCGCCGAGAGGCTGCTATTTTGGCAGTTTCTCTGTTTTTGTCCACAGTCATAAAGTCAAAGGGAATCCATCACCGAGATCAAATGGGTTTAAAACCAGAATTATTTTAAATTGATCAAACTTTCATACCCGCGAAAAGTTGGTATGTGTACTTCAGGATTATCAACCCATCCTCATTTTTGGACATTTATTTTCCGTAACTGCCCCCCAAAAAAGCGATTTAGGTGCATATTCAAAGGTAACAGGGAATATTTACACGAACGCATACTCTGGCATGTGCCAGCTGCGGCCGGTGTCACAGGCGAGCAGCACACTGCTGACCAAGCTCCGCGGGCTCAGCACCCGCGACCGAGCCGGCACCGCGGGAGAACCGCGCCGCCGCGTACACGCACCGGGAGCCGAGCGGAGCGCTGGGCTGCGCCGCGGTCGGCCCGGGCGCCGGGAAGCCCCCGGCAGGAGTTACGGAGGGCGCCGAGACGCCGCCCCGCACACCCGCGCCTTTGCCTTCCTCCCCGCCGCCGAGAGAGGCGGGCGCTGCCGCTGCCACGCACACCCCGCGCCGCCCCGGCCCCCGCCGCCGGCGCCCCGCCGCCGGGCCCGGCGGGGCGAGGCGAGGAGATGCTCCCGGCGCCGGGCGCAGGCGCCTCCCCGCGGCCCGCCCTTCGGCGGCGGCGGCGCCGAGCCCGGCGGGGGTGGCGGCGGCCGAGGCCGCGGCCCCGGCAGCGCCGAAACCCGCCCCGGCGCCCCCTCCGCGCCGGGGCTGGGGAGCACATCCCGCGTACCTGAATCATCGTCTCGCCCTCTTCTTGCGCCGAGCGGCGACGGGGCAGGGGACGCGGCTCCCTTCCGCGGCACGCCAGGCTCGCCCGGCCGCCCATGGGGCACTCCCGGCCGCTCCTCGCCTCCCGCGCGGCCCCGGGGCTCTGCCCTCTGCCCGCTCCTCACCCGCCGCCGGCAGTCATGAGCCCCCCGCCCCTGCACGGCCGGTGCTGGGCTTCCCCAGCCGGTCTGAGCTCCCTCGGCTGTCACCCGCTCGGCCGCTCTCCGAGCTCCTTCCCTCTCCGCTTCCCCTTTTGTTACCGGGCTCCCGAGCTGACCACACCGTGCCCCCTCCGGGGCCAGGACGACAAATCAGAGAGCCGGTGCCGACAGCTCTGTCTCCAGCTGGGGAAACTTAGCCTTCCCTATCCTGGTGGGAGGGTTTTTGGATCACGGAGTGGTATGGATACAATAACAACGAAACTAATAACTCGCAAAACGGTCTGCTTCGGAGGGTGCGCTGCTTTTGTTGCAGAAGAAAAGCGAGCTTTCCAGCAATCTGTCACTAAAGCAAGCTGATAGTACCCAAGTAACTTGAGAGAGAAAAATGGGTATTTAAAGTTGACACCAGGAATGACTTTGAAAACAGTTTCAGAAGGGGAGAACCTACAGGAAATTCCTGCTTCTTTGTGTAATCTGCCTGCCTGCGTACATTAATTAATTCCCCTTAGTTTTTAACAGAACTTACTTTCCTCGCCCGCAAAAGGGTGCGTACTGCTAAGGGGCAGGAAGGATAACCATGTGATGGAAGCACGGCACTGTAAGCTTACAGACAGGGGCTCTGTTTCCCTCTTTGCCAAAGACGTTTGCTATCCCGTGTAATTTAAGTTTGCAGAAATGTGCTGTAATTTTGTATGGTTTAGCTCTTAGATCTCCAGCTTCAGGAAGGGCACAGCTGCTTTACCCACAGTGCTGAGACTCTAGCTCCCACCAGGACCTAAGGGCATAACACTATATAACTCTTGCTGCTATAATTAAGGGATTGTGGGCAAAAACTTTCAGCTGTCTTCTCTTTGGGTTTCCAGGTTTCCTCCTCTGCAAAAAAGGACGCAGTATCAATCAGTGCTTCCCTGACTCTGACGCGTCCTGAGATGTTCAAGACACATTTACTTGACTGTCATGCTGTAAAAGATGTCTGTAACTGAACAGCAGAGAGAGTTCATTACCTATTTCCAAACGTTTGAATTTCAGTGTTGTAGCAGAGGCATCTTCAAATAGATTTGGAGGAACTGGGTTGATCAGTTTTGTTCTTCAGGGAACAGAAAAGATGAGAAATCATTTCTGAACATTTGTGTTGTGATAACATCTGGCATGTTATCATTTAGGTCAAAACAATATGTCTTTTATACAGCTAAAAAGAAAAATTAATAAAATGGTTTTTAACACTATGATTTGTACCATTTGGATGTTCTAATTGAGTACTTGCCCCCCATTATGCCAGGCACTCGACTTCAACTGACTTAAGCCATTTTACTTCATAAAATGAGTTGATCTTGTGCATGAAGGAGTTCAGGTATACACTGAGTAGCCTACATGGGGTCATTTCTGGTCTGTCAGCTTATTTTCACTGCATAAATCTTCATGTGTTTCTCTCCCCGCCCTCCATTGCCTGAACTCTGTGTTCAAAGAGTCTGAATGCACAAATGAGTTATTTCTGCAGGATGACTAATAGATTAAGGGAGAAAGGGTCATTGTCCAGGAAGAGCTATTCTTAGATAACTTGAAGGTCTGATATTGTCATGTAAGCTTTTCCTTGGAAGTCACAAATCATGACTAATGAGCTGTATTTGAAATATCCCAAACTGACTGGAGTCATAATGTGGGAGTGTGTATGTGAAGGTGACTTTTATGAGCTAGTCAAAAGCAACCTCTCCAACTGGCAGTTGTACTGGCTCATCCACTCCAAGGCAGTTCATCTGGTCCTTGTTGACTGATCCACAAATAAAAGGCAGGAAGAGGAGAGAACTTAAGTCAGTATTGTTACTTTGACAGTATAGGAATGGCTATTGACAGGTTTGAAATCCTTCTGCACAAATGAAATGGTGTAAGCGTGGAAATGTCAACCCTTCCTGAAAGACTTTTCACTCTTCTACCTTACTGGAATGGTCACTTCCATTGCTTTAGTGCTTTGACCCTACTTTTAATTACTGTCATCTTCTAAATACAACTTGGTATGTGTGAAAGGGTTTGCAAAGCTTAACCAATCAACCCAATGTTTTGTATGGCTCTGCTGCTTGTTCTGGTATTTTTAAAACAACAGTATTTGTTTTCTCAAAACCAAAGTAGAATCAACAATTAGAAGGGGACAGAGAGTCATGCTGCCGGTAGATAACTAAGGTTATAGCTTTCTTGACTAGTGCTACCAGTTCCCTTTGTATATAGATTCTTCAAATGCAGCTGGGCAGCTTGTCAGCTAACCTTGCAAAAGAGATCACAGAACTTTATTACAACTTTCTTCAACAGAGGTAACCAAGAGCGTTTTTGGACTCAAATGCCAAGTTCCCCTCTGGATTAGTCCTTGACTCTGGCACCTGTATGCAAAAATATTCAGTGGTTATTTGTTCATAATTAGAAGGGAATTTTATCTGTGGGTTCCACAAGGTGGTGACCCTGTCCTTGACATGTCAAAAGCTCTCAACTTCCATTAATTGGTAATTCAGGGAACTCATTACCACAAACCTGATCCAGTGCAGTACCTGCAATGAAAAAGGTGTCTTTTTAAAGAAAGTAGTAAATGTGTGTTTTATTTATAGGAGGGGCAGGCAAGCATTAATGATCCATCATTATTTAACTAAATAGGAATGGAAGAAAGAGTTTCCTTAACTATTGAGTCCCCCTCCTACTTCCTCCACCATTGTTAGCAGTTAGAAAAGATGGGTTTCAGCCTTGTCACTAGCAAAACCAGAGGGAGGTTGGGGAGGACCAAGGAGTGTGGGGAAAGAAGTAAAAAAAATGCACAGATGTGTAGTGATTTCAAATTAACTAACTGTGGCTAAGACATATACCACTTCCTAGAGAATAATGACCACAGCCTGAGGCAAAGCTGTATTAGCATCAAGTCTCCCATTAACTCTCCAGGAAATGCACCAGTCTGAAGTCATTAATGAAATTATAGCCAGTTATTTGGTGGGAGAGGGATTAGTCAGGCAAGAGGAACATTTTCCTTGTGGTGCCATTATTTTTACTGAGCAGCACAAAAATTATATTCATTTCATGACCCTGCTTCTGTGTTGGAACAGCTACAGAGAAAAAATGGATTGCACAGAAGTTATTCAAAATTCTTTCAAAAGCTCAGGGAATTTTTAGCATTGTTGCAGTGGGAACAGGAGCAGCTCCTAAATTTTGCACATATTGTCAGGGTTGTGCAATTCTCAGCCTTCTGTTCTTCAAATACATATTTTCCCTCAGTACCAAACAGTTTTGTTATTCCAGTGTATGACTGCCAAAAGACTCCCATTAGCCTTAGCAGTATGTGTTAACAGGCTGTTTCTTATTATTCAGATTATCTGGACATAACAAAAATTGTGTTTTTAGAAGAAAAATGGCAGCCAGCTCATTCTGCTTCGGCTGACAAAAAGTAAGTATTAAACAGGATAGATCAATCTATGCCAGTTTTGAACAGAGCTCAATCAACAGTGCTTTGTGAGAGCAATAATACATTGCATTTAATGCATAGTGCTTCAAATGGCACAATCTAAGAGCCAAGCAAAAATAAGAAGGAATGTGCTCTTCTAGAACACTTCACATTTTTCAAAGTCTGCACAAACAGTACTGCTTTTCGGTAAGAAGTTTAGAGGTAGCATCCAGTTCTAAAGACCAAAGAAACTAAGTACTCTCTTCTGGAGCAACTGAAATGGTACCTCAGCTATGCAGAGCAGTACCTAGACCCTCTAACACCGGTGGAGTGACAGAATGTCAGTCACAAGCCCTGAGTGTGATAACTGTGCAAGAGCAGCACTGCTGTTAATTTTTCCAAAACACTATTTTTTCCTGAGAAGGAACATGAGCATGCAGAGTTGAGGGAAAATTAGGTTTATCAGGTTTAATATTTCCAGAGTGAATTCCAGACTCAGTATAATAACCATTAAATACTAACTTTTCAGAGAATCACAGAGTGGTTGAGATTGGAAAGAACCTCTGGAGGTCATCTCATCCAACCTCCTTGATCAGCCAGGGCCATCTAGCACCAGTTGCCCAGGACCACATCCAGACAGCTTTTGAATATCTCCAAGGATGGAGACTCCACCACCTCTCTGGGCAACCTGTCCCAGTGCTCAGTCACCCTCGCAGTTAAAAAGTGTTTCCTGATGTTCAGAGGGAACCTCCTGTGTTTCAGTTGGTGCCCATTGCCTCTGGTCCTGTCACTGGGCATCACTGAAAAGAGCCTGGCTCTCTCTTCTTTGTACCCTCCCTTCAGGTATTTATAGACATTGATGAGATCCCACTGAGCCTTCTCTTCTCCAGACTGAACAGTCCCAGCTCTCTCAGCCTTTCCTCACAGGAGAGATGCTCTGGTCCCTTAATCATCTTCATGATCCTTCACTGGACTCACTCCAGTATTGTCCATGTCTCTCTTTTACTGGGGAGCCCAGAACGGGACACAGTACTCCAGGGGTGGCCTCACCAGTGCTGAGCAGAGGGGAAGGATCACCTCCCTCAACCTGCTGGCAATACGTTGCCTAATGCAGCCCAGTATATCGGTAGCCGCCTTTGCTGCAAGGGCATGTTGCTGGCTCATGGTAAACTTGGTGTCTACCAGGACCCCCAGGTCCTTTTCTGCCGAGCTGCTTTCCAGCTGGGTGGTCCCCAGCATATACTGGTGTGGGGGGTTGCTCCTCGCCAGGTGCAGGACTTTGCACTTCTCCTGGCTGAACTCCCTGAGGCTCCTGTCAGCCCATTTCTCCAGCCTGTCAAGCTCACGCTGGATGGCAGCACGCCCCTCTGGCCTATCAGCCACTCCTCCCAACTTTATGTCATTGGCAGACTTGCTGAGGGTACGCTCTGCCCCATCTTGCAGATCACTAACAAAGATGTTAAACAGGACTGGACCCAGTATTGACTCATGGGGTACACCGCTACTTACCAGCGTCCAACTAGGCTTTGTGCCACCAATCACCACCCTCAGGGCCCAGCCATTCAGCCAGTTTTCAGTTCACCTCGCTGTCTGCTCATCCAGCCCCTACAGCAACAGCTTGAGGGGCTATGAGGCTCTTATGGGAGACAGTGTCAGAGGCCTTACTGAAGGCCGGGTAGACAGTAGCTAGTGCTCTCCCCTCATCTACCAGACACGTCAGTTCATTGTAGAAGTTTATCAAGTCAGTCAAGCATGCCTTCCCCTTGGTGAAGCCATGCTGACTACTCCTGAGGAGTTTCTTGTCCTTCATGTGTCTGGAAATGGTTTCCAGGATGAGCTGCTCCATCACCTTCCTCAGGGATTGAGGTGAGGTTGACCAGCGTGTAGTTCCCTGGCTCCTCCTTCTTGCCTGTCTTGAAGACAGTAGTGACATTTTCTTTCCTCCAGCCTTCAGGCACTTCTCCCAGCCTCCATGATTGAGCAAAGATTATTGAGAGTGGCCTTGCAATGACATCTGCCAGCTCCCTCAGCACTTGTGGGTGCTTCCCATCAGGGCCCATGGATTTATCTCAACAAAAGTTACTATACGTTACACTGCTTGGCTCTGGTACCAGCAACATTTTATGCTGGTAGCAGTAAAGAGCTCTGCCATGGTAGGGCTGATACCTTGGCTATCCTAACCAGGTTCTAGATCTGAATACAGCATGAGTATGAGGGAGGTGGAATAAAATAAGCCTGAATATCATCTTGACACACATATGGGTGAACTGTAAATTAGAGCCAGAAATGGAAAGTTCCCCAAGACAGGCATAGACTCTTTAAATTGTCAAAATTCCTCTAATTCCTCTGTTCCTCTAATATGTAACATTATTATTATTGAGATACTTTTAAAAACTGTTCTGAGCTTTGTTTAGAAAAAAACTGTGTGAACATAATTCCCATCAAGAACTAAGAAATGAATCTTCACGACCCACTTATCCAAGACCTGTAACTACCGTGGGTGGCAACCTGAGACCAGCATATGCAAATAAACTAATTCCTGTGGATTGTTTTGGAGAAAGAACTGAACAAACTTCACATGTCAAAAAGAAACACTCTGGCTGTTCTCTTATCCACTACCTCCATTAACCTCTCCTTTTGATACCCTAAAAATAAAACCTAACCAAAAGAATTTTCCCTCCAAAGGGGCCAGTATTAAAAGGCTTCAGAAAAGATGTCATTTATCGTGCTCTGCTATTCAGCTGCAGGAACACCCCCTTTCCTGCTCTGCCATCCGATTATGGGGGAAACACTGCTCTTTCACCCCAAGCCAAAAATGTGGGAGGTCGAGAAAGGACACACAGATGTGGCAGACTTAACAACTTCACTATGTCTGGGAAACATAATGAAAAGACATGTGTTTTATAATCCCAGTATATGTGCCTGGAAAGATTAGAAAGAAAAGGGGGTTATGCTAAACCATTTAAACTGCTCCCCGTATAGTTATGTCCTCAACTCTCCCACCCCAAATAAAGCCTCACCCTGAAAGTAAATAAGCTAAGAGTATCGTCTTTTGTCAAAAGCCGCTTTACAGTGGGACTCACACAGCAGAAAGACAAAGGTAAACCTCTGCATAAATGCAGATGTGAATGAGAATTGTTCAGGTTTTGTGTTTGTTCTTAAATCGGCTTAGCTATTCATTAAAAGTAAGAATACATACTTAAAACTTACTTTGTTATAATGATGAAAACATTAGCTAAAAGCTCTGGTGGTACCTTGAAAAGAAAGGAAAGTTTAAAAAGCCCAAACATGTTACATAACTGTGCTGAATTTCCAAGAAAAACACACAGCCATGCAACAGACAGTTAATGTCTGCAGAATTCCAGATTTTTTTTAAAATGCCCTCTGGGGCCAATTTAATATTTTCCAGACCCTTCCCCCTCCCACCCCCACTTGCTAAAAAACAGCAGTGAAATACCAGGAAATGGTCCTCAGCTGCAGTAATGTTTTCATTTGCCCAGTGTCTGAGCTTTTGAACTGTTCCCCAGCCCCTCTGCCCCAGCCTTCTGGTGCTTTTGGCATTCCAGGAGCAGGCAGGTGACTTGGGCTTGCTCTCTGCCAGGCTTTTGTTACTCTCAGCCAAACTCGGCTCTGCAGGCTGCCTTCAGAAAGAAAAAAAAACATGTGCAAAGAGTGGCTCTGCAGAACTGGGGACAGTTTATACAAGCTGCTCCCTCCAAGTATCCAATAAACCTTCCCCTTGCAAGGCTGTCTCCCCACTCCTAAACACATCATCAAAACTACCCTTTCTGCTAAGTGTATGATCAAACCCACCCTTTCCAAAGACATCTGCTTGCTTACACGAAAGGAAAAAAGAAAGCTGTGTTTGATATGTTTATCCTGTTATTTTTAAAGAAAAAATATTTGGTTCTACTCGAAGATATTTAGCTTTTACGGCCTCCCATGGGTTGTTGAACAGGTGATAAGATATGCAGGTCTGGAGCAGCACTGCTAATTAAGTATTACAAATATATGAGAATAAATACACAAGAGGAAGAAGGAGAGAAAAGTGAGATTTCAAAGTAAAACAAAAGTAGCTTTTAATGGACAGAGTATACGCATTATAGTGCAGGCCCCAAACTGCAAGCGCTTACATGTGTGCGTAATGCTGTCCTTGAAGTAGGTTCCAGTGTGAGCAATCCTGGTAATTTAATTTGTGTGTGTATTCATGTGTCTCTTTTGCAAAGCTGTCAGGCAGGCTCCTTGATGTGGACAGCAGAAAAGCCACAAACAATGGGGTCTGATTAACTGTGAAGGCTGCAACCTTAACCTTTGAAAGTCACTATTCCTCTGCTTTCAGTCGCCCCAGAGTATAGCAGCAAGTTTGTCTGTGGTACTCTTTCTTGCCACTAGTCCCCTCTCAAGAGTGACAGCTGAAGAGGCCGGGAGGGCCCTTGCCCTCTCCACACTTTGCCATCTTCAAGTGAATCCCAGCTTGATACCAAGTCTTCACCTCTGTCTTCCACTACCCTGCAAAGAGAGATGTAGGAAAGAGAGCCTGATCCATGCCAGACCAAAGGGTGCACGCTCACCACCTTGGTCAGCTGGTTCTGGAGCCTTGAGCCACACAACACTCCACCTGTGCAAACTAACTAGTTTTTATGTGAATGCACGTGTGCTGGCTCAAGGGATAAAACTTCTGCCCCCCCCAATTTTACCCTTGTCTTTTCCCATCTTTGTAGTTTTGCATCTAAGTGCCTTCAACTTATGCAAACCAATGTGGTTGTATTGTCTGTTCCTATTATCCATATGCTCTTGAATTCTCCCAGATCTCTTGCCTGCCAAATGTAAGGTCAAAAAACTTTCATTGCAGACATGAAAACTCAAAGTCAGTTGACCTAAGGGTATCAAGAGAGACTATAGCAGGCTAGGTTAAAGATGGATATGTCGAGCTGAAAGCAATCCATGTCTTTTAGCTGCTTCAACTTTAATAAATTCCAAGTGCAGCTAGTATGTTAGAAAACAAGTTTTGCAGAAAATGAGGAAAACAAATGGGGACATGCTTCAAAGTCATACAAACAAGCCCCCCACTCCCATCCCCCCATAATCCTAGCACTGGAAAAATCTCAGAACTGATCTGACTGTGTAACTGCAGCCTGGGGCATTTACTCACCACTACTAGAGCAGCAATACCAACATTTCTTTAGTTACTTTATTCCCAACTATTCCATTGCAATTTCTAGGACATATTCGAATTTTCATTTGATAAAAGTTAAGTCTTATTATTTCCTCTACTTGGGCACTGTCAAATAGCAAAATATTTAGGCTTTTGCATATGCTAAAAGTACATGAATAACCAAGAAGAATGAGTTTTCTATCTCATGCAGGCTATCCGTAATTTCAAAATTTGCCTGAATTCCAAATAAAAAAAAAAAACAAAAACCCTACCATGCTCAAAAATTTCCATGAAAAAAAAGCCACATTTTTATATCTACATCTTGGGGATGGGTCTCAAAGTATGCTTTTTTCAGCAGAAACAAACACTGTCTTTTGGTTTTGATTTTTTAATCTCCAATGGTAAAGTCAATGAAAGTGAAAAGTCTCTCCAAAAATAAGAAGTTAAAATGCTGAACTAAAAAGTCTGAAGTCAGAACTGTAGTTCCCAAATCAAAATTCCAAAGAAAATTACCTACTTTTATTAAGCATTTAATTTAAAATGTAACCATGTGTCCTTACAGCAGGACTTTGTCAAAGTTTTACCTTCTAACTTTGTACAGAATATTTTATTGTCGTAAAATTTTAAGGTTAAAAAGACTGATTAAAAATCATTGATTATAGGGAAACTAAGTTTTTGCAGCCAGACTGTGTCTAGAACTAAAACAAAGAAATAATTAAGATTTTGAAAGATTTAAAGTTGTTTTTTCCCCAGCTGGTCTAAGACATAGAGACTAATTTTGTTGAATGCCACTGCAATCCGAGAAGAAATAGAGTTAGTTGCAAGTGTCCATACAAATTCCTCAATGCACGTAATTTTAGTCTGGCAAGCTTCACATTAGGGGGTCACATCCTGCATCCCTTGTTCCCCCAAAAGCTCATTGAAGTTTCCCTGCAATGCTGAATGACCAGATTCTCAGAATGTTTAGATATCTGGTTGAGTGCAAATAGTAAGCAACATATGGAAGTGAGTTTGTATTTCTTTGTTCAGTTGTCATCAAAGATAGATTGGGGTCAACCACCTAAGACTTATGTTCATTCCAATGGTTAATACAGACTGTTTTTCCTGCATGCCTGTATTTAAACAAAGTAAAAAGAATTAAAAAAGGTAATAAAGCCACTAAGTCTGCAGAACATAGCCTTGCTGCATCTCTTCTTACAGTATCTTCTGAAAATGTGTTTGGAAAGTAGTAAAACAATTATAGTAAACAAAAAGATTAATTGTGGAAGATGAGAAAAAAGTATTTAAGTATTCTGTTTCCTTTTCAATAGTTGGCCAATTCAGTTTTATTAGTGGCCATAAGTAGATACTCATAAAACTTGTACCACTAAGGAAGGCTTAGACCTTCTGAAAATTGGACCACTTGTTAAGATGTCTAGTTTTAATCATCCCCAATTTTGCATTGAACCTGGCTAGTCTCATTTCCTATTTTGTGAATTTGGCATAACACTGCAGTATGTTTCACACAGTAAATACAGTTAGGTTGAATTAATCAGTGTTTCTGCAACACTTTGAAAATTCCAGATGAAAAAAATACTCTGTAAAAACAAGAATTAGTTATTCTTGCAAATCCATTAAGATGCATCCTTATGGATCTGAAAGTAGTTTTTAAATCCGTGTGGCCCAAGTAAGGTGGAGAGGGGATGAGGGGAAGGAGGTTCAAAGGGTTTCTTTCCTGCTAGTTTCTTATTCCTTAAGACCACAGTCCTCCTACCATTACTGTGTGTAAACATTAGTGTATATACTTATGAACTAAAGCTTCTGTGAACACATCAAACAGAAGAGGATGCTAGCTAGTGTACTGTTCAGCGGTGTGAAGAGGAATCTAGTTGACATGGTTACACACCTTCAGTGGCTGAAAAAACATAGCTTCTGCTATTTTCTATGTGTGCAGTTTACAGTTTAGGGGGGGCACATGCATTTCTAAACACATACGCAGCTGCTGACAAAGGAGGAGGATAATGCATTTTTTATGTTCCTACTGGATGACAACAAGGAATAAATGGGTTTAAGCAGCAGCAGTATAAATTGATGTCAGTCATTAGGACAAATTTTCTACTGATAAGGATACCCTGGACTGGACTAGATTGTCAGGGAAAGGGAGGCTACTGGAAATCTTTACAAACACATCAGATCAACATCTGCCAGAAGCAGGACCCAGGTATTACTGCTTGGAGGCAGAGGCTGACCTAGAGAGAGGAGCTCCGTCTCCACCACATTATTTCCTATTGCAGGTGCACAAAGTGCTCTTGCAGGGAGTACTAGAAAGATGGGATATATGGAGTATTCCCTCCCCACAGAATTATCCTTGTCTTTGTACGGATAGCATAATCCGCTTCTCCCGCTTCAGGTCTGGACATAAAAGGACAGAGTTTTGTTCTCCATAAAATATAAGCATGAGACATGCAGTTAGACTATGAACATCAGTTAAGTCATCATAAGATAGACTGGGCATCATTCACTATGTAGAGGTTGTTTATGGTGTAGTTTGGCTGAGCATTCCACTTAACCTCCACCACAAACCACTGAACCAAAAAGCAGAAGGTGAACGTCCTGTAGACAAAATACACTCCTATTAGACCATACCAATACCTGGGTTTTTCCCCACTGGGAAAGTAATATATTACTGATGATTTTTTCATCTCAGTACCTGTCCTACAAGCTACTCTCAACAGCCTTTAACATTCACTGTGCTCTTCTCTCTTGGCAGCTTTAGAATCAGAAGAGAGATTTTTGGCACATCAGTACAGAAGGTATGTAAATATAGTAGGATTGAACAATACATTAGTCATTTGGGGGCAACTATGTAAAGGATGATACAGCACCCTGGGGGAAGAATGGTGAACACAACCAAAGGGCGTGGGACGAGAACAACCCAAAGGAAGAGAATATAACCTGTGTGATTTTCTCTTTCCTTCCTTTCCACTTTGTTCTTAGATATGTGTAGTGTGTGCTGGAGAAGCGAGGGGAGACATTTGGCTACCTGCGGAAAGCCACCACCATATCTGTGCAACAATAAAGATTTTCTTGGAGCCCAGGTAATAGCAATTTTGGCTGTTGCCTGTACTGTGATACACATAATAATAAGCCCTCTCCTGCTGTGTCTTCAGCTGAGGTTAAATTAATTCCAGCGCAAAAGATAAAAAGCAGACAGCAGAGGCTTAAAGAACCCATGTGCCAACACTCGAGATACACCTACATAAGACGTGAGACCTTCTGGTTTATAAAAATGACCATGTCATCTGGTCTTCTGTTAGAATTCAGTTTCCAGCAGGTCACAGGAAGAATCTCATTTTGCAGATGCATGGCCATACCGGATCTATGTTGCAATACTATCATCAACAAAATTTACTTGCAGACCTTTTGTTCTTCACAAAGAGCTAAGATGTACGACTACATGCTCCAGACCACACACATGCAGTACCACCAGAGAGATTCCCCTCCTTGCTCCCAGAACCAGAATGAGCAAAAACAAGTTATAAAAGATTCATGTGGCGAAACATGGCAATGATTTCAGAGAGGAAAAAATATATGAGATTCTAACAATTCACAAAAGAATGATGCACTTTTGCAAGAATACCTTGGAGCCCAATGAAAGAACCAGTGTTATTTTGTTGGATTCTTCAGGCAAAACTAAAGCTGTCACTTTTGCCTTTTTAGTACACAAAAGCACAGATATCCCAAAGGCTTGAGTCTTAACCATAGAAAGTTTTAATAATAAATGACATACTTGTGTTCATCTGTATAAATGCTTTGCAAGGTCAAATCTCAAAGGAAGCAAGTAAAGAGTATGTACTATAACAGAAACACAGTGTATAAGAACAATGGTCATCAAACTATGTGAAAATTCATTGTTGCCTTTTAAATAACTTGTAGAGGGGGGGTTAAGACCAGGACAGGCGCTTATGCTTATAAGCAGCTGTTCTTAATTTGCAAGAAACTGTAAACAAGTTTTTAATCTCCTAAGCAAAACAAGTAGTGAGGGTTTAAGTACTCAAAGCAATGTCTGTTCTTGCCTTTCTCCTCACATTTAGATATTATTTTTTCGAAGTGAAACCATCAACCTTTTCTGTCCTAAGTGAAAACCCCATGGGATTCTCTGGCAGGGAGAACAAGGTCACTAAGCTCTGCCACATTGCCTCCTGAATGGTAGATCTGAACATTCTTCTGGGCACTCCCTGCAGTGCAAGCTGGGATTAGGTCTGGAAGTTAGAAGAAAATAGGGAGAGGGGAATAAAACATAATTCCCCTACTTTACCATATAAATGTTAAAGATGGAGAAATACAGCATCCTATGGCTTGAATGGAAGTCAAGGGGCTGTGGTCATAGGAAATGGCTATGAGAGGCTTTCTTCTATATGGCAAGGAGAAAAGAAACAAAGTTCCCACAGGTTATATATCATATAAAAGGCAATATCCAGAACCCCTCCCTGAGCATTCATTTAGCATACTAACTATGCAGAGCTGCATTTAGCATCAGCCACAGACAGCTTACTTGAATTTTTGTTACGCACATTTTTCCCCTGAAGATGAAATTAGAATTTATGCTTTCATAATTTTTCCACAAGAAATACCAGAAGCTGATAGTGCCTGCCATGCATTTGCTAGCATAGATGATGTTAATATGAATGAAAAATGAAGTTATCTATGGCATAGCTGCTTGCTGTAAGAGACTCAGTTGGTACGATCTTACTCTCATGCCTGAAAAAGTCATGTTATCAGGTTAACATTATTGAAGAACATGAAGGTGGAATTCGTCCCTTTATTAGCATTAAGTTATGGATAATGCAAGGCATATATAAGTATCTAAACAGAATGACAATAAATCTAAATATAGCAAAATTTATTCAGGAGGCACTTTTCTCATAACCACACATTATTAATCCTGTGCATTAAAATGACGTCCAAGCAGCACGTCAGAATGAAGGCTGGTAATGCTAGGCACTGGACAAACCCTGCAAAGTAGCTAGCCCTCAAAAGCTTACAATACAAATTGACAAAGAGAGGAGGCATGGGGTAAAGGATGGGATAAAAAAAGCATGATTATGGCAGCAAACTTTTGTTTTATTTTAGTTGTTATTTGAGATGGATTTAGTTAGTAGATTACAGTTCAATCAAAATGACTGCATAAGAAACTGTGCATTTTCCCACTATCATACCTAACTTAATTAACCACTGCATTTCTCCATCCACATTTATTTTTTATACTTGAATAAATATATCCAAAATTGTTGCAAAATGTTAGTTGAAGAGCATTTAAAATAAAAGACCATATCAAAATTTGACACAGCAAAAATTGTCACATTGAAAAAACATACTTTTGTACATCTGGAAGTTTTGTTTGGTGCTTTTTTTTTTTTTTTTTTTTTTTGGTTCGGGGTAAGACAAGCCTGCATTTAAAAAGAGATTCCCATTGAGTCCTGTTTGATGAGGAAACTACTAGGCACATACAACTGGCCTTGGCCCATTGATCCAGCCTGTCCACATCCCTCTGAAGAGGGATTCCTCAAGCAGATCAACACTCCCATCCAACTTGGTATCGTCTGCAAACTGACTGAGGGTGCACTCGATCCCCTCATCCAGATCATTGATATTAATGAGAACTGGCCCCAATACTGAGCCCTGGGGAGCACCACTCGTGACCGGCCACCACCTGGATTTAACTCCATTCACCACAACTCTTTGGGCCCGGCCATCCAGCCAGTTTTTTACCCAGTGAAATCACATCTGAAAAATAGAGATGGTTTTGTTACCTTCATTACTTCTATGAATCAGCACCTGTTTCTTGCTTTCAGTAAATGCTTTGGTTTTTTAATCTTTATTAATATTATATCCCGGCTTAATTATTTACTACTGGCAGAAGTCTGCACCTCTGTCTGAGCTTTTAACCCTCTAGACACTGAAACTTATGTTAATGTGTTTGCTTTGCACTTGTCATTGATCAAAAAGCATGCAAAGTCAGTTATCCCAGCTCAGCCGAAAGGCAATGCTTTGGTTCAACCATCATATTGCAGTTGTATGTCTCAGTCCTATGTAAGTGTGTACAAGGTGGTATGGGCTTGACCTGGACAATGAAGGCTGCCAGGCAATGCATCTTAGAGTTTCTTATGTAAAGAACAGCTCCTGAACTCTTCAGAACAAGCTCCAAGCCTGGGAGCCAGCCAAGTAACCAAAGGACTCTAAGATCCAGTTTTATTTTCACCCATGGCTAACATAACTGGGCAGGGGCTATTACAAGATGAACCAGATCAATCAAGATAGGTTCGTAACAGGAAATGTATACAAATACTTATATAAGGATGTAAATAGGACCTTCTGTTATGCCTCGGTGCCAGCATTAAGAATTCTGGCAGGCAACTGCAAAGAACCCTGGAAAACCAGCACAAAATATATCTGCACTGGAGTCTCCAATCAGCCACTAATTCTATGGGTCTTGGAATTAGCGTGCCCCACTGAGGAAACTGAACTGCTCCTCCACACCTTTGAGGTGTGAGCTAACCCTTCTCTTTTTACCTGAAGGAGGGAAAAGGTAAGGGGCACATCCATCTCTCATTTTCAAATGAAATGTCTGCTTTTGGGTTTTTTTGGGGGGGGCATCTTAACCTGCACTAGACATCTGTGTTTAGGCAGATGAATTGCTTCCCTAGAAGCTGTCACAGTCCCATGTCAGTCCTTAAGCCCCACTGTGGAGCTGGACTGTAGCCCTATTTTCCACATGTCATTTCACAAAGCAGGCAGTTCCTGCAGGTTATAGTACACTGTTCTGAAGCTTTTTCACATTTTGATGTACTTAAATGCATCTGCTTCATTTAAGTAGCAAACTAAAAACTAGTTTAAAAGATTTTAAATATTTGTATGTGTATATATATTTAGAATCTATGTTTATGGGAAAGGACTGTCATTTCCTTATGTATAAATAAATTGCATAGCACAGTGATCCTTCACTGGAACCTTTAAGTCTTTTTAAGATCTAAGAAAAAAAAAAAGTGAATCGATACTGTTACAATTAGTCCAGTTTATGTATTTGCAATGGGGTCTTTGGGTACAATACTGATTTTGCGCAAGTGTGAAGCTGAACTACTTCCACTAGTTTTAGTGCATTCTGGATTGTCATTGATGGCAGCAGAATCTCACCCTTACATTTTAATGTTCAATATTCTGAACATCAAAAGTTTATATTTATGTTGAATTGTTTATTTGTTGAATTTATCTAATTAGTTACTAATTATAGCCTTTTGAAACAGAGTATCTCCTTGGCTCACTGAAGGCCTATGCAGTAAGCCATGATATTTTCAGTAATTTGGTTTTCTGCCTAGGATTATTTGGCTTCTTTTACTTAAACAAATGGAAAAATACTGAAAAAATGCCTAGAAATTACAGCAAAAAGTCTTTCATCCAGTTGTCCACAGAAAGAAATAATTTCAGGGAGGATAAGGTAAGTAAGTCCCATATAATCAGGGTCTACTTTATAACCCAAACTAAAGTTTTTTAAGCTATATAGGCTACACTAAATGACAGTCTGACATTTAATAAGAAGCCATAAATAGCTAATTAATGTCAGGACTTGATGGTTTTTTTCAACACTTTTGTCTTTTAAGAAGAATAAGACCACCCATCCAGACAGCACTTAAGCACTTGAAAGAACAGTTGTAGTTTCTTTAGTACAAATAAATAGGAAGAACATTAAAGCTAATTCAGAAAAGGATAATTAAATGATTAAAAGCAGGTCTAAGCTTCTATACAACAAAACTGAAAGGGCTAAGGGCCAGGAATCTTATCCAAAGAAATGGGTGATAAAACCACCAGTGACTGCACTGAAAACAGGATCATGCTCCAAATCTTGCACAATTTTCCCATTTGATTACTTCTACTAATGCCAGTGATAAAGCAGAAATCTGATCAGAACTCTTAATCTCCTGCTTCCCTTCTTGCATATTAATTAGAAACATAGTCCACTTCCAGTTACATATTTCATGGTATTTACCTTATTTTTATTTTTCTTGCACTGTAAACTAGGAAGTTTTTCAGAAACTTGTGAAAACATGTCACATATAGACATTAAGACTTAGCTAACCTGTATGGTGTCAGATGGATCTAAGCTTTCGCATCCTGTTTCCTATCTTTACTTAACAAACAATGGCCTATGGAATAACAGTGTAAACCCGGGAGCGGTGCCGTCTGTCTCATACTGGAAGAAAATGTGCTCCGGTGGCCATGTATCCTTGCCTGCCTCGAGGATTGTGAGAGTCGCCTCATGCATGGCTGGGAAACTAGAGCTGGGAGGAACTGACTTGCTCTAACACAACTGCTGCTGGACAAGAGGTCTGATGCAAACAGAATTTCTTTAACTTCTTCAAAGCACAGGGTTGAGTTTTAAAACATTTCAAAGGTCCCTCCCAAGTGGTTACAAATTTTTCCTGTGAGTTCTCAGTATCCTAACATATTAAGAACAGGTTTTATATAGGGTAGGAATACTGATACAAGAGAGAGGGCAGGTCAGAAATTTTCTACCAGATTATTTCCTGATAGAAAAAGTGTATTTTAGCTTTGCTGATTTTATCCAGTGCTATGTAGCTTGGAATAAAGTATTTTGCTTTAGACTGATTTGGCCTAAAGTGAAGTATATCTGCTTAGCAACTGTTTTATTTCATGCTATTTCAGTGTTAAACTGCATTACTTTATGGGGATGTGTTGGCACACAGGAATTGTGCTTCATTTGCCCACTGCTTCAGTCCTCTCTTGGCCTGGGCACTGGTGTCCAGTAAGAATCTTCTATGAGTTGCAAGAATTCAGCAGTAGGTTCACTCCCATCCAGCAAGTTTTACTGCTTGGATTTTTCTAAGACCGAAGGTCATATCCAACTTGTCAGTCTTGTCCAAAATTCTGCGCTGAGATTTTGTGGTTGGAAACGCATACTACAAAGCCAACTGAGAAGTCAAGATCACAAATATGTTATCTCTTTAAACCAGGGTACTATTTTTTTCCTATTTTCTCTAGTTGATGGTGCAGCAAAGCTAATAAACTTCTTATAATAAAAATGTGTACTCAAACTTCTCTGCTTTCATCTATTTTTCATTAACAATAGTTTCAAGACAATTTTTCCACAAGCATTTAGTACTACTCTATCTCTGGTCCAGATGAAGTCAATAGGAGTTTTTACTACTGATTACCAAAACAGCAGAGTTATGCCAACAATGAATACATTTGACCACTCATCTGTTACAAAAATAAGCTATTAATTTTTAAGAATCTGTGTCTAAAGATTAGAAAGAGTTGAAAGCATTTAATTTTATGGCCAGTTTTAGGCCAGTTTGCTTCAAGCATTTAATATCTTTGTATTTTCTTCTTGCAATGCCAGTTAAAACCAGTCTTCTCTCTTTCCAAGTTACTGCTCAGAAGGAAAATGAGTACACAGAGAGTCAGAAAAAAATCTCTGGGCATTTATCGTGGCTACAGCCAGCCACAACAGGAGCACAAGATGTGTAACAGCTGGGACTTCACAAGCTCCTCAAGATCTGGTTGAGACTGTGACCCTCTGTATTAAGACACATTGTGATATAACATGTAGGATCTTGTCAAACCAGCAAGTAGCCCCACTTCCCCAGCACTTCTCAGTGGTCCCATGAAGCAGCATAACTTTCATGTGTCTTAAATACTCCTCTAGTCTCAAAATACCTTTTTTTAATATCACTACTGAGCCATTCACTTTCCAGACAAAGGAGACAACACATGACTCACAGCAAAAAGATTGAACCATCTGTGGGTGAAAGGGGAGAAGTGGTTTGGAATAATCCCCTCAGCACCATCAGTGCTTGGTTTCTCTATGTTCTAAGCTGGTTTACTTTGCATTTAGCAAACACATAGGCAGAGCAATCAAAAAAGGGGGAGAATCTTTAAAAAGACCAAAGGCAAGACAGTAAAGCAGAAACAGTGCTAAAATCTTTAAAGGGACTTTAGCAGCTTTCACATGCATTTTAGCCATTCAGCAGGCTCAGGGTACAAGACTAGACGCCTAAGGAAAGCCTTTGGTATGCTATATAAATGCACAGATTTCAGCAAATTTGCTTCAAACCAAATTATAATCTGCAACTTTTTCCAAAGGTTCCTCAGCTTGCTCCGATTGTTGAGCAGCCTGTTCTCACCATTTGGCATCCTTGCACAATTAATATATTTTCTATCTAGTTACATTATACAAGTTCCTGATGGGTCATTCAATAAGATCATCCTTATAATGTATAACGGCTATTTCAGGCTATGAGATGCCATTTCTTATTAGTCATCAGTGATAACTATTCATTTGGAGAGAGGGTTGTATGCCATACAAGGTACCATTGCTAGAGTTCATGCCTGTCCACTTAGAAATGAACTGGAAGAATAAATCTTTTGACCAATGTTACAGCTGTTTATAAATTCCACTGGAGACAGTCAGACTTGTAGACTAAAGAGAGGGCTGAATACTCAGCAGAACAGCCTAAGATGTCAAAGAGCTAGGTTCAGATTAATTCCTTGGCCTTTTCTGTGTATCTCATGACTAAGAAGGACAAAAGGAACTCTCCATTAAAAAATGTTTCATAAAGCAGGGCAAGGCACAATGCCTCATCCTATACTGTAAGCAGTTTAAAGCATTGTATGAAGTGTGGCAGATCTCTTCTGGAGAGCTGTTGCCTTCCGTATGCATGTTAAAGGATTGTATGCTATTGTACCACTCGCACATTAAAACAAATCAATATTTTCCCTGGTTTTTAAAGCTGTGAAAATTCCACTCTTTGAATTCAAATATTACTAATGTGTAAGGAGAGTTGTTACTATTATTCAGTTATTATAAAAAAAGAATACGTAGCAAAAACTCCTTGAAGTTGAAACGTTATAACAGAAAAATTAAAACAGACTGCTGTTGAAACCACTGAAAGGCACAATCCTGATTGAATCTGGGATTTCATTCAAGTGAACTTTTACCTTTTTATCAGCTTTTCTCTGGGCTTAAGGGGTGTTGAAAAGAGGCATGCAGTAGGGTTTTTTATTTTGTTTTTAAATACCTCCAATATATCTGCCTACTACTGCCCTCTCAAAAACATCTGCCCCCTTTCCCTCTGTCTTCACAGATAAGCCACTCTTTTGACAGACCATACTTGTAATGGTCTGTCCAAAAGCTGTCTGTAAATACTTCAGGAGAACAGAGTAGGAAATGTTTAAGAGCAACTTGAAAAGTCAAAACATTGATACCCAAAATACAAATTTACTTCCCAGTCATCTTACATGTAGATGAAATAAAAAGTTGAAGTGTGTTATGGCTTCAAAGCAAAATCTTAAAGCTATGCATTCAGCAAAGTACATATGGCTGGGGCTGGACCTTTAATGCTCATTGTCATCAAACATGGTGCTTATCTATTTTGAGGAGCTCTAATGACGGTTGGAAAGCCCACTTGCACTGGCACCCTGCTGCTCCTGCTGATGTGGGCTCTTGCATGAGTGAAGTTCTCAGTTTAGGTAGTCACCATCTGGGTAGCGCAGCCATTCAGCAAATACCCTTTCTTTTATGTTGGTTGTAGATGCTGGCTTCATTTCAGAAAATCCAGTCGTATGCCTGGAAGGGCAGTTACACTTGTTTGGAAATCCACACGCTGGCAAGGCCTTTGTTTAAAACAGACTCACTTAAAAAGTCTGCCTAGGATTGTGACTAAATAAGCAATTGAAATCACCTGCCAGCTCACCAAATACTGCCTTTCTAGCAGAGTGAAAATTATTTTAATGACAAACATATGAAGGAGATGACCTGGGTAAGAGATAAGAGACAAGTTTCCCATACCGAAAGGAAGCTCAGAAAAGGCCCCCTAGTCTTCTCTGGCAGCAAGTAGGAATGATGGCTGTTTCTCACTAAACCCTCTCAGAAATGCCCTCCAAGAGCACAGAAAAGAGCTTCCCCCTTTACTTCTGCCCTGACCCTCTGTAAGGCTGCCACATGCAATCTTCCACCCTGGCAAAGTACAGAACTATGGGAATAGTTATCACATTAAATAATAAGTAAAAGCTCTCATTAAGAGTTTATGACATGTATGTACTAAACCAAAACCAACAGGAGTAAAATATAATGGGATACAACCCATTAGATCTCTTCATGCATGTTTTATCAAAATGGATTTGTTAAGGAAAAAAAAATTAAGATATGAAGTCTTTAGTCATGTCTGTGACTCTGTCAATAGACAGAAAGAGTCAGTTTCTCTCCAGACTACTCTTTAAATTAGACAAGGAGTGAAGCAAGTAGGATTGTCAATGTGAATTGCAGATGTGAATGTGGGTGTGCATGAAGTAAATTACGTGCATGAATTGGAAAATAATTAGATTAAATAGAGGAAAGGATGCAGAGAAGAATAGTCATTATTCCCATTTCACAGAAGATGATCTAAAGCCCAATGTGGATGAGAACCTTCTCCAAGAACACACAGGAAGTCTCTGGCAGAGCCAGGATACAAACCCACAGCATGTAATTCCCAGCACTTGAATCACAGGCTCATTCTTCATCACTGGAGAATCTTCTCTCCCAAGATTTCAGCTGTTCCTACTACATATGCCCCAGTTAAGCCATAAACTTGCATACAACAGCATGGCTTGAATTTCTGTTACTTTCCCATAAATCTGACAATTTTTATGGCAGGCACCAGAATGATATAACTGCCCATGTTTCAGCCAGAAAGCTTTTCCTCAGGTTCAGACCTGTGGTAGACAAAAGAACTCATTCTTCACCAGAAAAATATTTATTTTTCCTACAGGAAGACCCTGTATTTAAAACACTTTCACAAGAGGGAGAGGGCTTCTCTTCTCTCTGAAAGAAATTTGTTCAAATTCAAAGCATCAGCTTTGTCAAATAGTTGTCTTGTGACAAGTATCAAGACTTGTAGTGTAATTTTTAGTAAAGAAAAGATGTTAATGACATTTTCATTAAGTGCTAACACTATGGAAAGATAGAAATATGGATATATTGAGAGAAAAAAAAGCTTTTTCTGCCTCCTTAAATGTCTTATAAAGTGTTATTTGGGTTTATGGTTTGGGTGGGGTTTTTTTCCCCACAAATAAACCCCCCTCTACTAATTTATTTGGTGAATTGTTTTTAAAAGATTTCTTAATTTCCTCCAGACATAAACATAATTTTTTCATGCATTTTAAGTTAGGAAATAATTTCCTTCTTTCAAGGTGTTTAGTGGCATTTCCTCCAGAAATCTCTGACCAGGTGCCTGATCTGCAAGTGCTCTTCATGAGAACTACTGTTCTCTTCAAAAGGAGTTTTGAAAAGAGCTCAAACCCCAGTTTCATAGTTCTTTTAAAAATTGGGCTGGTGTCTATATCTAGTAGTGGCTTTCTACACGGGGTAAATTTCACCAATGATTTGACAGGACAAGGTTCATGAGGATTAAGTCATGACTCCACTGAAGTCAATGACAAAGCCCCCACTTGACTTCAGCAGAGCCAGGATTTTACTCCTGGTAAATATTAATATAGTAGGATTGCACTATCTGATGGTATCTCATGTCAAATCTTCCATAAATTATAGATGCCTTTATGTTTATTCCTCTGTCACTGAGAGATATATTGGGCCTGTTGATTGAGAGGTGTACAACAGCATGTTACCATTGTGTGGGCTTGAATCACAGCCAGAACAGCTGGAACGCTTTCCCCCACAACCCTGGAAGATGGGTTTGGAGACAAAAGACACATGCTCCAGGGCACTGGTGCCTGTGCATGAGCTCCTGCTCCTGAGAAACAAGTTTTCCAGTGCTTAGAGCAGCTCAATGTTCATTCATGAAATTGTTTATCATTTTACTACTTCTATATAGGAAAAGCTAAGAAGAAAAGTTTTTCTCATATGCATATAGGATGCATATAGGATATGCATCTCATATTTCATTTCCCATACTGGAAGCATTTTGAGCAGTACGTAACCTTGGAGAGGCTTACATGTGCTTATTCTTTTGTTTGGGTTCCTACCACAAGTTTTAGAACATGTTAGGTTCATGCTGCAGACTGGTGGTTTAACTGATATTTATACAGAGCGCCAGACTGAATCACAGGACATGGCTCAAACAGAGAGCGTCATCTCAAAGGGAATACACAACGATGATACCATTTTACTGCTGTGGTAACAATATAGTTATCTTCCTCTTCATATTCCTGACTTTAAAGTCTTGGTGAGCAGGAATTTAAAGAAAAAAGGAAAAAGAAAAAAAAAGGAATCTTCATGTTTAGAGACAGTTCTTGGCTTCTTGGATTTGCATTTCATAGGAAATACGTTTTATTTTATTCTAAAGCTAAAATAGATCAGTAGTCCACTGTTGAACAATGGATCCAAAGTACTTCCCACATGGCCCAGTTCTACTGAGCAATGAGTGATGTCAATAATGACAGCAGTTACTCAACATGTAACATAAGAGCCAGATTTTCCGATCCTTTGGGGAAAGCCAGCGTGCCATGGTTTCCAGAGAAACCAATGCTATGAAAGAGAGTTTTTTCACCTGATCAAGTGCAGTGAAGGAATTTACATAGAAATGTTGTTTAGCATTATGCTTTATAGGTGAACTGATGTCAGTAATTAACAGGATCCTTTTAAGATAATAAGGGGGCAAAACCTCATGTGTCCTCCCCAGGATACTATAATCTTCACTCAGTTTGCTTCAAATCTTGACATCCCTTATTATCAGTTATTAGCTTTGCCAAATGACAAATTATGAGCGGCATCTCACTGGCAGAAAAAAGAAGAGCATTTTTGCTAATGCCAATCACTCTTTCTTGAGAAACCTACCATTTGGCAAACAGGGTTTGCTCTTCTTATTCACTGTGATCCTCCTCCTCAGTGGGTCTGATATTGGTGGTGGCTCACAGCCTGCCTGAAAAGACAGACAGCATCTTCACGACAAGCTAAACCTCATCTGTGTCTGCTCAAGTAATCACTCACACCATGATGAACCATCTCTTAGAGCAGACTAGACTGAGCAGAAATACCATGTATAGCTTAGCAAGGCCCAGTTGCATACACTAATTGTACATAAAGCCATCTCTCACATGCTCCTGATCCTAAAGATACTATAGCTGAGTACAGGAAGAAAAGGGAGTTTGTAAAGATGTTTTGACAACAACACTTTGTAGAAAGAAAGTAATATTTAACCAAATCAGAAACAAGAAAGGATTTAAGGGTGACATACAATAGAGGAAAAGGTCAATTGTGGACAAGCAACAACTGAACAGAAACCTGGCTCTGGGATACATAGAAATGACTGTGCTGTCCCTGCGGTCTTTGTGAGCAGTGTTATACCATCTCCAACACTTGCAAGAGGCTTTACTGCACAGCCAGAGCTGGCCCTGGGCCCCTCTGTTTGCAAATACAGATTGGCAGTATTGGCGGCACCACAATTAACACTTCTGGTATCCCCCTGCCTGTGAAAGTACCACATGCCCATCCGCTTAACTATTTTACTTATTGGAGAGTCAATTTGTGATAATTATTCCTTGTTTATAGCAGTGAAGAGCTCTTTTGCTATAATTACAGAGGCTATTAATAAGATAATTGCATTCCAGGTATTCTAGGAAAGATAAGAAATTCTTTTTTCTTTGATGGAATATGTTTTAATATCCGTGTTTTCTTAAACTTGATATTACTGAGCAAACAGGATCTGGAAAAAAAAACAGGGCAAATAAGTACAAAAGCCTCCTCTCCACACTGAGTGTCAGGCTCACAGGAAAAATGCTTCAGGGCCCTATCATGCGGAGCAGAAGATTGCCCTGGCTGGCCTTCTGCTGACAGATTGAGACTCCATGCATCAGTTTCCTTTTCTTCTGAGGAAGATCTAAAGCATTTTACCAATTAATGGTGATAAAACACTGCAGGGGATCATTTAGGGCAAGACACTGGATCAGCTAATTATGATGGGGATTATCCTATTCTGTGAGATAAGTGGCAGTAACTAGTAAGTGGCAAGATTAATCAAACATGCTGGATTTGGAAAGGGCAAGAATGCATAGTGAAGTACGGGTCGATTAGTAAGAGTAAGATTTGGGAACAGCAGGAGACTGGGCACTCTCTATTTGTGGTCCCATCTTTCCCAATACAGCTATTTATGTGCACATGGGCACTCACTGGGGAAGCCTTCACTGGCACTGTCAGTGAAAAGTGCAAGTCTGAAGCCAATCTGATGCCTTATTTATCTTCCAGGATTGTGGAAGGACTTGAAACACTGACTAGCTACACTAATCAGAATGGTCAAGATTCATTAATTCCTTAATCACCATTTTTTCTTAATTCTGCAATGATTGTTTAAAGGTAACCTGATTATTTTGTTTTGTAAAATATTTTCATTTTAGTTTCCGAACCTTTGACTGCTTTGTGAATACTCACTTCTTAGTCAATTTTATACCTCTCTCTATCAAAATCAAAATAGAGAGAGAAATGATCCATTTGCTCATGGCTAGTGAGCTTTGCTAATAGTGGTACATTGACTTTCTTTCATTACCTCTGGTTTAAAGCTGTGGTATTTTCTCTAGCCTTGTTGCTGAACAATTACAGGGTCTCACAGGAATAAGGCTTAAAACAACAGACTTTAAAAATATTACCCTATATATATACACCACCATTCTAAATGTCAGGTAAATCTGTGTCTTCTTTTAGCCATGTATTCATGTAAGGCCCATATAAGGACCTGTAAGGTACCTGTTTCAGTAGATATTTAAATCATGGGAAGAGAACCGAAAAAGCTGAGACCCCTACAGCTATACGCTGTACGTCTTCTTTTTCCTGAGGTCACACACACTTCTGGACAAAGCAGTCCTTCCTTGAAGGCAGCTTGTACAAATCCTTAAGACAACTGATTCTGTGCTTGCTCTATGAAGAGTTATTTAAACTGAGATGTCATTGAATTTCATCAAATTGACTTACTTGACACTATTCTGTGCCTGGCTTGCACGATGCCCTAAAAGACTTTTCAAACACACTCAAAAAGAGGTCTCTGAAAAAAAACAACACAGATTTGTAGTCCTGACTATCTGGAGCTGTGATGAATCTGTTAAGAAAATAAAAGCAAGCAGATCTTTCAATTTCCTTACAGATATGCATACAAAATACCTTATCCTGGCTGATACATCAAGGCAGAAGCAATTTTTCCTTGGAAGGCAGCAGATGTACAAGCATGCGTGTGCATGTGTAGGGAAGGGGGGGTCCTGCTTCAAAATAGCTGAGAAAGATGATGCTACAACAGATCTTGGCACTCTGAAAGGATGTGTTCGGTCTGATGGAAAGATGCTGTTCACATGTTGCGCCACAAAGCAAAAATGACATTCAGCTTATTCAGCTTAGAAATCAGATTTTTTAAAATGTGTTTTCCTTCCTCTAGTGCATTAGGATTCAATTTCTATTATCCTTTCCAAGATTTTTTTTTTATAAAGTCTTCTAATACAAGCTGAATCATCCTTCCTTCACTGTATTCGCAGTATCGATAGTAAGTCTATGTGTATGTATCCATTCCTCATATAATCAAATGTTTAAAAAAGTCTCAAGCTCATGAATATAGGCCTGCAAGGCTTTAAAGATGCTTGATTACTTCAAAGTCACCGATTTATCATAGTGCTACTTCATGTTGCCATATCTCTTCTGGGTTTTTTGGGGGGGGGTTGGTTTGCTTTTTGTTGGGTTTTTTTTTTAACTTCTGCCTGTGCTGACTGATCTCCATAAAAGGAGACCCATGAGAAGCATTTAAATAGCTTTGCAGTGCCTCATGGCTGGGTAACACTTCCAGAACTCCAGACTTCCTGAAATGTAATACTTTCCAGGTTGCATAACTGTTTGGTTTGTTTAAGCTCAATATAAAAGAAGCCCTGAAAAGGAAGTCATTGAGCACAAAGTTCTCTCTTCCCTCCTCCCAGGTGTTGTACATAGCGATTGAGGGAGGAATTTTTTATATATAAGTATTCAATTTAACTTCTATATTTCTTTTTTGTGATAATAGCCAGTAAAAGCATCCAATCAACAAATTACTAATATCAGAAATGTTATGTGTAACATTGCACAGCTTCGGGGGTGGGGCAGTTATATTAGTAATTGCAGCCACAGAGACTTCCACGGCAAAATTTCCATGTAGAGTGAGATACCCAGTTGGAGACTAACCTGACTGTACAACAGCAAGTCGTCCTTACTTTTCCTCCAATATTCATGCTCCATGCAATATTCAGCAATATTTTCCTGAACTTGATTTCTAAGCAAGGAAAATTAGATCAGTACTCCTTAATGGAATAAAAGCTGTATCTTCCTCTTATATTGGAACAGGCAGAGGAAAAACAGCAACTTGTTCTTTTAATCCATTCTCCTATTACAATGTAAACATTTTTTGCCTTCTCCATGTATCTGTATCATCATCCATCATCAACTGCCCTTCCCTGTCCTCTCCAAATTCCTTTCATGGTAAATGAAACCGGAAGCATTTTTCAACCCTGAAAACTGGACCTCTGCCTTAACTAAACAGTCTCTTTATTAGCTGAGGCTTCTAATTTATGTGTTTGGGCCATTACATGTGACCTTTGGGGAACTCCAGTGCATAAACTATACCTCTTTATATTAGCAGCCAGCTGAAAAGCTGACATTCTCCCAATGTCTCTGCACACATTTATTGATCAAGTGTTGCCATGCATTGAAGTGTTCTTATTCTATTGCCGTCTATACTGACATTGTTTAGGACCTTCTTAGCACATAAACTATTCCACGCAATGTTTGGTCATGCAAACAAGCATGTGTTTTTCTACAAGCTATAAAAAGTCTCTTGCTGTTACTTCTCCCTGTGTATCTTTTGCCATGCAAACTAAAGCCTGCGGCAAGGATTAAATACTTGTCTGTGCTGAGAAGGAAGGTACTGAAAAAAACACGAATATGATGGAATTTTTGGGTGAGAGCATTCCTTTGCACTACATGTACTCAGAGGTACTGTTTAAGTGTTGGGAAATGCATTTCTTCCACTCTTTTTCCTTTACCTTTGGAAATTTTAACACATAACTAAATGTGGAAGGAAACAGCCCTGTAGTTCAGGAAGCACACAAGGAATTATTTTTAGAATGCTCTTTCTAATGATGAAAAGTATTTCTGCTTTACTGACTCCTCTTTCCAATCCAATTGCACTTTAATCATCCTGCACTGAAATCAAAACCCTGAATTATAATACAGACATTGTTTTTTAATTCCTGGGCACAGTGTTCACTTAGGCTGGCTCAAGGACGGTTAAATTTGAGAGAGGAAAATTTAGTCCTTTAGCATGACTAGATCAAACAGGAGATGTAGGTAAACAGTAAGGTAGTAACTATGGTCTAAACTCTTAATTGCTAACTTAATTAGGCAAAAAAAAAGGGCTGATCTACACTTGGAGCTGATTAATGCTTGATTGGCTTCATTCTGAGAAAGCAATGATGAATACTACATAATGACCCCATGATGTCCTCTCTTTCATACCAGATAACATCCCCTAACCTCAAGCACCTTCTCAGCAGAGCCCAAGGACAATAATGGCACGGAGATGTGTACACTATGGAGAGTGCACAGAGGGACATCCAAGAGTGTTGCCCTCTCGCTGTACTGTGAACCAGGGCGACAGAGGCAGGCACAGGACTGTTAGCCTGCATGGCTGTCATGTTGACACTTCTCATGGCATTTTGCTATCATTTTCAAAGACTAACACTGGAAGAAAGCACTGCTTAAAAATGCTGCATCTGTCACATTCCGGCACACCTGCAGTCTGAGCCACCCCAGCCTGGCAGCATGGAGGGAACACCTCCACTGCCCACCGTTCTTCATGATCCCATTCTGGGCCAGATTATTATATGAGACTAAACGTAGGAAGTATTAAAAATGTACATACATACCAAAAGTAAAGTACCAAACACGTTGCATTCATCCTGTCTTTCTTGAAGCAAGTGGCTTCATTCACCTTATAGCATTTACTAGTAGTTATAATTACTACAGGGTGTAATAGGACTGATTCACCATTTTCCTGGATCTCCAGTGGTCATTTACACTGGGCAGTGCAAGGCATAAGGAATAATGAGGCATAGCTGTCTTTGGAAATAAATTTTGTGCCTTTTTTTTTTTATTTATTTCAAGCTCATTATATTGAACTAAGTATGGAAACCAAATTAGTGAGAATTACCACATCTTTCTAAACACAACTAGCATTTGAGTCAAATATCAACAGCTTATATGGCTTAGTTTTTCTTGATTTATTTTCAGAGCAATCAATTTATTACCACATTTTCTTTTCTATTCACTGGAGATCATGACTTTAATGTGTCAGGCATCTGACAAAAGAGTATCCTCCATACTACAGATGTTCTCTAAGAGAGAAAGGACATGGAGGAAATCAAGTCTGGGCTGTGGAAGGAGGTGAGCAGTGGGAATACTTCGACTTCTGCATCTGGAGCTACATTTGGGAAACTATGAAATGGGTGCTCCAGTGTCACATTGCACCTCAGGCCCACCTCTAAGATGACTGTGAGAAATAGGGGATTTGAATTTTAGCTCATTGTGAACACCACTTGTCTTTGGAGATTGATTTCTCAGGGGACATGGAAACACGTTCTCAGTAATTATGACTTCATTGCTTATGAAGAACAGCACTTCTAGAAGTGTTTCCTAGCAGTTTACCAAGCAAATGCTTTCCTTTTGGCCTGCCATCACCTTGAACATGGTTAAACTTTACCACGGAAAGGCTTCAGATGAGATGATAACAGAATAAACAAATATTCATTCTTACACAAAAATCCCCCAGGAGGACACAGATACTCAAATGCACACAGCTGATAGCTCTGGTATAGAACTCCTCTCTCTGAGCTTCATCCAGTAAATGCAATATATGGCAGGGAGAGGTGGAGGCTCATTGAGAACCTCCTTTTCATGCCCTGAAGCAGCCAAAATTTTCCATGCAAAGCATTTACTTTACCCCTCTCGCCTCTGCGTTTAAAGCCAAGGAGAAAGCCAGACTGAGGGGATGGCAAGGTGCCATGTGTTCAGGTGCCCAGTGGGCTGGGTTGCAGACAATCCCTTCTGTGTTGGGAGCTGATGACTTGAGAGATCTCCCCAGGGGTACTGAATTATCCTCTCCCCTGCCCCTCCTCCTCCCGCTGCATCTTTCCATCTTAGCCTGCACTTAGAGAGGCAGTTGACATCTGCATCTTGATCTAGCCCCAGTCTTCCTGAAACATAAGGTTGGAAATGGTATCAAACAGTGGCTTCCAATTCCCACCTGTTCCCACGTATGGTAGAAACCCTAATGAGGTATCAAAGCAGATTTAAACGCGTTGAACAGAAATTAGCCAGACCACTGCTTGCTGAAGTCAGGGAAGAAAACAAAACAAAATACACACTTTTGTAAAGCAAAGAGAAGAGCAGTTAGAAGAGCCAGTATTCCATCTCCTAAGAAAAAGGTTACACAAAGAGATCTCTGTCTACGCTTGTATCTCTTCATATGTGGCCCAGCATACTAATGCCTACCATATTGTATCTTTGCACACTGTGTGCAACATGAAACTTAGAGAGGATTAAAGATACCAGATATATCTGTAAGAAGATGTAAAAAAATTTAGGAAAAATTTTAATTTCAAAACATTGCTACTGTCACTTATTGCAATAGCATCTTAAATTTGCCAGGGAACCATTGAGTTACTCACTGTATAGCCACAAACTGAAAACCAGACCTTGGTCTTTGCAATGTACAGTCTAAGGAGATTAAAAAAAAGCCAACATAGTGAGTGGCACAAACAAGCAGATTATTGAAAGGACAAGTATGGAATAAGATGGATGACAAATGTTGATTTCTGCTGTGTTGCAGACACTTTCCACCAGTCACATTGAAAAGAAGTTGTGTCAGCATTATGTTTAATCAAGCAGCCACCAAACAATGAATGATTAATAGTGTTTCATTCCCTAAGCAAAAAAAAAGGGTTACTTTGACATTAACTCAGCATAAAAATATTTTTGTGCCTTCTACAGAAATATTTCTCAAGACTTTTGCTTCATTTTTTTCACTTTGGTTTTGTTATAAATCTTGTGATAACTGGTTCCTCATTTTCCTTTCTGTAAAAACTTAAGAATTTAATATAAAGTGATATCTTTTTATAGATTTTTATTTAGCATGTGTAGAATTTAATAAAAAATTTGATCCCTGCTCTCAAATTCAATAGGCTGGTTCAAAAAATCCCAACACAAAAGACATGGTCTTTATCCTTAGGTTTATAAAACTCTACGGGTTCTATCACTATTACCTTCTGTAGGCTTTGTTCATATATTCTGGATTAAGGTCTTCCAAAACCTCTCAGAATCCATCTGGACAAGGAATGTAATGAAAATTACCAGACTTTATTTATATTTTGCTTTTGTTGTGCTGGATTCAATAACATCCAAATCACAAAGAGTGAAAAAGAAATAAAATCACAGAAAAAATGTATAACTGATGTGACTGATAAACAAGTTTTTTTACTGTAGTGCCATTGTACTATGGTTGGAAAATATTAATCAGTTAGACAAGAATTTATGGAAGTTTTTAATGGACATCAGCCACATAACCATGATTTGTTAGTGTTAAACATATGGGAAAATATTAAAATCAGTGATGTCTTAACTGAAGAGTATGAATTGTGCCCTAGCAGTACAGAACTGAGATTACAGACTGACAGTAATCCCTCTCGTTTACAATTACACACAGAAGCTGGAGTATAGCATAAAACTTCTGGGAAAGGAAAAAAGCAAAAAAAAAGAGGATGATGCGGGACATTTTGGAAAGAGACAGAGAGAGGAAGTTGTGGATAACATCAGAGGCATGGGGAATAGAGCTGGACTGCCAGAGCAGGTGAGGAGGTGCAGGAGGTAGCTCCTTTTCTTGGTAACACTATGCAGAGTCCAGGAATTTAATTTCCATGATCTTTACATCCCTAAAGCAGAAAACTTGGGAAACATCAGCACTGGTAGGAGCCTTGAGTACCCCAGCACAGGCAGGGAAGGCCAGCTAATGGGGCTTGGAGGTTTGTGGACATGCAGTCCCCTAGCACTTGTGCTACTAATATGAGCTCTGATGTATGGCCCCACAGGCATCAAATCACCTGAGACACATGCCTGCCCGAGTGCCAGTCCCTCCTCAGGCCACAAAAATAAACGGGTTGCGGTTCAAAGCCACACATCAGACACAGACTTAATAGATGTGATAAAGAAAATGCAAAGCACATTCGAATGAAGTGTACTGAACATCTCCAGTGACATCTTTATGTTGCCCCAATGGAAAGCGCCCAAGTGGGAGACACTGCCCAAAATGAAACAATCAAAATAGATCCATATTCTGAGCATAAGATCATCACATCAGTGAGGAAAAAACCATCTGTTTATCTAGTTTAGTATGATGACATATTCATAAAAAAACCCCAGAAATTTCAGGGAATCATAGTGGCAGAAACAAGAAACTAAACTATAAAAACACTGTGAGGAACAGGCTGGAAGGAGAAACACTTCCCAAGTAAAGCAGAAAGATAGCAAGTGAGGCTGCGGGAACAAGGGGACTGAGTGTGGAAAGTCATTGAAAAATAGACACTTTTACTGGTGACCATAAGCATAATTCAAATGTTGCTCTTGGGTTTGCTACACAAAGCTAATTTTGTCTCTACAGAAACATCCTGTAAGGACTATGCAACCAGTGCAAGAGCTGACACTACAGCCTTGCTACTATTAAACCTTGAAAAGTTCTTCAAAATCAATTTAAAATCTAAGGCAGTCTTCATCCTATCCATCTGAATGCACAGTGCTAGAAGAAACTGATACGTAGGAGTCAAGTAGGTAAAAATTCATTCTTACCATATGCAATGAGAGGGCTAAGCTTAGGACACTGTGTGTTGGAGTTTCATCCTGCATATTTTCCATATTTTCCTATTACTGCCTATAGCTGAAGTCAAACAATAAAAGGAGAATTCAGTACAACTTGAATCCAATCTGAAACGCTTGCAGCTTCATATCTAAAGTAACACTCCAACATCCACATAGGAATAATCACTGACAAAATACTATTAGAACAAACTAGATTCCTCATCCTTCCTCCCCTAACCCCACATGTGGCTCCCTCACTCCCAGCCTGAGCCCCAGCTCTGTAACTTTCACCCTTCCCAGCCACCTAAGCCTCCCTACAGCACTGTTGCAGTTATTCTGGCTAGGATGGTGTTGACATCTGAGAGGCAGCAATCTCCCTAAAGCCCTCTATTAAATGCTTATATTTACTAGACAGAGTGGTACTTTTTCACGCCTTAGGCTCCTTCTGCAGTAGATCTCCAATACGTCAGGTACCTGGCAGTCATCGTGGGGTCATGAAGGCATTTAGAGCATCCACGGGGACACGTAAGTCCCATTTGGAATAGTAGTGGGAGATGTACAGACACTACAGCAGTACCCATAAACATGCACCGAGCCAGCTGTATGTCATGCCAGCTGCAGTGCCTCCAACAGCAAAGGAAACAAGGAACTAGAAACATGCTGGATGGTGGGATCTCAGGGAGGGAGAAAGGCTCCGTTATCTCCAAACACAGTCTGGTCAGGACAGAGCCTGTCTAAACCCCTCCCAGAGACACTGGTGTGAGGGACACCCATGCCCTCAACAGCAGAACCCCGGGCCCACATACCAAAGGGTCCCACAGCATCATGGTATGTGGTGGCATATGGCTTCAGGGAAGAAGATGGCTGAAAAAGAAAGAGCTTTCTATCTAAGTCCTAAACAATCTTAATGACATCTCTATCACTTACCAAAGAGGCAGCCTGCAAATAAGTGATGGTTTTTTTCAGATCTTAGCTTGTGGGACAGGTAACCAAAACTAAAATCTTGAGAAAAACTCTTTGCTTTAATTTCCATTACAAACATTTGAACAATTGCTGTATACTTATGATTTTTTTTTTTCCTGAATCCAGGAAATTTGACTAATTTTTGTGAGGAAACTTCATTTGTACATATAAACATACAAAGCTCAGCATTCACTATTCTTCTCTTTAAAATGCTTCAGTCCTGTGAGAAACATTTAGGTGATCGAACCAAACCAGAAAAAACTAAGAACAAATAACTAAACCAAACAACTGAAGACCAGTGCATCTTCTAAATAAATTAACTGTCATTTGGCCAAACCCTAATAAGAGAGATCCATGTCTCCAGCTCGAGTGGGTGTTTGAAGCCAAAGATTTTATGAGTGAAGTTTCCTGCAGTGCAGTCGTATGGTTGAAACACTACTGTCTATAGTGGAACCATTCTGCTACTGGTACCATGCAATATGGCTATACCATACAGTATGACAGTACCATACAGTATGGCTACCTTAAAAATTTGCTGTATGAGTATCTCAGAAGACTACTTATTGCTCTGTAACTGTCCATATGACTGCTCTTACTTGAAGGTGACTGCACAGCAACTTACCCCTCAATGAAAGTGAGCCAAGCTGCAATGTGTTTACGATAAGGTCGAGCTATAGTTAGCATTTGGTAAATCTATACGGTTGCTTAATTCACAATCTTTTGTATGTACTGTAGCCAGAATCAGGTAGATGCTTGAAGGCTTAAAGCTATTTTACCCTGGGAAGGATGAGGTTTTGTGCAGGCTAACCAAAGCACAGTCTAAACAAAAGTGAAGTAAAAAGATGGCAAAACTTGGAATTGCAGCATCAGGATACAAACTCTTAAAGCATACTGTTCTTTTGGAAAATCTGACTTTTTAGTCTATTATATGAGGTGTTGCAGTTATCATGTAGTAGCATCATTTTTCTGAAAGCTTTACACTATCAAGATCCAACTACATCTGTTACAGACAGCCTTGGAGCTTGCAGTACCATGCCACTGGCAGAAATGTTGTGTGTAAAGTGGTTACAGAGCTGAAAGCAGTAAACATAGCAGGAATTGCCAAGCTGTACTTGAAACCTAGATCATTAATGCCCTGAAAGAAAAGAACATCTGAGCATACACCCTGTGTTTTTTGAAGCGCTGCTTTTTCTAACCCCTATTAATTAGAATCTGATTGTCCCCCAAGGGAAAGGGGAAAATGTGAACTAGAAAAGATAGATGGCATCTGTAATCACCAGAGAAAACCATCATCCTGCAGCTCAACCTGCCCATCTCAACAAACTGGCCCCATAATGCATGGCACAGAAATGCTTCAGTACAGGCACTGAGGAAGGATGAGAGTGTCGTCATTTGTACAAAGATATTTACCTCTTTCCCTAGATTTTGTCTTCAAGAACACCCATTTGGAGTAAAAGAACCAAATTCTGCTTCTGCTTTCTGAAGTGACAGTATACACACAGAACTAAAAATAGTATTCCAGGGATTAAAAAAATCACTTGGGTTCCTTAAATGTAGTTAAAAGCTCATCTCTCTCCTCTGTTTAGCAAAATGTTCAAATATTAGAAGGATGTGAAGATGGTGATTAAATTTTAATCATAATTATATTTGGACTTATCCTTGGCTATCAACTCTCCTCTCAACCAACACTTTAGCGAGACATGGCACCACATCCAAATGAAGCCAGGCCTGTTTCTGTGAATCTGGCCTGCTGATGTGAGTGGTTGTAAGGACAGGAAAAATAACTGTAAGAAATAGCCATAGAAAATGGAGATCAAGTGCGACCATGCATTGAATGTGTTCATACAGAAAAAAGGGCTATGTACAATATATCTGCTAGTTGTAGAGTGTTTTCTGAAATGTAACCCTAGCCTTGGAGTGCAACGTAAAGGTCAGATGCAGCCACAATATCACCACTAGGTAGGCAAAATTACAGAAGTAGTAGCCCTCCTACCTTCCCTGCCAGAGTAAATTTGACCTTTGGTCAAACTCTGAGGTTAGCCTTTCAAAATCAATTGAAAGTTTGCTGTGAACTGCAGGAGCCAGACTTTCATCCAGGTCACAGTCCGTGTGATTAAGTGAACACAGGTCTAGAGGCAGCCTTCACAGTCCAGTCAAAGCATGGAATTATTTGAATGCAGGCAGATTTCCTTCATTTTACTAGACAATAAGAAAACAAAAATAAACACCAACACCTACTCCAGTTCAGAATTTCTTGACTTAATTTGTAACTCTTTTCATCAGTGGGATGCATCCCACTTCCCTCTAAAACTGGGCTCTATAGCTGCAGCCAAAGCATGATCTTGATTGTAGAAAAGGAAAAAGGGACCAGTTCATTCAGCCTGAATACCATCCTCTGAATAGTGAATGCCCAACAAGCTGCTCAAAGCAAATACTGCAGAGAAATCCACAAAATGTAACACTGCTACAGCTGTGGCCAGTGGCAGAGTTTGGTCTGGATCCCTCCCTTACAAAAAGAAAGGGCGCTGGCAGCTGCATATTCTCAATCAAGGCCCCAGGAGTCTGGAATGTATTCCTTTCCCTTGGTTCAAAATAGCCTCAATTTGCTGTACTTCCAGGCATGCTGCAAAAGCTATTTGTTTGATGAAGTGGGGGTGGGAGCACTGGGCGTTTGGAGGCAAGAAGCTCTTCTGGAATGTTTCTCTTTCTTGTGCCAGCTGGCTGAGGGAAGCTCCTATGTCCCTGTAGTCACTGAAGGTTTCTGGCTGGCAAATTAAGTTGTCTGTAGGATACTTCGGAACAAATCTCAAGACACACAGGGGCCTGGCATAGATCTCTTTTCAATGCAAAGATGAAGAAATAAATCCAATTTGAAAAAAAAGTTGTTTAAGCAATTCTAAACAGAAAACAAATTTTAAAAGATCATAGACAATTGCTGGCAAAGCAAAGAAATTAAGAATTAAATATAACTAAAATCTTGCCAGTGAAGCTTCCAAGACTATTTTATTGTGTCAAAAAGAGGTAAAGATATGAACTGACACTGTGGAGGTTTGAAATGAGAACTGAGAGGGGAGAAGGATAATGAGGATCTCCTCCAGTTCATTGCACTGCTTAGGAGGCCCACGGTTTGCTCTCCTGTGCCCTGGAATTTTATCTTTGAGGCCTGCAAGTCTTACTGCATCTCACATGTCCTATTGGGCAGGGGGATATGGGCAGAGCTCCACCTCCTTGAGACTGTACGAAGAAAGACTAGTCACTTACACCAAGGGAAAAGTCAAGCCTTGGGATTAGGACAGACAATAGCTTGGACTAAACTGAACAAACTAAGCTTCTCTGCTCCATTTTCTAGTATTGCACTAGCAGTGGTTTTCTTTACCACCAGGGTCCTCTGTGTGGAAAAGCAGCTGATCAATTATTCCACATTTAGATGTGCCAGATAATGCTGTATAGTAAAACACATAAGCAAAAGCAGTGAGACTTTTTGTAGCACTTTTTATCATTTCTGCTTTCCAAAAGCCCGAGGTGTGTGACCTTGGTTTTGTTTCTGTTCAGAACGTAAACACCTCTGTCTTACAGAGAAGACAGCATAGACAGAGACTAGAAGAGAAACTGCTTTCTTAGTGCACTGCTAAGGAGATGCAAGGACCTTGCAAAGAACCAAAGCCTTCGTGCAGGTCATCTGATCTCCTAAGTATCCTCTGAGATCTTCCAGATTTGAGGGAGGAATGATTTCCTGGGCAATTGCAGGGAAATTGCAGGAGACACTCGCAATCAGCACCAGTGCTGGCTTGGTCTGCAGTGGAGCGGCTAATGGCGGCGTAGAGGGGGGGTTTCCTCAGCCAGGGAAACGCCAGGCGCGCTGAGGGTGCCGCCAGCAGCCGCCAGCTCTCGCGAGTGAGGCAGACGAGACCTGGGCGGGGACAGAGCAACGGCGGCCAAAGCCCCACAGCGTAAAAGGCAGCCCTAGGGAGCGCTAGCGAGCGGGGTGTGGTGGGGCAGTTTGTGCAAGGAGGAGCACATTCTCTTCCTGTTACTGGTCAGCTCCATCTGCCCTTCTTAGTGGAATGGTGGGCACTCGTCTCAGAGCGAAAGCTGGGGTTTCTGCAGCAACAGCCCCCGAGATGTCCGATGCTTCCACCCAGACAGAACTGCTAAGGAAGGAGATTGCGGTGCAGGCCTCAGGTTGTGATGAGCATCCAGACCTTCCTCCTGAGGCACAAGCAAGTACCTGCGAAAGATGCAAGCAGGTCGAGGATCTGTCACACCAGGTGGAGGAGTTACAGGAGACAGTGAGAAGACTGCACAGTGTTAGAGGGGCTGAAGAAGAGATAGATGAGTGGTTTCACAACCAGTCTGTTGTGGTTGACGCTACTCAGAACAAGGCACCATGGACCCTGGTGACCCACAAGAGCAGGACTGCGCTTCACTTTCCACCCTCCTGCATAACAACCAGATACAATGTCTTAACACCTGAAGACACCTATGAGCAAGCTCTGCAGGGAGAAACTGTACCAGCAGCACACACTAGAAACCACAAAAAGAAACGATGAGTGCTCGTATTGGGTGACTCTCTACTCAGGGGCACCGAGGCACCCATTTGTCAGCCCAACAGGGAATCATGTGAAGTTTGCTGCCTTCCAGGTGCTAAGGTCTGGCATGTTATTGAGAGGATGCCACAACTTTTTAGAAACACAGACTGTTATCCACCTGTTATTCTTTCATGTGGGCACAAATGACACAGCAAGCCAGAACCTGGGCAGAATCAAGCAAGACTACAAAGCTCTGGGGTGCGATTGAAAGGGATTGGTGCTCACATTATCTTTTCCTCTATTTTACCAGTTAGAGGAAAGGGTGTAGGCAGGAACAGACGCATCATGCAAATCACTACTTGGCTACATGGCTAGTGCTATTGCCAGGGTTTTGGCTTTCATGATCATGGGACACTCTTTGATGACTATAACCTGCTAGGGAGACATGGGATCCACCTGACTAGAAAAGGCAAAGGAATCTTTGCCAGCAGGCTACCAAACTTGGTGAAATGAGCTTTAAACTGACAAGCCTGGGGGATGGGGTCCATAGCGGTGACATATGTGAAGTTGAATGCAACAGAGTAAAAAGCCAAGCAAACCAGAGCAGCAATGAATGCTCCTTAGCCATCTCACGAGGGGTAGGGGATGGAGATCCACATGGCAGCAAAGACACAAGGGTTGTTGATGCGTTGGAAACCACAGGAGCGCCTGAGAACAGTCACATGGGAATTAGATCTTCTCCCCTAAAAAAGGTGGCAGGGTCAATAGCCCAACTGCAGTGCATCTGTATCAATGCATGCAGCATGGGCAACAAACAGGAGGAGCTGGAAGCCATTGTGCAGCTGGAAAACTATGATATAATTGCAATCATGGAAACACAGTGGGATGACTCACACAACTGGAGTGCTGCAATGGATGGCTATAAACTCTTCAGAAGGGATAGGCAAGGAAGGAGAGGCAGTGGGGTAGCCCTGTATGTTAGGGAGTGTTTTGACTGTCTAGAGCTTGATGATGGTGATGAAAGGGTTGAGTGTTTATGGGTAAGAATCAGGGGAAAGGCCAATAAGGCAGATATCATGGTGGGAGTCTGTTATAGACCACCCAACCAGGATGAAGAGAGATGAAATATTCTGTAAGCAGCTAGAAGTCTCACCATCGCTAGCCCTTGTTCTCATGGAGATTTCAACTTACCAGATGTTTGCTGGAAATATAACACAGTGGAGAGGAAGCAGGTTAGGAGATTCCTGGAGTGTTTGGAAGATAACTCCTGACACAGTTGGTGAGTGAGACAACTAGGGAAGGCGCCCCACTGGATCTGTTGTTTGCGAGCAAAGGACTTGTGGGTGTTGTGATGGTTGGAGGCCATCTTGGGCATAGCGATCATGAAATGATAGAGTTTTCAATTCTCAGAGAAGTAAGGAGGGTGGTTAGCGGAACTGCTACCTTGGACTTCCGGAGGGCAGACTTTGGCCTATTTAGGGGCCTGGTTGACAGAGTCCCTTAGGAGGCAGTCCTGAATGGCAAAGGACTCCAGGAAGGCTGGGCATTCTTCAAGAAGGAAATCTTAAAGGCACAGGAGCAGGCTGTCCCCATGTGCTGAAAGACGAGCTGGCGGGGAAGAAGACTGGCCTGGCTGAACAGAGAGCTTTGGCTGGAACTCAGGAAAAAAAAAGAGTTTATGACCTTTGGAAGAAGGGACAGGCAACTCAGGAGGACTACAAAGATGTCATGAGAACTTAGAACTTAATTTGGCTACTGCGGTAAAAGACAATTTAAAAAGTTTCTATAAATACATTAGCAACAAAAGGAAGGCTGAGGAGAATCTCCATCCTTTATTGGATGTTTCCCTTTATGGGAAACATAGATAACATTTCCCCTTTGTGGGAAACATAGTGACAAAGGATGAGGAGAAGGATGAGGTACTTAATGCCTTCTTTGCTTCAGTCTTGGGAACCCCAATTGTTCTCCAAGTACCCAGCCCCCTGAGCTGGAAGACAGGGATGGGGAGCAGAATGAAGCCCCCATAATCCAAGGGGAACTGGTTAGCGACCTGCTACACCACTTAGATACACACAAGTCTATGGGGCCAGATGACATCCACCCAAGGGTACTGAGGGAGCTGGTGGAAGTGTGCACCAAGCCACTTTCCATCATTTATCAGCAGTCCTGGCTAACCAGGGAGGTCCCAGTTGACTGGAGGTTAGCAAACGTGACGCCCATCTACAAGAAGGGCCGGAAGGAGCCTGGGAAGGTTATGGAGCAGATCATCTGGAGTGCCATCACACGGCGGCACATACAGGACAACCAGGTGATCAGGCCCAGTCAGCACGAGTTTATGAAAGGCAGATCCTGCTTGACTAACCTGATCTCCTTCTATGACCAGATGACCCACTTAGTGGATGAGGGAAAGGCTGTGGGTGTTGTTTACCAGGACTTTAGTAAAGCCTTTGACACTGTTTCCCACAGCATTCTCCTGGAGAAACTGGCTGCTCATGGCTTGGATGGGTGTACTCTTTGCTGGGTAAAAAACTGACTGGATGGCTGGGACCAAAGAGTGGTGGTGAATGGAGGTAAATCCAGGTGGCGGCCGGTCACGAGTGGTGTTCCCCAGGGCTCAGTATTGGGGCCAGTTCTGTTTAATATCTTTATCAATGATCTGGACGAGGGGATCGAGTGCACCCTCAGTGAGTTTGCAGAGGACACCAAGTAGGGTGGGAGAGTTGATCTGCTTGAGGTTAGAAAGGCTCTACAGAGGGATCTGGACAGGCTGGATTGAGGCCAATTGTATGAGATTCAACAAGGCTAAGTGCCGGATCCTGCGCTTGGGTCACAACAACCCCATGCAATGCTACAGGCTTGGGGAAGAGTGGCTGGAAAACTGCCTGGTGGAAAAGGAGCTGGGGGTGTTGGTCGACAGCCAGCTGAATATGAGCCGGCGGTGTGCCCAGGTGGCCAAGAAGGCTGATAGCATCCTGGCTTGTATCAGAAATAGTGTGGCCAGCAGGACTAGGGAAGTGATCGTCCCTTTGTAATTAGCACTGGTGAGACTGCACCTTGAATACTGTGTTCTGTTTGGGCCCCTCACTACAAGAAAGAGATTGAGATGCTGGAGCATGTCCAAAGAAGAGCAACAGAGCTGGTGAAGTGTCTAGAGAACAAGTCCTATGAGGAGCAGCTGAGGGAACTGGGGTTGTTTAGTCTGGAGAAAAGGAGGCTCAGGGGAGACCTTGTCACTCTCTACAACTACCTGAAAGGAGGTTGTAGCGAGGTGGGTGTCGGTCTCTTCTCCCAAGTAACAAGTGATAGGACGAGAGGAAACAGCATCAAGTTGTGCCAGGGGAGGTTTAGACTGGATATTAGGAAAAATTTCTTCACTGCAAGGGCTATCAAGCATTGGAACAGGCTGGCCAGGGAAGTGGTTGAGTCACCATCCCTGGAGGTATTCAAAAGACATGTAGATGTGGCACTTAGGTAAATGGTTTAGTGTTGGAATTGGCACTGCTAGGTTAACGGTTGGACTCGATGATCTTAAGGGTCTTTTCCAACCTAAAATGAAATGTGGTAGGGCTTGGAAACCAGTTAATAGAAATTTTAATAAAGAGTAGAATTTAGAAGAGAGTAAAATGATTATATACATGGACAAAATAAGCCTTACAGCTTCTGGCTGGCATGCTTTTGTGCAGCACACCAGATCATATTTTTTTTTAATAACACTAGTTATTTTCTATGTTAGCACACCTATGCCTGAACACTGAATGCATCATTTTATCGTTGTCACATGACCGATTGACATCCAACAGGCTGACTGTCAGATTTAAGCCTATTCCAGGTTCAGTGGCATAAATTATTTTACTGTCTTGCTACTGTCTTTTATCTGTAAATCATTAATGGCTGAATTTCTCCACCCAGCGAGCTCCAGCCTGCAGGACAGCAATGCAAATCCCCTTGTACAAAAGGATGACCCTGCAGTCATTCTTTGCTTTTCCTCAAACTTGGCCATCTTTTCAGTTTGATTCACTGTGTTATATCAATACTGATGTTCTCAAGGATTATTTGAGATGTTCAGTTTCATAGCCACACATATTTCTGGTTTTCCTGGTGATTCTCACTTAATCTTACCGTATCTTCCATGCTGAGAAGTGCAGAACATCCTGTTACTGTGCTTTAACTGAGCAAAGGGGGACATGAAATTTATTACCAAGACACAACAGAAGAAGGAAACTCTGAAACAGATTTAGCATTAATCTGTTTTTGAAAACAGAGTTAGTCAATATGGGAAAATGGTACTACCTGTCTTAAATTTGGGGGAAAAAACCAACAAAAAACACAAGATATCACAGCACTGGCTTACCATCACTTTCTTTATCACTACATGAAAAAAGTTGGTTTTTTCTATCTGCTTTTTCCAAGTTACTCAAGATTTTTTCCTACAGCCCTACAGAACACAAATGTACTTTTTTTCAAACAGTTAGCAAAAGGTTCACATAAATCCCACCAAGAGTTTAAGAGAATCACTAGCAATCATGGTATCAACATGATGGGATCAACATAGTCAAAAGGGCAGGGTTGTGAAAAACCTGAGTTCTGTGAATAACTTAAGTTCTGTGAATTAAAGGAGATCGGAAAGATTTTAGATAACAATGGGTGCAATGATAAGAAAGGATTACTATTTGTATTTACACCAAAATATTAAGAGAGAACAGGGCTTCCGTCTGAAACATTATGTGGCTGCCAGTATCAGTTGTTTTACTAGTAACAGAATTGTCCTTTTTGAACTTCCAGCAGTTCCCAATTATGGCTTTATTGTCCATGTTATTTTTATTAATGGGCAAGCAGCTGTAATTAAACAGGAAAATTTCAGTTATGTTGTGGAAGCCATGCAAAACCAGTTCGTTATTCAAGTTGCATTTAAGACCTTTTATAAAGACACTATTCTGAGGGACTTTTGCAAAGAGGGAAATTTGCCCTGGAGAGGAACCCAGTATTAAGATCTCCTAAATTGCAGCTTGAAAACCTGCACTTTTAATGACTTACCAATTTATGGCTTTATGAATGGCTTGTTTGAAATAAGTCATGCCTCCTGCTGGCCTCTCTTCATGGCTTTAATAAGGCATCACAGCGAGGTAAGAATTATCCCCATTAGCCTGGTTCATAACAAGCTTGTTAAATTTCAGATACTACATCAACCTTAGCACAAAACCCAACAGGAAGCAGCTACATAGGTACCTGCAATCTGAGCGCCAGATCCAATATATGCATATATAATAGTGTATTACATGTAAGTACATGTACATTATTACATGGAAGTTATGATTTTTAAGAACATCTCCTTTGTCCCAAAATTAAGTGGAAGCTGAGACAGCGGATAAATAAACCACCCAGGTGATAAGAGCTGCACCAATGCAAAATGCTAGTTTCCTGAAATAAAAGGGCACAGAGGCCTCAGGAGGCTACATCAGAGACAGTATGGTGCATGCTGCAATTTGAGACTCTTTCTTAAAAGTATAGTTGAATTTTGGAAAGTAAATAAAAATGCTGTGGGATTTCATGTTTGTGACTGGAATGGTGATTTTATCCTGCATGTGCACAGCTTGTAACTGAAGAACTGTCTTTCCCAGTGCCAAGCCTTGTAAATTCAGCCTGAAGCTGAGAGCTAAAGTTGCGTTCATTCATTCTCATGCACCACTGAGTAAAGAGAGTTTTCTTTCTCAGAATATGTCCCAATAAAGCAAGACTGCAGTTCAGTTGCTGTCACTGGATTTACACAGGTAACTAGCCACAGCAATTGTAGTGAGGATATCAAAGAATATAGTGGACTCCAGCTCCTGCTTTCTTAAGTAGTACTAAAGGAGTCAAGAAGTTACCACAAAACATTGTTATTAACATGAAGAGTCTTGACCCAGGAAGTCAGGAGGTGCCATTTATAAATAGAAATTTCATCACAGAATGGGGCCATAACACCTTGCCAGCCTTCAAGTGGGGCATTCAGGCATTCAGGGAAGGGTCCTGAGAAATGCCACAGCTCCTCTGAGGAGACACAACCCACATGCCTTTGAATCTGCTTTTTTTGTCTCATGTGGCAAAATGCCCCCGAAAGCATCTTTCATTGTGCCAGTTTCTCCTACCTATTTCAAGTTTCCATTGATGAAGTAGTACTCAAAAAGGCAGGAAGTGTTTAAAAAAAATGCTGATTCAGGAAACCCACCGTCACTTTGTAAAATAATGAAAACAGATGTGCACAGTCCTCTGCAACAAAAAAAATGTGGGTTTTTTTTCCTATCGTCTGTTACAAATCATTGTTTGGCATTTTGGGTGCCATGGTCCATTTTTTGTGCTTCTTTTATTATTACAAATGATGTCATTCACATAATATATAAAGAAAAAGCTTGCCTCAAACCTCACATGATAAACTAGCTTTGGTAGGGCTGTTCATTTGATGAATGAGACAAGTAATAGTGAATGACTATCTATGCTAGTTAAGCACTATCTCTTTGCTAGTGAAATTGTATTGTAACCAAGTAACTGCAAACACTAAAGTTTTGTCCCAAGATACACCCCATCAATAGGTGGAAATGTACAGCTGATTTTTCTGAAGGATAAAGAAATGAAAGCTTATGTTACTGTGTTAAATTAACTTTTAATATCAACATGGTAAATATACTAGAAGACTCCTATGCATTTCAATACTGGAATGAGATTGGCTACGAACCATGTCTGGATTACTTTCAAGGCAAAAATAATTGATTATTTTCACAAATCTCAAATCCCAATGTTAGCAGGACTTACCAGAGTGTGTGTGAGAATGAATAAATATAACAGACCTAGGAGAATTCTTCATATAGTCCATAAATAATATCTCAGTCTGGAAATTTAATTTTTTCATTGCTAATTTTCCAAATAGTAATATTTCTTTCTAATACCTTTTTTTGATTAATAGCAAGTAAGCAGACCTTAGAAGAAAAACCTTAATCTAGTTACATTGTGGACAGTGAAATTCACTGCTTAGACCTTCAAAATGTTTCACAAATATGATATTAGCAGCATAATTTCTCAGAAAATTTGAATGAATGTACAACTTTATTTTCCAAAATAGCATCAAGAATGAAAACCTGTTCAGGTCAAGGGCAAAACTCCACTGACCTTTAAAGGTATGAGCTGGAGAAGAGGGGAGAGAAAAAAGTTACTATTAGCATTGGCTTTTTGAGTTGAAATACAAATACATTTGCTTTCCACTTGCTGTACTGCGAGCTTTGAATACACACTTTTAACTCACACCTTTTTCACTCAATTGACAAGGAGGAGAGCTCTAGCATCATTTAAGGTATATGGCACACTTTCTGGAACATAGGTATCTGGTACTTGTTTTTAGAATAAGTCTAAGTTGATGTATCATGAGCCACCTCTAATTCCACAGCTTTCACTTCCTTTTTTCATTAGTGTGGGATGATTTTAATTAGTAGTGCAGCAGAGGAGTCACTATCTCGGATGAAGACCCTGTTGTACTAGGAACTAAAAAGTCACAGAGGAAAAACATTGAAGAAATATTAAAAAATCATATTAGTCAAAACATGGTTAGATAGCCCCAAAAATGCAGCTTTTTTTTTTTAAATACACAATGATTTTTCTTAAGTCCATATCTGTCCTAAATCACAGAACATGTTGTTCAGATATATTGTTCAATGTGTTATTTTGTAGAATGTTTCCGAAGAGCTCATTTCACAAGTCTGGCATATACCTGCATTTTATCCTTACAGCACATGAAAGCCCTCTCACATTATTTTTGTAATTTTAAGATCAAAAAAAGAAAGTTGGGAAATTTGTGAGTTACTATCCCAGGTAATGTTCCCTGGAGTTGCATAGTGAAATACTTGTGCAGCTCATGGAAACACGTCTCATTACCACTCAAAGTCAGAACAGGCAGAGACAGGTTTAGGTTATGGGTCATTCAGTTAAGGATAGGGTGCACTTTCTGAGTAGATTATATAAATCCACTCATGCCAGGAACTTTGCTTTCAAGATCCCAACATGTGGTGCAGTTAAGCAATAATCATAACAATAGCTGCACAAAATCGAAGCTTTACTTGCAGGCACGGATGCTCATGGAGAATTTCTAATTCAGAAATAGTTATCCTTAAAAAAAAAAAAGAGAATGAATCAAATAATAGGATTCTGTATTTTGCTGTAATGAGTCATTTCCTTATAACAAATATTATTGATTATAACAGCAGTGGAGTTGGCAGGCTCGGAGAGCAGAAACTGTGCAAAGTATTGCATTATATAAAGCTTTGTTCCTAAAAAATCAGCATACTTCATATGTATTCATACTTTATATGTACAGCTATGTATTCCTAGAAGACACATATCTTTGAAATGTTACCAACTCTGTTTTTAACCATAATAATGTCTAAGCATCCTGTTTAGTTAAATGTGTGAATGATGCCTCCTCTTAGAAAGGAGAAAAAGGAGAGAGAAAAATAGAATCTATGCTGTACGGAAGGTGAAGGTGGAGATCAAAGAAACATACCCAAAATACACCCAGAAAACCTGCAGTGTAACAACTGATTTTTATTTTCTGTAAGAGGGTGACTGACAGATGGAATATCAGGCAAGCACAGAAACTGCTGTAATAGTTTAAGACAACATACTGTGCATGTGCCCATGTAAACATCATCATGAAGAGACATAAATATAAATACTGTTAAAAAATTCTGTAAACACACATACTATATAAGTTATACACACACTCATATACATACAGAAGGTATTCCAGTAATGTGACTCCAGTTGCAGGCATTTCCTTCAGTATTAGTTTGCTAATATCCTGCACTAGTAAAGGCTGAAGCAAGAATAAACTTCAAGAAAGGTTGTAAAGCCTGGTACTCTAAATTACAGAAGAAAGTGGATCCACCATTTCTCCTCTTTAATATAAACCTCCAGCTAGAGAGAAACTGAGCAGCACTGTTACTAAGACTAGGTATGCTATAGTGCTTATTTGCTAGTGCAAACTCAAACAGCCTGGAGTGCAGCCCTTATCGTGAGCATCTTTATTTAAAGGGCTGCTCCAACATTGTTCTCTCAATAAAATCCCACCAGCAAGTCACATTGCCTTCTGAGAAAACAGTGACTAGCTGAAAGAAAACCAGAACCCCTTTCTTATTCTACGCAACCTTTTCTCTCTCCAAATACTTCTGCAGGCTTAAGAAAAACAATGAGTTAAATCTTTCATTCAGCATCTACTCTGCTGTTACAGACAGCAGCAGCCCTGCAACACTCCCTCGAGACATTTGAGAGCGGACTGTGCAAGATGTGAAAGAAGAGAGAGAAAAGGGATTATTGAACGTCATTTAAAACGCTGAGATGTGAATATGTGGGAAGTACAGCCCAACACCAACGCACGGCTGGACTCTAGCAGAACCCTCGTTACCAAGCTGTCATTTTTGCTGCCGAAAGGGAGGAGACGGGCAGAGCCCTGCGCACCAAGCTGCGGAGGACACCCTCCCCTGTACCTGTTTCAGGCTGGGTTCCAGCAAAGGCAGAGAGCACTCCAGCGGGAGCTTGCTGCTGCTCTTCCTGCAGCAAAGAAAACTAACCCCTCGCATCTTCTCCGGGGGGACCCCGCACGCAGGGGGGGATGCTGGGGGCTCAAGGAAAGCCCACCCTTCCAGCGCAATGTCCTAGTCCATTCCGGGTGGTGCAGGGCAGTGGCCTCACTTTCTGCTGGCTAACCAAGGGCTGTCAGCCCCCTCCCAGCCCACCCAGCCTAATCCGCCCTGCCCAGGGATTGGCCGGCTCCCTGACCCCAGGGGCTCCCCAGGGCATTTCAGATGTCACCATGCATTTCCAACACGTCGCCGAGCATCCGCTTGGGAGAGAAAACTCCACGCATGCCCTTGCTGCAGCTGCCCTGCCAGCTGCATTCGGCTTGCCCCCGTCCAGGGGTCCATCTGAGCTCCTGAGCACCCCAGGTTATTTAGATGAGGCAAGAGGGCTTAAAATTTAAGATTTACTTTCCCATTGGTGATATTGCTTTTCAAGAAGCCTATAGGTACTCATTGTTTTCTGAAAAATGGTAGAAAAAATGGGAATGACTGTCTGTGCTTGCTTTCCAGCCTGGCAATTTTAAAAAGATACTTTGGTTTTTGTAAGGGTTTGCCAAATTTTTATGGTTTTCATAGTCAACATCTGCTAGATTCATGTGTGCTGGGTTTCAGGTACACATGATATGGCACACAGATTTTTCAGCAAAGAAAAGCACTAAAGAATGCATGGTGTGCATGCATAGACAAGAGCAGCATAAACACCACACTAAAGTCCATTCTCACAAGCAGCGTAAACACCACATTAAAGTCCCTTCTCAAAAGAGGCTATCATGGCAGCAGTGAAACTTTTTCCTTCACCTTTTCCTACCTTTCAGACTTCCTCAAGAAATGTTGGTTGCAGCATTCTGACTGGCAGTTCTTCATTGCCTCACAGAAAATCCTTGAACTTACTGTGAATTTAACAGAGCTTACCTAGCTTCAGTTATGGCTATGCCACTGCAAATAAAGAACCTGCCAGGAACTGTACAAATGCCATTGCCATTTTCAGAGTACAGGAATCATAGCATATACTGTAAAAAGCCTCACAGACCATGAGAGACTGCACCATGAAGTCTACTATAAACAGTGACACAAATAGCTAATGTGATCTCCATTTACCACAACTTGGGGTTTGAACAGATGTCAGAACTTCATAGAGGAGCTCTTGCCTCAGGCTGTTATGTAGAAATGACCACTTTAACATCCAGTTTAAGATTAAGAGGAGATGAGGACCTCATTTGTAAAAAACAAGTGATAGTTTGTGTGTTTTTAATAAATGAACTAGTAAGCTAAATGTTTCCCCTTTATTTTAAAGTGGCAGCAGTATATTAGTCCCTTGAAAGGAGGAGTTCAGAGTTTTCCAGTTCCACAGAGAAGTTTGCCACTCAAGCAATTATGTGCATGCCATAGCATGTGCTTCTCTGCCATTTATAAAAGGGCCACAGACAGGTACACATACATTTACCAAGTTCCTCTTAGGATGTATTGGTTACCCCACCTCACAGGAGCTGGCTCCCAAGCAGCCTTAATGATAAAACTCGGAGTCCTATTCTCTGCTCTTGTGGTGCCTGAGCATATAAATTTGATGGATTAGTGAAACACTGTGGAGTTATTCTCTAAATTAACACCAGGCAACCTGAAGGTGGTATTTGTTGGGCTGACATCAAATGACTCCATTCAGAGCAGTCACAGACAAGGGGGTCAGGCTGAGGCTACCCATGTAATCAGCATTATTCATGCTCTAGCTGATTGCTGATATTAAATAGATTTGCTCTAACTAAAATGTCTGCCTAGAGAAAATGCTAAGAGCTGAATTGTGAGCTCACTCCCATGGGTGTGAGTTGAAGGAATGCTCAGGTCTGGGAAGTTAGATACTGCGTTTCAGACTGTGAGAATTTGAGCTCAGCATGTCTAATGCACTCAGGTGAATTGATGTCATTGGAGTTTGCTGCCCAGTTTATTTAGTTTAAATCTCAATATGTACCTAAACATTTTTATGAATATGGCCACCTAGTGCAAAAGGTCCTTGTTTTCCTGCAATGTCTTTATACTGAACAGTCTGTTGCTCACTCAGGAAGCATAGTAAAACAAATGTGAATAACATACCATATAATCTAAGAAAGAATAGTTTGCCTCGATGTGCACTCTGTTCCTGAAAAGAGCATGCTTGGCATTATTTACGAGGCACAAATACTTAGATTAGCAGTTGTGTGTGTCTGTTCTTCGTGCATTTTTAATTTCAGACTCTAATTTGGATATCTGCTTAAGAGAAAAGTGGCTTCTCTTACAAAGAAGAGATTGGGCAAAGTATGTAAAAATAGAGTCAGGGAAAAATAACCTTGCATTTTTAATTGGATAGAAAGTTACAGATAAAAGAAAAGCATGAAATAGCTTTTAAAAAACTATTATTTTTAAATTTGATACTTCTAAGTTAAATATACTGTGTATTTTTATGACTCTGCTTATTATTTAAAATTCCTGTTGCAGCAAAATATAAAATGAATTGCTTAGGATGAGAAACTTGCTCTGTGAAGGAATGTTAAACATACTAGTGCTGCCAGACAGTTTAGGGCACTTTTAGAGAATTCACACGTTCTGGCTTCTTAGAAAAGAAAATGAGGATGTATTACAGTATGTGAAAAAAATCTGTGAAAAAAATCTATCATCCCTAGAAAACAACAGAAAAATTTAATTTCAGTGGAGCTAAATTTAAGACCTTTTCCTGAAAGTATTTAGTGTGGCGAAGCTGCAGTACCCCTAAAGCCATGTATATTGCATAACAGACTAGAAAGAGATTATTTTTGTATTAGTTCTTGAGCTACAGGAGAGCTGAAACTATTAAACTCTAAACACCTGTGAAGACTTTTTAAAGTGCTGAAGAGGAAATAGGAATCCAGATTGCTTCTTTGTATGAATGGCATTTAAAGAAGAGCGAAAATGCACAAAATAAATTGATACTACTTTCAGGAGTACTTCAGAAAGAAAGCACACCGTCTTTTCTATTTTCTGGCAGACAGTGGAAGGATCAAGGGTTTTTTTTTTTATTTCCTACTCTAATTATAAGCAATTTGGATTTATGATGGGAGAGAGAAACTTGGCCCCCCCACCCTCCCCAGCAAGTTTTGAGGCAAGAGACCTTCAGTGCTTGAGTGTTGGAGACAGAGTATCACTGTGTTTTCTCCACTGAAGTATATGCAATACTTGCTAAAGACCCACATGTGGGCTTAGACACATAAACTGTCAGCTGGTGCAGTTATAGTAGGTATAAAGTGCAAGGAAAGCTAATCATATGCATTTCAGCAAACCACAAGATAGCCCGTTCTTTCCTGCAGTGATCAGACAAATGCACAATGTAGGCTAAATATGCTATGAAAAATGACTTAGTCTCCCTGCAACTAGAATCTCGTGAGAATGGTAAGTTCAAAACCCTGGGAACAACAGGGAGAGAAACAGCTCAGGAAGATGGTTTTGAAGTGGCCAGGCTGTGGCCAAAAATCAAAATACATATAGAGCAGTAATCTTACATAAGGAACTGTAAAAACTGCCTCTTTTTGAGAAATAGCAGCTACTACACAGAAAATAAGAATGAAAAGCAAGCCCTTACAAAATGGCTGAAGCTGCTTTCCTAGGTCATCTTTAAGGGGACAATCACAGAAAAGAGTATAGGAGCGAAACAAGTCCTTTAAGAAGATAAACCTGCAGTAATGAGAATTAATAGAAATCAAAGAATTACCAAAAAAAAAAAAAAAGGTATTCAGAAAGAGTCGCTTTGTGTTTTATAAATCTTCCCCCTCTAAACCCATGTACGAATATTCCTACACATTATTCGGTTATATTTTTGTATTGCCTGGCTTCTCATATAGTTCAATAAAGTTTGTGTTAGTGATGCATTTTATTTGCGTGTGTGTGTTCATTTTAATATGTGGCTGAACAACGTTAGGTGGAGCAGGTTGAGAGCTTGTGGATATTGTGAAGGTGCTATGTTGGGGTGTTGGGCTCCAGAACAGCAGTTAACACCAGAGGGAATCTGGGTTAGAAATCATTAGAATGCAGTTTTTCCAAGCATTTTTATAACATGAATTGAGAAGAGAGAGGAACCTTAAACTATTCCTAGCAAGCTGCTCTTCATTTGTCAAAACCAGTGCTTCCAGTTTAGCAGTAATTCCCAAACACTGTGATGAATCTAGCACAGGGGCAGAGAACAGATGTGAAGAATGATATCCTACCTGAGAACTAGAGTTAGCTTTGATAAGTCAAACTGAAGCAGAGTAGATCAGCCTTTGCCATATGTGTTGAACATAGAATAGAATAGAATAGAATAGAACAGAACAGAACAGAACAGGAGTAGTTGAATTGGAAGGGACCTAGAATGACCATCGAGTCCAACTGCCTGACCACTCAGGGCTGACCAAAAGTTAAAGCATGGTATTAAAAGCATTGTCCAAATGCCACTTAAACACTGACAGGCATGGGGCATCAACCACCTCTCTAGGAAGCCTGTTCCAGGGTTTGACCATCCTCTCAGTAAAGAAATGTTTCCTCATGTCCAGTCTGAACCTCCCCTGAGGGACGCAGCTTTGAGCCATTCCCACGCGTCCTGGCACTGGGTACCAGGGAGAAGAGATCAGCACCTCCCTCTCCACTTCCCCTCCTCAGGAAGCTGGAGAGATCAGTGAGGTCACCCCTCTGCCTCCTTCTCTCCAAACTAGACAAACCCAGTGTCCTCAGCCGCTCCTCACAGGACATGCCTTCCAGCCCCTTCCCTAGCTTTGTTGCCCTTCTCAGGACACATTCAAGTACCTTAACATCCTTTCTAAATTGTAGGGCCCAATTTACAGGATTGCGTATGTCCTCCACAGTATGGGAATGCAATTAGTACAGCTATAGTGAATTATTTCAGGATGTGCTACCTCAGCATGCATTTGCCTTGTGGGGCTCTTTGCAAAGAGGAAAGCGTGGTCTGAAAATGCACTGCCTACCAGTTCATTTTCAAGTGTAACTCAATACGTAGGTTTAGCTTATAAACTCCACATTGTTTGAAATCCTTGCTCCTTAAAGACTTTTTCCTCAAAGCCCTCTGGACAGGGAGCACTCATGGCAAGGGAATCCGTCTCTAGCAACACTCTGCCTGCTGATCCATCAGATCCATGTTTGGACACATGCAAGGGCCTGTCTTGTTGCACTGAGCTTGCATCAAAATGTTGAGATTCTTTAACTGAACAGACATAGTCTGGCAGCTTTCTGCACGCATTGCACCAGCTTTGCAAACTAATTACCAAGTGTGTGCTAGAAGATTGTTTTTCATAGTTTCTTTTAGCAGTTTAAAAAAAAAAACAACGTTCCTTTGTATCTGAATAACGTCATGAGGAATTTTGTCACACCAACATTCTCCAGTAGTTTCAGGTGGGCATATAAAAAGCAAAATCTTCCATCCTTCTTTCCAGCTATCTTACAGGCACGTAGGGACTCTTAAAGAGAGGCAGTTGCCTTTTAGTGTCGGATGGCCACCTGGCGAGCCAACTCCTTACTCATATCAGCATTAACAGCAACAACCTTCCCCTTCACTAAATGCGTGCAGAATTCATTTAAAAACTCAGCAACCTTTATTCACACTCTTGGAGAGCAAAGCATATCCCCACAGACAGCAGTGCCACTAACTGCATCACACTGACCCACCAGTGTTTCATCTCCTGTAGCTTTTTCAGTGTCTGGGCTGATTTGTCACTTTCTCCAGTTAAACTTCCAAAATGGAAGCTCAGTTAATGCCAGCTGTGGTTATTTTCTTTCCTAGGAGGCAGACATCCATTTTGAAAGTGACTAGACTGACACCACCAGCTTCATGTTCAGAGCCCACCCACACAGCACGTCCGTTGCTTGCTCAGATGGTGGAGGGCTGGATCTGCTGGTCGTGACTGCATGGAGCTGGACTCCAGCAGGCTATTGATGGGTGAAAGCCTCCTTAATACATCTCTCAGACTCCACCCTTCATGCTTTGATGTCATCAAATGTATGAAAGGGTGAAGTTCACACTCAGGTCTTCTGAATTTAGATTGCAGAAAACCATCGTTCAAGGTAGGTAGGCTTCCTGCCTTCTCCAAAAGATACATTCATTGTCCACATCATATTCTGGATTTCATGGCATCCATGAACCATAAAAAGTTGTATCTCATGGTATATTTCTACAGCCCCCATACTCCATATAAGCTGACGCTCTGACAGCAGAGATAGCCCCAATAAACCATGCATGAAGAACTGCACTGTAGAAATAGGTAACACAATGTCAGGTGGAGTGCCTGGAGTTTCTGCTCCAGTCTGGAAACATCAAAGTAGGCAAATGTACCTGGAGGCATGAGTAGATGACAGGGTGACTATGAGCCACAGATATGATACAGGCAAATGCATTCTTGTGCGTCAGGCAAGATATTTCCATAGGAAAGGCAAGCATTGTGCAAAGCCCTGGTGAGAACTCACCTGTACCACTATGTACATTTCTCATTACTCAGGTTCAAGAAAGATAAATTCCATCTAGGATGAAGGCAAATAAAGACTAAACAGTTGATTAGGGGCATGGAGGACCTATAGAAGATGATGACTAGAAGGAGCAAGACAAAGGCTGAGAGGACTGCCATCACTTTCAAGAAAGATATCAAGGATGAAAGCCAAAGAAGGAAAAGAGCTCTTGAAGTGCAAGGAAAAATATGGTCAAGAACACCAACAATGCAATACTTCTTTCCAAGAAGAAGACCTCACCATAAGCAGTGTAGTAGCAAATGTCACTTGGTGCATTGGTAAGGAATGGTGAGGAAATCACGCATGCTCTCTACGTCTCTGCAGAGTTCATGCAGAGGGAACCAAAACCCTTGCTTTAACCTCTGGCATCCTCCCAACCAAATAAATGTATATGGTATAAATGCCCTTATTTACGTAGTCTGAATGTACATATGAATTTTAGCACAAATGTACAAAATAACTAGAATAGTATCTTCCTTACTCTTTCCAGACTCAAAATACTAAACCCTAAAGGAAAAAGAGACTCACCAATGTTTTCTATAAGATCTGAACATCTTCCCACAAAGTGAGGTAGGCAAATAACTCTCAGAAAGGTTAAAGTCACAGATGAGCTGTGAAAGTTTTACCCCAGGACTGAAGCACATTTTGTATCCTGTATAAACATGGCCAATGGGTGTGTTTAACAGAGGAGCTGCACAGCTCAGTTTCAATGGGAAAAGGGGATGTGAGGGCAATAGCAGCAATGGGCTCTTTTCACAGTTTGGAAGAGTTGTTGTTTGCCTGGCTGTGCTTTGGGCATGGATTCACATGTTCTAGGTCTGAAAATGACCAGCCTTTCCACCACACCAGTGTAACCTCTGCTCCCTTGTTTTTCAAAGCCTGTGTTATTTCTGTGGCGGTCTGTTGGCACCGTCCATCCCAACCTATGGCTCTGGTTACACTTTGGCTTTCCTCCAGGCTGCAGCGGCTGAAATCATCCCCACCCCCAGAAAAGGGTTTGTGTCCAGCCAGATCAAGTCCCTGGTCCTCCTTGCTGCGTGGCCTCATGGCCGTTAGCTCTGGCACAGAGAGGGGACGGCTAATACGGGTGGTCTCTGGGCTGCAGGGTTGGTTTCTGCCATGGCCTGAGAGAAGAGTAACAGCACTGGGTTTGTCCTTGGGAGCTGAATGGCAGAGGATGCATCAGGGCAGCCAGTAGCTGTTCCCAGGGCATGGCCGCCAAGGGCAGGGACAGCCCCCTGGGCCTCCTGGGCACAGGGACTGCCTCAGGGCCAGCACCCCAAAGGTCTTCCTCCAAAGGATGCTGGGTGGAGGGGCAGCGGGTGCTGTGGCGGGTGGGGGGCTGCACATGGGGGGCCCCATCACCCCCATGGCACAGTGCCACCACCTGGCAATGCAGCAGTCACAATGCCCCGGGGCAGGATAAAGGGGACATCCTCCTGTGTCCCACTGCCAGAGCTGGCCCAGGGGCAGCCTGAAGACATCCGAGAGGAAGTCTTTGAGGACCTGGTGGAATTACTTGGAGGTGGCTGAGGGAGGAAGACCAGAAGCTGGACAAGGATGCTGGAGGTTCTCTGCTGCAAGGCCAGCTCCTGGCAGGGCCACCTTCAAAGCCCATCTGAGGGATGGAAATCCTGCTTCAGCTTTTGGCAAACAGACACCAGCCCCTCAGGGGTGCCCGAGGCTATCAGACTTTTTCAGCTGGATAGCAGTGGCAAGACCAAGGGAATGCCTACTTGAGCAGCACTGCAGAGTTCGCTGTCCTCATCCCCTGCGGAGCCAGTGGCAACAGCTGTAAGAAACAGGATGCAGAGACGTTGCCAGGGGTCTGAGTGCTTTGGAGCACCCACTGTTGTCCTGCCAGGTGCGGGAAGGATCCTTGCCCCCAAGGTAGATCAGGCTGGGGGCATTTGGCCACTCTGGGAAGCCCCTGAGGTGGCTCCAGATTGAGGGAGAATAGGGGTCGGGCATCTCCTGGGAGGCGTGACCAGCTTGTGGGACGAGGAGGCAGGTCTTGCTCACATGCTCAGGGAATAGCCGATCGCCAGCGCTGGGGTCAGGAAGGAATTTTCCCCCAGGGCAGATTGGCACTGGTCCCCGGGGTTTTTCTGCCTTCCTCTGCAGCATTGAGCATGACCACTTGTCAGGGCAGGTCTCCTCTGGTCCCTTTTGGCTAGGTTACTGCCTGCTGCTCATGCACCACGAAGATGGCCTCTTTGTGCCCTGCAGCTGGGGGGAGGAAGGCCTTTTTTCCCCCAAAGTGGGCTAGCAAGTGTCCCGGGGGTTTTTTTGCCTTCCTCTGCAGCATTGAGCACGGCCCCTTGCCAGGGCTCCTTTGGGCCATCTTGGCTAGGTGCCTGCTGCTCCTGCTCCACGAAGGTGGCCCTCGTGCCCCGCATCCGGGGGGAGGAAGCTTTCTAGAGTGCCAGGGTGGGCCCCCAGGGTGGCCCCTGGGGGTTACTTCTTGTCCTCTGTAGCACTGAGCACAGCCCCCTGTCAGGGCTCCTCTGGGCCCTTTAGGCTAGGTTCTTGCCTGTTGCTCTTGCACGTCCAAGGCACTACTCATGCCCTGGCTCTCTCTGGCTCTCTTAGCCATTGCATGTTTGTAGCGGGAGCGAGCTCTGCTCTTCCCTCCGCTCCCTTTCCCCAGGGGTTCTTGCTTGTGCAAAACAGCCCCTGCTTGGAAGGGCCCCAGGCTTGCTGCCCCATCAGGAGCTGCCACTTTCCAACTCTCCCTGCATGCAAGACAAGCGCGGGGCAGGCAGGAGAGTGCTTTTCATGCAACACTGGCCAAGAAGTACAGCGGAGAAAGTTTTGGAAGGCAAAAAGGATGCTTGTCATCGATATGTGTCCTACTTTGGAAAATACCCCACGGTACCGCACACCTCTTCTTCTTCTTCGTCTTTTGTGTGGGGCTGGTCCTGATCCTCATTCTTCAAGCTCTCACTCTTCAGGAAACAGCGACTGCTTGGCCTGTATTCCTGCTGCTACTTTCTGCAGCTCTGTGACTTGCCTTTGCCAGACTGCAAGGGATGTTTTTTCAAGCTAAACTGAAAGATGCATCAGCCTGCTCCTGGCTACACATGTGCATTGTGTTAATGCTTGTGAGCATTGGCTCTGAAACAGGTTCAGAAAAATAACATAAAATAATATAAAATGCCATAAAATGACATAAAAAAAGAGTTAAACATAAAATCCTGTTTCCACTTGTAACCTTTCTAATTTGTATCCTTGAAAGTGTTTTTGGAGCTGAAAACCCCCTGGCATTTCAGGCAAATAATGGTCTCATCAGTATTCGACTCATCGTGAGTGCACGGAGTAGAATAGAATATAATAGAATAGTTGAATTGGAAGGGACCTACAATGATCACTTAGTCCAACTGCCTGACCACTCAGGGCTGACCAAAAGTTAAAGCATGTTATTAAGAGCATTGTCCAAAGGCCTCTTAAACACTGACAGGCATGGGGCATTGACCATCTCTCCAGGAAGCCTCTTCCAGTATTCATTGTATTTATGTTATGATTTACTGTCTTTCCTGAATGCAGCTTGGAAATTCACACGCACAAAATGTGAACATGCAGTACATTTAATCTACATTCTCTAGTAGATGAAACATCCCCTGCCATATATGGCTAAGTTCATAACAGCTTTTTTTATTGATACAGATGTTACTTGTCTCCTATTGTTAACATTGCCAAGCAGTAGCACATTCCGTTTTATTCTGCCTTAAAAGTAAAATAAACAAAGCAAAAAAGTTCTCATCTTATTCCTCCTTCCAGACTTCTTATCATTTTGATACTTGATTAAAAAAAATCTCTGCAATAGTAACATATAGAGGTTTGCAGTAATAGTTATTGGAAGAATCTTGGGATACTTATATTAAGTAGTAGGCAAATATATCTGGCAGTAAATAAATATTAAGCAACAATGTATCACATTTTACTGGACTACATCCAGATATAATTTTTGGATGGAACTTTGGAAAGCTCACAGACTTTTTATTGAAATTGAGTTAAAACCCTGTTAGATTTCAGTGAAAGGTAACAGTAGATTGTTCTTAAAAACTCCACATTGCCTGAGATAGGATGGGCCTGGGATCCAGTCTGTGCTTCTTTGTATATTGCAATTTTTTATGCTAATAAAGAACTGGATAAGACTGAAATGCAAGTCTTTCCCCTATAACCGTGTGCAATAACCAGTAGACTGTTCCAAGAAGCAGTTAATAGTACCCTTTGGAAGTTAAAATGTCTTCTGGAAGAGGGACTGAGTAGTTAGAGCCTGCTTGCAGACGCATGATGGAAAATCACCTTCCCTCTAACAGCACCAAATGAGAAATAGATGGTAAAATCATCTAACCCTAGAAGGAGGTACTCTGAAGACTAGTTCAGACAGATGCACCTCCTTGAAGCTAACTCTAATGCATGTGTACCAGGAAGGAGGACAATTTAGGACATACTCCTTTATTCAGCATTTTATTTTTGTTGAGCTTGGCAGCTTCCTGTACAGTATAATCTTAAATGTGTTTACCATTCTCAGGTTCACTCATCTTCATGTATTATGCTGGAGGTCTTTTTGTATTCCCACTCAGCAAAACTTCCATTAGTTGGTGTTACTGCAAAGAAGCGAGGTATCTTGCTGGACTGTGCAGGTTCAGTGCATCTGCTCAGTGTTACTGTGTTGTCAGTCTAAACTTTGGAACAAAATCAGAACCTTAATTAAAATGGTATAAAATATATGCCATGAATTAGAATGGGATACATTAATTCAGATTTTTTCCCGGTCATCACAAACAAAGCTTGTTACATGTCACTTGCTAATATTTACAGCCAGCAGTAGCTTTGTAAAAGCAGAGGACGAGTGTGAGATGCTGATGATGATACATCATTTTCTTGGAGGTCACTGCTAATGCACTTATCTCTGTTTCCACAAGGCAAAACAAAAAAGAGGGTTAAAAGGGACTTTTTTCTACTCAAGTGGGAAGGGAAGCAGTTGCATATGTGGAGGAGAGAAAAATAAGCAGCAGCAACAGTTTGCCTGCTAGAAATTGCCATTTGCTGCTGGCTTAGGGAATGCTACCTTGGGAGGAGCAGCTAGTTATGGAGCTGCTCCCCTCTTGGTGATGCTCAGACATCCTGAGAGGTGTCCCCGTGGGAGTCTGAAGATCAGTAGGAAAGGCAGTGGGGGAAAGAGATAGCTGTGGAAGGTGAACCTCTTGATTAATAAGAGGTCAAAAGGATACTGACAGACTTAATTCGTTTGCAGCCAGACATGGAATCACAAGACAGACCACAAGCTGGAAGAGAAACATGACAAGTAGTCAAAACAGAAAGGGGATAGTTTGGTAAGTCTTCAAAAGCACAGAGGTATTTTTTACCTCATTTTTCTGTGCAAGTTTGAGTGCCTAGTAACTCCTTATGGTTGAGACAGGTTCAGAATCAAATACTTACACTCCAAAATGAAAATGTGTTGGAGTCAATGGTGTCTGTTCAGCCTCATACATTCAAAGGGAACACAGCTGAAACGGGCAGTCAGGTTTTGAACACCCATAATATATGTGAATTTCAAATACCTCTAATACGTATGGATTCCTGTTTTCTAAATTTGTCTTCAAAGTGCAACTAAGCCTTTAATTTTACGTAATAATTTTATTTTAATTGTTATTAAATTGCTTATGTATTATATAATTAGTTATTTTAGTGTGTGTATTTTTTGCATTAGATATGTAACAGACTCCTTTTCACAAACCATTTGGCATGAATGGTCTTTCAGAGAATTGCTTGCTTATTTTGTGTCAAGTAAGGACATGGAAAAGTTCTGATTTGTAAGAACCTGTGCTGCTCCCTGTGGCAAAAAACCCTCTCTTTACGTCTAGAGAACAGACCAAGATTCTTGCTGCAGACTCTCAACAATGTCCTAGCCATTTTCTACCTTTCCAAACTTGCCTCTTTCCACAATTTTTTTTCTCACTGAAATTCAGGTTGTTTCGGCTATCTATATGCATCATTATAGAGATGCCATATTGTTTCTGTGATTCTCATTTCAATTTCATAGAATCATAGAATCATTTAGGTTGGAAAAGACCCTTAAGATCATCGAGTCCAACCATTAACCTAACACTACCAAGTCCACCACTAAACCATGTCCCTAAGTGCCACATCTACAGGTCTTTTAAATACCTCTAGGGATGGTGACTCAATCACTTCCCTGGCAGCCTGTTCCAATGCTCGATAACCCTTTCATAACTGTTAAGTTTAGATACTCCCATACAGCTACACGAAAATTCTGTCCATACAAGCAGTCATTTCTAGCACTAGCAACAATTGTGTACATAGTTAATATGCATAGTCTTATATTAAGTTTAGTTGGTGCAAAAATGCCAGAACCAGGAAAGATTCTCTGCAGCAATCATACACTATCAGTTTTCTAACAACTTCAAGTATTAATTCTGAGGTCTTTTGCTTGCTTATTTATATAAAATGCATACTCCTTTTACTTGTAATGCAGTAATTTCAGAGAGTCTTCTTGGGGATCACTAATGAGACAGACATATTAGAGAGCACTTTACACATCTGGCAGAGATCTACAGAGCCAATCAACTCTGCTGAAGCCTGGAGTCTTGCATACTCTTTGTGTCCATGTGGATTTCAATGTTACACATGAGTCCAGGACTCCTGGGGTTTAAACTTGCAGTGAGATGGAAAGTTTTCTGTGTGGATGCAAGGCATTTTTTAGTATGAAATACTGTAAGATGCCAGTCCTAACACCTAGTTGGGAAATTCATTGCTTCCTTCATTGAGGCTATCAAACTGCCTCATTTCACCATAATCCCCAGGGTACGCTGGCTGCCTGTACCCCAGAAGTTTGCTTTCTCTAGGACTAGCATCCACACTGCTCTTCTCACCTTCTGTTGATTGAGTAATCTGCGTGATATTCAAAGGTATATTTTACTTATTTATTGAAAGGAGAGCTTCCAGGCAGGAAATGCTGTCTAAGAGCCAAAGTTAAGTAAGGATAGGGTATTTAATCTGCACTGCCCACCTTTATTGAAGAGATAGAGACAGAGGGATTTCAAGTGACACCTCTACCACTTTTAAAAATCAAGATATATAAATAGATGTAGGTAGTCAAACAAATAGAAATCAAGTACCTTCTTTAGGTATATTGGAATGAATTGAGGAGTGTGGAAGGACATACATACTTTGTACAGTATTGTATGATACACCTCCCTATACTTGTCACATTGATAGCACTGATATGTTCTATTTATATTCTTATGTATGAACAACTACTTTTTGGTTCTATTTTTATGCTGCTCCTACTAATATCCACCACAATTGGAACTCCTTTGCTACCTGGCTTTCAGGATTGCACCCATGCTAGTCTCCTTTCCTTTCTAACAGCTGTTTGTCAAAGCTTCTTATAGTCCCTGAAAATGCTGAAATGCATTGCTGGCCTTGATGTGGGGTCAGTGGGACTGGCACCCATCTTCCATGGCATTCCTCCAGCTTGATCTTTGCAATAACATGCTCATGCCAGGTCTCAGCTTGCAGAACATGACAGGGAGAGAGCTGAGGGATATTTAGGAGAGTGGAAGCTTTATCATATCAGAGGATGTGTCTTTAAAATCGAAATAGGAGGAAGTTTTCAGGCAAAAGTAATTTAGTTAAAGGACTAACATGCCAAAGTCTTAATCTCTCTTTCATCCTATGTTCAAGTCTACATTAGCCCTGAGTTTATTTTAAGATCATGCCATCATTAGTTAATTGCTCAGAAGATTACATTTTTCCCTACAGGTGAGTGAAGATGACTCAAGTAAGATGTAGAATACAGGAGGAAATAAAGATTAGTATGACTTGCAGTTATATGTTGTATATGTACACAACACACAAACATATACAATTAACTTCAGACTGCATGCCATTTTACTTCACCTAACTTTCTGCTATAGATGGCATAACTCAGACTGTCTACACATATTTAGTTACATGCCTTCGTACATTTTGAAAGTATATATTAAGGATCAGATCTGATTTAGCCCACTGAAGAGACAGACTACACAAATGTACACATACTTTAAAGCAGATCTTCCACCATTTGTTAGACAAACGGGAAACAAGTCAGTGTAATGAAGCTGCATCTTTCCTACAAGGCAGTTGTGGTGCTCAGGGAGTCAGATTCCCCTGGCTGCCTAAGGGACTTGGTAACTAAACCACAACGTGTGACAAAGCTGAGACCTCAGAGTGTCATTGGCTCCACCTTTTGGACAAAGTATGGTTGTGTCGTTCTACCTCTAAATGTAGAATCAGTCAATTAACATACTTATTAGTATTATTAGTATACTAATAATTAGTATACCAATTGATAATATTAAGACAATAATTAGCACATCAGGATAATAGCGGTATAGTAGTATTTATATACTATAACCAAATCCAGAGCAGTAGAAACTAATACAGAAATGGCTGGTATACTTTTTCCTCCCCGCTCCTGGAAAGTGGCCAAATTTTGTATTAGATCCTTTCTGTTAAATATTGTGATTGGCTATATGCAATGGATTGTTAGGCTGTCATCATGAAAATACTTAAGAAAATGCGTAGCTGTACTGCTATGCCGTTGTTTGATTTCATGCTAAAATTTATGCAGGCTTTGTGCACTAAAATACATTAAGTGATTTAAAATAGTCTTGGTACTGGATTGAATATTTCTGACACTATTTTTGCCATTGCCTGTTACAAGTACTGAGCTAAAAAGAAAATTTTAATAAAAAAACTACAGTAAGAAGTTCTCTAGTTCTATAGTTTAACCTTAATTATAGGTTAACAAAAATGCAGACGTTGTTATTAACTCTTTCTCATGCCTCCTTTCTCTGAAGGAAAGAAGCCCAATAGCTGTTCATTTAGGATGGCATGTGTGCAGAGGCTTGCCCTCCCTGCTGCAGTGGGGACACAGCGTTCCTGGATGCTGTCGATGCTGCCAGGCTGTAGCACAAGCACAGCACAAGTTCAGTTGCTGCTCTGCTCCAAGCTACTGCTTTAGCTGTGGACAGAACACCTCTTTATCCAAATCCTCTTTGCTTCTCTGTGCATCATCCATTAACCCGGGCTGTCAATAAGCACAATCTCTGCACACTGCTCTTACTGGTGGAAGAAGCTATGGCTCCCTGCTCAGCATCACAGCTGGTATCACATACCTACCGAAGGATACCACTCCTTTGATCAGTCAGCTTATTAAAAAACAAACAAACTAACAAAAAAATCTGCATTAGCTGGAACAGCTAAAATAGTAAATCTCGGCATGTATGGTCTTGGTAAGTAGGAGTTGGTGCTCTCAGTCTAACAGCTTTGCCAGTAGTTCTGGCAGAAAACAATGACAGATTGCTCTTGGGTATAACATCCTTTGCTGGCACAGTTAGATCTGGAAGATGCTCTTTGTTCATTTATCTAGGCTTTTGATGAATTATCCCGTTCCTCTCAGTGGGGGTTTAATGTTGAAACATAATGAAAATTTAAAGACATCACTCCCAAGGACTCTAGGCCTATGTCTGCATAAGGAATTTGCAAGCTGTGCTGTTGTTTCCTGACTCCCACACTTCTTTTGCCTGTTTTGCTTCGCAGGTAAGTAAGTGGTGAATTTCCTCTCACTCATGGAATTAAAATGTCTACTATTACCACAACAAGCAATGGTGTAGTGCAGATGACCCAGGACAGTCATTCACTTTTTGAGGGTTTTTTTGATGTTTGTTATAGAGCACTGTTCAGTAGAGGAACTATTCGCATGCCCTCACCATGGCCATGTGCTGCAAGGAGCACACCCCTGGCTAGGGCCCTTCGAAGCAAGGCCCCACAGACTCTAGTGTACAGTGCCATGGACCTCAAACAGGAAAGCACTGCCCCTGGACACTTGAAGGAGCAGGACAGCAAATGCTTACACATCCCAAATTGCCCTAGGTGTTTACTGGTATGTTCCATATCCAGGAACTGTGTGGGGAGCCTGAGAAGGGCACAGGAGATGATAGAAGGAGCCTAACTGCAAGTGTACTAACTCCAGCCCTTCAACACAAAGTCACCAGAAAGTGTTGCTTTGATACTGAAAAAGGGGGTTTCCAGACATCTTCTGGAAGCCAGGAGTCCCAAGAACACAAGACAAGACATTTAGGACTGGGCAAAGTCACAATAAGGCAATGGGTACAAGGGTAAGCACAATCTGTTGAGCAAGATTGTGTCTAGCTGAGCAGTGACCCGGTCAGTGCACTGGAAATAAGAGATTTGAAGTATCCCATTTCGGACTCCTCTGATGCATAAACAGAAAAGATGACTGTTCTGTGGTATGCAACTATTGATGAATTGCAGGGAACTTTGGAGGACAGGAGCATTGGCTGGCTAGAGAAAAAACATAAATCTCTTATGATGAACCCTAAGTTTCTGGAAAGGCTGCCTGCAGAGGTCCTCACTAGGGGTGAGGAGATGGCCTCAATGATTGTGGGGCCCTTGCCCACACATCTCTGCCTAGGCTCACAAAAAAAAATGAGGCAGCTGCTAGAAAAGATACAGCTGCCATTTAAATAGATGCAGGATGCTTTTGGCTGACTGAAAACTTCCTTGTAATACCCCATCATTTAAACAGATCTCTGTAAAGCAAACAGTTATATAACTGTCACTGGGTTATAACTATAATATTTTATCTATAATCGTTATACTGTGATGAATGATTGTATTTAAACTATCTGCATTTCTGCCAGGAAAGAGTTTGGCAAGCTGAGTTTTGCACTAATGTTTTAACTTACAAAATTATGGAATTAAAATAAGGAGTTATATGCAACCATCCATTGTGGGTCGGTATGAATACTGTAAGTATGCTAAATCTGTGAAAAAGCATATTGTAAAAATGTTGCTACTGAGCCAGAATTTTTTTTTTTTTTTTAAACACAGAAAACATATTTTAGCACTGTACCAATACTTGAGTAGGAATAAAAATAATTTGCTGTGGTTTAAGAAAATATTTTGCTGGTTGCATTCCTGAAGCGAAATACTCAAAGTTTGTTCTGTTTCTGTGTGTGATAAGAGCTTTCCTTGTCTTCACTGGCAAAGGCAAAATGGGCCTGGGTTGGCTTGGCCCAGGTCTAGCATGAGGAGCACCCCGGTGCTGTCTGAGAGGATTCTTTTGTGAATAGGACATGGTCTTTAACACATTTACGTTTTTCTCCTTATAAAGAAAAAAAGGAGAAGAAGCAAGGGAATCGCTATTACACACAGGAGTTCATATACCTGCATGAATTATGCTCCTGTAAGAGGCAGAGTATAGTGTAAAGGTACTTTTCTTGCTCTGTCTTAGCAATGTAACAGCTTTCTGGGATGCTGCTGTTTTGTAGCAGATCCAGTTCTACCACATAGCCCTAATACTAATTTATTTCATTGCTAATATATTTTTGTAAGATAAAATCCCTACTTTAGAATCCGTATTCTTTTGCTCTGTGACTACATGTAAAGGGGGAGGTTGGGATGCTGACATGAATTAAAAACACATGCATCAGGAAATGCATGGTTGACATTAACTGCGTTTCCCCTCCATTCCCTTCCCTGCTTCTCTCATCTTGATTCCTGTGAACCCAACTTGGTCTTTGAAATACCGATTGCATTTCTCTGGCATCATGCTTCACATAGAGAGAGTACTTAATTGAGTGCTTATGAGATATCCATGGAAAAGAGCAAGGAAAAGGTGCATTTCCCATCATGCCTGGAATGCATGTTTGCTATGCAGCCTGCCATGAGGAGAATATGTCTCGGGAACAGCTTCACATCTCCTACTTTAGAGACTTGCCCCACAGTCAGCCTGCTGCAAACCTCTTGTTTTGGCGACTGCTGCTTTCTAACCCTTGTTCTGCTTCCCTGATTCTCTGCTAGCCCTGTAGCTTGGCTATCAATCAGATCACTGGTCTTTTCCCACAGCCACCCAAATGTCCAGGAGGATCTCTATGGGCAGATCAGGCAGGAGCAGAATATTAAGCGATTGTCTCTTTTAATGTGAAACCAGACCTTTCTGTTCACAAACACAGATGAGAAAGTAAAAAGAGATTTTGAAGGATGGAAAAAGACAGGCATGTTGTCACATAGTGTCATTAAGTTTCCAAACTGTTTCAAGAGTGGTCAGTGTTGTGAGACGGGGCGCAGGATTGCTAAGAGAGGCATGCTGCAGTGGACATGGACAACTGAGTATCTGTTAGTGTTGCACACACCGGGAGCAAGCACATCCTGGGCAGTAAGGTAGTGTTATTTCAAAGGCAGAAACACCCCTTTGGCTAGTTCACGTTGCCATGTATGGATACTCCCCAGCTGCAAATTTTGTAATGTAGATCAGGCTTGGGGATGGTGGGAGAAATACAGTAACATGGACAAAAACACTGCAAGTTTCATTACCAGATAATCTCCATGCTATAGCTTTAAAACCTCCCTTTCACTTCAGTCCCTATGACGGAGAAGTAAAGGTCATTCTGACATGTCAAAAGGAAGTGTTACGTGAAATACAATGCAATGTGCAGAGGGCATAACATACATTTCTGCATTAAATTACCGTGACAGTATGACCTGAAAGTAATCAAACAACCTGAGAAACCAAAGAAAACTGTGGAGAGGAAATGGTAGAAGAAAGTAGAAAAACATTCACCTCTAAAAATAAATACATGTATGCAGTATGATTCTTCAGCAATGAGCTATTTGGAAAACAGCCAGAGTTACACAGATATGTCTGTGGTACACTGATACCAGCACTGTTTTGCTCCGCACAGCACCCAAAAGAAACTTGGCTCTAAAACTTGCGTTCCCACACCATTTATCCCAACACACTACTCTCCTCCAGTAAATCAGCTCTGGGGTGGTGTTCCACTCAGTTAAATCTTCACGCCATTTGAAATATTTCTTATCTTTAGAATGGAAAATACCATGGTGTAGTCCAATACCACACCATGGTAACTTAGTACTGGTTGTATTAACGTGGCTCTTCGGGGCCTCCGCCAGAGAGCAGAGCTCCTTTGTTTAAAGCGCTGTATAAACACATCAGAGCTGGTCCTTTCTTCAGGGAGCCGCTGATCCATGCTGACTCTCAGAGGAGTAATGACTACAGCTCTGCCCTGGTATTTGTCTCTTCCCTTTGCCTGCTGATGTCAAACATGTTTCAAAGAAAAGCTGCTGCAAAATAAAACAGGCTATTTCAAGTGTCCTGTCATATTGCAAAAAAAAAAAATTGATCTGATGTGCTCAGCCTGTGAAATACACACTTGATTTCAAGCTTGTGAGTCCTATTGATGCACTATGCATCTTCCAAGCACATAGTTTGTATTAATTGCTAGCTATTTATAAATTTCGAAGAGGGCAATTACAGCATAAAAATATTAAATACTCTTTAAAGAGAATAGGTAAAGGGTTTACAGGTTGAAAAATCATTATTCTTGACAGTGTTACAATTGAGTCCAGTTTGCAGGAATAGCTCACTCTCAGAATGAGATGCAGAGCATTGTAAGCAATTTTTGTTATTTTTTGAACACGTTGATTCAATTAAGGTGAAAAAAATGTTTTGCATTCACACAAAACCAAAGTAGCTGTTGTAGCTGAGTCATTACAAGACTGGTTTTGCCTCCTTTTTCTTGGGGTAATCTGCAGTACAGTGTCCTCACCTGGAAGCAAATAGTTACCAGTACATGAAAGGTCATCTTCGTTACACTTCAGAAACAACTCTCACAGCAGGTCTTTCATAGAACAAAATATTATTCTCAGCTGCGTTATTAACTGGAGGGAAACTGCGGTGGCTACACATGTATTTCAGGGGGTCCAAGTCCGTAACTGGACTCCTACATCACTTTCATGATACAAATAAAGTTTTACATGCTAATACACATTCCCATTGTATTTGTACTAGTTTTATTTTAATGATGATAATAGCTGGTTAAATGTATAGCTCATGAAAAGAGGAAAAGTAAACTTGCAGAGTTTGTACTTCAAAATCTTAAGTTCTTTGCCTTTGGGTCATCTGCTTTTTTTTTTCCCCTTGTTACAACTTCTGAAAACACTAAACTAAGACAGACTCTGTTGAAACAGATGAAACCGCCAGGCTCCCTGGGTGCCTTCAGTTCATCAGATGTGACAAGTTCAGCAAAGCATAGGGACCTTGACATTAAAAGTGTGTCACTCCCTATTTTCTGTGAAATGTGACAGAAGCTGGGCCAATTAACTATTATTCTGCACTTAGGTGGTCATTTTGTATGCAAGCTTACTGAATTTCTACATACTTCCAGCAGAGACTAACCTACACAGCTTGTGCAAGTGGCTCATAGCAACAGTCAGTGAAGGAGCTGAGCCTGTTAGCAAGCACTTTAATAATTAACAGACCCCAGAAGTGGAGCCTTTTTTTCCTCCTGCTGCTGTCTGCTGTGAGCAGCCCTGACAGCTTCTCAAGTTACTTTGGCTCCAGCGAATTCTCTGCCCTGCGCTCCAGCTGGAGTGAGGGGGAAGATAAATTTTGTCTGCTGTGCCCCCAGTCCATCTCCATGGGAAAAAACCATTTCAGGAAATGGGGAAAAAAAAAGTAAGAAGCAAACACCTGTGGAAACAGCTGAACTATTGGGGTATTTTTAAAGAGTCAGAATGTGGAGGCTCTAAGAGGTTAATCACAGTCCTTGTTATTTTTTCCGGTGCAAATGCAAGAAGATGTGCATTTAAGGATATCTTTATAATCCTCCTCCTCCTTGAGAGGGCTGACATTTATATTTTTAAAACCGAGTACTTAAACTATATTCAGATTTCTCAATAACATAAGTTTTCTGGCATGCTAGTCCCATGGCACCTCTTAGATTAATGCTGGAGAGGTGACTAATTTTGCTATTCCACAGCAGTTAGTATGTGACCTGGAATTCAAATTTGAGCCTTTGTTTTGCAGAGTTTTGTCTTTAGTCTTCTCAATGGGGAGATAAACAGCTATGTTTCTGTCTCTTTTCCCCAGAATGATCCGCCAAACTACTAAATATATCAATATGCATCTACTGAGATCATCTGATCCTAAATTCCAGATACTGTAAATTATGTGGATAACTCTAATCCGATGTACTTTAGACAAGCCACCATTTTCTATTAATGTTCATTTCCATCTGTTGATGGAAAGGATCAAACAAAACAAGAATACCTATTAACTCAAGGCCTAGCACTTCCAAATATTATGCCTCATGGGTCCTATGTAATAATCAAGGATGTGGAAAGCAAAGGAAGGTGGTTAAATGATTTACCATTTGCACCACCCAGGCACGAATTCCACTGTCTACTGTGGCATTTATAATAGATAAATGCACACAGTGATACTGATGAAAAAAAGGACTAGTGAATTTACATTCTGAATCTGTCTCATAAAAATCAATCTTTATGTTACACTTTGTTGTGATGCTGTGACATTTCAAAGGAGTAGGCGGACCAAACTTCATGCTGTGTATACTTCATTGTTTCAAGGCAATTTAGGAGCCCAGCTTTGCTCCAGCGGCAGGTTGGTATTCCACACTCTTTTTCTCATGATTCCTTAGCACACATACTCAAACCTCAAAAAAAGGACCTGTTTTAAGTGTCAGCCCTGTTGTCCCCCTTAAGTAAGGCTGTGCAATGCTTTTGGAATAAAAGATCTGCAGGATCAGCATTTCCCTTATTTATATTTGAGTTTCTCAATAGAATTGCTCGCATCTAAATGAGGTAAGGCTTTGACCTTGTGAATGAAATGCAATAGCTGCGTCATTGGTGAGCGCCATGGAAGAGGCTCCACCAAACTCTGCTACAACCACTGTGGTTCTCTGCTGCTGAGAGGTAAAAACACATGTAACGTGTTTTTGCTGCTAACTGCGAATATGCCATGTCGCTGGCAATATAAGAAAATGGGATTACTCTGTAGAGCTGTTTCAAAGCAGAGCCTGCTTTTTTAAACCTGTGGGTCCAGAATCACACCTGGTTTTACTTATTGACCTGGAGTTAATTCAGCAATGATGTCAGTAATACTGACTGGAATGAAGTTGCAATGCAGAAAAGTACAAGATATACAATAAAATAAAACAAAGTTACTGTATATTACAAAGTATTTGATTTTAAAGGGAGGGAAGTTTCTGAGTAGGAATCGACTTGCTCTTTGCACTTGCCTTTAGAGCCTCCTCGGAGCTCTGGAGAACCCTGCCATCTCACTGCTGCACCAGTCACCCAGGGTATCTGCCCAGGGTCACGTCTGTCCGGCTCTTCTCCTGCCGCTGCTGAGCCAGGACAGATGATGATGACGACAACATCCAGACCTTTCCCTGGCATTCTCCCACCATGTCACCCCTGTTTTGAAAGTTGAATAGTGATGATGGGCTGTGTACTCAGGGTACCTTCTCACAAAGAAAACATCCTGCTTTGTCACTTCCACTCGACACTGCAATTTGCAAAGCCTTTCTGAGGGCACAGAGCAAACAGCAAGGTTTGGGTTTTTAGAGCAAACAGTCAGTGAAAAGGGAAGTATGTTATTCCAGGAACAATCCACTGCCAACCCAGCAGTGCTTGTATTAACCCCCAAAGCTTTTCAGGGAAAACTGTTCTGTTACATATGCTGTATGGCTGTTAATTTTACCTCCATGGGTATTCACGTAAAAACACTTGTTCTGTTTCAGTTTAGCTGCCTCAGTCCTTGATGCTGCCCTCTAGGCCTGCCACATCCCATAGCTCTGCCATTGCACAGTGGTGACATCAGATTATGTCAAATGGGGGCTTTGCAGCACAGTAATAGGACTGCTTGTACCTGAGTGAGCATCCCTGAAGACCCCCTGATTTGATTTTCTATCCAAACCACTCTGCTGATGTCAGACCTGTTTGCTCCTAGGTAGCAAAGGCAACATGGGAAAGTAAAGAGTGCAAACAGCTCTATTGAAGCAAATGGCTTATCAAAGAGGAATGAAAACAATATTTACACTTAAATTAGTTAGAGTTCAAAGGGAAAATAATTATGAGCAATGTCAGCTTCTGTGCTTTGAAGCATAGAGTGTTCATCAGGTAATGGCAAAAGCCTTCTTTCCCCAGAAGCCTGTTGTTCTGAGCAGACACATGGTGAAAGGAAAGAAAGTGATTTACTGAGCGACTGCAAAATACGTCAGCTCTGAGCAAGGTGGGGAGGATCCTCAGGTTTGCTCCATCCATATTTTATAAGACTGACTCCATCAGTCTTATAACCAGGTGCAGTGCTGCTTAAAGATTTTGAAAAACACCTCACCAATAGCTTGACATTTCCACCTTACCTCCCCCCATTGGCAACCAAAAAATTAAATAGGTATTTATTTTGATGATTGATTCACTTCACTTTTTTTCTCCCCAGTCTCCCTTTTCCATCCCTTCTCCCTGTCTCTCTTTCTCATTCTTTGACTTCAACTTTTCTTTCCCTCCTGTGGGAAAGCAAGAATGATATAGTGAATATTACATTTAATTTTGGGGGTGTGAGATTCACAGTTACCTTTACCTCACAAATTAATGAGCACTTATGTTTCCTGAGAATCAGAGCAGCAGAAAGAAGCAGCTATTCCCAGGACATTCATCCTATGAATATTCAGGCTGAGTTGACTGGATGCTTTCCATCTGCCTGGGAAATTCTGGTATTGAGTGAAATCCAGCTTTTGTGGCAGAGCCAATCTTACCAGCTGAAGACTGAGGTGCCAGCTGCTTTTGGGAAAATGATGTGAGAAACCATCCATGACTAACTATAGTACTTTATTTTTAAATATAAACATTTGTATGGAGATGAACTGTTGTAATCTAGCCTGGAGATCCACAGAGACCTGATTATTACCCATATTTGCCAGCTCCAGCCAACTCCCACTCATTGTGTCTGTAAGCAGCACCGTTTGCACTTCCAGGAAAAGCCATGGGTTCAAACATTGCCTGCAACTTTAGAGCAAGATGAAGAGCTGAGGACAGATACTCCTGGGACAGCCTCAGTGTGCACTGAACTCAGTGATGAATCTGCCAGAGCAGTTTAACCTCCATCCAGGGTAGGAAAGGAAGCCCAGGATCAAATGGTTTGGAAGCTGGGGGAGAAGTATTGTTTCTCTACTGTTATCTCTGAATAAAGACAAGAATGTAAAATGAAACATAGTTTCACTATTTGCTGCCAGAGTCTGGATCTTGTGCTAGCTTTTCCTTGCTCTCTCTCTCATATGATTTTCCATCATTGCTTGTCTTGGAAAACTATCTGCTTCACCCCAGAGCATGAAGAATACTGAAACTAATGCATCTCTAAAAACAGTATTATCAAACTTCCTTTCATGGTAGTTTACCAGCTTCAGTATCTCTCTTCTGCACTCCAGGGAACTTGAAAATCCTTTTTTGCACAGCCTTTCACCTTTTGATTGTTGGCTCATGTTCTGACCAGGATGCAAGTTGCAAAATATGACTGTTTTAGTTATGTGATTTCAGATAACATCATGTACAAGGTGCAGACAGAAGCTGTTGCCAACTAGAATTGTTGTTGCCAAACAGAATTGCTGAATTACTATGTGGTGGGTCTTTCTACCTGCTCCAGCATTACAGAGATAACAGAGATAGGAGACATTCCACCTGACTTCCCACCAGCCAGCTGGATCATTTTTTGCAGAAGAAGGTATTGGCCCAAATCTTTTCCTGACTAGTCCAGTCTTAGGCTCTAAAGCATGGGTTGCTTTGTGGGTTTGTCTCACTAAGCTCAACCGTTTCTCAACTTTTCCATGCTCATGGAACTGGGGGGGATCAGAAGGTCTCCCAGAAGGGGACTCATTCTTTTTGCCAGTTCATCCCATGGTTGTTGTCTACAGACCAGGCTTGAGGGAAAAACTTGCTTTTAGTTCCATGACAAGAGCCCCAAGAGGCCATGAGTGCACGTGCTAGGGTGATTGTGGCTCTGCCACCATATGTGCCATTAGGCACTTGCTCAAGGGCAAGCATGTGCAGATGCTATTTGGGGTGTTATAAAGAAATAAAGAAGTATAAGGCATATAGTTTGGAAACATTACTCAGGAATAATTATTCCTGCAATAGTCATTTTTCCCTGCTCCCCTCAATTCCACACTCTTTCCATCAGGGACATCATTGGGTGAAAAACAATAATACCTGAGCACAAATGAAACAATGTAATAAAGTCTTATTAAAAAAAAATCACCCATACTCTTTGCCAAACTCAACAACATCACTGACTTCAGCATAACATAGCCTTTCCTCTTCCGTTGGTCTGATTTTATTGTACTTTAATGTCCCTTTGTTTCCCAGGCAGTCCTGCACACCAACTTGACAAATCATAGGAAACAGGCCCAGAAGGGACTTCAGGAGTTTGCCTAGTCTATCTCCAAACCTCAGGACACATCACTACATCGATAGCGTGAGAGATGATTACCTAAGCAGTTCTCAAAATCCTTAATTGATGAAAGTTTAACATGTGCTCTAGGTAATCTATTTCAATGTTTTGTCACCCTTACAGCTACCAAGCATGTTTTCTAATGTCACAACTGGGACTTCCAAGTGTTATATCAAGAAATAAACAAATGGGAAATTTCTAAGTAGAAAATATTTTTTCTCTATCCTGTACGGATAGAGATGTTTGGTTGTTACCAAACAAGCACTGAAGAGAAAGAAATACTTACTTTTACCACTGTCTTGTGTAAATATATCTCATTGTAAGGCACCGTCTCTAGAGAAAATAATAACAGATTAGTTTAGTCCAGCCATACTTTCAAACTGTGCTTGACGTAGTCGAAGCTGTCAATTACTCCGTGCTTTCACAGGCGAATACTTCATTTGAAAACAAGGTTTTGGTGCATTGTGATCTAACACATTTCTCAGCCACCTCTGTAAATACATATGCTTTGAGACAAATGCTTTCCAGGTAAGCCCTCCGGGCATTCTGGGCAGGGTATCAGCATTTCAGAACATCTGTTATAGGCACATGCCCCTGTGCACATTGGGCATTTCCAAATACAAGGCAAATCTAACTTTTTGGCTACAAGCATCACAGTTTAAATGACAGTTTTCCTTGCGACCCTAAAAAAGGTGAATTTAGTTATCAGGGCAGGAACACAGGCATCAACCTTCAGGATTATAACAGGCAAGTAATAGCTTAAATAATTATGACATCATGGCATGAAAGGTCATGTAAAATTATAGCACTGCCAAGACTACAGTGCCCTTGGGATTTGTTCACCAGATGTGGAAACCAGACAGCAGTGAAAGAAGATTGTTGCCATCTGAGAAGTTGAGACATTGCTATTAGCCTCAGTCCTGCATGCTGCTAAAAGAACAAAAGAGCAAGGAGAACAGCCTAAAGTATTAAATTAAGCAACAAGGGGTGGGGGATTGGGTTTTGCAGTCACCACTCTTTTCACGTGTTGCAGGAAAACAATCTGGATGAACAGTTGCAGCTACTCCAGGTATGAAAATGTCTCTACACCGGCCCCATCTGTGAATGCGTTAATACAAATATTTTGAAAAGGGGAAAAGGCCTGTCTGATACAAGTTATATTTTAATTCATGCGTTGTGTTACAGGGAGCTTCCTATGTCAGCTTAAGCAATAAATAATTAAATGCATGATTTAAAGAAGAATCCAGTCTGTAACTTCATTAAAAAACCCATTCTTTTTGCTTGCTCCCATTTTATTATCTGACTACTCTTTACTCCAAGAGGAACACAGAATGATGTACTGAGTTACCTAATGGGGAACTCTCCTCTCATTTTATTTTCAGGGAAGAGGCATGTGCAACTGTAGGTAACTAGTACTGACATATCCACGTGCGTGAAAACCAGGAATTGGGATAGGCTAAGTAAAAAAAAAGTTAAAGGCTTCTCTGATTTGTCTTATGGTTGTTTGCATCCTGGATCATGATTACAAAAGCTTGTATTTGCAGTAACTGAGTTTTAAATTTAATATTAAGTACTACAGTCATTTCAAGCACAGACATGGTATGGGGGTGTGGTGTTGTTCAATTAAAAAAAAGTCTTTGCTTGTCAGTGGCACAGAAATAACCTTTGCCCATATTGCATACCACATGCAGAGAGATCACTGTCATAAGATAAGTCACTGGCAGATCTGGATTTTATATATATCCATTTCCAAAAATAATTACAAAAGGCTACCTCCCTTACTTTAAATCCATAATTTATTGCACTAATTTGCACAAAGAACTTATGTAATATTTACTTTTGCTGTGACTATATTTCCTTAACTTTGTCTGCAGATTAAGTTCTCTTCACACTTACACAGTCCTAAATAGTAGATTGCCTAATGGATGGGTGGATAGTTTTTTCTCCTCTGTTAGGTACCAGATGTTGCTGCTGGTTGGAAAGATCTTATGAGGATAATTTATTGTTTCAGCTAATATTCAAGTTTGACACATACTTAATGTTTTTTCATATGGATATCTTGCAGCCCTTTAAAATATAATTTCTTGAAGATAAATAGTCACACATATATATAACCTGTTGCAGATGTAAGGCTGTCCTGGAGGAGGCAGCTGTGGATGGAGATGCCTCCCTAGCAATCCTAGAAGATTGGTGAAGTGGAAGCAAAAGAGAGTTGAAGACATGGCAAATTGTGGATTTACAGAGGACCAAAGACCAGGAGATATGAGAGCACTCCTGTGCAAGAGAGGGTTGTGAGTAAACTCCCCCTTACATATATCACACGTATTTATAACCTTGCCTACCATTGATGAAAAAACTGTTTGTTTTTAACATATGGCTTATATCCACAAAAACACAGCAATTAGTCTGACAACACAACTGAAAGATATGTGTTCAGAAACTTTATTCTCTGTTTCAGGCTTTGTCAACTTCTTTCAACTCCTTTCTCTGTTGTACAATTGCTAAAGTCCACTTCTCAGACTTTTCCAGTTTATCTTGAACACAGTTCAATTTTTTTATGAAACAAAACAAGCACTTGTTAACACACTTAGATAATTACCTCTTAACAGTAAAGAGTTCTTTCATCCCATGTTAGTCAGGATATAGCTATCACCATCTCCCTTGTAAATAGTACATTCAGTATGCTGATGTGGTTTAACACCGTGGCTTAAGTGTAAAGACTGCTGATACTTCAAATTGCAATTTACAAGTTGCCTTTAGTTTTTACCAAAGTTTACATATTTGGGATGATAATTTTTATATCTCCTCAGACTAAACATTCCTGAAAATTTTCTGCCATTTTGGAGAATTAGAGGGGGAAAAACACATTCTTCCCCTGTTAAAAACTACCTTCTGTATAGAGCTGTGAGTGGCCCTGTTTGAGGCAAGCAAACAAAAAATGTCTTGTATGTGCCTTTTATAGTCCTTACGGGAAAAAGAAAAAGAATTTTGCATATTGTCAGTTTGTCATATTGTCAAGAATTTCCCCATCTATTGAAAATAAGCCAGTCTTAGAATAAGAACGGATTTTTTTGTCCATTGAGGGCTGGAACAATGCAGGACACAAGTCAGAGTTATACAATGAAGAAGACTTGACTGTAGGAATCTCGAAGTTATGAAAATAATGATGTAGAGGAGTGCATGAAGAGAAAAACATTATATAATTTTATAGATTCTTTGAAAAACGATATTCTGCTTCGGCCTCTACCAAAGGAACTGCAAGGAGTCAAAAGATGTGTAAATCAACCTTACCTCATGTGGTCACTAATTGTGATCCTTATTGGCTGAGTATCTAATGGAAGACATTTCTGAATTTAAGATGTGGAAAAATCCCCAAATGATATGAAATCCTCTGAAAGCTGTGCTTTGAATATATGAATGGCTATTACATATTCCCTTGAAAAATCAGGTCTTCAGTGCTCCTAACTAGGTGCCCAAAATAAAAAGTTGTAACATGAATCTCTCCATTTGCTTTTACATCCATAAAAAAAGCTATCACTATCAATAATAATAATAATAATAATAATAATGCAGTTTTACAAACTGTACTGATGGCTGCAGTACAAAAAAAGTGAGATGGTGAAATAATTCAAACCCTGCTCTGAAGGAGAACTGTTGTGCAGTAAATAAGGCAGGGATTTTGGCCCTGCATAATGAAGGTGGCCAGAAAAGTACTTTACTACTCCATGAGTGAGCAACTTCTGTCCATGTACTGGCAGGTACCCAAGGTAAACAGTGGAACTCAGTGATAAATTTATTCACTGTATCATAGTACACATGCACAAACACACGAATTAGTTTTGTACAGCACCTCTAAGTCTGACGTTGCCTAATTTAGGTGGGCTGGATTTTGTAATCTTGGTAATGCTGTTGTAACCTGATTTTGTGCATGTATTTTTGCATGTGCAAATAAAAAGAAGAATGAAAACAAAAAGAGGAAGTGAAAAAAGAAAAAGAAAAAATAAAAAGGAAAATAAAAAAGAAAAGGAAAAATAAATGTAAAAAGAAAGAGAAAAAACTTTTTTAGTAAATAGCACCAGGTAATACAAACACAGAATGTTTTCTATACCAATAGGTTTAAAGGGTTGGGGGAGGGTGAGTTGCTTTTCCTCTACATTACTGTGTTGAAAAGTCCTCTTTCAGAACATTAATAATCCCATTTATTTCACTGGTAAAGGTAGGAGTTCAGTGGATATGATGTTCTTGTGTGGGCAAGGAAGAGAAAGGGGTATTCAAAAAGGCATCCCTGGTTTCTATGGTTTCCTCAGCCAGGTAGAGGACAATTTCTAGCCATCTGGTTTTTAATTTAACCTTTGTGGATTACAAGACAAGTTTATCTTTAGACCGCCTGTTTGCAAAGCGGAAGGGAATTTCTATACTATTTCCTTTCAGAGATTTGTAAGACTAAATTGCTTTCAGAAAAATAAACCTCAAATGTTCCTTTGGATGGAAGTTGTGTTAATGGCGGTGCCTTGTTCTGCCACAGTTGTTGCAACAGTTTGACAAATACCTAACGTCAAACCCACAGTACAAGGCAAAGTAATTGCTCACGCATTTTTTTTCAAGCTTCCAAACTTTCTTTTACAAAAAAGGTAACTACAGGCACAGTTTCTTTTAAAAACATATAAATCTCTCACACTTTCCAACTTCCTTTGAGTTGCTGAGGGAGAGGGGAAGGTAAGCTGTCACGGTATGCAAAAATTGATACCATGTTAAGCCATGGTGATGCACTGGAAATACCCCCCTGCCATTAGTAACAGCATGCTTTATCCTGAACAAAGAAGATGGTATTATCTGCCAGAAATATTTTATGGAATCGACTTTTACATTTGCTTTGGCCAAGTTATGGCTGACTGAAAGCAAAAAAAATTCAAAGCACTCCTCAAATGTATTCTATTTCTTGTTCAGAAACAACTGGGAAATAAAGTGGGAGCAACTTATTTCTTTACTGACAAGCACCAATGATTTGACAACTTATTCAAAATGTAGCAAAATATTTTTCTATAGTAGTAGTATTTTAATGAAGAAAGCACTAAACTTTCAAAATCTGTAAATGTAATTGACAGTCACAATTAGTCTAGGCTTTGAATGCTTTTAGGATCTCCACAAAGCTCTTCAGAAAGTAGAATTGAAGTTGCAGATTCAATGCAGGTATACTTTCCTTTTTTATACATGAACACCCTCAAAGGAGACAGTTAATAAGTAGATGCTCAATCTCACAAGTGCTTTTGATACTATCAATCAGAACATGTAATAAAAATAATAATTTAATAACATATGTTTTATAGTAATTAAAACTAGCATTGATGTTAGCCTTCCCAAACATTGGAAAGCTTCAAATCAAGATACAGGTCTGAGGATTCACAGAAGGGCAGAGTCCCGAATATTTCTCAGACTGGTCCAAAGGGTGAAGTCAAACTGGAAAGAACTTTGTAAAAGTTAGTAAAGTTCATTGAGACCAACAGTAACATATAAGATCAACAGCCGATAACGCCTGAATAAGTACAATGTTCTCACCTCATCTTATCTTCTGAATAAATAAATGTGAATTGTCTATAACAAGACATTTTGAGAGGTGGCTTTAAACACTATCATCAGGATCGTGCCAAAGTATGGTGCGGCTGGTATTTGAAAAACATCACAGCACAGGAAGAAATTGTCTGTTAACCTCAACATTTCAGAAACAATTTCCCTCTCTTTCAGATGGAAAGCATGCCTGCAGAACTGTGTGTGGAAGCAATCTGCTTCAAAGGTGCTGCCCTGTTACAGGGCTTACAGCACACAGAGAGCCCACAGCAAGCCCATGCTGTCAACTACAAAGTGGTGCCCTAGCCTACCTCTACCTTAGCAGATAGAGCAGACCAGCAGGAGCAGATCTGCAGATCTGAACAGTGTAACAGTTGGTGTTGAGAACGTGGCATCCTCACTGTGCGGTTTTTAATATGTTGCATTTGGGGACAGGGCATTCCCCACTCTTGGACTAGCTTCAGAGGGGTCCCAAAGACCAAATGCCCACTTGCGATTGAAGCACGTCTTCTTTCTTAGCTTCATCCAGAAGGAATCCAGTTGATGTGCTCCAAGGCCACTCCACAATGTGAACTGAAGCACTGTAAAAGCAGGCTACCAGGAGATTCACATCAAGAGCACCTTCCTGATCCAAACAAGCAGACTAATTTTTCTGTGTAATTACAGATGTCCAGAGCATCACAGCACTCCCTCGGCATTTTGGAAGGTCAGGTGTCATAACTGTAGTAGCAATACTTCTGGAAAGGGCTTTGTTTTAAGACAAAAATGATTTCCCAAAAATGATTAACCAAAATTTTAATAATGCTCCTTCCTAAATATCACTATATTTTAATAGGAATTTATTTTATAAACACTATGAAAGTATTTTTCTGTAACACCAAAATAAGCATGGTGCATAGATTTACCTTTTGTTTGTCTATTTAGTGGAACAAATGATCTATCATCCAGTCCCATTTGGTTACAACAGAGCAGTGCACTGCTGACTGATGCTCTACAGCACAAAGACTGAGTTTTATGAAACTGATTTGTGAGCACATGTGCTAAAATATAAAGCCTCTAGTACTGCAGGCTGTGGGTAAAATGCTGTAGGCTGGGTGCAAAGCCCCTGGTGGGGTGCTGGAAAACACAGAGGCCAAAAAGTCAAGTCCAAACTCGGTAATGGGCTCCCTCATTACCTCTTAAGATCAAAATCCAAGTTTTACTTCTGATTTAGAAGAGGATATCATTACCACCAGACTGGGTTATTGGTACAATTCAAGATCAGCCAAAGGTCACATATTGAAAGCATCAGAATCAGCTCCTGTGGCACCTTAAATTTTTCTTGGAATTCACCCAACCGGTCCCAGAGAAGGTTTAACATTGCTTGGGATATGAGATCATTATAGCCCAAGCTGGTGTGACAGCAGACCATAATAGTGATGTTTCTGAAAAGGCATATTGGGAAGAGGAGATTTATAATCCAAATAAGACAGTGATAAAGGAGCTTGTTCTTCTTCTTAATAAGGAGCACAGAATTTCCTGTACTAAACCAAATTAGTAAAGAGATTTCCATCTGGCAGATGGTGCTGTGCTTTGTCCACGTTATTCTAACAACAGTCAAATCAAATATTTAAAGTCAGAAACTTGTCTGAAGACTATCTGCAAAAAAAATTATGCTTTCTATCTGCAACAGGACATAGTGTTCTTCAGGGCACAGTGTGTTGCAATAGTACTTCTGCCTTTTTGAGTGTTTTAGCTACTGTCATGTGTAGACAGTTGCTATTTTTCCTGTGAGACAGAATAGAAACAGGTGTGCCTGCCAAAAACTTTAAAATACTTTTTCCTAATGTGTCTTAAACCTGTTCTACTTGTCTCCACTTTACTGAACTGACGCTAAGAGCCACAAAAAACATTTCTGCATCTCTGGATAGCATTCCTCCTGCCTACCCTCATATTTTTAGTTCTTTGCTCTGCTTCGCCTGTAAATAGCTAACCTACTTTGAAGGAGGGCTTCTAACATTCTAATATATTACTACTCACTTAGGAATACAGTGCAGCAAAACTTATCGTCCCTGACAGTAGTAAACATCCTGTGGATTGCCTCTGTGGAAAGGGCTGAGGCACATGCCATCTACTAATTAGTCCATCTGGATGGAGGTTAAGCTACAAGACTGATATAGCTGGGAAAGTTTGCCTCTACCATCACTTGTTCTGCAGGAGGAAACACTGGCTGCCTTCTCTCATTATTTCTAGGAAGAAGCAGACTTTCAGCCTCCAAAACTAGTAATATGTCAACCTCCTATCACAAGGACTAAACCAAATACCAAGGAGCAGGCCGTGTAAAGGATTTAAGTGTTGTGGTCTAAGTGACACCACAGCTGTAGGTGTGTGTAGATGGTCACTGGCATACAGCTTCAAGGACCTCCTAAACAAGCTCTGTCATACAAATGGCAAAGCTGTTGTATTTGCAGTGTGTGTCAAAGTGTGGAGGGGTATCATATAGCTCATGTCTTTTGCCCTAATGTTTACTACATCTGTAAGGGGGGACATTATTACACTGTTAAAACAGAAATTAGGTATTCCTGAAAGACTCCTTAATAAAAGGAAAAATAAATCTTTGTAATTAACTGGCAAAAGTAAATCTGGCACCTACTCTATTTCAGACCCTGAAAACCAGCTGAAAGAGGGATGGGATTTCTGTTTCATAAACGTATTAATAGAATAATTATAATTTTTTAGCATATCCGTTTGCCTGTCCACAGACTGGATGTGGCTTTCTCTGAATTTGGCCCCAAATCTAACAGAATCCATGCATTCGTGGAGTTTATTACTCAGCATGGAGATTTTGTTCTCTGTCTTCAGGGGTTGTTAGATTGTTTGACAGTCCCTTGCAGGAAAAGCCAATAATCTTTTAATCTCTTTGTGTACTTCATCCCCAAACATCAGCTCCAGTGCATGCTCAACTTTGGAAGATGCAGTCTACATTGGCATCTGGAGGTCTCACTCTGCCAGCAAGAGCTGGCATGCGGCAACAGCTTTGTCCTCTGGGTCACTGCCGCAGGTCAACAAAGCCTTGGGGTACCTTCATCAACATCGTTTGGACTTCAGACAAAAAACAGTTGGTAAAGATCATCATGGTGACAAGTAACATAAGGTGCTCCCCTTGTTTCATTCTTATTTAGGATAGTTTAAAAGAGTCCTGCAGTCTTCCTTAACTCTGAGTATCCATTAAGAAAATATTTTAACACAGTTTTAGGATGTTGCAAGTGAAAAGGCAGACAAATTATTATTTTCACAGAATCTGGGTCTATTAGCAAGTCTCAAAAAGGGCTGAGGATCCAATACATGCTAGTAAAGTCAGGGAGACACACACCAATTACAGCAGGCTTTATATCAGCCCCTTAATGCACACCAAATATTTAAAACGAGACATTCAGTTTCTCAAGAGTGTATCCCTCATATGTCAAGAATACAACTAAGTGCTACACAGAAAAATTTTAACAATACCATTCCCACACTTATCTGGAAGTAACATGTGCCTTGTGTTACTTTAAGCCTGAGATGTTGAAAGCAAAAGCTGTCTGTCTTAAAAGCAAAAAATCCAACCTTTTTCTCTGCAGATGGTCTGAGCAAATGGTGTCTGTCAGCTTCTCGGTAACAGAAACCAGATGCAGAATGGCCATGCAGTCCTATAAGTTTGCCCCCAATTTATGCTGCAGAAATTACATTAAAAGAAATTTCTGGAATTGTTTAGAAATGATGTAATTGCCATCCAAACACAGATTATAACTCTTCAGTACTGTTATTCCTGCTAATGCAATCATTCTTGGGTGGCTGCATGGATGCATCAGACATAATAAAACACAGTAGAAAGAGCTATTTTCCTGAAATACTTCAGCAGCTGTTGCAAACTTAGTGTCTTTTGAACAAAAGGATTAGATCATGGAAAGAACTGAAACTGACTTTCTAGGCCTTTCTAAGGCTTCAGGTCCTCGAAGAGAAGCCGAACCACTCTGGCAACAGCATGTAGCAGATACAAAGGGCATTTGCTTTGGGCAGGAACGGTAACCAAAAATGGTTACTAATACTTGAGGCCCATTGGACAAGGTCAAATTTTCCCTTAAAATATGTACAATAAAATTCTATCAAAAACAAGGTATAAAAATAAAAGTTTTAATTTTGACAGACTGGACTTTTTGGGGAACTGCTCTCAAAAAACATTTGACTGCCTCTACCAACTCCATCAGAATGAAATCTCTGTGCTGCCTTGTGAACAGGAAGCTACAGTCAGTTTTCAGTAAACATGTGAGACCTACAGCAGTTAAAACAGAGCAGGAAAATACCATTATCCCAGTGAAAGGTATAGTAGAGCAGAGCTCTTTCATTAACAGTTTGTAATTCCCCATGGCCAAGGACCTGTGGCCTTAGGAAGAATCATAATATGTCTAAGAGACAAATGCCTTTGATGAAGACAGAGAGGACTCCAAAATCAGCCCTAAAATGATTTGTCAGTGGTGGATAGGCAATTGCTGTGGGAAAGACTATGAAAAAAAAAAAAAAAAAAATTGCAGAGTTATACAGCTCATGAGCAGCTATCTTTTGGAGTCTTTTGAGACATCTTTTTGATCTCTTGAAAGCAGAGGACATGCATGACACTAAGACCTTTGGCTACATTTCTGTACAAGGAGGGTGCTGACTGTGATTTTAAGGCACTTACACACTGCTGTATCTGCCTGGGAAGACCTTAGTGTAACTAAGAACCAGTAGCTGTTGATTCTGCAACAAAAATACCCTAAAATCTGAGATGAAATAAGTTCACCTATAAAATCTTTTGATCGGCCAGTCCTATTTTTTCAGGGCTATGTAATAACCCTAATCTGATCTTTCTTTCATTGAAGGCAATACAGGGGAACACTGTGGAATACTTTATCACTTACAGGCAACATTTCACACTTTTAATAAATTTGTGTGCAATTAGGTTTTATATATAAATTCTGCTTTATGACATCCTAAAATATTCAGTATTAATCAAATGAATAGTAGCTTTTTCTTGATACCAGTAGAATGGATTTGTTAAAATGTGGAAACAATCAGCACATTGAAGCAGTCGTATCGTTTTTGAAGCAGGTGGTCGTTCTGATGCAAAACACAATGTACATTTTAAGGAAAGGAGAACAAATTTACAGGAACTTGGATTCAGTCTCAGCTGTTTCCATCGGGCTGGACATCACTGCTTCTCTGCGATAACTGTGTTTATAAAATCCCAGCCAGCCCTGACTAGCCTCCCCCCTCCACCCCTACCCCCACCACTAATTTAGCATTTATACGTAGCTTGCATTTCTGTAATGAAAATAAATGAATTAAGATATATTGAATTTCCCTCTAGAAACAGGATCTACTTAACAGGTAAACAAAAAAGTATAATCAATTTAACTTCTGCAGTATAAATGCTCCAATGCAGTTAGCCAGACACTGAATAGTAAAAAGACTTGGTCCTGCCATCCATTCTAAAGCTCCTTAATCACTATACCATATAATAAGGTCATATTCTCAGGTTTTGGGTATATTTGGATATTCCCCATAGGCTTTAATGGAACCAGACCTATATGAACATAAACTAAATCCTCTCTCCCTTCTGTGTCTTTGGTGAATCTAGATATTTTCTGTTTATTGTATGTTAGTGTTTTATAAATAGTGAGTTTTAATGCCTTCTAGCTTTCTTTGGTCTAAATGCTCAAGACCCGGTCTTTCCAAGAGATTTACATAGCTTGAACACATATTGTACGCTGGCATGAAAATCACCTGATGAGCCTCTAAAGCCTGTGTTAAACTGCAGGTCTGACTGGACAACTGTGACAGCCTCACAGTGCCTGAAAAAACTGCAAATTTTTACAGCCCACCAAGGAACCTCATTGACTGTTTTGTTTTCTGGCATTTCTGAGGCACAAGGTAGGAACTCCTTTCATCTCTGTAGTTTAACTTCATATTACTTTTCTCACAAAGTAAAGGGTCACATGCTGCTTTAAGCAGTCTGAGAAAGCAACATTGTAGTGAGGCAGGAGAAGGGATATAACTAACCTGATATGAGTTAATGGGAAGCAATGAAGATTAAAATCAGCTTCAGAGAAGGAGCGAATGGAAGGACCAGTGATTACAACTACTGGGCAAAAAGATAACCTGATTCTGCTTTTCCCCTGGAACTTCTGAGTGCTGCCCTTATTCAGTAATGAGGCTGAGCCTGTTTCCCTACTTCTCATAAGTACTGCAGAGAGCAATGCTTGTCTACATATTACAAGTCTGGGAGAAGCTTGCAATTCTGAACTGTTGGTTGCAGGAGTAATAATTGTTAATTATGGTGAAAGATCACCGTAAATTTTCTATTAAGTGAGGCAGCTGTTTGAGGAGGACCAGAGTGCACCTTTCATGCCAGGGTGGGAGGAATAATGGAAGAGGCATTTGGAATGTCAATCTGGTTGCAAGCTCTATCAAGTCTCGTTTTTGTCTCCTTAATTTTGAAAAACATTCATGATATGACAGGCAAACATGCCAGGCAAATGTAACCTGGCATCCAGTCTTCTGTCAAGGCAGGCAAGAATGTAGGTGTTAGGTTATGACAGGTTGACCAGACATGAAGAAAAGAAGAAACTCTTGTTGCTCTAATTAAGTTCTCTCATTCTTCAATTTATCAATGTGCAGAGAAGAGAGAAGCAGACAGTTCTGCTGCAGCCTTCCTATCCTTCATTCCTCTCAGAAGATGAGGAATTCTTCCATGCTTGGTCCCTTACCTGCAGAAATACAGTAATTGCCACATACCTCAAAAGACCTCTGACCTATTCCTCTAGCAACTGAGTAAGCTTCTTCTCCAGCAATGTCATTGACTCCTGACCTAGGAGATGGAAACTTACACTCCAATACCACCAGGTTATTGAGAACCACCTTTGTCAACACAGTACTGCCCACTCTGAAGACATCTCTGGTTTGCCATGAGCAAGGGTTGGGGGCTGTGAGATGAGGCAGGGTTCTTCAGCATGTCAAGATAAGCTCAGAAGATCTGGCAAGATTAAGAACCAAACAAAGTCAGGGTCTACAACTCATCTCAAGTTCTCTGTGTTCTCTCCAGGTAGCTTATCCCAAGGGAAAGATGAGATATAATTGAGTTGTCCTGGCACCATGTCCTGTGCTTAGTCTTCTAGTTAGCAGTAGCTCATTTTCATTATGTTTATTTCATTATTTTTTTCATGAAGTCATTGACTGTGTCTAAATGAAGTGGGTTTAGATTATATAAAGAAATTCCAGTGCCTTTACCTCTCTCACACAATACAGTTAAGTAAATTTCTTAGTTTCATTACTTTAAAACTTAAAATATCAATATTTCAATTTTACATACACAAGCATTTTTTAGCTAATTGTTTGGTCCAGAAAAAGCTGAAAATACAGATTTAGGCAGGATAATATAAAAGGTCTGTAATAAAAACAAGCACAGGTTGGTCACCAACCAAAACAAAATCTGTAAGGTGCAGACAATACCACTTTATTTAAGAACACAAATTAAAATAAAGTGCAGGCCTCTGGATGTCAATATTACTGTATTTGTTGATTTCTGTCAAGCCATTCAGACTGATGCTTTTTTGAAAGTATACTTAATTTCATTAAACAAGTTCATATTGTTTCTCTTGACAAGAAGTGCAAAATAATTGGAACGGGGGAAGCGGGAAGTAAATAATAAACTTTAAAAATGAACTAAACTCCAGGATATTCAGCCCTCTGTAGGATGTTAAGGTTTTATTCCCTATGCAAATGGCTCTAATCCATAACACTTTACTAATGAATGTCGGTTAAAATCGTTCAGTTAATTTGGGACATGATTTTGTCACCATTCATGATAGGTTCAGGAATCAAACTGCAGCCAAAAGGTAGGTGTACTTATGATAGCCCATTCAGTTGAACTGACATCTTCACCACAGAGTTAGTTAAGTAGTTATACAAGATAAAATGATACCTAGATTATATTACAGGGGGAAGCTCTGACACAACTGCTCATTTGCATGTCATCACCTCATCTGGTCTTTACTCAGTGAATTATATGAAAACTCCTGGTCTGGCCTTGATGGCAACGCATTTGAACATTTCACTAGAAATACCCTGACATAGATACAGACATCTTAATCTGCATTATGATGGACCTAAACTAACACTGGGAGAAGACCAGCTTTCTGATGATTTTTATTAGGGTGATATACCTCACTCTTTAAGCAGCACATGTATTTTCAGAGTACAGCTATAAATTATCCCTGGCTTCTTGTCTTGTGCAATCTAATGCAGAGTTTCATCTTGCCCCTGAAGTCCAAACATTATCTGATTATTTTTAAGAAAAAATAGAAGATTTTGTAAAGTTTGCCCATAAGCTGTGCATTGTAAAGTTATCATGGACTTTCTTCTGGAACCAGGAGGGGAAACAAGTTATCATTCTGGTGTCTAATCCTCAGATCTGCACCAGTCCTTTGCTAGTGTGAATTGAGGATAAAGGATAATACATGTTTTAAGCCAGTCTGTGAATACAGTTAAGGAATTGCTGTTTAGAGAAAGAGTACGGTGTTCTACAACATTAGTGGGTTATTTCCGTTATATTATTTTTACAATAGGACATATCCTTTTCATGCTGAAGACATTTTCCTTTCTGATATATCAAAACCAAAAATTATTTGGAAGAATGTTTTCTTATTAGAAAAGGCATAGAGGAAGCTTGGAGAAATTACGCTTCAAAAGATCTATTTTCCTGGACACACACTGGGGTGAGAATGACAGAAACTTATTACTATTTAATATATTGGAAGACATTCTAATGCCTTTGAATATGTAAACCATTTAAGAACACATATAATTGGTTCCTATTTCTCTATTTCTGTTGGGCAAATGTGACATCTAAGTTTTTACAATCAATTAAAGCTAAAAGCGGAATTTTTCTCCTGACGAGGAGTTAGAAATGGTTTGACCATCAAATCATTCATTTAAATTGTGGCAGGTCTCCAACTCTCCAGGAGGTGTCAAGCTTCGTTGCACGGATGGGGAGAAAAGACATCACATATTCACCTGAGAAATGGAGAAGGGACCCCGCTGACCTGGCATCTAGGCATCTCCAGGCCTGTGAAGAGTTTTGCTGCCAAGTGTGTATGCCTGACCACTTCAAAATAGCTTTTCAGGCCTCCATCTTCAGTCAGACTCCAGTTCTTTTACCAACCTAATGATCCAGTCACAACTACTTGCAAAGCTCTCCTCATCCTGGAAAGAGGCTCTGAACATGTCCTATAAATGGGTAAAAGACAAAAACATAGTTTGATGATTTCACTGTTTTTACCTCAGAAAAATGCTAGAATCACTCCAGTTTGAAGAAGAAGATGAGTCATGGGAAAACACAGGCAGATAATCAAGACCCAGGCATAAGAGGATCCAACAAAATGTGGGACCAACATACACTTTATGAATTCAGGAAGAAAATTTTGCCTACACTGAAAGGGCCTCTTTGTTTGAAAGTTGGATTATCTTTAATTAACTGCAAGCGCACACATTTATGCAGGAAATTTGATTCCTGAATTCTGTTCAACTCTTATTAAAGAGTTGCCACTGGCTGGGTGTGGACAGCTGTGGCCAAAGCCACAGTGGATAGAGCTGGGCTGTGAGTTGTGAGGAAGTGGTACAATTGCAACTTCATGGCACATCCTGGGAAGCACAAGATGCATGGCCAGCAGCACTGACAACAAACAGGCACCAAACCTCCTTATAACACTACCTTCATTTATGATATTCAGATGTCCATGGGCAGTGGAAATGCACATAAGGAGTCACCCAAGATACAAGTGAGATACATGCATAATACAGCCTCTGCACTGAGCAGGAATTGATCTTGCACATCAACAACATTCACTTCCTTTTCTCTCAGAGTTGTAAAGATCAGCAGGACACCAGTGATAACCAACATGGTTTATGGCACAGGGATTAATGGGATTTTTATGCCAAAGTACTTGTTTGTCACATGTTTCTTAGATGTGTCTCCTGAAATCAGTAGGAGTAATTTGGTCGAAAATCACCAGCAGTCTACACAGGATCAGATTCCCAGATGCTGTCTTATCCTGCTAATGATTTTCATTCTTAGCATAAAAATGCCTCATGAATAAGAGTGAAAAAAGCATTTTTCTCTCTGAAGTAGGAGTCTTTGTTCACAATATGATTGTAAACATTTTTGGTTTCGTGACAACAGTTGATAACTCTTGGTAGCAGGGATTAAGACAGTTACACTGGGGCAAAAAGTTTGTTCATAATTACAAATCAGGAAAAAAATATTTAAAACAATGACAGTAGTCTTGAAGTATGGTATGATATAGTCTGTAGGACAGACTGCCAGCCAACACAGTTCTCACAGATGCCAGGGGGAGTTCTGTTACTGATTTAAATAGGAACAGGATCAAATTCAAGTTCAGACAAAAGCAATACAGTAAGCCCTCACCATTTCCATTACAACAGTATTCTGGATGTCTAGCCCAAAAAGCAGTTTTATTGGGAATAAAAGTGATATATGGGAATGCTAAAAATTGGAAGTTTTATCCATAAAAAAAAATCATGAAAGGCAGCATTATCAAAGGTAAACCATTATTGTCAAGCAGCTTGAAAATATGATGTAAAGAAGAAAGATAAAACATGTGGCCTTTACCACTAGGGAAATGCAAGCCCAATTATGTGGTACAAATGTCATTTTACAGTGCAAAATAAGTGAGGAAACTGTTCTCATCACAAACAGATGCCTTCTATTTCTAAAGAAAAATCAGCTCGTAGCTTTAAATCTTGTGTGGAAAACAAGTGCTCAAACCATCAACTTGAGCACTCTTTCTTTTTTTTAAATGAGTATATAACATGAAAATGGAACTCTGACGTCAGTGAGATGTTGCTGAAGGACGCTAAAGCCTGGATCCTCCAAAGAAGTAAATAAGTACATCCTAGTGAAACTGGGGGAACACGCTAACTGCACGGCTAAAATATATGCATCTTCCTGGAAAAAGGTCAAAATTATCTTTGCTGTGAGATTTTTACCTTGACAAGTTGATATCTCTGGTTGAATCAACAGCGCAGGTACAGCGGGGAGTGGGAGAACTGCAAGTCAGGACGCAACCATTCCCTCGTGTGCAGATTTCCTTTCATGACGCCTAGGCAGACAGGCAGGAGTCTGTGGTGAACTCTCATACCCTCTGAGTTAGGGGCAACGAGAAGGCATCAAGGCCTGCAGCATTGGCCATGGAAAGCCTCTGCCCTATAGTAAAACCTCAGCCTATGCAGTTTATGGTTGATGGAAAAGCTTGTCAGTCTTGAAAATTATGCAGTCACAGGTTGCAATGTCTAGAACTGTTGCATTTAAATTGCTGTGTTCTGTGAGAGTCTTTAAAATGTGGACATGAAGAAAAAGTTACTAATTAAAAAAATTCAGCTATGACTTGGGAAATGTGTTACTCTAAGCTTTGCAGACTGTGTTGTAAACCAGTATGTAAAACCTAAAGATGCCGGTTATGTGATTGCATGTTAGAGGTTGTCAGTCACTGCATCTCACATTTAACCTTCTCCAAGACAGGAAGCAGAAGTATGACTTGCATTCATTCCTGCAGATAATTCTCAGCAAAGATAGCAGACCACAGTGATGGAGCATGCTTTCAAGGTAGTAACTGTGATACTACCCACTTTGCAGCTCTAGACAGAAAGGGCATATCTAGGGCAGAGGAGACATGGTCAGAGGGTTATTGCACTTTGTTCATCTGCAGCTGCTAAAATGTTTACAAAAGCACAACTAACCAGGTACAAATCTGAGAAACTCCAAAAACTCTAAATCTCTTCAAGGGATCACACATTCCTTCCATCCAGTGACTAGAAAACACAATAAGTTTTTCAATTACCTTCTCACTCTGAGGTCTGTGGTCCATGCAGCACAGTCCCCTTCACCTCATTGGCATGGGATTTAGCCTTCCCAGCCACCATGGCTGCACTTTCTCCCATCCTCCCTCAAAGGATCAGATCCTCAGTGGATGTAAATCAATGTCATCCTACTCATGTCTGAGGGACTGTGCCACCTTGCAACAGCTGAAGGTCTGACCCATCTTGTTTCCTGAAAATAAGCTGCTTCTGAAATAAAATTTCAAACTTTGGTGTGATTACTTTCAACAACTGTGTTAACTATTATTAACAGCAGCTTTTTGCAAATCTAAGCACATTCACGTGGCAGCTGAACTGCGAAGGTTAGGGGTTTCTTGATGCAGAGTATATTCCTTGAGGAAAATTCACCAGTATGTTAAATAGCTAATCTCAATCTGTTCAACAGAGCAATTCAAAACTAGACATCTTTGGCCAATCTTAGCTACTGATATATAGGGCAAATCAAGAGAAATGTTCAAAGACCTTCCTCCTCATTTTCCTTCCACACGTGGGGGTGTGGGGAGGTGTAGAAAGGGAAGAAGATAGCTAGCTACAGGTCACTATTCCAGATCAGCAGCCAATCTACCAGATGTTCAGATAGGAAATGTGCAGGAAAAGAATAAAATTAAAGTAGTTACTTTATGAAAGACACCCATATTTAGCAGCCTGTGATGAAAATGGTAGCCAAGAACATTAATTGTCTCAGTTAGTTACATTTCCACGTTCTCTACTGCACTTCTTTTTACTGTGTGGCACAAGCAAGAAAGGTGAAACATAACCACAGTGTTTTTCCTGTGTACAGAATGATCCCATTACACTGAATTTCTTCACTTCTGTGATGCCCATAATAGGACATTCCTACTTGAAATGCCACTTGCATTACTGCTGCATAACTTCAAGAGAAAGAAAAATGGGTAAGTAGGAATATTTTAGATACTAAGGGATAAGTAGTTTAAGACAGCCTCTCTACTGTTTTAACCCCTTTAGTTTATGCTTAGCAGATAATTTGGCAGCTTCTTTTACAAATAACAATGAGTTTTGGAATGAGGAATTTCTGCCATCAAGAATTATTTATATTAATGAGCACTAAGTCTCTATCAGTTTACTTTTTCCTCATAATTATTAGTGAGAAAACATCTTAAACCAAGTACAGATCCTGACTTCCCTGATCATTGCAAACATTCTGGGTGATACATTTAAGCACTTAACAGAGACATTTAAGTTGAGTGTGATTGCCCTTGGCTTACACTTTGGTAGTCAACAACCAATGAATAGAAACTGTCAATTCCAGCTCTTAGCAGACCTGCAGTTTTAAATGCCACCTATAACAGGTGTGGGGGGATTTTTAAGTAATGGTTAAGCGGCACTGTAAATAATTACATACATAACAAGTAAAACCAGACTGAACATCAGAGAAAGACTTAAGCCTATGTTTTTACCTAGTGTTTTTCACAAAATTTAGCTTTAGAATGTTATAGCACATTCCACACCAAAACCTACCAGTTTTACACTAACAAACTGCAAAGAAATCTCTTGGAAGGATACATTACTTCCTGGGAAAAACCACAGCACTGTCTGAGGGCACTGTGCTGTGCAGTCACAAAATTGTATGGGACCATCAACCTTCAAATAAACAAGCAAAGGCCGAAGTAAACAGAGAGAAGAATTTCTCATTAACAAAACCAAAATGGGCTGAACGCTATTTTCCAGAATGAAAATTGAAGATAGATGTGCAGTGCCAGTGAGAAGGGTTCAAAATCATCTACTGATTTGAACAAGTTTGGCTGGAGTGAAAAATGGACTTTGTAAAACACAAAATAATTTCAGAGATGTTCAATATTACAAGTGCTGAATAATCGGTGAGATTTTTTTAACAATTCAGCTATTTCACATATCTCCAAGATGAACACTTCCATCTTCTGGGAAGATATGGCAGATGACTTAAGAAGCCTACAGACTGTTAGGGAACATTGCAGGGAAACCACCGGGGTTTTAGATACACTACAGTTCCAGCCAGTCTTTAAATAAGACATTACATAAACTTATTTATATAAGGCAATTGAATCTTGATTAAAATTTAATAGGTCAAAATTCCAGGCTCAGGAGTGGAAATCTCTCCCAGTGTTCCCTACTTCCATAAAAGCTTCAGAGCTTCGCTTCAGAGCGGGAAGGCCAGTACTGCTTGAGCAGCAGTTTGCAGGAGGATTCGTGATGCCACAGGACCTGCTGCAGACAAGATACCCACCAGCGGGTTCTGCCACATGCGTTACAGCTCCCTGGGTGATCCAAGTCCAACCCAGACACATTCCTTCTGGGTTTGCTACGAGGTAGACTAACAGGAGAAATACAATCACCCTGTGCAGGCCTCCAAGATCAGAGAAGGCAGGATTTTGTTTTAGTTTGTTGCACTTTGCATGAGTGGGACCAAACAGTTTCTGTATGTTCATAATGAGTAGATTAAAAGTTCTGGAAAAACAGTTTTGAGCAGAACAGGTCAGACAATGCATTTCTTTCCATGACAAAAATGTTAAACTTCACAAAAAGAATTTAAAGCAGAAATATTACAAATTGATATTCTATAGAGATCTGCAACAGCTGCAGTACCTTACAAGAGGGTAGTGCAGATTCTGTGCTTGCCCTGTCCCCTTCCCACTCACTTTAGGCTCATTGATTAATTAAAACTTCCATTATACAGATATACACACACATATGTTGTAGCTTCCCTTTCTGGTAAGAAGAAGTTTTGCACTGGGAAAGAAAGTCTGCACAAGGAACCTGACCTATAAGGGAGAAAAAGATCAGAGGCAGCAAAAGTACACATATTTTACAATTTTCAGAAACAAAATAGCTGGCATTTCAGATATTCATATTTATAATTTTAAAAATCGTAATTGAAAATCTAATTTTTCAACCACAAGTATTTTATGATGGCAATTTTTGGATGGCTATTTTTAACTGCTAACCACTATTTTAGACAATAATTTAAATGTTTAGGTTTCTATACTTCTCGAATAAATACCACAGTCAGTAACATATCTACTACTGACACAGAAAACTAGGGAAAAGATTTGCTCCCTGCAAGAAATTGCAATCCAGCCAACACCTCCTCCACTCTCTTTTTTCCTCCATAATTTTTAAAAGAGAGATTGTTCGGGGTACAACTAAAATTAGGGTTTTTCTTATGATTAAAAGACATGTAAGCATAGCGTTTAATTTTAGGTTCTCCAGCAATTATCTCTTACAGTTTAGAGACCTTTTTCTCCAGTACACTCATGGTGAACAGAGTTCTATCACAAAATCATGCATACAGGTATTACTTGAGTGTTTTTCTAAACACACACATCAAGAACAATCTGATTAATTTACAAGCTTAAATTAATCAGAATAAATAAGCCAGGGATAAGAAAAGTATGGTGCGATAAGCTGTGTAATTAATGAAATAGTAATCACCATGTGTTATACTTGCTGCATGTTTTTTACCTTGATGAAATATGCATTGACAATATGCCAATTAATAATACTTATAGCATATTAACATTATAAATGTAAAATACACAACAGGAAAAAGTAGGTCAAATCCAGGAGAACTGTAAGAAAAATCCCCAATCCTGAATCCAAAATCACTTGTTACAATCACTATATTTCAAGACAAAACAAAACCCAGGGTCTGTTATTAGGTGCTTAATTCTGTGAATTGCCAGTTGCTTCCTGCGAGATGTTAAACACCAGGAGAATCCATAAACTGCAAAATTCAAGTATAAACTGAAGCTCACAATTTTAAGGAATTTGAGGTGGGTACAATGAATTTCCTCAAGATTTGCCCAGTGTACTTAAGATTTCTTAACCACTGTTCAGTGTCAGAGTATGCTGTACGAACAACACTTGCAGATGTTACAATATTTAGTACACAGGACACTTTTCCAAGCTAGTTAGCTTAGGTAAGCCTCCCCCTAGCCCAACACCAAGACAGCTGAACATTTATTTACTATATGAAGGCCATCACTTTGATCAAATTAAGACAGCAGAATCAGATTAGCCTTTATAAATGAAAAGACAGTAAACAAAAGCTGTCACTACTGTCATTAAATTTTTTAAGAGAATAGAGATGTCAGAAATCTAATTAAGACCACAAGTTGAAATAAATCTTGTCTCTCAAACCATGACAATTAACTGTGGAAAGAATTGACATGGTAAATACTGACATTACAAATTATGACAGAGCACATTCTCTGATAGACTTTTTAGCTTTCAGAAATCAGGTAGGAGAGATGAGGTGCTAAAGAAAAGGAGATACCAGAATGTGAAAGTGAGAGAAATCTGTTATTTTTTCACAAAGATTTTTTTTTTTCCTACTAGCTATGCTGCTACTGCATACAGTGCAAAAAAAGAAAAAAAAAAAAGGAAATCTGATAAAGAAACTCTCCAAGTTCCTCCCAGGGTAAGGACAGTTCATAAGAAACCAAATCGGTCCATCGGTGTAAGTCAACTGAACGGCAATGAATGCAATAGAGCAGCACCAAATTACACCACCAGAGTGTAAATTATCTCCTGGGTTTTATAACTTAGATGCTATAAATGATTAAGCCTTAAACAGTTCCTCTGCTGGCTTGGTCTTGCTAGCATAAATCAGTTATTATATCAGAAAACTAGTTTTCTCCCAGGTTCTCACAGCTACTTACTTCCATTGTCTAAGAAAAGATTTGCTGAATTCAAAAATTCAGTGACATTGTCAAAGTCCAGTCCCTACAAACCTTCCACGAAAGGATTCTTGTCATTTTTGTATAATGCACGTAACAACTACCAGCAGTAGGAAGATGAAATTCAATTGCCTCATTCTAACTCATTGCATGACAGAGTTCTCTGATTTAATTTAACAATGAGAAAATTGTGAATAATCATCCCCACCATTTCGCTGACAGGATTGCTATAGTGTAGCACAAACCAAGTACACGATACTTTCCAGACATACAGAAGCTGCAGGTTTTTTTGGCAGGGGGTGGTGTTGGTGTTGGATCTCGAAGTATGGACATGTTGGCATAAAGCTGGACAAGGACACCAGCAGAACAGATTTCTTTCCGCATCCATGAGATTTTCTCCTTTGGCGTTATAGCAACAACCCTCCTATACCTTAGCAAATGAAATAAAACTCTTTCCAATATTTTCTTATTCTTGTGAAAGTTCTTTACAAAAGTGACATCACCATCTGGTAATATTCCTTCAGTCAAGTCTGAATGTGTGGTTTACACTTCAAAAATGAGGGAAATTATGTCAAAGACAATGTTGAACTTCCATGCTGAAGCATTTTAGGACCTTATTTGGTGAAACATTCAGCCTGGCAATAATTCACCCTTAACTTGAAGTGTTCCTTAACTCTCATTAAAATCAGTGGACTTCCTAAGCATATGCTTGAACTGGGCTAGAAAACAGAATGTGCTGAAGTCCTTTGAAAAAGCAACACCTACAGTGTTGCTGTAGGTGATCACCGTTGCTACATGGTGATCAGACGGAGCACCCCGTCTGCTTGTGATGAGATTTCCATGCCACTAGTGCAAAGCAGCCAAATAGAAGCTCATTTGTGAACTACTCTAGTTGTGAGAAAGTGGTTTTGTGCAAAAGAAAAATCCAAATGAACAGGGTCTCTGCAGCCTCCTCTCTCCTCTCTGTAAATACGTTCAACTCACAGGCTACCGCAGAATGAAGGAAAGAAGTTTTTGTGGTCATCTCTTATTAAAATATTGGCAACTGTAGCAACATATACCATACTTGAGGGAGTTAATCACTCATTCCCCCTCTAAGGAGCCTATCTTCTATTTGCCTTCACTATCTTCCGTGCTGTTGTAGTATTTAAGGGTCCATCTGCCCATCTGATGCAAACTGTAATTTCTCTCATGGAAAATTACAGATTTTCATCCATTGAGACTTTAGCCTTAAAGAGTCAGATCGTGAACTTGCAAACAAGGGGAAATGTTCAAAGACTCGGAAAGGAAGCTCACTCACAGAAACTGTCCTGAAGGCACTCTGATATGATACATACAGAGTAAGTTCAAAACCCCTTGCCTATCTCCCAGAGACAGAAAGACTATAAGGCAGACGGGAAAGGGTCACTGTAATGACTCTTGTTCTCTAAGAATCCAAAAACAATACAGAAATTGCCTTTAACAGCATCAGTTACAGATGCAGGACACTTTGCTTTCCTATCCTCTGGCTGACTTGAGCACTGAAGCTGTAGCCAAATTTTTGGACAATGCTACCACCCGTGCCTGGAGGGCTGGAGCTCAGATGCCTACATTACACGAAGCAGGCCAAAAAGATACAATTCTGAGAATTATTTCTGGAAAGTCTTGGAGTCAGCATGGCTCCATGGTGGAGATTTAATGAACCATAATGGTCTTCCTTATCTCTACTCCTTTAAAGGTAAACATTTGAACTTCCCAAATATGGGTTGCCTCCCAAAAAAGAAGCATCTTCAGACTAGAATGAAGCAAAGAACGTGTCGCATGTGCTCCATGTCTCCTACTCCTACCTTACTGAATGCATCCTTCCTGTCCAAAATGCCCTCTTGAATCTCTGACTCCGTCAATCTGAATGACCTCTGGGGAGACAAGCTTTGCAGGGATCAGTACCACCTCCTGAAAAATGAGCACTTCACCAAGTCACAGCCTCTGAGAAGAAGCGCTGCCTCAGAGCAGTGGAAAAACCTTTGGTAACTGTGCTTGATCTTGTTCGGCACACTGGCCTGGGCCCAAAGCAGGTGCTCTGTGACATTTTTGTCTATGAAAACCGCTGCAAGGATTAATTTTGCTCTAGAGGAACTAAGTGCCCTCCATTTTGTTAATATTCGGTCTTGTGCTGAAGCCACACAGGCTCACAGACACCACAAATCAAATAGCTGCCATTGGCAGGGTAGAAGCCAAACCAAATCAAAACAAAACCCCATGCCAATGGCATGTCGATGTTTGTGTTTTCATCAGAAACGCCAGCGCCTTCTGGAAATTCAAATGTCATGACTGGAATTTGGGATTTACTTTCAGCTTCCAAAAGAAATGTCACAAATGAGATCTATGAAGAGGGTTCCCGTGCCACCAGGCAGACCACCTCCCTGATCTGAATTACTGAAAGCTTCACAGAGCCATATCTTTCAGCTGGCATAAACTGGCATAACTACTGTTTTCAAATGAAGTAAGCTGATTTATGCCAGCTGAGAGCTGGCCACTATAAATTAACAGGTATTTATGAGCTGCTTAGAAGTCTAAGACCTGTGTACAAATTATTCCATACTATTTCACAAAATCAGAGATAATTTCTTGAGTTGCTAGTTTGCTTCTATGTTCTTTGAGGAGTGATAAATTCACCGAAGTGACAGTGGAAAGCAAAATTTTTCTAGCAATTACTAACATTGCCAGTGACCTTTTGAGTGAAACAAAGGCTAAAGTTGTTCCCAGTTTTTGCTGCAAATTATACAAGTGCCAGCACATGACTGGACATCACTTGAAATGCTTTAAGATCTGAGTGTGATTTAACTTTTGCTTGTATAACATAAGACAATTTTTTCCTGTCTGTTTTCATTTTTGGAAGACTCTTCGCATTTGACTGATTACATTTAGTCTCCTACAGTTTCCATTGCTGGAGGTCTATCTGATTCTTGAATACCAGAAGAAATTACTTGGAGCTCCAGCCTGGCATCTTCCATAGTTATATGACATGAGAGTAAACCATACAAGCTCACAGAATACAGTCTTTATATCTGTTAAGTGTAAGAAAAATCAACTAATTAGCCAATGACTTGGTACAAAAAGTGGGGAAGTCCAACATTCCTTTAGTGAACTGCAATAAACTGTACTTCAGATTGTCATCAATAGTCCATCACAAAGTGAGAGATTAATTAATTATTAATGAACTATGAGTTGAACACGTGTCCTGCCACCTAAGGAAAGGAGAGCCAAACATTTATGGCACCAGCCCACACACATTCACACAGTTTATTTCCCTGATTATTCACTGAGACATGTGCATGAATAAAGATGTCCCTGAGTAAATACCTATGAAGTGAAGGCTAGAATTTAGATTTAGGCCTCTATCAGAGAAGCCAAATGCACCAGAAATCCTTCATGCATTTATTCGCCACATATTGCACCCAGCTGTACAGTACAAGGATTCTTGTTTTACAGATGAAGCACAGAGAGGCCTAAATCCAGATCCTGTAAGCTATTTAGCCACCTAATCTCAGTGGAGTTCAGCATCTCTCAGGGTCTGTGCCTAAATGATCTGACCTGGGTCATTCATGATGCTTGCTCTAGAAACAATATTTCTTCCATAGCTTACGAAGTTTAAACAATTCCAGTCTTACATTTAGTCACTGGCAACCTGCCCATTTGAGAAATATAATTTATGAAAGATTATAAAAAAATCACACCCTCTCACAAATGTTAATTGAGGTCCACTGCTTGTTCCTAGCTTTGCTTTTCTTAGGAGAGCAGAGTAATACATTTTTCCACAGCTCTTTAGCACCCTCTATTGTTTTCTTTTTCTAATCAAAATTTCACTCTTTTTGAATTGCTGTGGCATTAAAAAAAAAAAATATGCAAAGTCTTTTTCTAAAGCAGCATAAAAATAAGAATCAGTAATATAGTAGTGTGTAACCAAAATGCAAGTAAAACAAGAGAAGGTTATAGGTAAGTTTTTATACCAATTCAGTAACTCACACAAAAATGCTTTCTTGAAGGCAGAGAGATTTTTGCTACCCACTTCAGCAGAGAGTTGAGCCTATGACTGCAGAAGTTTTGTGTAATAAGACCTGAGTAGTGGCTGCAGAATTTAACCTTATAAACGTAAACTGGAAACCAAAACGCATAACATTATACTAGGACAACTATGAACCATGTGAAATAGGTCTAATGATTGTTAAGTGTTCTCAAATGCCAAACTTGTAAGACATAAGTCTGTTTTGGATGGTTACAAAAAGTGCCAAATGGATTCAGTTTGTCAGACAGTTAATCAGCCATTGCATGGCTACACATTATTATTGCTTGCTACAAACTTCATGGGGGGCGGGGAACCAAAAAGCCCAACACACAAACCACACGCTCAAAGCAAGGCTTAACTTTGAATTGGGCAAAGTCTGTTTGCATGTGAAGAAGTACAGTTGATCTGAGGATCTTCTAGAAATTTCTTAAATCTCTGAAGCTGCTCTAGAACAATTTTCATGGCTGCCACGTAAAATGCTTGTTTCAATCGAACTCACAAACTTGCCATCATTCTCCGAATTAACTCTTATTACCTTCTGAGGAATATAACCAAATATTAAAGTGGCACATGTAAATTTGGATAGATCAAAAACGTAGAGCTTGATAAAGTTTCATGGAACATATACAGAGTCAAAATCAAATCCACGAGTCATGAAGGGCCCAAGCTCTTTAACAACTATTGTGACTCTATGCAAAGGTATAAAAATGGTTTGGGGCCAGACAGAGTTCAATATGGAGGTGAATTTAAAAGCAAGTACATCTGAAAAATCAGAGCAAGTCAAAAGCAATGTAACATATATCTAACTTCCTCCTGGGCTTTCTCAACAAGGTAGAAGTCTTGCCAGGGACTTGCTTGTGTAAGGCTGCTCCACAGAACTGGCTCATGCCAGAACAAGACAGATGGGATTGGATGTGAGGGATGGAGAGCATCTTCTGGTTCCTGGGACAGATGGTGGGACAAGGCCAACATCTTGTCTAAATCCCCTGTCTTATATTTAGAATTTATTCTTTGACATTTCAAGTTTGTCTTCTCTTGTTACCTAACCCTGACAGAATCTTGGGTGTTCCAAATCAGAGGAAATTTGATTAAATGGGAGTACTGCTAAATGTCAGACCAGAGCAGATACTGCAGTATCTGAATTTAAACTCTATTTAGTCAGGAGTGAGATAGCATGTGAAATGGTGGAGCAAATAATTTTCTGTGTTAACCTCGCAGTGCCAGAATGAAATAACTGGTAAAGAAAGATAATATTTTTCATTACTGTCTTAGCAGCTGGTGGTTGGTTGAGAGAGTTCTATGCTCTCACCCTCTTCAATGCTCCTCTAAGACATACTTTGAAAAAAGGGATGAAAAGAATATACGATAGTAGAGGTTGGTAGTGTATCAAAATGGACAATTAACATTTACATGTAAAGATTTCTTGCAAACCAAGGCCCTGCAATAGGAAATTAATACAGTGTGTGATACAAAATGGGTGGGGATATCTTAGGCAATATCTAATGGCAATAGTCAGGGAGTTCCACTAGTTTTCAAAAGATCAACAGATAGATCAATATTACAAGCTTCTGTAAAAACCTGTTTCTGTGCTCCGTAAATAACTTCCAATTTGCACTGCACCCAGAACAACTGTTTTGATTAATGTTTCTGGACAATACTGTGATTTAAATATAGATCAATGGCAATCATGCTACTCTGAAATGAATCCAAAGAATTACAGTCAACCCAGCCAGTCTACTGCAAAAAAGAAGCAAAACTAGCACTTCAGCAATATAAGCTGAATATAACTTCAGCATTTCTCCTCTTTGCCTCCTCTGTTTTGAATGTTAACTACATCTGCGCTAGGTTTTCAAGCTCTTTGATCACAATAAATGAGTAGAGACTCATTAGAAGAAAAAAAAATCATTAATATTTAACAACACTTTGTTGTGCTGGGATGGATCCTCCACTATCTTGTAACTTACATTTTGTCAGGAGCACAGCTGCCATGACACCCATTTCATCCAAATAAAAGGGGATGGGGAAAGAAGTAATAGCTCTTTTTAATTCATCCCTTGAAAACAAACATTGTGTAACCTGGGGAGAACCTCACCAGAAAACACAAGATTGTTCCTTCCATTGGGTGGAAAGCAGGTGTGATGGAGGATGGAGTGCCCTGCCACGGCTGGGTGCTGTCAGCCTGCCTGCCTGCCTTCAGTTTGCAGCAAGATATCCCTACCACCACATTATGCACTGCTCTCCCAGTTTGCGGGCTGAGTAAGGTATGCCCTGTCTTCCCTTCTCCATACCAGAAGACACGCTCCCTTCTGTAGGCCAAGCATGGAAGGGTGGCTATCAACTCTCCCTTGCACCTAAGCACTCTTCCAACATGTTTTGCTCATGCCAGGTCCAGCGCATCCCAAGATTCACGGGCCAAGGTCTAACACGTCCCACTCTCCACGCACACAGAGGCATGAGTCCCACGCTGAAAACAGGCAAAAATATTACAATGTAGTAAGAATCCCAGAATGGGATGACCCTTCCACAGATGGGATATGCACAGCATGCTGCACACTGGTCAGAGGCCTGTTTGAAGCTGCACAACCCAGTGTTCCCAGGATCTGAAGGGATGTATGATTATCTATACTAGCCTCTCTTTCTTTATAGTACTACCTTTAATAAACGGTATTTTAGATGATACTTTACAGTGTCCGAGTGCCTTTTTTACTGGAATCATAACAAACCAGCACCTCCTGGTGCAAAATGGATGAAGAGGACAGGAGAGCTAGAATGCTATAAAAGAAGAACTGAGTGATCAGAAGGACTAGAATTACATACATGGATGAAATTTGAACTGAACAGCAGCAAAATGCAGCACCGTTCCCTTAGGAAGCAGAACCACAATATACCAATGCCATGTAGGAACTTGTCAGTTTAAAATGACATAAAAAGCAAAAGCTCTCAGCTGCAGACGTGTTAATGTAACAGGTGTTGGATTAAAATTAAGGCACAAACTTCCAGTAAATATACAAAAAATACACACATAACCTTGTGTACTACATACTCATGTTGAGGAGCAACTACTCCAAGTATGTACCAGCACCGAAAGAGGTCAACAACATCACCTTCAGCAACAGAGTAAAAAAACTCTTCTATTGTATCTGGCTTAGCAAAATTAAGGTAGCACAGGCATACAAGTGGCTTCAATAAACATCTTGTGGTACAGAGGAGGGCTTTTCTCACTAAGAAGAGGGGAAAAATAAAACCTATCTCAGTGAAAGGGAAATTGTCAGCAGAAGAACATACACATATAAGGCCTTCGTACACACGTTTAAGCCACAAATCAGAGGAAGGCCCTAAGAAGAGGAGAGAAAAGCCCCTCAGAGGTGAACAAAGTTCAGAGGGAATCCGAGGAGCTTGTGATGCAGCTTTTCAGAGTAACAGAAGTTAGCACAGAGGTACAGCAGCTTCCCTCCCATCCCTCAGTGCCTGTCTCCATCTTCTCACCAGGGCATTAACTAAGAATGCATGGATCTGGCTCCTCAGTAGGAATTAAGCAATCTGCTAGGTTTTACAAGGCAGGGACAGGAGCACCCAGAATCCGTTCCCCAGCTTCAAAGAAAGAAAAGTTCACCAGCATGTAAACTCAGGGGAGGAACTGGGAAAGCAGAGAGCAGCAGGTGTTGGTCAGGGCTGGGTGCGCAGCCTCTTCAGGCCAACTTTTCAGAATGCAAATCTCTTGTACTGTTTGACAAACTACTCCAATTGCACAGCTCCCCTAAACTAGAGGTCTAAACTCAGTGATTTAGACTAGCAGATGTTAATCCTTTTTCTCCACATTCTTATCTTAAACCTTGGGTCTTTTTGCAGATAATAAAACAATACACAGGAACATCATGCCGGTTCTTCAGATTTTTCTAGTACACAACAAAACAATGTTTTAAAGCTGCTTCTCTTGGCAAGACTGCTCCTAAACTTCTCTTTACAGCTCCATGGCAAATTTGTATTATTTCCGCCCCTCCAAGAACAATTCCGTGTTAGGATCCCAAATCCCTCACCAGTACAAAAAGCTTCAATTCCAGATTACTCATCTGCTAAATGCCTGCCTTCTACCGCACTATTTTAACTGAAATACAAGGTAAGGAATCTAGAAATTTCTCCAGAAGCATAACTCAGCAATAACTCATCTCAAATACAAATATCAGGATAACTAGAAAATTTATGTCAAGTTTTCTGCTTTCAAGATTTTCTGCCATTGGAGGCAGAAATCTTGTCCAATTGCTTCCCAAGAACATAATATTGAGGCCCCCAAGCCCATGGTTTAAGTGTTGTCTGATGCTCAGTGCTGCATGACCTCAAGTCAATACAAGCAGCAAATGCCTTGCTGACTGTAACACATGGTCATGTCACACCTCAACTCGTTTTTTTTTCTGACAAAGCAAAAACACTCAACCTGAAAACCCAGAGGCTGAACATCCCACACATTCAAATAAATATTCCTAACAAAGAAGAAAAGAAAAACCCTTTTTGCCCTTTCTGGAGGCAGAGTTAGGTACAAGCAGCACCATTAAGGAGATGAACACTTACACCTGAAATTTCTGCAGACCTAGTGACTCAACAGCCCACGTGTCAACTGGTTCAAAACAACAGTATAAAGCATGCAGTTGCCTGAATTGTTTGATTACATCTTAAAATTTATGAAATGAAGACAGTGATCCTTTTGCCCCACCCCATCTTACAGAGGGGTACAGCAAGACTGACAGAGCCAAGTAGTCTATAATAAAAAAATCAGAAATTTATATGTAAAACAAAAAAGTAACATCTGCAGAATTTTCTATCTGCCCCCCCCATCCCCCACCCCAATACTGTTGATGTCTCAATAACATAACATTATATTACTTCTAACCTTTGCCAATAGGCTATGGAATGTCAGAGGACATGCAGCTCACTTGTTTGAAAGAATGGTGTTAGACACAGATGTTAATATCAAGAGAGAATTTGAGGTTGCTTGATACATTTAGGTGTGATGCTCAGTCCCTGTGCTTGGCCTTCCAACCCAAACAGCAATGTCCTTCCACGTATTCCATCAGTAAGTCTAGAGCATACTTCTCTGCTAAACATCATTATCTCACTTCCATTCTGGCAATAACTGTTTCTACATTAAACTAAACCAATGTGGCTCAGAAACCCAAATAAAATCTCTTTTTTTTGGTCTCATTTAATAACAAGGCAGAAATGGGACTACAGCTTGATGAGTATATGGTCCACATCAATGTAAATGTTTTTGCACTGAACTGTTTATACTGCCTACCAACAGCAAGTTGTCAAATTTTCAATCCATAATACAGATGCGGAATTTGTAGAGAGATGTTTCCAAGAAACATTCTCCAAAATTAACAGATATTTTGAGGAAGGCACCAAGTAATCAACTGTGATCACTCATATGAAGTATAGAATTGCTTGGGACACATACTAACAGGTATACTGAGATCCAACAAATGTGATCCCGAAATGAAATTCAACAATAGCTACCACCTACCACCCTCACTATCCATTACCACAGTGGATGTGCAGCACAGTCTTACACAAAAAGAGCTCCCTTAAAAAAAGACGGGAAAAACCCCCTCCTCTCTTTGTTTTGATTTTTGGGTCTAGGAAGTAACCAGAGGAAGTCAATGACTTCATATACTCTTCAGTAGCCTTTAGTAGGGGTTTCAATAAGTATGTTATTTATGCAAAATAATGTGTTCACAAAATAACACCTAAAACGTAGATCTGTGCCTGCACAGTTTTGGGAGCTGGTATCCCATTGACTCATCAAGGAAGAAGTTGATTGCTCTGGACAAAATTTTAAGTAGAATTAGGCCAAACACATTACAGAATTTAGTCTTATCCCCTTGTTTAACCATGTAAGTCCTTCATCCAGTGTACTCTGTAGACAGTAGATGATAATGAAGCACGAATTATCTGCTGTCGGAGTGAAATAAAGTAAGTTTCTTGAAGAGCATGTGTACGCCTGTGTGCATAGAGCAGGAGTAAACATGATGAGACAGGAGAACAGAGTTGGCACCAGAGAGCTCACTGAAGGAAGAGCCAGAACTAGCCAGCTGCTCCCACTTACCTGCAGTCTCAAAGAACCTTCACAGGGAATTTCACAGACAGCTACAAGAAAGCAATTGTATACAGTCACTTGCAAGCATTAATACCCACTTTCAGAATACCACAATTAAAAATTAGAATTGTTTAAGTATATATTGTATGATAAACCACCACCAAATTCTGTTTCGATAAAATTATTTGCTAGTCTTCAGAATAAGAAGGATGAAAGGATTGAAAACTGCAAGCATATGTGGAAGAAGAGTGTCTGGTCCTTTAAGGGTATCTGGTCAAGGACCTTTTCAATGCAAAAAAGGGATAAGAAGAACAGGAGGAAACTATAAACAAGAACATAAAGGAACACAAAACTGATGGGCAAATGATAAGAGAGGCAGTGTATGTGGGAGTGTGAGAATGTCTATTCCAGCAAGGTTATCTGATTGAGCACATCCTATATTGGGATCATAAGGAAAAGGAAGGAGACAACACACAGATACAAAACCTGACCAATTAGCATTAACAAAGACAATAATCAGAAAAAAAAACCCCAAACCTGGTCATTCACACTAACTGTTGGGCTATCAAGAAACTGCAGGCTATATTGCTTCTGGCTGGGATAGAGTTAATTTTCTTCATAATAGCTCATATGATGCTATGTTCTGGATTTGTGACCAAACAATGTTGATAACACACCCATGTTTTAGTTACTGCTGAGCAGTGCTTACACAGTGTCAAGGCCTTCTCTCTCACAGCAAATAGGCTGGGGCTGCACAAGAAGTTGGGAGGGGAAACAGCTGGGACAGCTGACCCCAGCTGACCAAAAGGATATTCCATACCATACGGCACCGTGCTCAGCTGGGGGAAAAGAAGGAAGGGGAGGGCATTTGGAGTTATGGAGTGTCTTCCCAAGTAAGTGTTATGTGTGATGAAACCACGCTTTTCTGGAAATGGCTGAACACCTGCCTGCCGATAGGAAGTAGTAAATGAATCCCGTATTTTGCTTTGCTTGCATGTACAGCTTTTGCCTTACCCATTAAACTGTCTTTATGTCAACCCACAAGTTTTCTCACTTTTATCCTTCCAATTTTCTCCCCCATCCCACCGCGGGGGGGGGGGCGGGGAGTGAGCGAGTGGCTGCATGGGCCTGAGCTGCCTGTCGGGGTCAACCCACAACACAGGCAAAATGGGACTTTGCAACTGATAAAGATGCAAACCTCAGGGACCAGCACGTTGGAAGGCGTGGGTGGAAATATGCCAACTGAGGAGGCAATGTGCGGGGCAAGGGGGAGTAGGCAGAAAGGCATATAAAAGGGGTTGGTCAATACGTTCATCACTACAGTCTGTCCTACCTTCTTATTAAGTCCTTTCTTCACTATCTCTGCATAACCTCCCTCTCTATCCTGTGCGTCTATGTGCTGCAAGGGCTAGGTGCCAGCTACAGGGGGGAATAGCATAAGAGGGATTGGTACCAGCTACTGGAGTCAGACCGGGGGTGTAGGTGCCCCAGGGCTCTGGTGTCAGCTACTGGAGCAAGTGCGGGTGTCCCAGCCACTGAGGTGGAAATGGTGTGTGTCCCAAAAATCAACTACTGTGGGGGACTGGCATGAGCGAGGCAGGTGTGAGGCTTGGTGCCAGTGGCTGGAGCAGGACCGCAGATCACAGCCCATGTACCTGGTGCTGGCTGATGGGGGCTGTCTGTGTGTTCCCCAAAGTGGGTGTGTGTGGGGTGGGTGTTTGCTGTCAAACTTGAAGCTGGATGAGCCAGTGAGTATGAGGGCCCAGGTTAGTGCTGGAGTATTAGGTAGGCAAAGGATCTGTGCTTTTATCCAGAAGGACCCATGAGCATGGGATGCCTGTGGGACAAGAGTGTCAGTGCTGCATGTTTGCTAGCGAGCACAGACCTGGACGTGCCAGCAAATAGGGGACCAACAACGCGGGTAAGAGGGCCAGGATCTGGGCGGGGTACTAGGTGGACAGTGGAAGTACTCAAATGTGTATGTGCTTGTGAACCTAGAGAGCATTGTGTGTGTGCCTGCACTAGTGACCTTCTGTCTCTGCCAGATGAAGGGGATGTGGCTGCCTGTGCTTGTTTTACGTGGGTCCTGGACGTAGATGCAGTTGAAGGCATGGCTTGTCTGTGGCAGTCTGTGACCAGCCATGTCAGTGTCCTGTGTGTGTCTGTACGTGCCTCTGGGACACAAGCTCAGCTTCACTGCTGGTTGAACCTGCAAGTGGGAGAGCAGCAGCTACATCCCTCAGCCCAGGGCACACACATCCCTGGTACTCAGGTACCTGAGGCTGGGCTCCAGTAGCTGTGCAGGAGGAGTCCTGGGCCAGAGCTGCTGGAAGCGGTGGCCGCTCCTAACATCCTGTAACAGAAATGTGCGTTAGGAGAACAAAATGTTGGAGAGAAGCTGGATGGTCTTACAGTTATTTTGTAGTCCCACCAGTGGCTCTTAACTCTGTTTTGTCTTGGTGGCTTAAGCCACAACAAAAATTTTCTGGCATAAAACAATCGGTTTGTCATGTGGAACCAGCTAGGACTGTTAATGAGAAATACTTCTCATTATTGGTGTTAGGGAGCAGCAAGAGCAAGGCTGCTCCAGGAGTGAGGAGCCAGGAGCAGAGGGTGGCTACAATGCACGCTAGGCAGCACCCCTACAGCTGGGGCACAGGCCCGTAGAACCTAAACCAGGCAAGCAGAACCAGGTGGTGAGAGCAACAGCTCCCATCTGAAGCCAACCCAGGAAATCCAAACATCAATTCAGGAATAGGGCTGGGCCCAGGCCCACCTACAACATAGCTTAGGAGAGTACAGGATGTCACAGCCTGAGCTGAAATAGGATCTGTGGACCCATGGACAGGGGGTGGGTAGGGGTCCCTGGTGAAGCTGCTCAGGGCCATTAAGGCCCAATACTGCCCTCAAGGCTCCGACAACTGGATTCACACATGACAGCAGGTTTAAACCCGAGTATTATTTTCTCTCTGATCAGTATGCATGAACTGGAAGGCAGAGCTGAGCTGTATCCTTGTGCTGCATTTAGGTGGGAAGGGTAAGAAAGCACTGGGGCTGGAGAGACTTCACCTGTTAGTCCATCTAGCCTCCTCCCCTCCAGAATACGAAATGGACATCTCACTGCATACTCCTGACCTGTACCAGCATTACTTCCACTTTTATTTATTTATTATTAAAAAAAAAAAAAACCCACACCAACACATCTTCTTGCAATTGTAACTTCTGATCTCTTTTTAAAAATAGCAATCATAGAGCCCGCACAGCTGAGAGGCCATTATTACTAGTTCTTAAAAGCCATTTCCATCAGGCTATACAGAACACATTTTTCAAAGGAGAAAATCCAAAGATTTCAAAGCCTATTTTCATAGTGCATACTCTGTATCATACTCTGACAGTTTCTCCCCTCTCCTCAGGAGAAAACCCAGGAATATTTACCACATACCTCTTACCATGCAATTGCTGTAACCTGGTGGTGTACAGCTATTTTCATCTTACACGGACTTTTTGGGTAATTGCAGTTGCACATGAAAACTAACAGGATTCGAAAGATGCTTTCTGGTTAGTCTGATAGAAATGGTAGAAGGCAAAGAAGCATAACATTCCCAGGCCACTGCCTCTCCTTCAGCCTTCTCTTGACCATTTGCATCTGCAAGAACAGAAAGATTAATTGCTCCCTTAACCTCAACACCCCTTGGGGAAAAAAACAAACCAAACCAAAACCACACTTCTGACGACGACAAGAGTTACCGTCTAGTAGAAACTCCCAGTCCCATTTGGCAGCAAAGACTCACTATTTCTAAAACAAGAAGTTTCACAAGGTATTCAAAACCCTGTGGAACACCAAAGGCTATACGGAAGATGGCTGGATAACAAATACAATCACACATGGAATAAGGAGGAAAAGACCTCAGAAGATAATCAGAAAGTAGAAGCAGGGGCAGTACTCCTGTCAGTGAGACTTAGTCATGCTCTTGGCTGCTCAGCATCAGAGTCTAGATGCAATCTCACCATGTCTGATGCCATGACAACACAGGTTGTACAATGCTTTCCATCTGAAAGAGGGAAAAAAATGTGATCCACAGATAACTTGCCCTTTATTTCACAGATGTCTTCATCTGATATTCATTCTGTACACAGATAGAGACCTTCACTGCCAACATTAACAAGATAATTCCGACTGTTTATCTCATCCTCTCAGGCCAAGAGCTAAACACATCAGTTCACGCACTAACAGAACTACTGAGGTATGCTGGAGCAAGTCAGACCAAAAGATACAACGAGGTACAAACAAACGCTGCTGAGCTGTTGGTGCTCCTTAGCATCTATTACACTCCGTTACATGCTGGCAGCCACAGGAAGCTCCTCTGCCTCAGACACATTTCTGCTGCACAACATGCAGCAGCATCAAGTCCATACACATCACGGCTGGAACAGAAGTCAATCCAGCACGACTTCAGGAGGGCTGTGCTTAGCTGCCCAGGCAAATACCAATCTGTCAACCCTCCAGAGGGCTCTCCTGCTCCATGGAGGTATGACAGCTTCCTCAGAGATCCCTTAAGTTCAAGCGGCATTGTCCAACACTGAATACACCCAGCAGCAGCTCCAGAGGTCTATTCTACCTTTATGTTTGTCGACGAGAAAAAAAAAACACTACGTTGCCTTCCCCACAGCTCAAAGCATCCCAAAAGCACATACAAATTTCAGTTTTGCTCCCTGTAACGCTCAGATATGCCAGCTCCCCAGTGCTGTGTCTTTCATAGCATGTAACTTCGCAAAAATGGCCTTCTGGATGAGGAGATATTTCGCATAATTTCATAAATATGGAAATAATGTCCATCTGATGGCTGCATCTAACAGCATATCACATGAGACTACTCCAGCAACTCATGAAAGTTTTCAGACTTCATGGAAAAGGCCTCAGGTTGGAAAGTGACCGAGATGCCAAAACATTCAGGCAAGTGCTGGAATAAAATACTGAAGTGAAACATCCTCATGGAGCAAGATGAAGTGGACAATTCTTTTACTCACAATATCTGTAAAGAGAAAAAAACCACAAATCCAGTTTAAAGCAGGAAAAATACTTTAAAATTACATTTTCTACAGAATGCCACCATAAGAATACAATGCTTCTACCACTTCTGACAGAAGGATGACTAGACATATCATCCCATAATATTTAAGTCCTTGAGCGTCTATGAAGCATTACTAAAGAGTCTATGAAAGCTGATACCAAAAAGGAAATACGTAACATATAGGCCTATAATGCTACACCTATGATTTACATCTTCCTTGGCAAAGTCTTAGCATCTGCACTAAACCATAATACAGAGATGTTCTCAGTAAAAGCACACAGAGCTATCACAATAGGATATAAAACCCTGCATAGGCTTCTGCTAAAAAGAACATCGTTTCTATGGTTAGAAACACTAGCTGCATAAAAAGCATTTTGGTATTAGAACTAATTTGGTGCTGAATGTAAGAAAGCGTCTGAGAAAAAAACCCAAAACAAACATGTCAATAAATCCCAGTTTCTCTGCTAGAAACTAGGGGCTTTGTTTTAAGACTTTCAAAAAAATAATACGTCAAAATAATAATAAAAAAATAGTAACTTCAAAACAAAGACAACAAGAAGACACACATGATTAGTCAGAGTATTCAACTTGATACTTATAAAAGGGCCTGGCTTATTTTTTTAATGTTTTTTTTTTTCTTCCCCAAACACCTAAGGCCTGAAGCTTACTGCCTAAAAATAGAAATATTAAAAGTCCTCAGGTACAGTAAAAATAGTCAAGTTTCAAACACACAAAACGGAAGATATGCTGTTCTGCTGAGACTACAAGTATGGCAAACATCCCTCCTTAACTGCAGTTTGCAAGCAGAGCTGTTGAACTTACTGCACAATGCTTTTGTGGGATTGACCTGCTGTCCAGCAAGCAGCTGCTGCAGCTTCTTGATGTCTATGCGTGCCTCAGCCATGCTTTCCAGATCTCTGCCTTGAGCAGAGCTTTGACATCCATCCTCTGATGCTAAAAGCATAAGAACACAACACTTCAGTCAAAACATCAGAAGGAGTCTCAACACCTACAAGGACACACCTGATAATCACTGAACAGCTGGTACTCAAATGGGTTGTTTTTCTGAAACACCAGTGCAAAGAAGAGAAAGCCCAGTTTTCCTACAAAGTTGTCAAGGATACTGGAAGAGATTCCCCCCACAAACATGAAACAGCCATTGGCCACTTTTCTTTCTAAGATTTCATTTGAAGACTTCAAAGTACTCGATGCTATTTTGTAAGGACTAACAGAAGGTAAGTACTGTTATCAGCATCACACTTAAGTAATGAGATCAGACAGACACAAGAGGCAACAAACAGGGAAACTTACCCCAGGGAGGATTTCCCAAGTCTTTAAAATGTGTTGTTACAGATACTAAGTCAGTTTCTATTTTCAAGTTCATTTCTCCACTCAAGTTTGCTTCAATCACCTGCAATACAATCAATCTCAATTTTAGGCGAGCCACTTCCGCACCGCAGAATTACAGAATAAAGTGCAGCTTTGTTCAAATACAAGCTTCCAGAAGCACTTCAGTGCCTTCACAGTTCAACTGTACTTTTTGAACATGGTTTGAACATTTGAATGTTCAGCTACAAAATGCATTTCTCATCATTCCTATGTGAATTATCCCAGACCAACCTCCCTGAAATTATGAAAAGAAAGAAATTCAATTGCTCTCCAGTACTTTTAGAAAAAGTACTGGCTTTGGGAAGTTCATGTGCTGAGGAAAAGGCTTTAGAAATAAGAGACTGAAGCTGGAGAAATGCAAGGTTTCCTGCATTTCCATCCAGCTTTTCAACAAACAGAAAGGCACCTACACAGTCCATATGACACTCACAGAAAATGGGATGCACCAAAAGCTGACCTGCAGTTGCAGTGTTGCTTTCCAAGACTTAAAAAAAGACAACAGCTGCACCAGAGCAGTAACTCCAAGCAGGACTTTGAACTGCTAGAAATCCTGGAAAAGTGCTGAAAGCTTTCAAATTCCATCCTGACAAAGTGTCCAACCAGGAGACTATATATGATCTTACACAAATCCCAAGCAGATCAGAAGATTCCTAAAGCACATCTAAGCACTTCATTTCTGTGATTAGAAGAATTCTCAATAAGACACGCTCATATCACAACCAGAATCTCCTACAGAACGGGCGATGCCCACAGATGAATGCTCCCAAAGAGTGGCCAAGTACTATTTGAAAGAGCTTCTAAGCCCTTTTTGCAGCACTGATCTTGACCAGTTTTACTACCAGGATGCATCTAGCACAAATATTTAATTGTGACACTTGATGTTTTTGTTCTTAATAACAGGAAAGCACACAGAGGATGCATGTAGTCTGCCTCCTCCTTAGAGCTATCAAAGCTATTCCACAGAGAGTTATTTATGTCCCTGCTTTGGAGCAAGAGGTAAGGAACTTAGGAAGGTGGGTATGCCCAGTGTTGACATGCTACCTCTTCTGAGTGTTGCTGAACACCAAAGTTCAATCCCATCATACAGCTATCCTGTGTGAGAAGAGATCCTCAACTCTGGAAACAAAGCAGTTATACACTGTGCTTAGTTGTGTGTAAGCACTTCCACTGAAGACATGGGGGAAGGAAGGAGAGAGAAAAAATAAAATCCCCAAAAGACTGACAAAGGAGAAGAGTCTGAAGTGCTTACTTTTGTGTTTGCAGGATGACTGCCATTTGCAAAATTGCCAGAAACCCAGGGTAATCTCTCAACTCTTCCAAGCCTTGGAAGACGGAGACTGTCCCAATTTCAGGATTCTCAGTTTACAGAAAATTTCCCATTTATCAAAATTGGTATGAACAGCCCCAAAACCAAACTATTCCAAAGCTCTATGCTTACTTACTAACTTTCATGTCAGTCAGTTCTGGTGACAACAACTAAAAAAAAAAATCAAACCCTTTTCTGGCCAACTGCAGAGGTCTTCTTTCAATGGAAGGCCCACCAGCACTCCAGAAACCCAGGGTGGACTGGAAACCCACCATGTCAGAGTCTAAAGCACAGGCTGACATCCAGGAGCTATTAGTAGGATTTCCTTTAAATCCTACCTCAAGTTTACCTAAAGTTCATTCACACAGACACCTAACACAAGACTCACTTAATAGGCATTTCTTTAATGAAATCACCCAGAAAGTCTCCAGCTAGCTTCCTGAAGGACCGCAATTTCTTACCAGCTATAAAGTGGCTTGTAGCAACACAATGCCATGTTCTTTCAAGGATTCAGTACAAAGAGCACCACTTTCTGAGAAGCCCAGGATGAGCTCTTCAGTATAAATCCTAAAATAAATCCCACCATTCTCTTCAGCCCTTAGACAGTCTTCAGGTGCCTTTAGTTCAATGTCTGACCCATCCCAAAATACGATATAATACAGGAGCACCAGTTTGGGCAACAGGGAAACATGCTATGTGCAAGATAAAATAAGGTCTGTAGGACACATGCCTGAAGTGCCTTAACTTACAATGGAATTGCTAAGATTCTTCATTCTCTCCACAACACTCTTCATTGTTTTCAGCACTGGTAGGTAAATACTGACCTAGAAAGACATAAGAACTACATTTGCACAAATATTTCATGTGTGACTGGGATGTGATGCATTTATTTCTCCCTTCAATTCTATCTTATTTTGGACTCAGTTATCTGTTGAGTGCAGGGAGCACAATATTTAACTGAAATCAGCAAATGACTCAGGAACAGAGGAGCTCTTTCCCATTATACCAATAGGCCATCACTTTAGCAATTGCTTCAGACATACTATCCCAAGTCTGTGTTCAAAATAGAGACAGGTTTTTGCAGATCAGATTCTCACATGAACCCTCATCTGTGATACTGAGCGGTTAATAGTTACTATAGCCAAAAAGGAAAGAACATGAGTCCCATGGTACTGTAACCATTTCTGGAATTGCATCAGTGTAAATCTGAAATAACAGAACAAAATACATCAAGTTTCTACTGTCATATGTCTTCAGAATTTAAATACTCTTAGCTATAGAGGTAACAGACATCCATAACCTCAAATAGGAGCACATTCGCCCAAAGACCTTCCCTTGCAACTCTGCTAAAAGTCAAAAAGGATATAGAGAGGATATATAAAAATCAGGAGGAAACACATATATATCTAACTCTGCCAGGTAGGCCATGAATTTCAGAAAGAACAGATTATTTGGGCCACTTGGTACCTAAACAGCTGAAACAGTCTAAACCTGTGTGGTTTGGAGGCGCTCCTGCCTAAAGCCGTGCAAGTCCTTTGCTCCTCCCTTCCTCCACCCTGAGTATCACAGCAATAACTGGTAACCACCTGCTGTTTTTACAGGTTCTGGACCCTCTTGTCAAGATGGAAGCCATGTCCACCCCTCTCCAAACCTCTAGCCTCCAGCCTCCCCCTTTCCTTTCACCTCCTCTCCAAAACCCACCGGTAGTATACTCCACAGCAATAGCACTCCACTTGCAACCTCCCCTTTCCATAGGGAATGTAAAAACAGAGGCTTACATCAAAGTCCGGCACACTGGGCTCTCTGAAGTCATTCCATAATCTTCTGGGAATAACCCCCACAGGAATGTCATGTGTCACCATCCTACTGCTGCTTGATAAGGATGGCTTGAGGGAGAGAGAGGATGCTCTTGCAGTTAAAAACAGGACTTGAATTCCAAATTCAAATTTTTCAGACCCACTCTGGGAAATACTATAACTGAGTGCCCTAGTCACTTGGTTCCAGTTTTCCATAGGTTCCTATCGGTCCGCTATTAAGCGGACTTCCCTTCTGAATAAGGAAGAGGTTGTGAGGTATCAGTCATTAGTATCTATAAGCTATCCTTAGAGCTGAAGAGGTGAATCAGTGAAGAGGTGTTAACAACAAAAAAAAATTTGGAAGACAGCAGTTTGAAATGGAATGCCAGAACAATCAAAAGCAAAACAAAGAGCCAAACACTACACTGAAACGAAGAAACGGAGAAAAGCTGACATTAGAAGAAGGTGTTTCAATCACATAGCTTTCATTCTTCCTCCACCTCTTCCTTGCCTTTTGGAAAATATAAAGCTGGTTCTGTGTGCTACCAACTACGATGGCAGGAAAGGCTAGTGAAATGGAAAATGGCATGATTTGCCTTTATTCAGTTTTCTAGAATTACACCAAAGACTACCAAAGCTTCTATTTGATCTTAGGAAAAGCACTTAATTTTTAAGAGCTTTTTCTTAACAATGAAGATAAAAGCATGGTTGCACTTACTAGCTCCACAGCAACTCTGAGACAGGGACAGTGTTTGTTAGTCAACTTGATCTTCACTGTCTTAGCACTCTGGGCAGTTTTTAATGCTCTAGACAGGTTCTCAGGCACCAACTCTAAATAGATTTCATTGTGCTCTGCAGCTACTCCTTCCATTTGAAATTCATCGAAGAAATTCCCCTGCAATTTTTGAAAGTTGGGAAATAAAATAACGCAAATGAAAACAAAAAAAAAAAAAGACAGAGGGGTAAGTTTTACCTATCAGACCTTAAGCTTAGAACTGCATGTGTACTACGGGAAGCTTTCCTCTGCCTGACATCACCTGCAGGAATCAAGACAGGCTGCATAAGCATGAAGGCCCATTGCTTCAGGCTAAACCTATTAATTTCAGATCCTCCCCTAACACCTAGCAGTCCTGAAAACAAGGGGTATGACGGGTGAGTTATGCTTCCCTGTTTCCAGTTTTGGGCAGGCCCTTGTGGGCCAGCACACGCTGAAGCTTTACACTGAAGTGACAACTAAGGTAAAGGGGATGTCTAGCCAGAAACACCAGGCCTATGCAACTAAAAGGCAGTCCTGCAACACAGAGTGCCTTCAGTGGCCAGACAGGCCTTGAGAGACCTGGCACATCTTAGGTGAGGGCTACGTGTACAAGAAATACCTCATACACCAGACCCAACTGCATGCTCTGGTTTTCAACAATACGTGGTTATTGAACTTCCCCAGCCTTACCTGGCACAGCTCACACCACATACTGACGCCTCCATTTGCTACTTTATCGGAGAGGATGAAATACAGCTTGCTGACAGTAAGGCGCAGGGTGCAGGTCTTGGCTAACTTGGCGATTGTGTTAATTACACCTGGCGGCGGGAGGAGGACGTTACAGCGGTAGCCGCTTCACACACCTCGTCCCAGGGGGACAGGGGAGAAACGCTCAGTCTCCAAAAACGCAGCTCGTGCTGCTGTGGCAACTCCCAAACACCTCGGGGCGAAGGAAAGCGCCTCACGCTGCCTCCCCCCGGGAAAGACCTCTGGGCCCGCGGCCTGGGCCTCACGGCGCCTTCCACGGGCCGGGGGCCGCCGGCGCGCACGGCCCTTCCTCTTCCCTTTCCCCGGGAAAGGCGGCCCCGGCCGCTCGCCGAGGCACAGCCATCCTCCGGCCCGGCCCCCGCCGCCCTGGCAAACTCACGGCTGAAGTGGTTGAGGCAGGCGAGATCCACGATCTTAGCCCGAAATCGCATGGCGGCGCCCGGCCCGCCGCCGGCCCCGCCCGCTGCCGCAGCACCGCCCGCCGCTAGCGGTACGGCCGAGGGCGGGCCCGGGCAGGAGTCAGTCAGGGAAAGAGCGGGCTCTGGCCGAAGGGCTCCACGCGGGGAGCGGCCATTGCAGCTGCTCTCCTGCTGCGCGGAGGCGGGCGCGCGGCGGGGGGGGGGGGGCGGAGGCGGGCGCCGCGGCGGAGGCGGGCGCCGCGGCGGAGGCGGGCGCCGCGGCGGAGGCGGGCGCCGCGGCGGAGGCGGGCGCCGCGGCGGAGGCGGGCGCCGCGGCGGAGGCGGGCGCCGCGGCGGAGGCGGGCGCCGCGGCGGAGGCGGGCGCCGCGGCGGAGGCGGGCGCCGCGGCGGAGGCGGGCGCCGCGGCGGAGGCGGGCGCCGCGGCGGAGGCGGGCGCCGCGGCGGAGGCGGGCGCCGCGGCGGAGGCGGGCGCCGCGGCGGAGGCGGGCGCCGCGGCGGAGGCGGGCGCCGCGGCGGAGGCGGGCGCCGCGGCGGAGGCGGGCGCCGCGGCGGAGGCGGGCGCCGCGGCGGAGGCGGGCGCCGCGGCCTCGCACCGGCGGGCCCTGGCTGGCTTCCTTCCGCCGGGGCCGAAGAGCTCAAATTAAAGCGAAACCTCTGGGCGCCCCCAGGACATATGTATAAATCCACACATCTGTATGGGTCCCCATCCCGATGTCTCGAGGAATTTTCTTCTTCAAATCCAAGGGGCCCCTTGCAGCAGAAACCGTCAGCCCCCGGCAGGGGCCAGGCCCAGACTCTGCACAGGCGGAGTACTATGCCCAACATGAAGCGATGGCGAGGGAGGAAAGCAGCAGTCATGTAAGAAAGTAGAGAGAACAGAGCTCTCCAATGGGCCTTTCCTCTTCCCCATCCCTAGCCAGGCCACCCAGAAAGGGCTGGGCAACCAAAAGTGTTTTGAGAAAGGAGCTCTCTGTCAGACCAGGCACCTCATGCACACAGGCTCCCTTTGCCCAGGGCTATTTCAGCTTAGTGCATGGTGTGCAGGGGTTTATGCAGAGACTGGAATAGTTCAAGGAAGTACAAAGTGAGGAAAAACGTTGCTTTATCTGTCCATGTCCGTATGCAGCATGCCTGTTTCCTACAGGAGACTTGGTCCTTTGCCTCTATGGTGGTGTTGGTTCCTTGCAGTCCTTGAAAACTGCAGCGTTTGCAGAGACAGTTTTCTAGTGCTGTCCTCATAGGTTCCTCAGGATTGTCTGGTGTGCTTTTGTCACACTGCAAGTTTCCCAGGTCAGCTAAATTACCTTTCTTTCATTTGATTTTGAAATATTCTTGGGATGCTGCTCACAGTGGCTTGATGCTGTCTTTCGATACAGTCATTATGAAGAAAATTAAAGAACAAAAGAAACAACCTTGGGTCTACATACTTGCAGAAAATAGTTTCTGGAGAGGTTATTCTCTGGCTGTGTTGCTCCCAGGCCCTGTGCACTTCGCAGAAATCAGCTGAAGATTTTCCTAGAGAAACCACTCCAGCGCAGCAGGGTTCGGCAGAATCAATCCCGATTCAAATATTCAACCAATGAACTTAGCACTGTGGTTTGATATACACTGTATTTTTTAGAGTAGTATTTCCCTGATAAAAGTCATTCTAACAAGATGATAGTTCACTGTCAAATCTGGTACACAATGTCTGTGAATATATTACACCCTCATCTTTTTTGAGTTCCCGTTTCTGTTGGCTGCTGTTGTCAAATTGGTCTGAGAGGCATCATGGGGCCCATTGGCCCCCAGGACCGCAGAAATGGTTCTTTATCACTCCAGGCTCTACTTTAATCGGTAGACCCCTGGGTGAATGTATGGCTACACTGGAACATGGGAGATCACTGATAGGTGTAGCAAGAAAAGGGGAGGTAAACTGGGAAAGTAGCAACTGCAAAGGTGGAAAAAAATTATTCCTAGAGGGGTGATTTGGAAATTCTTGGTAAGTCAGGGGTGAATAAAGAGGAACTAGATGGTCAGCCCACTGGAGTTTTACTTGCCCAGATTGCACGAATACCTAGGAAGAACTATAACAGCAACAATTTTATAGTCTTCATCTTGAGAGATAACTGGTAGGTCACCTACTAGGTTAACCTCTTCCTGCATTAACCTTCATTCACATTTAACATCTTGATTTCTTTCAGGGTCTCACGTTCCAATTTAAGCCAAGTTGAGGTGTTCAAAGCTGACTGTTCCTTTCTCTCCTTTCCTTGCCTGACAATTATTTCTACTCCACGCTCCACTATCGTTTCTGTGAGTAGTGTATCCCAACATTTCACACAGCAGTCCCCACCACCTGAAAGCCAGTGAAAGCAACTCCATGACCTTTGCTGATGTTTCTTTGTTATGTCAGCTTGTACAAGAGCACACATAACTTTGGGAACTAAATAGTATCTGCAGATACTACTTCTCCCCTTTTTTATAAACACTCTACAAAACCTTCTACTTTTTATTTTCAGAACCCAACCATGGCACTCCAGTTCTCAAAGCTGTTGCTTGAGATCAGGGCAACTTCTTAACAGGGCACACTGAGATGGAATTAAAAGGCCTAGACTTTTCTACAGTACTACAAGTGCATGTGTTTTTTTCCCCACCTTTTTAGATGAATTCATTTTTAACAGAAATGTGTCACAAATACCCACAAAACAGTCATGATTTAGGCTTGCCTGCCTGTCAATCCTGTCTGCCTCCTCTGTGTTCTACCGGATGGATGTCAACAGAGCACTTCTTTTGGGATGGTGAGCATTTCCTTTCTGGAGTACTTAGAGTGGGAAGAAGATGCAAGCTGTTTGCCTAACTCTACCATCTTAGTCCTTAGCCATCAAGCTTAGAAATATTTTTAAAGCAGCCAAGCCTAAAGTACCGATGGCTTCACAAAAAGGAGACTAGAATGAGATGTGTTTCCAACTCTGTTCAAGTCAGATGGGTAGAAGTTAATACTGCAAAACTTTGTTTTAGAGTTGCCTATTTAGTTATGCTGTAGATCTTCATTGTAATTGACAATGGAACTTCTTTAGAATTTCTTAGAGCTTCTAAGAAATTAATCTGCTGAATCATATTATCTATATTTGTCATCCATTTAGAATCAGCTATTTGATACGTAAGCACTGTGGTAGAGCATACATACTCTACATACCTAATTAAATAGGACTAGGTAATCAGGGAAGAGACACAGTACAAGAATTTGTATAAATGTACTTTTAAATATTTACTTAGGCAATGTATTGGAAGCAGGCAAAAGAACATGTATGTTCAGGTAATATCTACACTCTGTTCATGCTTCATATTCCAGTGAGTGATTTATATGCATACAATTACAAAATAAGAAATAAGTCAAGCTACACATTATGAACTTGCTATAACATTAAAACCAGATAAGAAAATAAATGGAAGGTACCTCAGTGATGTAGCATTTCTAGTGAATTTTCAAATGTTTCATTTCCATTTGAATATTCTAGGTTAGCCCCTCTTCTCAGACTTCTCATTACTGAGAGTTTTATATATTTGCTGTTACTTATATAGCTCCTTTCTAGACTGGTATCACAAACTCTGATCAGTCATTTCCTCTCTGAATTATTCTACACACACACACCCCCCGCCCCGAACGGGGCAATTCCCAATGAGGTCAAATAACCACAACCTGTGTTTCTGTGTTTCAAAAGCAGTGATTTTATGTTTTCCCCTAACCTTAACACTAACACTAACCCTAACCCCTATTCCTCAGCCAAACCCTAACCCTTCTAACCCTAACCCCTAACCCAAACTCAAACCATAGAAGAGAATCATAGAATCATAGAATGGTTTACCTTTAAAGATCATCTAGTCCAAACGCCCTGCCATGGGCAGGGACATGTTTCACCAGTAAGGTTGCTCAAAGCCTCATCCAAGCTGACCTTGAAAACTTCCAATTGTGGGGCATCCACAACTTCTTTGGGCAACCTGTTCCAGTGTCTCACCACCCTTATCATGAAGAATTTAATCCTTATATCCAATCTAAATCTACTCTCAGTTTAAAACCATTGCCCCTTGACTTGTCACTACAGGTCCTAGCAAAAAGTCTCTCTTCGTCTTTCTTATAAGCCCCCTTTAAGTACTGAAAGGCCGCAATAAGGTCTCTCCGGAGCCTTCTCTTCTCCAGGCTGAACAGCCCCAACTCTCTCAGCCTTTCTTCATAGGAGAGGTATTCCAGCCCTCTGATCATTTTTGTGGCCCTCCTCTGGACCTGCTCTAACAGGTCCATGTATTTCTTGTACTGGGGACCCCAGCGCTGGATGCAGTACTCCAGGTGGGGTCTCACCAGAGCGGAGTAGAGGGGGAGAATCACCTCCCTTGACCTGCTGGCCATGCTTCTCTTTATGCAGCCCAGGATGTGATTGGCTTTCTGGGCTGCAAGCGCACATTGCCAGCTCGTATCCAGTTTGTCACCCACCAGTATCCCTGCGTCCTTTTCCACAGGGCTGCTCTCAATCCATTCATCCTCCAGTCTGTATTGATGTTGGGGATTGCCCACACCCAGGTGCAGGCCCTTGCACTTGGCCTTGTTGAACTTCATAAGGTTCACACGGGCCCACTCCTCAAGCCTATCAAGGTCCCTCTGAATGGCATCCCTTCCCTCTAGTGAATCAATTGCACCACTCAGCTTGATGTTGTCTGCAAATTTGCTGAGTGTGCACTCAATGCCACTGTCTATGTCATTGATGAAGATACTAAATAGTATTGATCCCAGTACAGACCCTTGTGGGACACCACTCGTTACTCGTTACCACTTGGACATTGAGCCTTTTACTATAACTCTTTGGACGTGGTCATCCAGCCAGTTCCTTATTCATCTAACAGTCCATCTGTCAAACCCATATCTCTCCAATTTAGCGGCAAGAATGTTGGGGGGGGCTGTATCAAAGGCTTTACAGAAGTCAAGGTAGATGACATCTGTAGTTCTTCCCTTCTCCACTGATGCACAATTTGCCCTTGGTGAAGCCATGTTGGCTGTCTCTAATCACCTCCCTGTCTTCCATATGTTTCAACATGTCTTCCAGGAGGATCTGCTCCATGATTTTACCAGGCACAGAAGTGAGGCTGACTGGTCAGTAGTTCCCAGGGTAGTCCTTTTCACCCTTTTTAGTAATGGGTGTGATGTTTCCCTGTTTCCAGTCACTGGGGACTGGCCTGACTGCCATAACTTCTCAAATATGATGGAGAGTGGCTTGGCAACTACATCAGCCGATTCCCTCAGGACCATGGGATGTATCTCATCAGGTCCCACGGACTTATTTATGTTCAGGTTCCTCAGGTAGTCTCGAACCTGACCTTCTCCTATGATGGTAAGGACTTCATTACCCCAGTCCCTGTCTTGAAGTTCAGGGGCTTGAGAGATGTAGGAAGAGAGATTACCACTGAAAACTGAGGCAAAAAAATTGTTGAGTACCTAAGCCTTCTCCATGTTGGTTGTCACCGGCTCTCCTGTCTTATTTACCAGGATGGGTACATTTTCTTTAATCTTCCTTTTCTGGCCAACATACCTGTAAAAGCCCTTATTATTCTTCACATCCCTTGCCAAATTCAGCTCCAACTGTGCCTTAGCTTTCCTGATCCTATCCCTACACATCCAGGCAGCATCCCTGTATTCTCCCCAGGATACACGTCCCTGTTCCACTGCCTGTGCATTTCCTTCTTACACTTTTGTTTGACCAGGGGGTCCTTACTCAGCCATGCTGGTCTCCTGCTTTCCTTGCCCAATTTCTTACATGTGGGAATCGAGAGCTCTTAAGAAAAACGTCCTTAAAAAGTGCCAGCTCTGTTCAGCTCCTTTGTCCCTGAAGGCAGTTTCCTGGGGGTCCCATCCACTCATTCCTTAAACAACTGAAAGTTTGCTCTCCTAAAATTCAGGGTTGTGACTCTACTCTTCACCTGGCCCATATCCCTCAAGATTGTGAATTCCACCAGGGCGTGATCACTGCAGCCCAGGCTGCCACCAATTTTGACATCTGTAATTAGTTCTTCTGTGTGAGTTCTTCTGTGAGCAACAGGTCTAGTAACGCTTCTCTGATTGGGCTGTGTATCACCTGGATTAAGAAATTATCCTCAACACACTCAATTTAATGCAGTACTTTCATTCTTGTCTGGCTCTTGTGCTTAAAAGCTGAGAAACCCCCCCCACGTATTTCTAGGCCACCTGAAATGGGCTATATTTGTATGTTTTCTCACCTCAACCTGCTCCCTTCTCGTTCATTTCCAGCTAAAGTTTGAAAGTTGCAATTTGACCTCTCCCAACCTACTTAACACAAAGGGCTTTGTTACGCACTGACTATCTAGATGTGTCAGAGTTTTACCATATGGGATATTCCCAGACCTAAAGCTAAAACAGATGAGACTGTAATCACTTGACAAATTGACAAACTAAAACCAGCACAGGCCAGGCCAGTCCTGAGACCATGCACTGTTAGGTCAGTACAAAATCTGTGGCCTTTAATTAGTCATGGCAAAAATCATATTTACTAGGCTACACAAGCTGGGACTACAGCATCTCTAGTAAACTTACTGTCCCTGAAGCAGAATGAAATAAATCCTTGCACAAAAAAATATCCTATTGCTTTTCTGTGGTATGTGAAAAGTAGTTAAAATTGTGGATGCTGACAGGTGGCAGATAATTGGGTGTATGTATGTTTGTGTGTGAATTTCTGAAATTGAACTTCTGAACTGGGCACAAGCCCACTCTTTGCTAGCTACAGCCAGTACAGGCTGGTTGTAAATTTTGATGAAACCTGAACTAAACGAAAGTGGCAAGTTCTGAATCATCTGATTAATAAAGAAATGAGAAGCAGAACCACCTACTAGGAAACTCATCACGGATTGTTTCTGCACGTAGATTTAGATTAGGAAACCAGGGGCTGGGGGCTTGCAAAGAAGAAGGTGAAGATCCTGGCTGGAGGAAAGATCCTGGAAGAGAGAGGAAGATCCTGGAAATGAGGGGAAGTTCCTGGAAATGGGGGAGATTCACATAGGCAAATGCTGGAGGATGCCCAGGGTCCTGGGCTGGTAATGCCAGTGACTACAAGCAGTTGCACAGCATGAAACCAGCATAGCTTCCTGCCTGACTTTCCCAGACCAGCAGCAGTCTCCCTACTACAAACGGAAGTCAGGACGTAGTGAATATAACTTGGGGGGAAAGGGGAGAGGGACATGAGAGAGAGTGTGTGAAGCAATGAAGTAGGGTAAGAGCTCTGATCTTGTTTTTTCTTAAATGAACACCAATGTCCTGATCCACAATAAGTTGTCATTTACTCTGTCTCACCTGTAACACCTTTGCACCTAATGGACTACATTACCTCGCTAGCACCATGTAGGCACTCTGCTCCTCTCTTGACTGCCCTGTGCCCTGTACTCTTAGATGGGCAGCCTCTTCTGAGAACTTGATGTCTCAGGACTCTTGTCTATGCTGCTGGTGCCTAACAAGAAGCTTACCTTGCTGCTCCTGCTACTCTTACTTTTGCTGGTTTTGATCATGCCCTAGCAGCCTTTGAAGCTACCTAAGGCCTAAGTGGTGGCTGCTTTCTTCCTAGGGGGCAAGCAGAGCTGTGCTTCCTGAAAGCTCCACAGTGAATGGGTCAGGTACCTGATTTGGGACTCAGCAGCTTAGGCAGAGAGGAAAGTTCTCACTCCAGGCTGATGGAAGTGGTTAGGGCTGAGATCTGGTCCTTGGCCTTCCCACACCCCTCATCATGGAGAAGATTTGGAAGACCACTTCGTACGGATGGAAAAAAAGGGGATGATTGGCAGAGGGTGCAGAACTTCTCTGTCTGTAGAAGGCCACCACTAGGGCACTGTGCAAGGAGCCGTACTGCCAGGACTCCACCTTTTCTACAAATGTATTCAAATGGCTGATTCCCTCTGAAATCTCATTACCCCAACTCTAAGTGGCTGGAGAGACACTTGTGATGTAGCTGGTTGCTGTGTGCCTGTCCAGGAAGGTTAGAATTCTTCTAAGAGTGGCACCAAGTTCTCTGGCTGAGGACGCCTGATGTGAGGCATCAGGACAGTGCTGGAGGACTGTGCCAAAGGGCCATGTCAGAGGAGCACGCTCTTCTGCTACAGAGTTCAAAATGACCTGGGAAAAACTTAAGGTCATGAATCTCAGAATATTCTGTTGAATACTAAAATACTTACAGTTTATCTGCAAAATTTATTAAGTGTTTGAAGAGAATTGGTGAATCAGACTTTCTTTCTACATCTAAAGAAAATAAAAACATCTGTTTTTCCTGGAAAGATTTAAGTTCATCTTAGAAAATACTCTACCAACTCTCTCCGTTGGGGTTGGAGAGGTGGTCTTGGGTCCAGATGCATAGTAGTGGAGTTTCTTCCTGAATGAGTGTTTCAAGTATACTGCATTACGCACAATGTGCCCTAAGTGTCCTTAGTTTTAGGACTCGGTACCGAGAATGCTTCATTGGTGATTAGTCTGCTCAAATTGTGCTGTTATTTTCTGTGACTGTTTTTGGCAGTCACAATCTGCTTGTTCCAAACTCTTCTGGACATGTTCACAGCTGTTGATGACTAAATGGTTGTTTGCATAGTTTGGCTGTCTATTTTCTTGAACACATTTCTTGTTGTCCGGGACAAGAGATTGGTTACATTTTACCTACTTCTTCTAAAACAGAGAGTCATTAAAGTAAAACAGAGAGTCATTAAAGTTCATAAGCTTATGCTAACAGGTTTGCTAACTAGGCTTAACTCATGCTAGCTGCTACATAATATGATAGAGGAAAAATCTGTCATAAGACCTAAAGAAATTAAACTGTTTACAAATGCTGAAAGATTTCTTTCTTTAAAATCACAGGCTATTTAATTTTTATTACTTTGATTACCCTTCAGGATATAAAAAATGTAGACATAGGTTGCTTGATTTTTGTTAGATATTCAGATCCTGTATCATCTCAAGATGGTATTCATGACACTCACCTGCCACTCAAGTTATTGAGCCCACCACAGACAAGTCAACAAGTCAACAGCCTTGTTTTGATTGGCTTTGTAATGAAAGAAATGGGCATAAAGGCCAAGGGTAGGTAGGATGAACATTAGATGACTTGTCTGGAAAATGTACTGATATAACTTGGTGTGCTGGTTTGGGCTGGGATAGAGTTAATTTTCTTCATAGTAGCTACTATGGGGCTATGTTTTGGATTTGTGCTGAAAACAGTGTTGATAACACAGGGATGTTTTCGTTACTGCTGAGCAGTGCTTACACAGAGCCAAAGCCTTTTCTGCTTCTCACACCACCCCACCAGTGAGTAGGCTGGGGGTGCACAAGAAGTTGGGAGGTGACACAGCTGGGACAGCTGACCCGAACTGACCAAAGGGATATCCCAGACCATATGACACCATGCTCAGCATATAAAGCTGGGGGAAGAAGGAGGAGGTGGGGGGATGTTCAGAGGGATGGCTTTTGTTTTCCCAAGTAACCATTACACGTGATGGCACCCTGCTTTCCTGGAGATGGCTGAACACCTGCCTGCCGATGGGAAGTGGTGAATGAATTCCTTGTGTTGCTTTGCTTGCGTGCATGGCTTTTGCTCTACCTATTAAACTGTCTTTATCTCAACCCATGAGTTTTCTCACTTTTACCCTTCCGAGTCTCCCCCCATCCCACCGGGGGGAGTGAGTGAGCAGCTGTGTGGTGCTTAGTTGCTGGCTGGGGTTAAACCACAACACTTGATCAGTGTGATTACAAATATTTGATAATACTCTTAGAAATTTATATTTTTTCCTGCAGCTCTAGTGGTACAACTCTGACTTATGCAGAGATGGCACCTAGTCTGTCAATGCCATGTTTCTATCTGTATCACAAAATGGCTTGAGATTTTTTTCAAATGTATTAGATGTGGCAAAAATACTGAGTGTGAATAGAATAAAGCCTGTATGTGTGGTTCTTTGAAAGACAGACCTCTATTTTTTTCATTAAATACTGCTCCATTAGCCTTTTGTTTTGTAAAACAAATGTGGCTGCAGAATATACAACCCTGAGGGTCTGAAATCCCACACATCCAGGTAGATTCACTCCATCTTTCATACTTTGATCACACTGTGCAGTTCAACACACTTTCCGTCTTTCACACGCATAGTTGCAGACTGCTTTTAGTGAAATGCTTGCTATATGAAGGTTAAGTGGGATTTGTGGAAGGAAGGTTGATCTAATCCCTTTAAATTTGTGACATCCTGATATGTGTGGATCGCAAAAGGCTTAACAGAACCACACTGCTTGCCTTTTCTGCCTTTGACTATTTATCATATGGTCTCCTGAGAAAACTGAACACAAATTTGTTCTCTAGCTTGTTTTCTAGACATGGACTGTTTGTTAATAATGCTTTACTACCTCTGAAGGTTAAGCCACAATGAGAGGACAAACTTTACATATTGAGGCAATTTCCATCATTTGCCCTAAATAATAAAGAACAGACAATTAATACCCAACTTAGGTATCAGAAATAAATTATTATATGCTATATATACACCTAAAAGCCTGCAAAAAATGGCTTTGTATTGCTCTGTGCTCTCATCAGAACTGACTAACAGGTGTTGCAGAATAAACACATGCTCTGTTTCGGGGGTTAAGGCCAGGCAGGAGCAGTTTATTGCTATAGCTGTAGGAGAGAAGGCAGAGCAACAGAGGTTCAGCTCTCCATCCATACTGGCTTAAAACAAAAGTAGTAGGGCATATACACATTTACAGCAGATATAAACAGCTTTGTGAAGGAGCCTGATATGGCAGAGCAGCGTCTGCGCAGCAGGAAGCTTTGTCACAGCGCATGTACCCCTCTGCTCCTGATAACTCAACCTGCAGCGCCGTCCGTGCATCTCCTCAGCCCGTCCCCCTCTCACTTGTGACACTGCTGTGTCCTTGGCCAGCTTTTAGGCCTAGTGAGTCCTGCTGCCACACAGTTACCTGTTGTGATTGAAAACAACTTCTCCCGCAGTGTTTACTTCGTTAATGTATTTTTTCCAATTTTTCTATTATTTATTGACATAATAAATGAATTATACATGCACATGAAGTCATGAGTTCTATGTTTTTCTGCCCATCTAAATAACTTAAAGTGTACTCATTCAGGGAAGAAGGCATTCACACTGCTTAACTGTGGGAATCTGACTTAGGTTGCTTGATGGAGAGACAAAGAAAGTGAAAGAAAAATCTGAGAATGTCAACCCTGAGAACCAGAGGGACACTGGAAGGATGAGCGTAACACCACGGAAAAGGGATAGATACTAGGAAGGGCTCTTTCTCTGTGTAACAATTTGAACTGTACTGTTGAGGCCTTTCCACATTAATTTGAACTATGAGTGGGTATTATTGTAACTGATCTAAAACACTAACTAGACTAAACTAACAGCACATTCTTGGTTCCGTATACATGCCCATACAGGTAGTTGCATATACCTCCCCTTTGTCCCAACAAGAGTTTGAGTGTAACAGAAAAGAGAACAGAGAGCTTTAATTTACCAGGCATTCCCTTTGCAGCTCTCATAAACAGGCAATCGATTGGCTTTAAAAGTCTGTGAGATCTGATGCCAGTCTGCTGAAGCTCAGCTCTGAACATGTCTATATCACTGGACTGAGGAGGCGGTAAGATAGCTTTAAGCTTTTTTTGGCTGTTATGGAAAACTTCAGTATTTTTTACATAAATGAGTTGAAACTGACCACTGTTTTTATCTAGATGTTAAGGTTAACCAGTGTTTCAAATTTGAAATCGGACACTGAATGAAACACACCTTTCTCATACACTTTGTTTCAAAGTTATTAGTGAAAATCCCTATGTTAAGTGGTGCTTTGAGCAAGAAATTAATAAGTACAACATAAGCCTTCACAGGCCACAAACCAATGCTGATTCCCAATACAGTCTTTAACACATTTTTTATTATACAGTTAATGGATCCATTGTGATGCATCGCAAATAAAAAAAGGATAGTAATTTAAATATGGAAAAACATAAAAAGTGAAAAAGAAATGAAGAATAAAACACAACCTGAAGTTTCTTATTGATGAAGTAAGAGAACTTCAAGCTTTATTTTCTGTCATCTTCTACACAAAACTGAAATTGAAGTAGTTTTGAATATATGGACAATCACAAGAAACTGTTTTGAGTTAAATGAAATAATTTTACCTAAAACAAGTTGTATTTTATTAAAATAACATTACCTTCAGAATCCTCAGGGAGGCAGTGCTTGCTCCTCTTTGTACCTTCATGACTAAGCCATTCCCGTTCATTTTCAATTCATGGACCTTGTCTATATGCTGCCTACATGCTGTTTTACTTTTGGGCTTTAAGATCAAGTGAATCACATAAAACCTCTGGTAGGAAATCCTACCAGCTTGCAGAGAAAACCTACCAAATCAGAAAATAATATGCCAGATCTACAGACAGGCTGATAGCCTAAGAGGCATCTCTCTCCATATTTGTGCTCACATTTGTTATAAAGAAGGGGTATATGGAGGTCCAAAGAGACTCAGAACTTTATTAACATATGTAGGGATCTTGTCTTCAGGCAGACATCTGCTGTTGGGCCAATATTCCAGCAGTGTTATGAAGCTGCCTACTAATATCACACTACTGTTGAAGCAGTGAGCAATTAAAAAAATCTCAGAAGAGCCCTAAATGAACACTATACGTTTGTCACTAGCATGCTGAGATTTAAAAAACAAAACCAAAACAAATAGGGCGTTGCCTGTGCAATCAATAAGGAATCCACCATCATCAACAGCTCTCTGGAGCCAGGCTCATGGCTGTACGTGAAGCACAAGGAGACGGGTTGCACCAAGTACTGAGCTGTCTCCTACTTGATGCTTAAACCATGACAGAATTCATTCTGTCCTAGCCAAAGCATGCCAACAAAATGCAGGTTTTATTGAGAAAGCCCAGGCCATTTTCAGCAGCAAACATTTAGACATCTCCAGGGTGATGTGGCAGCTCAAGGAATTTGAACCATCTAAGACTAGAATTCAGAATAATCAAAAACCAGTCCATTTGCGTAAATATCTCCCTTATTTTCTTTCTAACTCCCATTAAGTACCTATTTGCTGCATTAAGCTCCAGAATGGTTTTTAAAAAAATTAAATTTAAATAAAGTGCAAAAAGTAATTTCATAAAGTGAGTTGCATTAAGTTGAGTGCAATAGATGGGCTCAGAACACGCAAAAGCATTAACATTTCATGGATCTATAAAACCTTGAACACTTAAACAAGGCTCAGATTTTTGCAGCTGAAGACCTGAGACTACTTGGTCCAATAACAGTGTCATTACAAAGCCTGTCTCTGAAGAAATCCTTTCTCTCTAATTTGACAGTCTTTTGATAGTAGTCTCTGACTTTTCTTGAAAAGTTGCGTAGGATGGGAAGAATGTGAAGCTGTATGGTGATATTCCAAACTGATTTAACCACCTAATTTCAGCTCCTTGGAAACAAATCTTCAGGTTCTCTGATTGGTTTCCATTCATATGTTCAATTTCATCAGTTAAAACTGAGGGTAGAGCATGTAATTTCATTAGTCATTTCAAACTGGAAAACTTGTAACTGCTTTGGCCTTTTTAAAGTGTCTGTTTCAGCAATCCTTTTTGTTCAAAACAGGCAGGTGAAAGCAGAAGCTAGGAAAGACAATACATCATTTTTAGAGGGTTTGATAAAAAACCTAGAGCTTAATTTTAAGCAATCTAGAGTCCAGACCTTTCTCTTTTATGAAGACAAACCAAGAACTAATTCACAACGGAAAACATTTGCTACTATACCTAGATAGGCAGAATCATCCTGGAAAATACCCTAATGGTATAACAGGCCAACAAAAAATGGTAGCATAGCTCAAAGATGCTGCTTTTTGTAGAAAGATAGTTTAAAAAAAGGTACTTATGTCCAAAATTAATATTCCAGCAAGGGATGACTGTATGACTGAGCGTACAGCGGAATACTTTTGCCAATACAGCATGCTAGGATAGAGACACTCAGAAAAGAACTTTTAGTATACAGGCAGCTATACAAGTAAAATAAATAAATATAATTTTTGCTAGAATAACTTATTCCAGCATCCTGTTCATCTACACACAAACAGATGTAAAGTTAAACTGCCCCCCAGTATTTATGACAGGTTTCTTTTCCTGGAGTAAATACATGTCTGTCAGGGATTTTTCACATACCTGATAACAGAGCTATGAGGTCAGAAGCCTGTAGTACAGAATTGTCCTAATAAATAAACAACTGCACATGTTTACTGTCTCCTATATTTGGGCAGGGAGAAGTGCTAGAGCTGAGTATTTTAACCCGAAATCAGTTTTGATGGCTAGCATTTTGTCTCAAAGGGCCCCAGATTGCTGACATTTATTTCTTAGCAGCTGAACCGGCTTTTCATGTCTTAGTTTAGGAATATGAGAAGGCATGGAGGAAGTGAAAACTTCAACGTTCTCTGATACACATAGTTTGGGACAGGTCAATGTTCATGTGAGAACACAAGAAAGCAAAAATCTGCAAATGATGATAGAAACCTGAAAATCCCTGTTTTAATGGACTAAGTATTTTACACAAAATAGGATTTTAGTATTTGGAACACATATCTGGATGAGAAATTTACTTACACGATTTCTGATTAATGAGAATTATACAGATAAAGTTTTCCATATGATGAAAATCGCTATACTTTCTTCACCTATTTATGGACATTGACATTTTACAGCTTTTTAAATACTGTAAATTTGACACTGTGTGTGGGAGGTACAAGTATTATTTTTATACAAGTGATTAGTATTTAACAGAAGCAATCACCTTCAGGTATTAATGATTCTGATTTTGCTTATTCAAATGCAGTTTGATTGGACAGTAGAGAGTAACAACAGAATTAAAATCAGGCTCACATTCTGGCACATGAAAAAATTATTCTTACAGTCATATTAGCAGAACAGAAGATGTTTCATGTAAATGGCTTTGTGGCTTTTAATTTTTTTGGTAATTTCTGGTCTTGGAAAGCTCTGACATTTCCCCTGTGAATTTCATATACTTCAAATGTCAGAGTTTTATAAAAATTCTAAAGGCAACGGGATTTTCTGTTTGCTGTGAAGATTTTTGGGTTGGAATGTTTTTGCATTGAAACATCTAGGATCCTTTTCTCACATTGTTCCTTTCTTTGTTTTCTTTTATTTGATCTATTTCCCATTCATTTTCTTTACCAGATTTATTATCAATACTTTTATTGTCAACTTGTGCTTACTTTTGTCCTTCTTCCACTCCAGATATTCTGTGCTCATTTTAATGCAAGAAAGATAAGTAAAGTCTATACATAAAATCCCCACAGCCCTCACAATCACCAAAATGCCCAGTGTCCCAGACATCACACAGCTTCAACCTGAGGCAAATCAATTTCTACGGATCCTTATTGGAAGCCTTCATGACAGACATCTCATAGCAGTGCCTGTTGTGCACAGGTATTACCAATACTACTAGAGATTTTTCATTGACCTAGTTGGCTGCGTTAAACTCACTTAGGTCAATTTGATGTCCAGAATGCTAGCAGCTCTATCTGCAACTGAAATCAATGGACACTTTGCTCTGCGTGGTTTCACTTCAGAGGAAAGAACCTCTCAAGAGGGCTAGGAGACTGCATTGGTAGTCAGGCTCTGAAGAGGCACAAAACTCACAATGCATATCAACACCAGCTCTTTGCACCAGAGCTGACCATGCCAGCAGCACTGGCAGCAGAAACGCAGGCAGAGTTGAATGCCCCAGGCTACAGTACTAGCACAAAGCTGGAAAATGGCTAAGGGCCAAGGCAGCACCAAAGAAAAATCAACACTAATGCAACCAAAGGCATCACATCACTGGTGCTGGCAGAAATCAGTCGCATCAGGTTTTGCCTCACGTGTGGCTGGAAGGAACAGTTGTCAGCAATGATTTTCTTGGTGCTGAAGGATGGCCTGAATAGCTAGGCATTAGTCTGTAGCAATCACCAAGGCCTCCAGAGATGCAGTGTGCTGGAATCCAGAAAAAGCAGGTAAGAAGGCTAGATGGCTTGTAAGGCACTTCTCATTTGGTCTTTCTTAAGCTAGTAGCTTTCATAGATACCAAGGACAAGGCAGAATGATCCAGCACAGATAAAATGACCCAGCCTCCTGGATCTGAAGACTTAATTCTTCTGGCATGAAGCCCCACAACTTGGAAGCTACTATGCTTCATCTGTGATATAGAAGAGCAGAGGAATTTTTCAGGCATGTTGTTCTAAGCTGTGACAACACAAATATGTCTGGAATGAAAGTCATAGCATGAAACATGACTATCACAAATGGTACAGAAAGATGCTTTTGAAATCAAAATATAATCAAAAGGAGTCAGACACAAAGTATTGCGGTTCAGTGAGGAAATGAGAACTGAAGGTTCAGCATATGTGTTACCCCTTATGTCACACACACAGCATAAAGAACATGCCAACTACAGATAGCGCAGACAGACTAACTCTGGTGGCAGAACTGAAGAATGGATATGTGAACTAAGAACTTGTTTCTATAGGTAAGCAATAGAGTGTAAAGTAATTTTATCAGAAACAAAATATTCATACAATATTTTGTATAAATTTTATAAATACACAAAATACACAATTTATATTTTATAAAATACATGATTTTGCTATAAATTTTGAACTGTCAGTACCAGCTATTCCAACCCAGAATTTTACATTTCCAGTGAATATTTAGAAACACTAGTGAATTGATTTTACTTCTTAAGTGTCTTTATCAGGGAGTCTAGAATAGGAGACATAAGGGAGGTTCTTATAAAATTGCATTCAGACCAAAAACAGCCAGTAGGTTTTAAGACATTAATCTGAAGTAGATGTAAAAACAAACTGGCAAGGCAGAATAACACAAGCTAAAGCTTGTGTCTAAATTAAATTTAAAGTATGATGCTACAGGCATCAATACAACAGGCAATACCAAAAGCAGTGTGCATCCTGTCTGTTGAAGACAGCAGCGCCTCATCAAGCAGAACTGCAGGAAGGGGATGACTTTCCATTCTTTAATGAGCAACTCAGCATGCTGCAGAGCAGAACCTCCAGGAAACACAAGATCTGTCAACAAGAGCTGAGAGCCTGCAGCTCATGCAGCAACTCAGAAACTGTTGAGAGGACCAAGAAACACAACTTTGTCCTCCGGTGCCAAAAAAGTTTAGAAGAACCAGAAGAAATTGTCAAGTGCTTGCTGCAACTGAAAGATACTGAACTGACTGAAGACAAGCCTGAAAGCATAGATGTGCCTGCAAGGACACAATGTGTAGGAGAAAGAATTAGGCGTAAACTGTATGTTGTCCGACTCACTCTGAGTTAAAGATTTTGTTATCCAAGTTCACAGCTGGCTTCAGCGGACTAAAAGCCTTTTGACCTTCTTATGATCAAAAGAAAAAGGAAAAAAGACACGACATCAAAGCTCTGGCAGAGTCTAGGTCCCACTACAATGAGAATCAGCATTAGCAAAGCTCACCCCTTCATATGGTTATAATCAGGGAGTGAAAATAGAAGTTTTCAATGGATTTTTAAAACTACATCCCCAGCCCCCAAGGCATACCAGAAAATTCTGGAGAGATGCAATATACCCTCTTTCCAGTGGCCAGAACTGCAGTGTTAGGGGCAGTTCATTCAGTGAAATGACCTCACAGGTAATTTTCTCCTGCCCCCAAAAGTAGTATTTATATAAGCTAGAAACAACAGTTCATTCTGTGTTATTTAAAAAGACCAACAAGAACACAATGGTGTTTGCTTCTTTTATTATGAAAGATACAAAAACACAGAGTGTAGTGAAGCTATCATTAGAAATGTGAACTTTTTTGGAACCAACTTTCTATTTACATACACAAAATTCCCCAAGTGGAACAATATCAAATGTGAGACACATTATCAGAATATACCATATATACAAGTTCAGAGATTTAATATCTCTGTTACTCTATACATGATTGTTACACAAAAAGTCAATTCCTACCTGTCTTACACAAGTATTTTAAATTAAGCTTATGAGACTACTCAAGCAAAATAAAGCAGAATCTGGGCAAAGTTCTGCTATCCGAATGGTTACTTTATAAATATAGTACAAAATAATAGAGCCAGGTTTTCAGCCAGGCTCAATCTTCTGTTGTGTCAAACAGCCCATGCTCCAAATTGATGGAAGTAAAATAATGGAAACTATTACTGATTTTTATTGACATCAAACCAGAAATACCTCAGGAGTCAAAGACACACTGGTCTTCAGATCACTGATCAGTTATTAGGAAAAGCAAGTATTTTTATTTATTTTTTTAAAACTCTTCCCTCAAACAGAAAAGCCAAATAGAATACTTGAGCTTGCTTTGTGTGATCAGACATTCTGTTAAAAAAAAATAATAAAAGAGGACATGCCGCTTTGTATTGTTTTTAACTGGAACCAACTACTGCTTAGTAAAATAAGGCACTTCTTCCTTTAGATCAGTCCACTTCCCTAGATTTTAGTTTAGCTCCATTTTACACAGAGAAGTGATTTCAGCTATGCCACTTGTGACAGCAAAAGGGATGTTGTTAAGAACTGTTGCTCTCCAAGCATGGATGGCCTCAAGAATACCTTCTGGATTGCTTGAACCCAAGTCACACAGTGAATATACGGCTGCCAGCTGCACACCCCAGGGAACACCTGCAAAAAGTTAACACAAATCAGCTTATAGAAACTTTGATATGCAATAATGTTTTTGGGAAACCTGAATCTAAAGAAACTACTAGTTCAAGAATTGGAATTAAAACACATCAACAATTGGGATGCCTAAAACCAGAAAGTAGCAAGATGACAACCTGCACACAGATTCCATAACATCTCATTTTATACTAGCACTTTCCAGTTTTCTGAATTCAGCAGGTTTTCAGTATTCAAAGGGCATAAAAGATCTGAGCATCTAGTGATTTTACTCTAGTTAAGGGTGATCAGACTTTTATGAAAACAGTCAGGTTTACACAGTGTCTGAAACAGACACAGACATATACCACTTACTTGGAAGAACTTGAGACTGCAAGGAAGAGAAGCTATACAAGTGGTTCAAAACAGCTCCCTAACATCAACCAATGTTTCACTGCAAAATGTACGTAACATCCAGAATAACTTAGCAACACATATCTCTGCTGCCCTAACTGCCTTGCTTTGTCTCAGTTAGGAATTTGGACTGTCTTGCAACCTGCTTTGTCTGGGTTAGGAATTTGGACTGTCTTGCAACCCTCTCCCAATACAATAATCTTGCTAGTAGCAAGCTTCAGCATGAGCTGCTTAAGTAACAAATTAGCTATTACTGCTCAAGATCACCCTTTAAGTTCTCTAAGGCAGCTGATATGCAGTTACATGAAGCAGTGTAATTCCAAGGTGGCTGACACTATCTCAGAATTGTTCTCTGTCTCAAACAGAAGGTAATACACATGCTTCATTAACTTCAGAAGAGAAAGGTACTGAAACTGAAAACTGTTTGTACTGTTATGCACTAACATAAAACTGCACAAGCAGGCTGTTTTGGCATGTGTCTCAATTTGTGTGTGTTCTGTTTACACTGGCAAAACTTCACATTGCAGATGTTACACTAACGTTCCTCTAAATAAACATTACCTTCCTCTTTTGCATGCTGTACAAACAGTCCAATTACAGAACTAATATTCTTCACTGCAGCAAGATACCCTTCCTTCAAACCTATTTGGCCCAATCGACCTGAAAGGAAAAAAGGTTACTATGTGTCTGACATTTAGACAGTCAACTTCCTAATTTTTAGACTTAATGATTGTCTGCTGAAGTATCAACAAAAAATGCAAATTTCAATTACAAAAATTAGTCATTCTTGTTACCACGTTGTCTTGGGAACAACAGTTGTCCTATTCCTTTTGTGACAAAAGACCCCAAGGCATTTTTCATCAGATTGATCCAACCTCCCGCAGATTTACAATTGGTAAGTGTAAAACTCTCAAAGAATGCAATTTCTGTTTAACAAACAATATTATATAGCCTACATACTGAAAATATCTATTGAAACCCGAAGTTTATCTGTTTACCTTGAATGCCATCTAGATCCCAAATAAATGAATCTAACTTAAAATTGCAGGAAGAGGTATTATGTTGTATATAAAACCTTATTTTATACACTTTGCTATAAAGCATATGTAGCCACAGATTATTTCATTTTAAATACATAAAACATGTTGGTATTTGTTATTGTGAAATCAGAGTAACGTCTCTCAAAACTTAAGTACATGCTTTCCACAGGCTGACAAACAGAAAATATCTGCATAGGATTGTAAAAGTTTGGCTTTTAAGGTGGAAATTTTTGAAGAAAGTGGGGGAAAAAAAACAAGATCCAAAAAAAGGCAAAAATACTTCAATTCACTTACCAGGCAGGCTGACACTTTCAAAGGACATACTTACACAAAGCAGAAGTTCAATGAAGAATTTTGATTACTTACCAATTAGCCTGAGTGTCAATGCTATAACACTATCAGGAATGAATTGAGCAGTTTCATGCCCCTTTCTCTTCTTTACCCATTTATCCATAGAAGGCCAAAGCACTTTGCTGTGAAAGACAAATGAATTTGAAAATCTGATACTGCATGAAGGGGTGGTACAATACTTATACAACATAAATATTTATAAATATTTTAAACATAAACATTTATATAACAAAAACCCCAACACCAAAACAAACCACAAAAAAACCACACAGGAAAACATTTGAAAACTGCTTGCCACAATACCTTATAACATTGTCATGTGTCCAATCCCACTTCAGGTAAGAGCAGAGTAGATCAACAGCAAATATGTATTGCCAAGCATCTTCACTCAGATCTTCTCCATATTGCTCACTCAGCTGAAATTCTACTTTTGGACATGACTGCATTTCTAAAAGCAGGTTTGAGACCATAATACCAGCATCTAAAGAGGAACTCTGGAATTTTAGAAGGTGATTATCTTAATGCATGAAAAGTTACCAACCCAGAAACAAACTCTTTACATATATTTGATTCTGACTGTCCACAGCATCTTACACCATAATTCAACTTTAGATTTGACTTAACACAAACAAAAAGTAGTACATAAGTACATAAGTAGTACATTAGTACATAAGCTAAAATCTTCAAGTACTCGGTATTTTTCTTGATGCTTTTACTAAAAGGAGAGTTGGGGGGGGGGGGGGGGGGGGACCAACAAACCCCACAAACCCTACACCCACTCTCTTCTCTCCTCCTACAGTTTGGGGATTTTTGTTTCTCTCAATGAAGCTTTAAGGTCAGAAGAGTGTTTTCCAATGCAAGAAGATTAGACTAATCTTGCTCGCTAAGTTGGTTTTTTTTTTAATTATTTTCTGATGCCGAAATTTGTTACTGTTTATTGTTCATTAGGGGCTAATTTCCAACCAAGTACTTTCAATAGTTGAGGTAGTAATAACTGAAAGCATGTCATGTGAAACAATTCTGCTCATTAAATAGCTAGGGCAAGCAAGGAAATTAAAAAACAAACATCCTTTGAATATCCGAAGTATTAAGAAAAAAGTCTAGGCTTATCACATAAACGCAGTGGGTGTTCAGCATACCTTCTTGGTACAAAAGCTCATGCAAGTTCTGCAACAGTGCAAGTCACTAAAATGGCATACTTTGACCAAGAACTAAATACCCATTCTACATGAGCTTTACTTTCATAAGTAGAATAATCTTCTCATAAAATTATACATATAACAGACTGTCAACCACAATCCACTTGAAATTTTTCCCTGTATTTCCACCTAAGTAAAAAACATCTTACAGACAGGATAAATCAAGATGATTTTGTTCATGTGATATTTACAGAACTATAGCACTTCCACCAAGCAAGCCTGGCATTAATATGGGGTTTTCAAAACTGCCGGGGCCCTAGCCTTCAAGCAAACACACAAGCCTGTTACACAAAATCCTCCAGAAGCAAAGTACCTCCAGCTTTCCACCTGCATGATATAAATTTGCTCCAATTGGCGTGTCCCAATTTTTCCTCTTTGCAACATCCCTTTCAGGATGGTAATATGTGCCTGCTGAAAACTGACAGAAATTAAATGACTCGCCCAAGGGCTCAAAGACTTGAAGTCAAATCTCAGAAGTCCTTAGGTCCTTATGGTCATCCTTCTTCTGCCATCACTGCAGTTGTGTACTGATCATGCCAACTGCTTGTGAAATTAATTGGCTGATATTTTTTTGATGATAAATGGGTATTTACGGTCTACCTCACAGAAAGACCATGAGTAAAAAGAGACAGGCTTATCTTGAAATTAACAGTGATAAATAATTACCTATTACACAGAGAACTATGAAAGACGGACAAGCCCAATACATATTAAAAAACCCCAACAAAACAAAACAAAACAAACAGCTCAAAGAACATCAAAGTCACAGCTCCATAGAGGGACAGAATTCTCTAGTCCAAGAACACTGCAGTCAAAGTTTATAAACAATGTTTACTTTTAATGTTTAATAGAGGGATTAGTATTTAATAGGGAAAACAAGAAAAGTGTTGTGTTCTAGTCGGGTCTAGACAACCACAGGAAAAAGGCCTGAAGTGGCATTAGTTGTGCAATAGTACAGACTCCCTGGGAGATTCACACCCTTCATCAGAAGTACGCTGCTTGATTTGATTCAGCCAGCAAAGCGGACAAAAGCTGATACTGACAATGAAAGCAGACGTTACCTGTTCCCAGTTGAGATAAGCACTCAAACAGGCCAGCATCTCACTGCTTGCACTCTGCCTGACAACTAATTGCATAGCTTTGTTAATTGCACCTTGGAAGACAAATATGTCAGACCATACATTTGTGATAAATAAAATCAATTTTTCTGAGTCTGGAAAGTCTAAGGAAAAAAAGAGAGAAAAAAGTAAGTTTTTAACATTTAAAAACAAAAAACCATATACTCAGGCATTAAAAGCTAGTACACTCTTCAGCAAGGTAACTAGGAAAGAAGGCATAGAAGTCACGTAACAACAGCAGCCCAGGGAAGGGGGGCCATACTAGCACGTCTCAGTCCTGAGATTAAATAAGAAGAAAAGACCCAAGAAAAAAACCCATCCTCCCTTAAGCCACCTCCCCCATTGTAATTTCACTCTTTTTTTAAGGGGGGGGGGGAAGGCTTCACTGGACTTCGCTGTGTAACGACAGTGCAAAAGAACGTTTCCTTTTGCATTTTGAAGTTAGTCTGCCTTCCTCCTTCTTACTGCACTTTAGTTCACTAAGGAGAGTGGTCTTGGAGTATTGAAACTGGATTCTTTTAGGATGAAATTAAACTGGAAGATGCACTCCAGAAGCCTACCTAATACACTCCAGTCACAAATGAGCACTCTGATCACTGGATCAAACTAGAGCTAGTCCAAAAGAAAAAAATAAACCTGAGATGTGTAATAAAGTGAAAATCAGGTCTTCAGTACAAATCCACAGTACTTGCTAACACCTTGCACCTATACACCTATGAAATCCACATAAAAAAAAAAAAAAACAACTTTGCAAAGAACTTTCATATACGTCAAATATGAAATCTGATATTGCTCAGCAGTTTTCCCAGACTCCGTCAGGGAAATTATACAAGTTGTAAGTGAGCGTATATGAATGATGCATGTCAAAATTTGTATTTCCATAGACATAAAAAAGTGTGCTACTGACATAATTGAAGAAACCTCATTCATTAAATTAATTCAGAGCAAGTATCTGACAACTATATATCCAGAACTATGTAAGTAAGAGAGGACGGAGTTCCAGGCCATCAATGGGAAGCTAATAGACCCTTCTGAACACCAAAGCAGAGATCTTCAAGGCAAAATATTAAGATAAAACATGAGTGTGTAGACTGCAAGCAATAAAAAGTACACTGGAATAAGCAAAAAGTAGATATTACTTTCATGCATGAAATGCAATACTGCAATACATATGCCTGAAACACTATTGTCACTATAAAAAGCTACAAAAAACAATGAAAACTGAAAAGCTGAATGTGTCTTCCCTCTTCACTTCAGCAGAACTTCTACATTTTTAGAAAGTTCTTAAGAACTAGAGAGCATATGAAAATACATCAAATCAAGAAGCTTTAATGGATTCACTGTGCATAAAGAATTTACAGTTCCAGCCAGTGTCTTGGATGGACCTTCTCTACTCTGAAACCCTTCATCACATAAGAATGAACTTTTTTTTGTCAGAACAAGGACTGTTGCTAAACTAGAATTATCTACATGCTGCAACTTGAATTGCCTGCCCATGAATCTGGAACACTTAAAAGACTCACTCAGTGATGAGTAAGAGTTAAAGGGGCATCAAAAGAAGAAAAGAAAAAAAGAAAAAAGGAGGGGAACAGAGGAGGGGAACAGAGGAGAGGTAAAAGGAAAAATAACCAAAGAAAGGTAACATTTAATTTATAGTCATTTAAGGCAGAATACCTGAAAGGAGAACAGAGCAAAAAAGGATGGACAAGAAGTCAAGAAAACAGATAATGCAAGTCTAATGAGGTAGTACTGACAGTTTATAGTCAATTTGGCAATTGTGTAGCTGGCACATAGCTCACACTTGTGTTGCTGTAATTCTGATGGGAATTAATATGTGAAACTACCTGAAAGAGAAAACTCTAAAATGAATGCATTGTAATCAAATCAAAATAAACAAATTTTAAAAAAATCAAACAACCCTTAAGATGTGTTTACAGCTGTTCACGCTCAAAAGATAACAACAAAACCACAGAACAACCACAACAGGAATTTATGCAATTCAAAGTATAGAATAGAAAATCATTCAACAAAAATCTGCATTTAGCTACTGAAGTTTGGATCTTACACAGAAAAAGAAAGGAAAAAAAGGAGAATGTTTAATATTTGCAAGAGCCCACAAAAAGACAAAGTACCAAGGTACTGCAAAACAAAAGGTTCAATTGTTAATTTAGACTAAGAAAAGACATCTGACAAGTAACAGTTTCTGACATGGTGCAGTATTAAAACTATTACCATGAAAAAAGTGAAAGGAGAGTTATGATGGACTGCATGAAGGACAGAAAACCAGATAAGAAAACAGGAATTCCCAAAAGAACCCAAGCAAAAAATCCCAAACAAAAATATCCCAACCCAACAAAAAAAAGATAATTAAGAACAAAATAAAATCACAATCCTTAATAAGATAAAAAAAAGAAAAAAGACAGGGATGGAAGATAACCATTAACTGAAGCAATCAAAAGTTGTAGCATTTTGCTCCTCAGTGCTCTCAAATTTTATTTTATTTTAATTTGAAACACAGATACCAGTATACTGTTTTGAGCCCTGGATGGCTTGGTATTTTCAAACTAAGTGAAGTCCTTCCAGAACTAAGACAGACTCTTAATTTAGTATGTATGTATTACCTTTGTTACCAGGAACAAAAGAGGAAGGGAACCAAAATGAAAAAACCTTTCAACCAAGACTTTGGATAACGGGAAGTAATAAAACTTTAAGGAGGACATGTTGTACAAATGCACTGGTTTTGATCAAGGTATTGTCCAACTCCTGACACTATTTTAAGCCAATACACGTTTTTAAAATCACACTTGCTTTATGAATCAGTGCTTACTCAGTTAAAATAAGAAAATACTAATAAGCAAAAAGTACAGAATTCCCTGGAATTGCATTATCATTTTGGAGATGGTGGGGCAAAAATGAAAGCACAGAGGATCCTAAATAAAATATTTCTTTGGAAAAATGAGTAGACTGCTAAGAGCCCAGGTCATCACCAAACTGAGACACAGATATGGAGGAACTGTGAGAAGGGAAATTTCTTCTAGAACAGTCTACACTTCTGCACTATAGAAAAAAGTTCTAAGGAAAATGTCCCTTTCACAGGATTTTTGTTTGTTTGTTTGTTTTTACAAACATAATCATTCTGGAACACTACAGCCAAGACACACAACATATTTAAGATACAAGACCACTAAGCCATACTATACCTTCTTTAAGTAGGCTATAGCAGAAAAGGCGGGCTCTTTCCAAATCTCCCAACTGTCGACAAATTCCTGTATAGACTCGACATAGAGCCTGATTGAAATTGTAATTTGTGGCATTCTTCTGAGCCTTGAGTTTATTGAGAATAGCATGCAGCAAGGACTCTGCTAAATGCTATAAGGCACAAAAAATACTGTTAGACTATTATATACTTGAGAATATTTGATAACATTATAGTAGCATGACAAGTAAAAAGAACTACTATCTTATTTGCAAGAATACTGTTTGCATACATATAAAAATGCAGAAAAGTAAATCAGAGGCAACCAGCGAAAGAAAAAAGAGTGAGGAGCAACTTCCCAGAATAAACATGCCTTAAACAGATGCAGACTAGGACTACTATTCTTAAAACATAAATTGTTTAGTTACGTGATTAAAAACCATCTTCCTTAAACAAAAAGTGAGGAGAGGAATAATGACAGGTAGAGGAACCCCAATAACCTAATCAGAGCAAATGGAACACCCTGACTTGGCTACTCCCAGAGCTGTCACAGGAGGACAAACAGCCCATTGTCCAGGTATGAGACTTACTAGATTAGTCAACAGCAGAGTCTCTCCCCAGATCACCTTACACACTGCAGGAGGAGGGGAGGAGGTGTTACTGTCTACAGTAATCTGAGAGACTCAATATGAGGTGCAAGGAAGGAGAATATTGGGATTGTGCAAGACTTACTATAGGATGTTTAGAGGGAGGGCTAAAAGTGGGGAGTAGAATGAGAGGCTTAGGAGCCAGGTGCTGGAGAGGCCACAGGTTTAGACTGGGTACCTGCAGACACCAGGGAGTCTGTGTTGGCTTCGTGAGGAACCAGAAGGTCCAAGCCAGGTACCTAAAAGACCGGGGGTCTGAGAGTCAGATGCGGGTAAGGCCATAGGTCTGGACCAGCTACTGGAGGGATGTGTGTGCGCTTCTGTGTCTGTAAGTCTGTCAGTGCATGAGACAAGTGGGGAGAACAGGAGTCACCTACTGGATATACTGAGTGTCTAATGTTAGCTACTGGAGGGATGCATACTGTCTGTATATATATGTATGTATTTTCCACTACCAGGTTTTCACCCTGATCAGCCAGAGAAGGGAACAAGATGAGGCGCATATTGTGTGCATGCGTGCATATTAGGAGTACGTACTGGGCCTTGCTACTGGCTGGACCTGGAAACATGAAGCTGCCGCAGCCTTGCTTCTATGAAGTAACCAGATTTGGCAACTCCTAACAAAGATGACCCGAGAACTTGGTAGCGACTTCTGTGGAGAACTTAATTACATTCAAGAATTGAAACAGGGCAAAATGCTGCCATGCATCAGTTGGTGAATTGCATCAGTCTGCTGCAGACTACAAATTATCTATGAGAAAGATGGCAACTAAAGTGAATTTTTTCAACACTGATGCTAAGCAAGTTCTGAGAAACAAACTAATGAAAGATTTTTCCAATAAACTTCATTTGAACAACCTGATGTAGAATAATGAAGGTAAACATGGAATGAAAGGGTATGTCACTATTGTATATACAATGCAGTTTATCTTATTTAATTGAAAAAATAAAAAAAGGTAATTGAACCTTACACTTATAGAGGAACTCCTTCTACAATTGTTAATGCTATCCACTACAAAAAAATGCTGCAAAAATAAAGTGGTTTATGCATACATCAGGAAAGCAAACAAATTTACAAATGCAGTTTTGCATCTTGGACACCACTGAACAGTAATTTCTTGAGAAGTTCTATATGTTCTTAAGTTATACGAGTTTAGATGTCTGATAACCTTTCAAGACTACACTTTGGCACTGCAGATTGCCTGAACAATGAGAATTCAAATACTACGTACTTATACTCTTTTCGTCTGCACAGAAGTCATTATTAAAACACAAAATCCAAAATTATGCTACTTACCTTGTTTTTTATACCAAATTCATAGACAATTTCTTTCTCTTCATCTCTCATTATTGGAATCTTTGAGATATTGCCGACATACACGTGACCTTTAATAACTGGTAACAAGTCAAAACAGGATTCAGCAATTTTCTTCAATGCCAAAGAAACTTTCTGGCAGTCAGGATCAATAACCTTCTTTACTGGTAATGACGCTTCTAAACTGGAACTGTGTGCTGAATCACTGATTTCACAGCTTTTGTCATGGAAAGCCTCCTGCATTTCAGAGATTGTATTTTTAGTGTTTCTGATAGCACCAATATCATTGGGCTCCAGCTTTGGTGGCTCACTGTCCAACCTCAGTCTCTTTGCACTTCTTGGCATAGATACTGGCAATAGTGTCTGTTTTTCAAGATGATTTGATGAGCTTGAAAACAATTGCTGATTTTGCACATCTTTGTCTTGATCTTTGCTGCTATCAGATTTCAAATTGCTCCCAGTTTTAACAAAAGCAGTTGATGTAGATGCAATTGCTTTGAACCCACCTATTTGAGCCACAGGTCCTGGCAAACTTTGGCTGTCTGAAAAAGCACATCTATTAAGCTGAATATTGCCTTTCAGAATGTTTAGTGTCCTTGCCCTTGCAGACAGCTCTGGATACATAGTGTCCAATATTTTCACAGAGTTCTCCTGAGGAGCACCTGGAGCAGCACTGTCAGCTGCAAACAGAGGAAATCTTCCTGGGACAGGAAGTGCATGCTTTGGAATGGAAGTACAAAATTTCAAAGGTGAGGAGCGAATCCTTCTACCTACTGCCATTTCTGAGGGCGAGGGAGGAGAAAATAAAAGAGCAGATTTTACTGTTGGAGTGTCTGTTAATGGAGACATGAGAGGAGGAACAGGAGTTTCACGTAGTGGGGATATCAGGTCATCAAGAGGGGAAAGCAAAGAGGATCGACCAGTAGAAGACATTACTGGGGACATGGTACTTGCAGCTTTTGGAGGAGTAGCAATCAAAGGCAGTAGCAAGGGGGGCAGAGGAGGACCCATCTCTTGCCTAATTTTATTTATAGTCTCAGATGAGCATTTTGTTGGCACAGATGTATCAGCATTTGCAAGAACTGGCTGAGCTGGTTTAACTTTGAGAGTCTTTGTTTTTCTTTTACCTTGAAACAGCCTCTTTGATAGCTTGGCATGCATTACTTGGGCAGCTGTCTTGGTTGAAACAGTCAACATTTCAGATGGTTTTTGCTCTTTGCACTTTAATTTATTGCTCTTTTTGAGAGCAACATCCACACAAGACTCTGACTCCAACATACATAGCTTCTCAAATACTGGTTTTTGTGGCTCAGAAGGCTGCCTAACTGTCTGACAATTGCACTCGACATCAGATAGGGCTGGATTTGGAAGACACTTGACAAAAATTTTTTTTCTACTGCTATCATCTAGGCTAACATCGGTGTTGTTTTCTCCTATGTTGCAAGCAGTGCAAGTTTGATTATGATTATATTCTTCAAACACTGAGACCCCTATATCAACACCATGTAGCAGACTTTGCTCCACATTTGACTGAAGTTTTTCAGAATCGTTTTCTTCTAAGAAATTGCCAAGTGCTAACTTTCTTGTATTTAATTTGCTGTCTTTTTCAGCCAGTCTGCAAGTTTCTGAGAATCTGGTTAACATGTGGCATAGTGGTAATCTATTTTTTGAAGCATTTGGCATCACAGGGCTTTCTTTTGATGTCCCAGTTTTTAACAGACTTTCCTCACTGTCATTGATGCATCCAACTCTGTTAGAATCTACCATGCATTCATTAGCACCCTCAGTATTTTCAGAGGTTACTAATATACACTCTCTTTTCCAAGAGGCTAAGTCTTTACGATAACTGTCCCCAACCACACCTGACAACTCATTTGCAGTATCTGCAGAGCTGTTTGTTTCACAGTGTGTATCCATATCCACCATAGTGTCTGTTTTTGGATGACTAACTGTCAAAGTATTTCCTGGGTGCATTGTTGAATGAAGTTCACATATTTGGTAATCAGCATCAACAATTGCACCAGTTTCCAGAGGACCCACTACAATTCTCCTGGAAGCTCTCAGTTCCTTTCTGAACATGGGAACACATTCAGAACATTTCACATATCTAACTTTTTGTATAGAACAGTCTTTCTCTTCAGATTCATTGCTCTGCTCTGGCATATCACCATCATTTTTAGACCTTTTTATGGCATTTTTCCCAGATGCCTCAAAACTATTCAATTCTTTGCTTTCTCCCCCAGCTGTCAGTGAACCAGTTCTAGAAGGATCTGGTCTAACCTCCCACACAGAAGTCTTGCATCCCGATTCTTGACAATCAAACTTTTGGAGAAGAAAAGTATTCTTATTATAAGAGTTTGCATCCAGCACCTGTGATTTAACAGATGCCTGAGGTTCTTTATCTACTGGCTGCTCCTTCTCATCTGGAATCTTCACTTCATTTTTGTGTACGTTTTCCCTCTCAGGGCAGTCCAATTCTTTGCACATGTTGTCTTTTTCAGCAGACAGGATCTCAGCACCCTCTTCCAAGCTTTCTGAAGAACAGCTAAATGCACTGCCCGTAACACAATTTTTATCTCCTTTGTTTTCCCATGTACAGGAAAAAGCAGCCTTTTCTGTGAAATTAGTTTCAACAAAACTGACAACTTTCTGAAGACGGAAATTTGGATCAGGAAGCATTGTGGATTCCAAGCCAATTCCCACTTGCACAGGGGAATCTGTTTCTTCAGTATTTATACAGCCCATCTCCAAGTCCCCTTGAGTAGAAAAAGCCAAGCCACTATTAAAATCCATTTCTGAAGTAGGCTGGCAGATGATCTCTGAAATATTATTTTTCTTCACAACATTCTCTTCCCAGTTAAATGAACTGGAACAACTCTCAGTTGCCAATTCCTTGCTTTGTTTATTTAATTCCCCTTTTATTTCATCACATTTAACATTTTCAGTTACCAAAAACTGATTCAGAGGTTTTGCAAACTGTGCCTGAGAAGTAAGATTACTTTCTACTATGACAGATTCAATGGTATCCACTCTTTCTAACAGCTCACTGCTTTCCTCTCCAAAATCATCTGGATTAACTTTGAATTCAGTCTCTTGAGATTCAAACACTCTAAAGTTTTGATTTTTGGACAACCCACATTCTAATGTACTACACAGGTTTTCAGGTTGTTTTATTTCACCTTTTATTTCTGTAAAATCTAACACAGAGGATTCACACTTAGCTACACTGCTTTCTGCATCAATAATGCATGCCATCTTTGGTAGTGCAAGTACACTTTCCAAGTCTGACTTCCCTTGCAATAAATCACTACCATTTTCTTCCTGGTGTGGTTTACCTTTTAAATATCCCTCCTCCTTTATATCTACTAATTTTCTATTTTCTGTACTACGGAGTAGCTCTGACGATTCAGCTATTTCTAGAACACTTTCTCTGTTAAATTTCATGGCTAGTTCAGTAGTCTCAGGTCTGGTTATATTCATGTCTTCAATTTTGAGCTGTTCATCATCTTTTGGAAAGGCTGACAAAGCAGTCCTCTCCATACCTACATTTTTGTCTACGTCATCCATAGACAATAAATTTCCGATTCCTTCAATAGCAGATACAGGTAAGTAATGTCTAGAGACTTTAACAGTCTCTGGTTCGCATTCTCTGTCCACTTCATCTTTTATTGTTTGCACATATTGTTTCTCCAGTATCTCTTCACTGTCATGTTTTATTTCAGAGCACTGAGAGTATGCAGAGATCTCAATAGCTCCAGTGTCTGCCTCAGTCTCCGTAACTATTCCCTCCCCATCACGCTGTATCATTAGGTCTTTAGGACACTCCGCTTCACAGAAGGATTTCGAACTACTGAAATCAGACAATACATTTTCAGAGAGTGCTCTCTCATTATTTGCCTCTGCACAGAGTCCTTTCATCTGTATTGCAGCTGTTATTTTCTCTCCACTTATCACTTGTTTTACGTCTTCCTCTACATCACTTGTGATATTAGTTACTTTGATTACATTTTTTGATTCATTTTCAACCACTTCATTCTGTATCAACACATCAGATTTCTCCTCAGAATCTTCACTTTGAAGCACAATGCATTGCTCAGGTGGCAAATGAGTAACATTCTGGGGAACAGATACTGCCCTGGGAGTTTCTCTCTCTTCTGATAATCCATCTCTTTCTGCTTTCATTAATTCACCATACTTCTCGTGTGTATCCTCATAATCAACAGCTCTGATTAAGATTACATTCTTGTCTGTTTGCTCTACCTCAGTACATTTTTCCATCTGATTCTGAGGCTTGAAACTGTGTAACATAAAATCAGCTGAAGAACCTCCCTCTTCACTGTGCATGTCCTCACTATCTCCTTTCTGTTCTTCGATGGCTTCCAATTCATGTGCTGTTGCTTCAGTTAGTTCTCTCTTCTCAGTTTCCATATTCTCAGAGTTCTCCTCCAAACAATCTTTGTTAATTTCCATGTTTGTAATTAAAGTAGCAGCTTCAGTTTGCTTTGTTTCAGCATCTCTCTCCTCCTTGCTTGACATCTTTGGACCGATATGAACATTCTTTTCATTCCAACTCAGGTTATGTGAGATTTCTGCATCAAGACCACGCTCACATGGTTTGCTCTGTCTGTTGCACTCCTCATTGAGGCTGAACACGTTGCAACTCTGAGGCTGAACTTGGTCTTGTAAAATATCCTCCACTGCAGAAGCACTGCAATCAACTTCTTCGTCGCTGGAACCTGTGACTTCTCCAAACAATGTATCCTTTAATGAAAAATACAAAGTTAATATTCCAAAGCTTGGTATCAGTTTTAAGATCTATTTCTCTAAACAAATACACTGGTGGCCCTGACATGCAGTGGTTTTGAGAGATTAAGGCTGATCAACAGAGTTACGTCCTTCTCCATCATTGTTCTTCATAGCAAATGGAAAGTGCCTCTGTGAAAAGTCAGAGACTTCTTTACCTACCTACCTGCATTCTAAGATTACTGGAAAACAACATTTGAGTAGGTTCCTATTGACTTTCAAGCTGTGGAATTTTGCTATGAAAGCCACACTTAGACCCAACAAGAGTTGGGACTGTAAGTCTGCAACATTGGGAAAAGAAATTATGACAGCAGTTGAGACATGGGTGACTTTGTTTTAAATATACTTCTGAAAATTATGTTTTGCCCCCTTCCATAGGCAGTATGCTAGAAGGTAAAAAAGTATCCATATGGATCTAAACACTCACACAGACACCCTTTCAGTGCATGAGTAACTAATACTGATACTCAAAAAAATAAAAGAGACCAGGAATATCAAATCATTATTTTTGCAGTAATTATAAAACCAAGTTAGTGCCAAGTCAGATACATCCTGAAACTCACCTGTGTAGTTAGTGGTGAAAGCTGTACTGGAGAAAGTAGAGCAGGGAGAGGCCTGGCCCAATTCAATATATCCATCACATTTCCACCTGGGCCCTTTTGCTCCTGATCAGAGAAGTCCGAACTGCTGTGTGCCTCATCTGTCTGTATTATCACATCTACACTTTTATCCTCACCACCGTGCAGACATTCTTCAGTAGTCCTGTTCTCAACACAGTCACCTCCAAAAGGCTCAGTACTTGCTTGAAGTTGCATGGCTGTCACAGAATTTTGCTTTCCAGCACCTTCCAGTGACGAATACCAAGGTAGCGTTTTGCCATCACACTTCCTGATCTTTTGGTGGATTTGTACGGTTTCTAAGACACAAAAATATTGTTAAGAATTTTTTCCCCTCCCATTTTTCTTTATAGAGATAATACATCATAGTAATAAGAATGCATTACCATCTTTTCAAGTGATGTTCCCATAGACTAGTAATAAAAAGCACTTAATGTCACTTTCAGAAATATTTTCCTTACAGAGATCAGATGTTGTTATTGACAAACAATTATTTTTTCATGAAAAAGGTATATGTATGTGCAAAGAGCTCCCCCCAAACCACTTTCTAACTTGGATCATTAAGACTATTCTTACCAATTTTTCTTATCAGGAAGGGCCATACGGGGTAGGACTGAAAGTCCATACAGCTCAATGATTTATTTCAGTTTTAGCCCAGTAGCTGATGTTCAGGAAAAGCAGGACAAGCATGCAGTGACATTCTCCACTCAGGCTGTAATTCTGAGCTTAAAGCAACCTGCAGCTCTGAGCCAGCAGCTGCACTTGCAGGCCAGTTAGAATTATACCCTGCCATAAACACAGTAAGGGAGTTCTTAGCTGTATTCCTAGTTTTATGATTTAATATGCATATGCTTTTAAAGTGTTTGTTCTTTAAATTTCAATATTGAGTCTAATCATACAAGATTTTGAATGATGTGACTTAGTTAAAGCTGAACCCTTAAAAAAAAACTTTCTTAGAAGTGGGGTTCCCCCCGCAACGTACCTATGCACAAAGGAGTCTGAACCACTAAGACAATGAAAGATACTGAGCAGTTGACAACCCTTTCAAGATAATGTCAACTATACCAGTTTTACACAGTTATTCTAGCAGCAAGAAAGCATGTCCAAAGGCTCTGTGTGATTCTTTGCATTGTACTTTTGTTTTGTTCCTCTTCAAATCACACTTTTTGTTATTACAGAGTAACCCATTTCTTATGCGTGCAGACAAAACACATTGCCCCAGGAAAATCTGAACAGTACAGACAAAGAATTTAAATATTGATTATAATTGTGCTTAGATACTTTTAACAGTGAAAATATGGGCCAGTTTTCTGAAATTTAAATTCTGTGATTTTATTAAAAGAAAAGATTACCTCCAATAAAACAGTAGAAATCAACAATCCCAAAACCCCAGCGTGCCACATGGAACTAGAACCTACTCTGTAGTATTTGCAATTCTTACATGACATTTGTATGCGTGATCTTGTTTACAGTGCTCACAAACACTATTGGAGACAGAATCAGCAGTATTCAAGCAAGAGATGAAGCCTATTCTGTGTACGTCCAAGTACTATCCCACAGTATAAAGAACAGCACATGCACAAAATGGTTTTGAACAGAGGATGTATTGATTTAATTGGCACAACTTGCATTCCGTTGGAAAAAATAAAAAAAGAATAGTGTGCTTCGCTATTGCTGTTGGTGTTTATCCACTACTAGAACTTGCAGAGATACTCCTGAAGCAGCATGAACAGTAGTATCAGATTCGAAAATACTAATTTAATTTGATAGGTGAAAATGACCTCCCAGAGATCTGTCTCCCAATAACCTTTAAGCACATTCTGATATGTTGGCGCCACTAAAAGAGCTAGTAGGAAAACTGATCAAAAACCCTATTTCCAAGATCCATCTCGGTCACTTCACATAGCAGCTCCATGTTAAAATCTCAATTGCTGCACCAGACAGTAGGAGGAGGGAGAAACTGCTCAGCCTAAAGGGCCTTACCACCTCATTTTCCCCAAAGGTAAGCAAGCTCTGATATCTCCTTTGGTCAAAGCAGCATCTTACAAGTTTTAAGATCACACACTGTTTATAAAGCTATTTACAAGCTACAGTCACATAGAGCTTCCAGGATGTTCTACATCTTGTCATGAAAAACTGAGATACCTTTTACAATTCGAGTCCCATTAGACCATCCAAGGGAAAAGGAGATCCTTCACAAACAGGAACAAAGAAAAGAAGGAAAATTCAGAAGGTGGTTCTCGCTAAGATATAATATCTCTCTATTATATCTCTCTAAGACATAATCCTAGATTATATCTTAGATTTCTTTCATGCTCCTTTGTGCCAACCAGTTCTAAGCTCAGAAATTTCTCTACACTGAAGTGGGTAGAAACACACAGTTCCGTATTTTGCCCCTAGAAGAACTTCAATTAGACAATTGGGAAGTTTACTTTGCACAGTGAACTACAAAATAGTATTAAGTTATCAGGAACTTTACATCCTATCTATACTCTCAAGATCAGTCATGCCCATATGCCCATATGGAGCCCAACAATATTGATACACATCATCCACCGAAAAGTTCCCTCTGAGAACTGGACGTGATAATAATTTCTGAATAACTAAGAGATTCTCCATCCTTCTCTCCTCATCCCTTTCCAAGCCAGTCCCTGATAACTTCGTTTGAATTTCTTTAGGAATGAGATGCTTTTCTCATGGTTACCCCTTTATCTGTAGGAAGAGTTGTCGTAGCAATTTTCAAAGGTTCAGGATATGGTAAACTTCTCTACAGGAAACAAGCAACTCTTTGGCACCTTGGCCTGAACTTCAGGTCCAGGAAAAGCCCGACTGATATCGAGCCCTTCTCATCAGAAGGATCCCCTCAAAGATCGTATTTCACAGACAAATTTTACTTTATACGGGGAATTACACTCTTTTTCATTATGTCACTTACTGAAATGATTAAGTTTTGTCCTCAAATCTACAACCTGGAATCTAGTCCACATAGCTTCAAACCCTTACATTGCTGCCTTCTCCCTCTTCTGAGAGAAGGTTAAGATTACTCTGATCTGAAAACACCATCAAAATCTACCACATACTGTGAAATACTTCCTTGATGAAGAATGGAGAAAGGAGAGCAGAGATGAAATAAGCAATCCAATGCTAACAGCGGTTGCATTGGTACTAAACAAAGTGAATTTTACAACTCAAATCTTTGCTCCTGATTGTCCACATTGCAGGGCAATTCACTGTTGCAAAACAATGTCCTCTTCTCTCCCCACCCTAAACAACAAAGCAACTTTCTGAAACAAGTCTTGGTTTTTTCTATCAAAAAGAAGGACCAGATTAAGATGCTGGATATTTTATCAAAATAATTCGTCTAGCCATAGAATCTCTTCCGGTTTACAGCAAAAACTCATCACTATCAGCACAGTGACTGCAAATGCCTGGCAGTAGCAACTGCACACTTCTCAAGGACAAACAGCAATATTTCTCTGAGGAAAAATCCCTCCATAGAAAGTTTCTAATGCCCGGCCGACAACCCTCGATTTTTCAACCTGTTTCCAATTATGTGAATTTCAGGATGTTTTATACACTAGCTATTCTTTAGAGCTTCAGACAGTATTCTGTTTTTCAAGACAGCAAATCCACACATCCCATCATACGAGACAAATAATTAGGGTGAACATTGCATACCTGAAACTAAATGTGCAATGCTACACTATCTAGAAAGATGTTATCTTGAGAGATTTTCATATGGTCTTAAAGACAGAAAAGAGGTCTGCTTCTTAGATCACTCACATCCTATGGACGTTAATCTCAGGACCATAAAACATACACAGGTCCTTAGGGATTCGGTCTTCTCTGTATTTTACATGTAATACCACTGCCTTGTATCTCCTTTTATCTGGTATTAAAGCAGACACCAAGGTACCTCCAGTGTGGTCCTTTCCATCCCTGCTCTTAACATCTACATGCAGCTTCGCGCCTATCCTGGATCCCCAAATGAAAAGAAAGATCAGATAAGATGGGTATAGCTCTGTAGTAGGCCAGATTTAGCTCAGAACCCCGTTATACATACTACTTGAAGAGGCTCAGCTCCTCCCAGACGTGGTCTTCCCATCTTCCCTCGTCTCCTCTCACCATAAGCCTGCATATGAACAGTGCACGTTGGAGAATCCAAATTACCAAAATCTTCAGCACTGGGCTGCAAGATTCTTCAAATGTTTCTTCACATGCCCATTCACAATGTAGGTGACTTTATGCTCAAATTACATGGGAAACAGTTTTCCAAAGTCTAAAAAACCAGCAATGTCTTATTAACCTTAGATTATTGTCTAAGGTTATCGGTCTGATGGTCAACTGCAGGTACAGTCAACTTTATTAGTGGCAGACTTGTAACAATACTACCAAGATCAAGCAAAAATGCTCTTAAATTAAGTATGGCAAAACCTCATTGTCCTATGAGGCTTTCACAATGGCACATTTCTTGGAAAAAGCATGGAAAAAGAATGGAAAACCTGATGAGTCCTCCAGTTTTCATACATGAACATGTTCTTCAAGAAAGCCATTCAAAGTGGTATCAACCTTGGTGGAACAGAGAAGGCACTGACTGTAATGCAAAGCTTTGGATATTTTACAGCACACTTGAGTGTACTAAGAAATCAGCCAAAGAGGTATATTCCTGAAAGGCTAGATCCAGGCAGACAGATGAACTGACATTCTCTGGAAAAGATGCTTCAGCAATACTACCATCAAGCTGATTTGATCTCTAAGATGAAACCATTATAATATGGGACAAGAAATTAGGGCAAACTCATTAAGATTCTTTTTTTTGCTAGAAGATTGCATCTGTAAACATAAGCATTTTGAATCTGAATTATGAATCCAAGGTAATGGCCACTTTCATGAGAGGCAGAACAACAAGATGGCTGTCCTAAGCTTAAAGAGGGAAAAAACCAAACCCAAAGCAACAGAAAGTAAGATGTATTTCTATGATATCTAGACACTCCAACAAAAGCAAAAGAGGGATTAACTAGAAGAGGCTGTTATGGACATTGCTTCGTTTTGTGAAAGTACTGTAGTTTCCTTGAGAAGATGTGAATAGGAAAGATGGGACAGGACTCTTGGAATCTAAAGCTTCCCTTGTGGTGGATGGGAAGGGGATGACACTAGAACCCGATACCCCTGAAATCACCCATATTTCAAACTCTTCAGTTTCTTGTGCTTGTTCTTGTCATTTGATTGACCCTTGATCAAGAAATCAAATTCAGAATCTCAGGGGACAACTGTCTAGCTCAGTTTTGGAGCTGAAGTCACAGATCTGCTGCATTAAACCGGTGGGAGTGAGGCTGATAAACTGGCTTATGAGCTGGTCCTTATATTTTCACACCTATTAAGTGGATTCCACTGGAACACAATCTGAAACTAGATTCATTGGGATCTACACTGGTACCAAATTTTCAGACTTAACAGGGCGGGGAGACAGGATAACAGTTCACCTTCAAAGCTCTTAATAAGGCAGGGTACTTATCCCAGATAGTATCTCTACAGCCTGAGTTACAGAAATCCAAAGTAGTAGAGAAAATAAAAGAAAAATGAAAGATTAATAAGCATACTCTGGAGCGACAACCTACAGAAATACTAATGCAGATTCAAGGCACCTATTACTCTTGAGGGCAGAAGAAAAATGACATCTGTTATGTGAAGTTAAAGCAGTTCAAGTTTGCTGTGAATGTGGACGTGGGTAACTACTCAGATTATTTTTTATTATTATACTGAATATCATGTTACAAAATTAAAGCTATCACCAAATCATAAGTTTTGTTTCTCTGTATCACGAATACGAAAATTAATGCACCGTTATCTATTATTATTCAGGCAGGTATGAATGAAGAAAATGGTGGTAACAGCTTCTTAAATTTTACAATCCAACTATGTTACCATGTTTGTTTCAGACTAAAAAGAGCACTTGCACCCCATAGTTCACATTATATACTGAAGAGTTTATAATGATATAATAATTAAGGGATAAACATGAGAGGTGAGTTTTGACTTAGAAATAGTCAAAGCAGCTGATAGTAAAAGAATTCGATTTCTCAATTGCAAGAGCAGATTACAACAGCTTTTATTTAGAAGTGCATTCCAGTTTACTTGGCTGTTCAAATTAATATTTGCAATTATTTTCAAATATTCTAATCACACATGTAGTTGACCAGCCAATCACCAAGGAAAGTATTTAAGTCTGTCAAAAAAGTGTTATGCGAACAGTACCCAACGTGATGATATTCCAGTAAGACTAAATTAATGCACTTGCATATTAATAAATTCACATTTACTGGAACCTACCTTCTGTAACAGTCAGTCTTCTTTTTTCAGGCCATGCCTTATCCTGAATAGAAGCTGAAAAAATGTACCAATATTTATTTTCGGTCAGAAAAAGAGACAGCTTCAAGAAAATTTCAAGACTTTGCATGCCATCTCACCCAAGACAGGATCATTTTCCTGATTCTCTCTTTTTCCTGTCGCACTGTCAATGCACATCCAGAGTTCTTCTAACAAAAGCTTTATTTTTTCTGTTAAAATAAATATTTTTATAAATTGAGGAAAACCTCAATTGCTCAGACAGCTAAGAATTTATGTTTCTTTATTTTTACTCAGAACACAGACATGCCTACAACAAAATATAAAATACTCAGAACAAAAATTAAGACAAGGGACATAGGGGCATTTTAGCTTCAGAGAAAGAGAAATGCTAGATGCTATTGAGGGAATGGATCCTGTATTGGCCATAGCCACAGAGCAGACTGAAGGAACAGTTGCAGAATGCTTTAGCTTTTCCTTTCTATAGTGAGGGTGGCAAAAAGTCATAGCAGCCCCCAGAGTAAAACGTAAAAGCAGATTTGAATGTAGCACTACTGAAATTAAACAGCTTTCTAAAACAACTCAGGTGACATGAACATAAATAGGGGAGGAAAACTTTTACGAAGAAAGTATTTATATCACATTCTTTCTTTATGCCCACTCAGTAGTAACTCATCTTAGTCTTACCATGGAGTAACAGCACATTAAATGTATCTGAGTTAATTATCAGGCCACAACATTAGGACTCCAGACAATGTCTACTAACAGCACCATTACTAGGTGATGCCAAACAACCTAGTTCCAGAACCAGAAGGGCAGGTGGAGAGGGAGAAATAGACCAAAAACCCAACTACATACACAAGCACCTCACCTACTTACACCAGAACTATCATCAGATCCAACAATTAGGAACTGAGACTATTGGTTTTGTGCCAATTCCATAAGTCAAAGACCACAGCAAACTGCTACTATTTTATGAAGAGACGTATTAAGAAAACCTCAGCACATAAGAGAAAAATCTGCCAAATTTTGCATGACAGCTATTAACAACACTAACAATTTCTCATTAGTAATAAAGCCTTGCTGCTATCTGAAGTTCAAATTAGATCTTAATTCTCCCATTTTGCCACTAATCAAAAATTAAAGGACAAAATTGGGTACCAATTTAGTACAATCCAAAAGGCAGTAAAAATATGCCAAGACACAGAAGAACTGACAAGGTCTACCTTTTTCAGCAAAGTTTAATTTTGGCAACAAACTTTATACACAAATATTGCAAAGCAAGAAACAGAACAGGGAAGTTGTTCTTTTGCCTGAAAATTGCCTTCAGAATTTCTAAACAATTCAAAAGCAATACCAGTATTTTAAAAGACTGCAAAAATGCAAAAATTAGATTTGCTTAAAGTTTGGCCTCAGTACTTTAGAGGAAGTTTAGGAGTTTGCTCCATTACACAGTTAGATTCAGATAATTTGTAGCAGATATTTTAGATCATTAGGGAAAAAAAAGTCAATAGGATAAGAAACAACTATACATCCTGGATTTCCACTTGATTTACAGAGCCTCACATAGAAACTGTGGCAGATTACATTCCTATCTTGTGTCTTTTGCTTTGCATGCTTCCTTTATGATTTCAATGAGCTTCAAAGACAATGGGATTGTTTGTAGTTTTCTCAGTGTTTGCATTCTGTTTTATAATTGCACATCAATTGACTTCACACACGCATGGGGTAGACTAATCATTTTAATGAATCGAGTATTTTCCTTACTGCAAAACTGAAAAGTTATCTATTACATTAGTCCTTCATCAGTGTAACATATTTGTATCAACCACATCTGCTCTTATGGCACTTCTGTCAGTATCCTCTGTTTCCAAAAATGCAACTCTGGAAGAGCTGCAATAAATTCATAATGGTTGGTTCCGCACAGAGAATGGTCTTGCAAAAAATCTTACCTTTGTCTATATCTGTTGCAAGATCTTCACTCGAACTCTGGGTCTCTGCGTGCTTAACTATTAAAAAGAGGAGAGGGGGGGAAAGGAAATGTTCAAATGGAACAATACCACACACAAATCTGAAGGCAATCAAAGGTGAACACTTACCTTTTCTGCACTTCTCTTTAAGTACACCATCAAGTTTTCCCTGTTAAAATTAAATAATACTTATTTTTCATGCCATACATAGTTTGTAGAGCATCTACTCCTAATTAGCATGAAATCTAAATCAACATTTGAAAGGTCACGCTTCAGTTGGAAAATTTCTATCTCTTAAGGTGAATTGCTATGTTTAGTTACTCAATATCCCCAACAAACGTAATTTTACTATTTCAGTATCTCTATTACTAATAGCTTCCTTTTTTTCTCCCAGAAATACTAAAAGAAACTTCATCCAAAAGACCAGGAAAGTCTTACTTGTGCCTTCTTTAGCTCCTTTTCAAGCCTTTTCTTTTCAGTTTTCAGTTGTCTGAAGTCCTGTGTATGCTTTGTTGCAGCCTCTTCAAGAAAGAGAACCAAAATTCAAGTTAGAAACTACAATATGAGACAACTAATTTAAGTAATATTGGTCACCAGTTTGCAAATCAAATTACCAGGAAAAAAAATAGATAGTGTGAAATACAAATCTATTGAAGTTATATTTTGGCTCATTAAGAAAACAACTCATGCATACAAGTATGTCGTCTTCCACTGCATAATTACTGTTCTGAACTACTGAAATACATTTATTACTTTTCTCACATGCAAGAATGAAGAGTGAGTCATATTGTAATGATACTGTACTATACAACAATATACACCAAGTGAAAAAAGGGAATAAAATTAAGAATGAGATGCAATGTTTTTTTCATGGGTTTTATTCTCTTATTTAAAAGAGGGCTCTGGTTCAAAGATGAAAACACCATAGCCAACTGCATTAGAAAGATGTAGATAGCACTCAAGACTAATAAACAGAAAAGAGTACCTTATCTCTTAATGTCTAACAGACACCTGGGAAGAGTGCAGATGGGTGGGAATAAAGAGTACAGGGCAAGTAAGTGAGGACTGAATGTGAGGTTCCCAGGGAAATTCTCAAGCGAGAGAGATACTTGAGATCCTGAGAGATCAGCTTGGTGACTTATACACGGACAGCAAAGACAGATGGAACTTGCCTGCTGATCAGATCAGGTCACAGAAGACAGCATATAGAAAGAAAGAGCATTAAAAAGGCAGCTCAGGTGGTAGGTTGACAAAAAACAATCATGGGAAAATTTCAGATTGACAAAAGATACCAGGCTAAAAGACGGGGTCTGGGATATTTCATGAACACAGAAAAGAACAAAACAGATAAACCAGTCACTCAAATTGGACCTAACGCAAACTATCTCACAGTATTTTGTTCTAGCTCTGCCAGAATTTGAGTTTTTGGGGGCAAGAGGGTATAAAAACCTTGCTGCCACGTAATGGGACTCCAAAATGATCATCAAAATAAACACCCCGTACCTGTACTTTACAGTAGGATCTGGGGGCTTTCTAACACTAAGATAGAAATCACTCAGTTCATTGTACTTTAAACTGTGGTAAGCACAGCTGTAAGTGTGCCACAAATGAAAATATTTGCCTTGCCAACTAACATACAGCAAGTTAAGTATCAGAATGCTTTATGTGTATCTACCCTCTACTAGCAAAACAAGAAAAACACAGTGCTACAAGGCAAGTGCTTTATCTCTAGTTTAAAAGAAAACAAAAAACCAAAAAACAAACCAAAACCCAATTGCCAGAATATTTAAAAATCAGAAAACATGTCAGGATCACTATATCTTTAAATATGATTATAAACATGACTAGAAGAATCCTGCCAAGATTATAAGAACGCTGGAACACATGCCCTATGAAAACAGGCTCGTTGAACTAGACTTAATTAGCTTGAGAGGAAAAAAACCAACAAAAAAAAACTTCGAAGGGATCCAAGAGCAGCTTTCCTGTACCTACAAGGAGGTATCAAGAAGATGGAACAAGACTGTTCAGTGGTGCATGGTGGGAGGACAAGAGACATCAGGCATAAGTTGAAACAAGAGAGTTTCCAACTGGCTATAAGGAAAAGCTTTTTCACCATGAAGACAGTCATGCAGTGAATCAAGTTGCCTGGACAGGCTGGGCAGGCTCCATTCTTTGAGGTTTTCATGACCAGAAAGTTCCCTTCCAACTTCATTTACACCATGGGCCTAAGATACTCAACAGAAAACATTTTGCAGGAGGGCTGATGTAATTCAGAGACTAAGCACCACACACAGTACTGCCCTGCCTTGCTCCTTGGGGCCTCAGAGTTAGAAAGTTCCAATTACTTCTTTGGATAAAAAGGAATCAAGAGATGGAGTAGGACAACAGCACAGTAACACAATGTAGACAGTTACCTTCAAGTTTCTTCACTTTTGTTTCCAGTTTCTTTCTCCTGTTAAAAAGAAGGCATTAATACATCATTTTGGTATAGAATTATGTTGCATGAAAAGCCAGGAAAAAAAAATAAATCTAGCCATTTCAGAGAAAACACACTTCCTAGACCCAGGACCTGTGAGACCAATGTGTCCCTGAAGTTGAAAACTTAAATCAGTGGCATATTGCTGATATTCTCACACAAACAGCTGTATCTGTTACAGAGATAAGAGTTTGCTCTTAAGAGAGTCTGTCCACTAATCCAGGTACATAAATATACCTTCAGCTACAACTTGGAGTTACAAATGCAACCTGAGAAAACTGGCTTCTGGTTTTTGCAATTATATGACGTAATGCAGACAGGTTAGTTTTACTGCTTAAAAACAATTAAGCCTTGCTTACAATCAATAAGACCTAAGCAATGAGATAATCAGGAATAGCCTTCAGGATCACTTATGTCCCATAGCTTTTTGTTCAGAATATCCAGGTGTTTACTAAAGCCAAAACAAAACAAAAAAAATTATGCATCCTGAACAATTTTGACTTCAGCATTTCCAACCCTACCTTATATGTAAAACACACACAGAACTGGAAAATAAATTTTAAAAAGTAAACACTTCTATTATTTCCTTCTGTTAAATCCCAGTATCCCAGAAATGGTTTTTAAACTCTTGTGATAAGTAGAGGACACTGTTCTGACAAACACAAGCTACCAATGCTCACTGATCACTTTCATGAAGAAGAATACAGTTCATCCATTCCCCATATTAAAACTTGTATAATGGATTGAGATTTACAGCCTAAGCCTTTCTGGATGTGCAAGCTTTAATCATCATTTCAGACATTAACTGGAATACATTTGAAAACCCACTCAGAAACAGGATGACTGACCACTTTTGGCATGTTCAGTAGTCAAAGCATTTATAGACTGATATAAAAAGTAGTAGACTGATGCTCTTGGGCCTTCTCAGCCTGAACAGGTTCATACTTAACTCTCTCTATACTCAGATGATGGCTTTGACAGTCAAGCCATAGGTGAGTATTTCAGAAAAAAATCCGCATAAAACATCTTTGCAGCAAAAAAAAAGGGGGGGGGGGGGTGCCCTTTAAAAAATAGCAGGTACCGAACTTCTCTTTCTCTGTAGATTATCTTCTGACCAATGCACAGAAGTACTGCATCTACAACGTATGTGCATTGGAAGCAAGGATAGGAGACATGAGAGGACTACAGAGATGCTGTTCGCCACTGTAGGGAGAAGAGTTTTGCAGCCAAAGCTCAATTAGAGTTCAAGCCGGCCAGTACTCTGAAGGACAACAAAAAGGGCTTTTTAAAATATGTTAACAGCAAAAGGAGGATCAGAGACAACATTGGTCCATTACTGGATGAGGTCGGTGTCCTGGTTTCGGCTGGGACAGAGTTAACTTTCTTTTTAGTAGCTGGTACAGTGCTGCGTTTTGGATTTAGTGTGAGAATGATGTTGATAACACTCTGAGGTTTTAGTTGTTGCTAAGTAGCGCTTATCTTAAGCCAAGGACTTTCCAGTTTCCCATGCTCTGCCAGCAAGCAGGTGTGCAAGAAGCTGGGAGGGAGCAGAGCCGGGGCACCTGACCTGAACTAGCCAAAGGGGTATTCCATACCATTGAACGTCATGCCCAGTATATAAACAGGGGGGAGCTGGCCGGGCGGCGCGGATCGCGGTTCGGGAACTAACTGAGCATCGGTCAGCGGGTGGTGAGCAATTGCATTGTGCATCACTGGGGTTTTTTTCCTTCCTGCCCCCCCTCCTTTTTTTTTGTTGCATTCCTTTTTCATTACTATTATTATTATATTTCATTATTACTATTGTTAGTATTATATTTTACTTTAGTTATTAAACTGTTCTTATCTCAACCCACGAGTTTTACTTTTTTTCCTTTGCTTTCCTCCTCCTCACCCCACTGGGAGGGGGAGGAGGAGGGGGAAACGGCTGCATGGTGCTGAGTTGCTGACTGGGGTTAAACCAGGACAGGTTGGTCACCTAACAAATAGGGATGTAGACAACACAGAGACAATTAATGCCTTCTTTGTCTTTGTCACCGATGGTGGGCCCTGGGACCCCCAGAGCCCTGTGTTGGAAGACCGTAACTGGCGGGATGATAAACTCCCAGCCAACTCTGATCTTGTTCAAGACTTGCTGCTCTAGCTGGATGCACATAAGCGTAGCGGGCCTGAATGGGATTCATCCCAGGGTACTAAAAGAGCTGGCCAATGTTATCATGGGACCTCTCTCCATAATTTCTTCAACGGGCTTGGGAGTCGGGAGAGGTCCCAGTAGACTGGAAGCTGGCTAATGGTGTTCAAATTTTCAAGAAGGGTAAGAAGGAAGACCTTGGTATTACAGGCCTGTCAGTCTCACTCCAGTACCAGGTAAAATTATGGAGAAGGTTATTCTGGGAGTTATTGAAAACAGACACAACACGGTCATTGGTCATGGCCAGCACGGGTTCACGACAGGAAAGTCCTGTTTAACTAACTTAATTTCCTTTTATGATAAGGTCACCCATCTAGTTGACTAAGGGAAGCCAGTAGATGTGGGATTTTTTGGATTTTAGCAAATTTTGATACTGTATCTCACAGTATCCTTCTGGAAAAAATGTCCAGCATACAGCTAGACAAGTCCAGAATACATTGGGCAAGCAACTGGCTGAGGGGTCAGGCTCAAAGAGTTATAGTAAATGGGGTTACATCAGGCTGGCGGCCAGTCACCAGTGGGGTTCCCCAGGGCTCAATTTTAGGGCCAGTGCTCTTTAATGCTTTTATAAATGATCTGAATGCAGGAGTTGAATGCGTACGTTAAGTAAGTTTGCCGATGATATGAAATTTGGAGGAGCTATAGACTCCCTTGAGAGTAGAGAGGCCTTACAGAGAGATCCAGATAGACTAGAGAGCTGGGCAATCACCAACCATATGAAATTTAACAAGAGCAAGTGCCGGATTCTCCGCCTGGGATGGCGTAATCCTGGTTATACATACAAATTGGGGGACGAGAGGCTGGAGAGCAGCCCTGCAGAAAGAGATCTGGGGGTTTGGGTTAATGGCAAGTTGAATATGAGTCAACAGTGTTACTTGGCAGCCAAAAGGGTCAACTGTGTCCTGGAGTGCATCAAGCACAGCATAGCTAGCTGGTTGAGGGAGGTGACTGTCCCACTCTACACTGCACTGGTGAGGTGGCCCCACCTCAAGTACTGTGTGCAGTTTTGGGTGCCTCAATGTAAGAAGGACACCAAACTATTAGAGTGTGTCCAGAGGAGGATGACCAAGATGGTGAAAGGTCTTGAGGGCAAGACCTGTGACGAGCAGCTGAGGTCACTTGGTTTGTTCAGCTTAGAGAAGAAAAGGCTGAGGGGTGACCTCATCGCAGTCTACAACTTCCTCAAGGGGGGCAGCAGAGGGGGAGGTGCTGATCTCCTCTCTCTGGTGACCAGTGATAGGACACGAGGAAATGAAATCAAGCTGCATCAGCAGAAGTTCAGATTGGACATCAGGAAAAGGTTTTTCACTGAGAGGGTGGTTGGTCCCTGGAACAGGTTCCCCAGGGAAGCGGGGCATCAAGCCTGTCAGAGTTCAAGGAGCATCTGAATGATGCTCTTAGTCATATGGTTTAGTTTTAGGTAGTCCTTTCAGGAGCAAGGAGTTAGACTTTATGATCCTTATAGGTTCCTTTCAACTCGAGATAGAAATTCTATGATACAAACAACTATGAATCTGAATAACCAGACAGCCACTAAATGCCAACATTTAACATTGCAATGATATTTACAGACAAAACAGTTACTTTTACAGGTGCAGTAGTATGCTGACTAATTTCATCAACACAGAATTACATTAAGAAAGAAAATAGGCAGATGTAAAATCTGGTAATTCACAAAAAGCAAGGTTTGTACATGATGCATTTGGACAGAACTCCTCTTATGCTACGCAACTCAAGCTCCTATCTGATCTTTAAGATGCATGCACAACTGCAGCTGACAAAAAGCTATGCTAACAGAAGTTGCATTCAGAAACAGAATACATACAGTATTATAACCTACCCAAACTACAAAAAACATAATGTGGTTATATTTGTAATACTCAAAAGCTGAAAAATAGAAATACAAACAACAACTGTGTCTGTCATATTTATTTCATCCATCCTTAGAGAGAATGTGATCTTTTAATTTAAGTGAGCAACCTTACTTCTGGAACAGTCTAATGTTTTGAGTACTTCTTTCAAAGCTTGTCTGTAGGAGTGATTTCATACCTAAAACCTTCTTCGCAGTGGACATGTGTATTTGTCTCAAGTCATCACGCTTGTTATAAGCTCAGAATTGGGGAATTGCCATCCTTGTAAATATTCAGAACTCAACCAGACAAGGTCCTGAGCAACCTAACTTTGACACTGGCTCTGAATGGCAGATTGGACCAAAGGACTTGAAAGATAATTTTTGATGTAAATTATTTTACAGTAACTGTAGATTAACATTCATTTTATGAACAATTCACCAGAATTCTGCTTCTGAAGAAACTCAGCTCTCAAATTACTGAGCTCGTGTGACCTACTGCTTAAAATGGCCTCAACATTGAAGGTATAAAATAGCTATAGCATCACAGAATAGTTGAGGTTGGAAGGGACCTCTGGAAGTCATCTTGTCCAACCCACCCTGCTCAAGCAGGGCCACCTAGAGCTCACTGCCCAGGACCATGTCCACATGGCTTCTGAGTATCTCCAAGGATGGAGACTCCACCACCTCTCTGGGCAACCTGTGGCAGTACTCAGTCATCCTCACAGCAAAAAGAGTGCTTCCTGATGGTCACAGGGAACCTCCTGTGTTTCAGTTGGTGCCCACTGCCTCTGGTCCTGTCACTGGGCACCATGGAAAAGAGCCTGGCTCCCTCTTCTTTGTACCCTCCCTTCAGGTATTTATAGACATTGATAATATCACCTCCGAGCCTCCTCTTCTCCAGACTGAACAGTCCCAGCTCTCTCAGCCTTTCCTCATAGGAGAGATGCTCCAGTCCCTTAATCATCTTCGTGGTCCTTCACTGGACTCACTCCAGTATGTCCATGTCTCTCTTTTACTGGGGAGCCCAGAACTGGACACAGTACTCCAGGGGTGGCCTCACCAGTGCTGAGCAGAGGGGAAGGATCACCTCCCTCCGCCTGCTGGCAATACTTTCTCTAATGCAGCCCAGGATACCAGTAGCCGCCTTTGCCACAAGGGCACATCACTGGCTCATGTTCAACTTGGTGTCCACCAGGACGCCCAGGTCCTTTTCTGCCGAGCTGCTTTCCAGCTGGGTGGCCCCCAGCATATACTGGTGTGGGGGGTTGCTCCTCGCCAGGTGCAGGACTTTGCACTTCTCCTGGCTGAACTCCCTGAGGCTCCTGTCAGCCCATTTCTCCAGCCTGTCAAGCTCACGCTGGATGGCAGCACGCCCCTCTGGCCTATCAGCCACTCCTCCCAACTTTGTGTCATTGGCAGACTTGCTGAGGGTACGCTCTGCCCCATCTTGCAGATCTCTAATGAAGACATTAAACAGGACTGGGCCGAGTATGCGGCCCTCCTCTCCCCCCAGGGTACACTGCTAGTTACTGGCCTCCAACTAGACTTTGCACTGCTCATCACTGCCCTCAGGGCCCGGCCATTCAGCCCGTTGTCAGTCCACCTCACTGCCTGCTCATCCAGCCCCTACAGCAACAGCTTGAGGGGCTATGAGGCTCTTATGGGAGACAGTGTCAGAGGCCTTACTGAAGGCTGGGTAGACAGTAGCTAGTGCTCTCCCCTCATCTACCAGACACGTCAGTTCATCGTAGAAGTTTATCAAGTCGGTCAAGCATGCCTTCCCCTTGGTGAAGCCATGCTGACTACTCCTGAGGAGTTTCTTGTCCTTCATGTGCCTGGAAATGGTTTCCAGGATGAGCTGCTCCATCACCTTCCTCAGGGATCAAGGTGAGGCTGACTGGCCTGTAGCTCCATGTGTCCTCCTTCTTGAAGATATCAGTGACAGATAGGAGATAAGCGATCTATCTATATTGACACAGTATATTGCCAGCACATTAGGGTGGTCAGTTCCCTCTTAAGATGCAGTTAGCAATAGGGTAGCTGCTCTCTGCTGCTCTTAGATAGGATGATGTGCTAAAGATTCCTTTAAGCTCACAGGACATAGAGTACCTATATATGAAATAAGTGCAGTCTGGCAGAAGAAGTGACAACAGCAAGTGACAACAATGCTAGTCTGTTTGTAGAATCTTTTGGATAATAGTGGCTTGCTGCTGTGCTTTGAGTACCATATGTTTCACAAGCCATGTAAAGATACTAGGATATCTCATTTGAGAGATGCTTCAGTCCCTTAATCATCTCTGTGGCCCTTCATTGGACTCTCTCCAGTATGCCCATATTTCTCTTCTACAGAGGAGCCCAGAACTGGACACAGTACTCCAGGGGTGGCCTCACCAGTGCTGAGCAGAGGGGAAGGATCACCTCCCTCAACCTGCTGGTAACACCAGAATAGCTTAGGAACACCAAAGTTAAAAATGATAGCCAGTTTACAAGGAAGAAGTAAGGAGTCACCAGTGGGAGTCCCATTGGGATGTGTGCTGGAACACATCAGAAATAAAAGCTGACTACAAAAAACAGCAGAAGGGTCTTAGAATTCCAAGTGACTAGAGAGCAATCACTGGTGTTGATAAATGCAAAGTGATGCACATGGAGAAAAATAACCACAACTACAAATTCACAACACCCAGCTGTATATTAGCTGGTTCTCTTTTAAGAGCATAAGTACCTTTCCATACAATACTGAGAAGTCACAGTTCCCTGATACAGGTGATTTAGGGGCTAGGAGGATAACAGCATTAAAAAACAATTAGACAAATTCATGAGAGAGTCCATCAAGAACTGTAAGACATGATGCTCCAGGCAAGGAAGCCTTTGAGTGACTGGTTACTGGAAGAACAAACTTTGGGAATTATCAAGGCACAGCTTCACAATATTCGGTACTATGCCAGCAAAAATGGCTTCTGCATTTTTGGTGCCAAATCCCTCCTGCCCATCTCTTCCAAACATGGTGGACAGTTCAGGGCTTGCTGAGCTGTTTCTTTAAAAAGAATTATTTTAAGGACTGATTTTAAGTGCAGATCACTTTGGCAATATCATTTATATATTGGCCTCAGAGACTTATCAGCACAGTGGAAATGGACAGCAATAACAAAAAGCCAAGACTAAGAACCACTTAAAACTGGAGAAACTACAGCTGCTTCTCCAGTCTCATCCTGTTCTTAAAAACCTTCGCTAAACAACCACCAAAAGCCACTTCAAGACAGGATAATAAACTAATACTACCTTCCAGAGTGTTTGCTACAAAATTTAATACCATTCTCCCACCAACTCGCTGTTCTAAGAACCCATAAGCATAAAAATTTTAGCAAAATGGAAAGGTAAGGCACAAGACCAAGTTCTGGAAGAGGTAAGAAGTGGAAAGAAAGGTTGTGAAAAAAAGAAGCATCACTCACACAGCATCACTGTTTACTATTTCTTCTTTAATTTTAACATATTCCAGTTGACTCTCCCGATAAATCTTGAGAGAACTCTGTGGAGAAGGAAAGCACAGTTAAAATATGTCCTTACTGAGGGCAAAAAAAAAAAATAGATGGCAGACACTTTACCTATTCTAATGAAAACAGTGCATTGCCAAAAAAATATATTCAATGAGAGAACAAGCAAGTTGAAAAGTCAGGTTGTTATTCTTCTTTAAAGGCAAAAGTTGTAACAAACACACAAACAAATAAATCTATATCTGTCTATCTTTTGAGTATGTGCCTCCAACACCTACCTGGATAGGAACTCAAAGCTGAAGTCAAGAGCACAACTATTGTACACCATACACATAATCCTGCTTTTTCTGAAAAAGTGCCATCAGAACATCAGCTACTAATGCTTGCTGAGGGAAGAGGATTTAAAAAACAGTTCTAACATAGAAGAAAAACTAGGTACAGTGACAAGACAAATGTTAATATCCTACCTTGTACTGGCATGAAAAAACTACAAGAAAGAGGATGCGGTATTTTTTGCAGAAATAATAGTTAATGTCTAGAAAATACATTATATTTAGGCCATTTGAACAGTCAAAAGCTTTTCTTCTGTAGACTAAATCTCAGCTAAGGGATGGGAGAGAAATTAGGAATAAACTTAAGTAGCTAATAATGTAAAAGCATATGTTCAAAATGGTAACACAAGCAAAATCCTATTCTGCACAGATCCTCTTTGCACTTTTTTAGTAGTACAAGTTCTAGAGAGTTCAGTAATCTAAAAAGATCAGACCAGAAAACCAAAGGAATTTGAATGTATCTCCTTCCTTCCTAAATAAGGAAATAAAACCCAAATAGTCTGACCAAAAATCATAGGAACTACAAAAGCCTGAACTTTTTGCCTATCTGAAACCTGCTGCCATTTAATTAATTTCATCTAAAACCAGAGCTGTCTGTCCCAATGAGCTGGAAATAACAACTGGGCTCATTAAAGCCTGCTTCCTTAAGATGAGCATTAAATACATACATTTCCTTCAACAGAAGAAGTGCAAGTTATTTAAACCTTACAAGCACACCTTTTTCTCTTCCAACTCTGCTTTCAAGGAACCCAACTCTTCCTGGCACTTTTCCAGAGGCAGGATTTTCTGTAGCATCTGCTCCACTTGGCAACGAAGAGCAGAGATCTCTCTGAAATGGGAAGTGTAATTAAAAAAAAAAAGTTGCCAAAAACCATGGGTGCTTTCAGACTCAATGTTCTGATTCTTCAGGCAAGTGTCTGAGTATTTTGCTTTCCCCCCATGGAAAAATGCTGTGAGAGATACCCAAAGGCTTTTAAGAGTCTAAGCGTTCTCATTTTTCCATCCAACATTTTACATTCAAAGAAAATTCAAGATCTGGTTTAAAAACATTGAACTGAGCCTAAAGCTAGATGCAAGCAGATGGCATGCGCCACACAGGAGTACTGCCCAGCTGCCTACACTGAACTGCCAGGAATAAGTGTCTCTACATAGGTAGCGCTGTGAAATAAGAGCAGAGTCCAACTGCAGGATTTTTCAGCAGGCAGGATGGACTCCGTAAAGATTATATGCTGCCTCTTCCTCTATAATCAAATAAAGTAAGCAAGGGCACACAGCCACAACTCTAAGAAAAAATGCTTCATACAAATACGGCCGCCCCAAATACGCTTACATTTGACCACCACCAAAAGATGAGCTCTGTATCTCCACTTGGTCACTTTAGACTCTTATGTAACACAGGGCCAGGAAAGAATTTCACACAGGTATTGTAGAAGAAGGACAGACTTCTCTCCTCATCAAGGGTATCTTTGCTAACTATGGCCTAGGAAGCATGGTAAAAGAAAGGACCATATTAAAAGCTCAGCCTATACCCAGGGGTGTTGCTGTTACAGTGTCAGACTCCTAAAACTGTCCAAAACACAGAGAACACAGCATCTTTAGTAAACAGTTTAAATCAAACTTACCGTTCAGCAAATTGAAGCTGTAATCTCTTGTTAAGGTAGAAATTAAAAAGTTTATCAAACATCTTTAAGTATATTTCAATCCAATCGCCACTTGCAAAGAAACATCCAATAAAGACTTCCACCCAAAAAACATAGGACTTGCAGAACTAAGTGTTTAATTGAAACATTTCAATACATTTGAAGTGAATAAGCAGAGCTTCTTCTGTCACTTGAAAAAACTTGAGTCATTCTCAGCAACGCAGACTTCAAATAGTCCATATTAAGCCATATATTAGACACAGCCAGATCTTAAATGGATAGTTTTAATTCCAAAGCCCTATTTGCTTTACAAAGCCTATCCAGTCTGTTCTTTACTAGAGGCATCATCTCTTAACTTAAACCTTAAATAAAAAACCTCAAGCCCTCTTTAAGAAATGTTGATATACTAATTCTGTAAGAACACTAATAGAAAAGTAAAGGATATCAGTGCATTTCTGTTGATACTCTGTCAGCAAACGACTGCAAGAAAAAAAAAAAGACATTACTCATTTTCTCACCTGATTCTGACAATCATGTCTTAGGATAACTTTCCTTTATAGAAATAAAGAAAGTGTAAGATTGGTTTACATTTTCTGATAGTAGTCAATATAACCCTTTTGTTTCATTAAGCCATTCAAACCTCAAATCAGGCTGCTTTAAAATAGAAAAAAAACCCACCAACTGGCAATTACATTAATTTGTAGCCATTAACTATTTGCAGCTTTAAAAAAAAAGAAATTATTTAGGTAAAGAACACTATATATAATAAAAAAAATATACGTATAGTCACAAAATCATATCCTAGTTCCCAAACACATAAATGTAAGAAAAATAGTTCAAAAGGCCCTAAAAGGCTTTAGTCTTTACACTATTCTCCTAGCAGCCATAAGAGGGTAACACTTACTCTGATCCAAGGTGTACAGTGGGCCACGGGACAGCACCAAGGAAAGCTATTCTCTCCTTTCCTCAAATGTTATGGTTTTTAAGAATGGAGAGAAGAAAGGACAAGAAAGAGAAGTACTGTGGCAGTTACTCCAATACAGAGAGGGCCGCATTACTTTCTCTTGCAACAGTTAAGAGTAATCAAGGAAGGCAAAAAAGAAAGGGGCTGAGCTGCAAGTAGTTAAAGGAGAGGTAATTCCCACAAGAACTGTATGCACTGGCAGAGAGAAGAGGGAAACAAAGTTTGGAGGTAGGAAAAGGAATCTATGGACACAAAGTAAAGGAACTTTGAAGAAACGGGTCCCAGTTAAGACAGTGAGGGCTCTCTTAAATACTTTTTGGTAACCTGAATGCAGGACTGGAATCCAGATTTACTAAAGCCAGATTGACAGGTATCTGGGAAAGGGTAATAAGGAGAAATAAACCATTACAATTAGGAGACATAGCAAGGATATTAGGCCATAGTATGGAGGTATACATAACTTATCTCGATACATTATTCCATACAATCATATGTTGATGGTTATTGAGAAGAAGCGGAAGCAATCACAGAAGAGAAAGCAAACTATGAGAAGCATTTTACAACCGTACTGTTCTGACGTATGTTCGGCCTCACTTTTCATATTCTGATATTTAATCCCAACAGCATTTCACACTTTAATGCTCGGACTAAATTCTGTTGGAACGGTTCGTATACACCCGTGCTCGACTTTTGTTCTCATACTATGTTCTTCACAACAGATAAAATGAAATAAATCTCTTCAAAGACCTCCTTCTGCTAGTATTCATAATAATATATAAGCTATTATAGCTACACAAAATAGCCCTGTTTCACTACCGTTACACACAGATGTTTTAGGGCATAAATTAAAGAAGTCATGCAGTCTAGATTTAGGATCTGTTCGTGAAGAAGTTACTTTCATTTTGAGGAGAATTTAGTTTTGCGCATTAACGAATATCTACATTCCACAAAACATATTTGCTGCATTGCTTTAAGAACTTCAGAACAACAAAAACCAAACCAAAAAAAAAAAACACTTGTGCAATTGTACTTACTCTCCATCAATCATTTTTTGCTTCAGTGCAATTAATGCGGCTACATATTCATTTATATTCTGTAAGGAAGAGTCTCAAGTTGGTAAACAAGTTTCACCCCAAAAACCAGTACTATACACTGTAAATAACCCCTGAACTGATTGCTAATATTCTACACAATACAATAATCTGTCTTCTTTTTTTCAGTTCTCTTAGTGAACAAGTTACTAATTCACCAAAAATACATTCATACCAATACATATAGAGAATGCAGGCTCCATAAGAAAGTATGCATACTTAGATGAGGCTTTACTACAAAAGCTCTTCAAACTTTCCCTTTGCAGTAGATTATATACTAAAATGCCCATAACGCTTTCTCTCAAAATCAAATTAAGCTTTGGCAGAATAACACCAATAAACGGCATCTAGCTCATTTGAGCCTACAGATTTCCCAGATTCTCAATCCCTACTCATTCTAAGCGTGTCCGAAGACCTCCTCCGCCCTCTGAACTCTCACCACGGCCTTCCCCTCATTTAAAGGGGAAACAAACATTGCCCAAAGCGTTATACTATAGAACTCCACGCTCGCTTAAGAGCGCTGAAGAAAGGAGATGAACGATGACACTCCTTCCACCGCACCGAAGCGAACTCAAAAGGATACGCCTAGAAACGCACTAGCAGATCCCGCTAGGCACGCCGCAGAGACACGAGCCACTTTTCCGCATTTCGCCCGGCTAAGGCTCGCCACTGCTGCTCCTTCTACAGAACCCGCTTGCCACATTCGCTGCCCGAGCTCCCGCTGCACCGGGAACGGTGACTGCGGCACCCAGCGCTTCCCACCCGCCAGCCGCCCGGCGTAGCCCCACGGTCGCGTCCTTAAGCAAAAACCCCGCCCCAGGCGCTCCAGCCCCACAGGGACGGCGGCCCGCTGCTACCTGCTGGAGAACACCGCAGTTCGCGCAGGCCGCGGCGGCGGCTGCAGTCCCGGCCGGCGGCGGCGGTGTCTCTCCAGGCATCATGGTGACCGCCGCGCCCCACGCCGGCCCCGCTGCCCGGCAGCGCCCCGCGCAGCCACGCGCGCCCCTCCGCCCAGCCCCGACAGCGGCGCGGGGGCGCGGCCCAAGCTGCCTCACGCGCCGCGCCACCGCCTCAGCAAGGACCCAGCTCGCCTTCGCCTCCTCGAGGGCGACCCCGCCGCTGCCTGACTGGCGGCCGCGGAAAAGACGGCAGAAGGCGCTCTCTGCAGAGGCCGAGCGTTGAAAGCGCCCGCTGAACGCCGTCTTGACCCACGGAAAGGAACGACTGCTCCCGCGTGTGCGAGTAGTATTTTTTTTTTTAATGCACGGGCACTTCTGAGGGGCGCCGCTGCGGCCCCGGCGCAGGCGCAGGCGCGGGCGAGGGTAGCTTTTCTTGCCTGGCGCGAGAGGCTGGACGGGGCCGCTGCTGGGGCGGGGCGTCCAGGGGGCGGGGCGCGCGGGGGGGCGGTGCCTGCGCGCTCGGCTGCCCCGCCCTCTCCCCTTGCGGTCCGGGGCGGGGGCGGGCGTAGCCGCTGAGCGGCAGCGCGGCGGCGGAGCGGAGCGGGGCGGGGCGGGGCGGGGCGGGGCCGAGCTCCGCGGGAGCCGGGATCGCCGGGGCTGTGTCCCCGGTGAGCCGAGCCGAACCGCCCTTGCTGCCCTCCCTCCGCTGCGCCGCTGGCTGCTGGCGGGCTAGAGCTGCCGCCTAGACATGGCCATCCTTGGCTGTTGCAGTTCCCTGCCATATGCAGAACCAGTTCTTAAAATGGCAGCATGCCAGTTCAGCTCACTCAGCGTCTTGTAGCAGCCTGCTATTCATGGCAAGAGATCAAGCTTTTCATTTCATCCAAGCATACATAAAGAGATTTTGAAGGGCAGTATTTAGCACCATTTACTATCATGGCTGCCTGCATCTACCACTTACACAACATCCTTATATAGGGAGCGAGCTAGAAGACTTCCTGCGTTGCAGGCCATACTTTCGATGGCTTAGAGAAACAGAAGGTAGTAACTGCTGACTGTGTTGTTCCGCACTGTGCTACTGTTGAGGTATGGTCCCATTGCATTATTTCCGTAGTAATCATTCAGTATCTAGTACACAGGATAGATGGTTGCACACAGTGTGTGCAACCCACACTTTGTGGGTTTTTCTGTATTCAGTTCATGCTGTTGGACTTTATTTACTGAATGCTGTTTCCAACGTTGCTGCTGCTTACACAACTTTTAGTCTACCTGAAACTTTCTCTGGCTCACAGTTTATCCAGGTATTTCAAATTGCTTTTTCACTCTTGTCTTCCTAGTTGTTTGTACACATTCCTCTGGGGAGTCACTATTCATCTCTAGATCTGCAGAGCCATGTTAAATCTTCCTTCTCCTAACAATAGTGCATATAGCTGCATGGTGAACTGGACCTTGATTAAGACATTGAAACTTGCAACTCCTGTATAAGTGCTCTCTGATCAAACAATATTTCAGGCTTTCTCAATCTTTCTACTTTGAGAGCTTTACAACAATATAATAAAATACTCATTAGAGTAGGAGTAGAGTTTAAGCGATGGTGTCACTGGAATGAATCACTCCCCGTGGGGTGAGTAAATTTCCTGTGTGTAGTGCCCTTCCTAGGGAATGGAGCTAAGCGCTACTTATTTTAGATATGAGAGGTTGGGGCCATGGTTAGGTCAGGTAACAAGGCACTTTATTACGTGAGATAGATAGTTAAGGGCAGGGTTCTGCATAAAGAAACCGTGCTCTATCAGAAAGAAGTGAATAGATAAGATGTTTTTCACAAGAGTTCAGTGTTTCTTGCAACCATTCATGCTTAAGTGAAAATGTTATCCTCAAAATTCTGTTTTAACACTGAAGATGCCCAAATTTTCCAGTTGTTTATACTTCTATAAAAGCTCATAAGTTTCAATGCTTCAGACTCTGAATACATGCAGAACTAGGCAAGTAAACTTATGAAAATTCAGTATTGCCATTTTATTTTTTATGTTAAGTTCCCATTCCTTGATAAGAAAAAAATATTTTAAAATTCTGTTTTAACACAGCTTACAAAAACTAGTTATTAAAAGCATTTCCTGCAAAAAATTAAGAGATTTTAAAATTTAAAACAAAGACTATGAAAAAATACTGTAAACTATATGCTTTTTTTTAGTTGCACTTAACTTGATTAGGCCAGGAAGAAGAAAGACAGTAGGGCTTGGAGTTCCGAAGTTCTGCTTCATTATATCTCAAGTGATGAGCACATCAGAGTTCAGAGAGGATGCATGGGGATGGGAGGGCACTAGGAAGGGCAGACAGAATCTAGAAGGGGAGGGTTACAAATCTGGAATTTAAAAAGCCCTGTGAGTTCAACGGTAGACTTATACAGGGCTAAGATGTGTGTGCCATGAGGTCTGAGTCACAGAGACTTTAGTCTCTTTTGTTGAGGATAAAACAGAAAATTGGCTACTGTTGATAGCTGTGAATCTCCTCATTGCTGAATGGGGCCATTTAAAAAGAATGAAACGATGCCTGCAGGGTTATTGTGTTTATTTAGCAGAACTGAGCAGCACATAAACATGATTTCTTTACTGTTGCTCATAGAGACAACATAAACTGTCCTTCCTGTTTCTCGTGAATGAAGAACAGAAAGAATCAGGCACTGATGTTCCCAAAGAAGCTCTGTGCAAACAACACTCAGGTGGTCATTCATAGCAGAAAAGTGTCATCCTCTCACCACCAGTAACTGAAGGCAATATTGATGATAGGTGCAATTAGAGAGGCTCTGCAGAGGAAATGAAGATGCCTAACTATCTTCACAGCTTGTCAATGTGACAGCACCATGGTCTCTGGCAGTCTCAGCTTTATAGCAGAAAAGTTTATTAACTATAGTAAGCGTGAAAGAAACTTGTATTAATCCACACCATAGTTTTATTCCACATAGTCCCCAGAGAGCTCTTGCGTAAACAAAGACTTAAAGGACTGGATGATGTTTGAGATGTCATTGGATTTAGTGTTTGAAGCATCCTAACGCAGTCTCCAGTTGGGACAAACTTAAGGCTGATTTTCAGCCTTAGTTTATTAATTGGAGAAATTATTAGTCACTGTCATTACTCATGAATAATACCAGTTTCTTTTTTTTTTTTTACATTAGTGAAGAACTCTTGAGTATGAAGTTCTATTTCATTTAAAAAAATGCGTAAGTGCTGAAAGAAAGCAGTAGAGAAGTCCTACCATTTACATAAAATCAAGACATGAAATAGCAGAATGAAGCAGCCAGAAACACGTGCTGCTAGCCAGAAATAGCAGTCAGAGGTTAGAACATCATATTATGAGCAAATCAAAACCAAAAAATCTGCATGTTGGATTTCAAGCACCTTTGACTCAAAGGTGCTTGACTGATAGGAGGTAGCTCCTTGTAGAGGGAGGCAGTCCTGAAGGGCAAAGGACTCCAGGAGGGCTGGACATTCTTCAAGAACGAAATCTTAAAGGCACAGGAGCAGGCCGTCCCCATGTGCCAAAAGACAAGCTGGCAGGGAAGAAGACTGGCCTGGCTGAACAGAGAGCTTTTGCTGGAACTCAGGAAAAAAAAAGAGAATTTATAACCTTTGGAAGAAGGGGCAGGCAACTCAGGAGGACTACAAAGATGTCGTGAGGTTATGCAGGGAGAAAATTAGAAGGGCCAAAGCCAAATTAGAACTTAATTTGGCTACTGCGGTAAAAGACAATAAAAATGTTTCTATAAATACATTAGCAACAAAAGGAAGGCTGAGGAGAATCTCCGTCCTTTATTGGATGTTTCCCTTTATGGGAAACATAGATAACATTTCCCCTTTGTGGGAAACATAGTGACAAAGGATGAGGAGAAGGATGAGGTACTTAATGCCTTCTTTGCTTCAGTCTTGGGAACCCCAATTGTTCTCCAAGTACCCAGCCCCCTGAGCTGGAAGACAGGGATGGGGAGCAGAATGAAGCCCGCATAATCCAAGGGGAACTGGTTAGCGACCTGCTACACCACTTAGATACACACAAGTCTATGGGGCCAGATGACATCCACCCAAGGGTACTGAGGGAGCTGGTGGAAGTGTGCACCAAGCCACTTTCCATCATTTATCAGCAGTCCTGGCTAACCGGGGAGGTCCCAGTTGACTGGAGGTTAGCAAACGTGATGCCCATCTACAAGAAGGGCCGGAAGGAGCCTGGGAAGGTTATGGAGCAGATCATCTAGAGTGCCATCACACGGCGGCACATACAGGACAACCAGGTGATCAGGCCCAGTCAGCACGAGTTTATGAAAGGCAGATCCTGCTTGACTAACCTGATCTCCTTCTATGACCAGATGACCCACTTAGTGGATGAGGGAAAGGCTGTGGGTGTTGTTTACCAGGACTTTAGTAAAGCCTTTGACACTGTTTCCCACAGCATTCTCCTGGAGAAACTGGCTGCTCATGGCTTGGACAGGCATACTCTTTGCTGGGTAAAAAACTGACTGGATGGCTGGGCCCAAAGAGTAGTGGTGAATGGAGTTAAATCCAGGTGGCGGCCGGTCACGAGTGGTGTTCCCCAGGGCTCAGTATTGGGGCCAGTTCTTTTTAATATCTTTATCAATGATCTGGATGAGGGGATCGAGTGCACTCTCAGTAAGTTTGCAGAGGACACCAAGTTGGGTGGGAGTGTTGATCTGCTTGAGGGTAGAAAGGCTCTACAGAGGGATCTGGACAGGCTGGATTGATGGGCTGAGGCCAATTGTATGAGGTTCAATAAGGCTAAGTGCCGGGTCCTGCACTTGGGTCACAACAACCCCATGCAATGCTACAGGCTTGGGGAAGAGTGGCTGGAAAGCTGCCTGGTGGAAAAGGAGCTGGGGGTGTTGGTCAACAGCCAGCTGAATATGAGCCGGCAGTGTGCCCAGGTGGCCAAGAAGGCTGATAGCATCCTGGCTTGTATCAGAAATAGTGTGGCCAGCAGGACTAGGGAAGTGATCGTCCCTTTGTACTCAGCACTGGTGAGACTGCACCTCGAATATTGTGTTCCATTTTGGGCCCCTCCCTACAAGAAAGACATTGAGGTGCTGGAGCATGTCCAAAGAAGGGCAACGAAGCTGGTGAAGGGTCTAGAGAACAAGTCCTATGAGGAGTGGCTGAGGGAACTGGGGTTGTTTAGTCTGGAGAAAAGGAGGCTCAGGGGAGACCTTGTCACTCTCTACAACTACCTGAAAGGAGGTTGTAGCGAGGTGGGTGTCAGTCTCTTTTCCCAAGTAACAACCAATAGGACAAGAGGAAATGGTCTCAAGTTGTGCTAGGGGAGGTTTAGATTGGATATTAGGAAAAATTTCTTCACCGAAAGGGTTATCAAGCATTGGAACAGGCTGGCCAGGGAAGTGGTTGAGTCACCATCCCTGGAGGTATTTAAAAGACCTGTACACATGGCACTTAGGTAAATGGTTTAGTGTTGGAATTGGCACTGCTAGGTTAATGGTTGGACTCGGTGATCTTAAAGGTCTTTTCCAACCTAAATGATTCTATTATTCTATTCTAAATTAGGCCAGCAGACTCCAGACTGCTCCTGTCTTGGGTTCTGTGCAAGGAAGTAGAAACTGTTTCAATATACTGTGTCACCCATACCTTCTTCCTAGATAGTTTTAGGGTTTCATCAAAGTGAAGTTAATGAAAGACTCCTGCTTATTTCAGTGGGTATTGGTCCTTGCATGTTACACTTCTGCTTTGTAGTTTTCTGGAGGAATAGCTCTAAAAGTGGAACATTTCAAATAACTAGAATATTTTCAACCAACAAATTGCGGGGTTTTATAGACTAAGTCAGTTCAAATTCTCTTGGCAAACAGAAAATTTTCCCACAATAAGGCTTCAGTTACGTGTTATTCCTGGGTTAAATACTTTCATTAGTAGGCAAGGAAGCCCATATTCTTTTATAAATATTTTTAAGAAAATAGAAAAGAAAATATTCAAACTGTGTTATGTAAGCCGCAAAATTATTTATTTAGTAAGTGTTTTGAAAGATAATTGATTTCATAGTTGGAATCTTGGTTTTGTTTCAGTATTCACAGCCAGTGCTCTGATGCCAATGAATATGTATTGACTATGCTACAAATCTTTTCAGCAATAGCAAGAAAATAAACATTAAAAGTGGATTGATTTAGTCAGTGTTTTGAATTGCAGTTGTTTTGTACTTAGAACTTGGGGTTTGTTTCAGTCCTGTCATAGCTAAGTTATAATAATGCTTATTATTTACAATTGGCATTCAACAGATACCTATCATTGTGTCTTGGGTTTGTGTGGCAAGGTTTTGGTGGGAGGGGGTGCTGCAGGGATGGCTTTTGTGAGAAGAGACCAGAAGCTGCCCCCATGTCTGACAGAGCCAGTTCCCAGCTGGCTCCAAGATGGACCCACCGCTGGCCAAAGCTGAGCCCAGGGTGATGCCCCTGTGATGATAACATATTTAAGAAGGGGAAAAAATGCTGCACAGCAGCTGTGAGACAGAGGAGTGAGAATATGTGAGAGAAACAACTCTGCAGACACCAAGGTCAGTGAAGAAGGAGAGAGAGGAGGTGCTCCAGGCACCGGAGCAGAGATTCCCCTGCAGCCCGTGGTGAAGACCATGGTGAGGCAGGCTGTCCCCCTGCAGCCCATGGAGGTCCACAGTAGAGCAGATATCCACCCTGCAGCCTGTGAAGGACCCCACACTGCAGCAGGTGGATGTGCCCTGAAGGAAGCTGCAGCCCATGGAGAGCCCACACTGGAGCAGGCTCCTGGCAGGACCTGTGGCCTCATGGAGAGGAGCCCATGCAGGAGGAGGTTTTCTGGCAGGACCTGTGACCCTGTGGGGGACCCACGCTGGAGCAGTCCATTCCTGAAGGACTGGTGACCCCATGGAAAGGACCCATGCTGGAGCAGTTCTTGAAGAACTGCAGCCTTTGGGAAGGACCCACATTGGAGAAGGTCATGAAGGACTGTCTCCTCAGGGTGGGACCCCATGCTGGAGTAGGGGAAGAGCGTGAGGAGGAAGGAGCAACAGAGACAATGCGCTATGAACTGAACGCAACCCCCATTCCCTGAACCCCTGTGCTGCTCGGGGGGAGGAGGTAGAGAATTTGGGAGAGAAGTTGAACCTGTGAAGAAGAGAGGGGTGGGGGGAAGGTGTTTCTGATTTGTTCGTATTTCTCATTATCCTACTCTGTTTAATTGGCAATAAATTAAATTAATTTCCCCAAGTCGAGTCTGTTTTGCCCATGATGGTAATTGCTGGTGACCTTCCTGTTCTTTTCTCGACCCATGAACTTTTTAATCTTATTTTCTCCCCCTGTCCTGCTGAAGAAGGGGAATGATAGAGCATCTGAATGGGCACTTGGCAGCCAGCCAATGTCAACCCACTACCTGTATGTAACAGGTTAAATGATGAATATAGTAATTAGTGCAGTATTGATAGTATTTATCCATCATTTTCAAGAAGACTACAAATCGTGTTTGTTTCCACTGCTAACACTGTGTCCTTGAATGTAACATGATGCCAAATGGAACTTACATAGTACCCAAGGAAATTCTGTGTCATGTCCTTATACTCCTCCACTTTGCTCTGTCTGTATTAGATGGAAGTATATGATTTTGTACAGAAGGCTTTTTTTTCCCTTTAAACAGTGGATTTATTCTGAAGGAGTACTAGCTACAGTTGTAGTAAAAGACCTCCTTACAGCTACCCTGTTTTTAGAAACAAGTCAAGTTATGTTCATCATAACATTATGATTTCTCAGGCTGTATACTATGAGCTAAAAATAGCACAAGCCATCATCTCAATTTTTGAGGGAAAGAGAAGGTCACCCTTTATTTTTTCCAGACACATAAGATGTCCTTTGGCAAAAATCAAACAGAAATCTTGTGGCCTCTTAGAAACATGAGCTATGAAATTGCTGTCTGACAAGATGAGAAAACTGTGATAAAGCCATCAAAAGCAATTACAATTTGGATGTTTATTCCATTGTCCCCAAGGTTGGACTGTCTGCCAGATTGCACATATATGATATTGTCACTAACTTAAAAATCAGGGGCCAAGCCTCCAAAAAGTATGAAGTTGGCTTAAAAATTCTAGTATGTTCTAAATCAGTGTATGAACCTTTTATTTTTCAAGGCTTTAGGGAAAAGTATTTCAAACCACAGGGAGAGTACTTTCATTTCCTAGCATCAGAAGATGCTTTGGATGCCTCAAAAGCTCCCATCATTGAAGATTCCTCTCAACCTCAAATTTCTTGGGCGCTCTGTTGGTCTTCCTTTATGTCCCATCTACCTCTTTGAACCATAAATAGGAAAAGTTTTCCCATGAACTTGCCTTCAGTTTCATTAAAATCAGTGAGTGGCAACTAACTTTATTGAGAATAGCTTCACTTCTGTCAATGCGCTGGTGGAATTTAGGTACATTTAGGCAAAGCCATCTTGATGGCTGCAGCCTTTCTGCTAATGGTGAGACACAGCAGCCATTTTTGTAAGGCAAAATTACAAGATGAGAACTTTCACCTTTCAAGAAACTTTCACCTTTTCTCCCTCCCCCAGTTAGCAATAGTTATAACGAGAATTGATCACAGGTAGGTAGGATCACAATTGTCCCCTCCAAGTATCCTTATAAACAGTTAGGCAAAGGATCTAGTTTATGTCTTTTATATGAAACTGTTACTGCATAAATATATAGTCTTTGGAGCATGGACCAGAATATTTCCTTCATGGATAAGTGCCCAAACTATTCATTCTTCCCTCTGCCCCTCTCCTTCCTGATCCTGTAAGCTAGGGAATAGAGATTTCTCTTCTTGTCATTTACTCAGAGAACCTTACTTTCTTTTTCTGTTGAATGGTTTGGCAGAAGGAATGTGACTTCACTGCTTTCCTTCCCAGACCAGGATAGCTGCTAGACTAGTGATCAGAATACTGAAAGCAATTTAATCTCAAAGAAAAAAAAAAATCGTACTGACATAATAACTATAATATAGTACATGCTAAATTTCTCACAATAGTGTTTGTACTGGAAAAGACTTAGACTATGACTTAGGCTATGATATCAAGAGAACAAGACTCCCCTGTGTCCTTTTTCAATAATTTCAAGATCCATATGAGTTTCTATTTTATCCTGTCTAACTAGAAACATACATAAGAAATAATTGGCAGACAAATATAAGTTTAAGAGACTGCAACCAAATCTCTCTCATATGGAGATAAGTAACGATTTTAGTGGACTGCCTCTATGATTGACATATTTAAGATCAGAATCCAAAGTAACATTTTAGTCTGTATTAAGTTTTATACTAATCCAATGTCAAGAGTAGTACCTCAGCTGAAATCACTGTATCCAGTTAACAGAGAGTTTGCTGAGATCTCATCCCTCTCCCTAAACTCTGTTTCTCTTTCAACTCCCTCCTTTCTAGATTTATTTCTGTCTATTTCAAGGCTATTGCAGTGCTCAGTTTTTACAAGGTATCTTCACAGCATATCCAAACAGTTTTCAAGTTGCAGGATTTTGCAAAAATATCAGCACTTTTCTCCCTTTTTTCTCCTCTTACCCCTTTTTTTTTTTGATGGGTTTTTTGTTTCGTTGCTTGGTTGGCTTTGTTTTTTTTACTTGTGGAAAAACTACATTTAGTAGGTTTTTCAAATGGCCATAGACGCAGTTCCACCACGTTGAACTGGCTGCATGAAGTTGTGCTTACAAGTTTTTTCCTCCTTATTCAAGCCCTTGTAAGTAATGAGTCATCCATGTAGACCACTGAACATAAATGTTTTGGAAGCCGATCCTTGTGTTAAAAGGGAATGGAAATGATGGGAAACTTGTGAATTAACAATACACTCTAATACAGTGCAATCTCTGTTGGTTTTGCCAGAGATGAATTAGCTTTCACACTTATGAAAATACTTCTGAAAACCAAACATTTGCATTTTCAAATGAATATGTTTGGTTCTAAAAGGCAGAGTGCTAAAAATAGAAATTATATTCCCTGACACATACCAAAAGCTTTTGTTTCCCCTGTAGCAAGCAACCTGAACTATATGCATTCACTAAGCAAAAACGCATTTAATGCAAGTCTGTTTGTCATGTAATATTGTTTACCTCTTTGGTAATGGTTATGAGAAAGTTCTGGTGTAAATACAGAAACAAATAATAGATTCACAGTTTCTTCACCCACTCCTTTCTGGAAGCAAATCACAGTTTTCTTCCATCTTTGAAGCAGATTATTGTGCATACTTTGCACAGATGGAAGCCACAAAATAGGTCCAGTGCTACCAGCTGCTCTGCCAGTTTTCCAGAAAATTTCTTCCAAGAAAATGCTTAAAATACTGAATTTCTCCAGGAAAAATAGTTTTTACCTCATAGGTACTGATGAATGTTTTTTCAGTATAATTTTTCTTTCATAGGTCATTTCTTTTTATATAGTACTGTACTTGACAATGCAGTACATGAAAGAAGCATATGAAGAGCAGTTTAAAAGTTCAATAAAAAAAGGAGGCCTTCAGAAGTGTCATTGACATGAAGTGTACTAAAAAATGCCTACATAGATGTGATAATACAAAGGTAAACTGTAGTCTAAGAGTTAAACTCATCATTGAGCATTCTGTGGTGAAGCCTAGATGAGGTAGATTTGCTGTTGCACTTCAAAAAACCAAAACTTTTTGTCTTTCTGTTTCTTACATGCACAGTAAGGGAAGAAATGGTATATCAGGCATGAGTGTTACAAGGCTTTCTTCTTAAATGGGCAAAAATTGTTCTGATGGATAGCACAGTAAAATGGTTTTGCTTTTATTAATGTTGACAATACTGCCATTTATTCAGTATTTTCAAGGAAAGGGATACCATTGCCCCTAGAACATTTTTTACAAGTTCTTCAATCTGATTTTTTTTTTCTTTTGAAATCTCTGTTTTTCCATCTGTGCAGATAACAGCAGTAATATAGTGGCCTAAGGGGTTACTAAGCTACCCATTTTGCAAGAATCCCAATTCTTTCATGTTGAATTACTGGTTCATAGTGAACAGTCAGTTTATATATTTTCTTGAGGTAGAATTTCCATAGTTATCATTGGGTTATCATTGCATGTCTTCAACTAATAAAAAAATTAGATGCTTTCCTCAACTGAATTTCAATCATATTTCCCACCCAACATTTGCTGTGTTCCACTTTCTTTTTCTTTTGCAAACTTGAATTTAAATCTACATCAAGAATTGTTTCAATTAATTTGCATTCAGAGGCCAATGAGAGAACAGTGTTTTTGTTGCCAATTCTGTGTGTTACCTAGCTTTTAATAATATTTATTGTAGAAGTGAAATATTTTTAAAATTAAAGTGGTTGGCGATAGCTTACAACTTTCTGTTTTTCATCAAAATGAACACTTCTTCCTGAAGTGTATAGTGGTTGGTGTTCAAAAGGTACAGTGTTACTGACAAACACATAGAGAAATGCCCTTTAATTCACAGCAGGGTATTAAGTTCAGACACAGGACATTCTAGGGAAGGCAGAAAATGTAATGAAGTCATGTTCAGTGCCAGTTTTCCTGGAAAGTGGCAGGATTTATATCAGTCTCTTATATCCCATTTTGTACTTTTCCCTTCTCAAAGAAGAATAAAATTTTTATTTATTTCTCCAGAATCCCTTGTATCTGTTTTTTTATACCTTCTTTATATACTTATTATTACTTCCTTAAATACTGTGGCTACTTTGAGTGGAAGCCATCTACATGCAAAATATGTTATCTAGGCTCCCTTGATACTCATTAGAGAGGACAGGCACATTCAGAAGGGACTTCATCTGACCTGTTTTAGCGGTGTAACATAGGGTAAGATGAATCACACCATAAAAATACTTCTTTCTGGCCATAGATTTATAGGAATCTAGACGACAAGTTCAGATGTAGATACCTACACATGTGGGTACATGAATCCAACTGTAATACCCCCCCCTTTTTTTTTTGTATTCTCTAATGTTCCCTTTGACAATAACATCAGGAGTTTCATTTTCAAGTGCTCATTTATTTTCTTGGCATAGAATATGACTGATTACTTTATGTGTCAATCAAAAGTATTCCCTCATACCACAGCAATGAAAAAAGCCCTGGTACTAATGTGGACATTAAAGAATATATCAGTTTTAAACTACATACCTGGATTAAGAGGAACAAGCTAAAATTATGTTCTAGAACTAAATCAGTCCTGTGCATACATTTCCTAGCTACACATTTTTCTCAGTTTGTGTGTTATATTCCTTCTGCTTCTGTACTGGACAGTATCCGTGCCTTCTCAGGGAAGAGACGATTCCAGGGACTGCAGTGTGTGGCAGGCAGTAAAGAGTGAGAACAAGCCTAGGCTGAATGAAGTAATGTTTTCTAGGAACCAGGGAAGACAAAAGTAAGAAGCTTGAAGTTCACAGAAAATAAATCTAGAAGCAACAAACCCATCTTCAAGGACGTAGTGTATGGGGAAAGCACCATTTATAAATCTTTTTATTTGTGTTGTTTGAAGTTACGTGTTCTAGTTGATACTGCAACAAAATCTGACTTTCTTGAATTTAAAAAGCCTATTGGCCTTTTTTGAGGAGCTCACTATTGGGAAATAATCTAAACATAACCACCACAAAATGTTGGCAGTTTCATCACTGGATGCAGTTAGTAGTATTGAAAATACTGGAAAAGCATCAATCTGATAAGATTATTCAGAAGTGGGCTCAGGACCCATGATGCTTTGTTGAGAATTTTGTTGCTTAACAGTAACATCCAGCCTAGATCGTATGTGACCACAGCATTAACAAGAAATGACAGCAGGTTTTAGATGCGTCTGAATTTTTACTAATTAGTTTTCCTTCTTGTCTGTTTTCGCTGGCTGTAGAAATGAAACAGTGTGAATCATACGGGCTGTAGCTGTGGCATTCTAGGCACAGACTCATTAAGTTGTGTCAGCACTGTCAATTTGGTGCAGCAAGTGTTTTGTTTTTCATTCCCTGGTCAGCTGATCCTCTGTACTAAATACAGACTAATGTGCTCCAGGGCTCTCGTCAGGTCAGTGACAGAACTAGCTCATTTTAAGAGAAAACCATGGCACATTTGAGATTTCCTCAGTGTTATTCTCACAGGAGACTATGTGAGCATGTAATATGTGAAGTTAGCTCTCTCCATTGTGGAGAGCCCACTAATATTTTCTCTGCAGACTTCTTGCAAACAAAAGGTGAAGAATGCCTTGGCTATTTGCCGTTGGCTATACTGTGAAGTCGCATGATCTGTGAGTCACAAAACAGCCATCTCAAAATTTTGATCCCTTTCCCTTCTGTGGTTTCAGCTACTCTTTGCTCATACCTGCTGCACCCTCTTCTTGGGCAGTCTCAACGACAGGCTGCTGCAGGGTGGCACAGATCACCAGCAGCTGCCTCACAGCACTCCCCTGCTCCAGCATGGGGTCCCACCCTCAGGAGACAGTCCTTCATGACCTTCTCCAATGTGGGTCCTTCCCAAAGGCTGCAGTTCTTCAAGAACTGCTCCAGCATGGGACCTTTCCATGGGGTCACAGGTCCTGCCAGAAAACCTCCTCCTGCATGGGCTCCTCTCCATGAGGCCACAGGTCCTGCCAGGAGCCTGCTCCAGTGTGGGCTCTCCATGGGCTGCAGCTTCCTTCAGGGCACATCCAGCTGCTGCAGTGTGGGGTCCTCCACAGGCTGCAGGTGGATATCTGCTCTACCGTGGACCTCCATGGGCTGCAGGAGGACAGCCTGCCTCACCATGGTCTTCACCATGGGCTGCAGGGGAATCTCTGCTCCGGTGCCTGGAGCACCTCCTCCCTCTCCTTCTTCACTGACCTTCGTGTCTGCAGAGCTGTTTCTCTCACATATTCTCACTTCTCTCTCCCAGCTGCTGTTGCGCAGCAGTTTTTTACCCCTTCTAAAATATGTTATCACAGGGGCACCACCAGCATCACTGTTGGCCTCAGCTTTGGCCAGCGGTGGGTCCATCTTGGAGCCAGCTGGAACTGGTTCTGTCAGACATGGGGGCAGCTTCTGGTCTCTTCTCACAAAGGCCACCCCTGCAGCTGCAGTACCTAAACTTTGCCACGTAAACCCAATGCACTATCACAACAGCTCTCTGCAGCAGAAGGCTCATGGCCAGGCAAAGCCTGAGAAGCACTCCCACTTCTATTCTCTCCTGTCTTGCTCTCTGGGTCCCCATGAACCTCAAAGAATTGCCTGCTAGTTTTCTTGGGGCATGGATACACTCAAATTTCAGTTGGAAATTTTCTAACAGCTCCAGCTATCATTTCCAGCTACTCCAGAGTATGTGCAGGATACTTCTCAGCAGAAGCTGCTTGGTTGTCCTCTGCCTCAAGTTCTCATGTCCTGTGTCTAAGGAATCTCTTGTTGAAAATAAGGATTACAGCCCTAGAAGTCTTTTCAAGTGACTGTGAACACATGGAACTACACTGCTACCTGTACTCTGCCTTCCCTCATACCTACATTTTAAGACCAAGGTCTACAAGTTGTCAAGAAGTGGACTGTTTCCAACGAGCCCACTGGAAGTCAAGACCCATGGGATTTCTCTACTCCAGTCTGCTAGCAGTCCAGCAGGTAGCAGGGCTGAACATACATTGCAAGCATACAAACATGCACACCCTATACATATGGCTGGCCACAGAAATCAACACAGACAATGCCTTTACCAGCAGCCACACAAACACACAGTGTGCTTCCCATGCACGTGAACAACACAAAGCCCCATCCTGTTCCTCCTCTGTAGCTGATCAGGACTGAAGTTTACTAGTGGACATACGCTCACTCATTTTCCTGATCCACATGCAGGTTCCTCAAACCCTAGACCAGACCTTAAGTTTACCTGGAATCTATGCCCAGATCTGGGGCTTCATTTATCCAAATTCCAGCTCAGACCTTGGGTCTTTCCAGATGCTGGTCTCCTCCTATTTGATGGCTATAGTTAGAGTTTAATAAGAAGATGGAATAGACTGCAGTAATCAGGTCCAGGACTTGGCCAGACAAGCATACGGACCAACAGCTGTTTACATGTGATCAGACCCTCTTATCCTCACTTCTCTCCATGTTTTCCTCCCCAAACCACACTGATCCCTTCATTTCCTTGCCTTTGGCCCTCTCCCTAAAAATCCTAAGACTCACCCTTAACACATCCCATACTAAGTTTTACACAGTCTCACAAGCCCTCTCAAATATCCCATGATAAATTTTCTGTGAGAATCTTATTTCCCTCCTTCTTGTCAGTTACAAAGTTCTGTTTGTAGCTGTTCAAGGTTATGCCTGAGTGGTTCCTTCAAAGGCCCATCAACCTGTGAACCAAGAGTTCTGGTGGTTGTTTCTTGTTATCTCCTGCTCATTAGGGTTCGTGTATCTAGGTGTTTAGTTTATTACTTGTCTGTTGTCTTTTATGCTGAATATCTGCTACCCACATATCCTGTCAAACCAGATACCCTCACAGAGTATCTGACATAGCAATCCTTTATCATGCACCTCAGATGTTGTATGGAAATAGTAGCTTTTGTATATATGTTTCTGCCTCTTACATTATGATTGTACCTTCATGAGTTTTTTTTTTCATCTCCACTTTTATTAGATAGTTTCAAATTTTTTTGCTTTGAACTGGAAACCTACGTGGTAGTGGAGGCCTTGGGTACAATATACATAGTGTATTAAAGGGCTGTGGCATGGAGAAAACCTTTTAAGAAGCTGTGAGGAGGAAGGAACAGCCGAGACAACGCGCTATGAACTGACCGGAACCCCCACTCCCCGACCCCCTGTGCCGTTCAGGGGGAGGAGGTAGAGAAGTTGGGAATGAAGTTGAGCCTGGGAAGAAGGGAGAAGTCAGGGGAAGGTGTTTCTAGATTTGTTCTTATTTCTCATTATCCTACTGTGTTTAATTGGCAATAAATTAAATTAATTTCCCCAAGTCGAGTCTGTTTTGCCCATGACAGTAATTGCTGAGTGATCTCCCTGTCCTTTTCTTGACCCACAAGCCTTTTGTCATATTTTCTCCCCCTGTCCTGCTGAGGAGGAGGAGTGATAGAACGGCTTGGTGGGCACCTGGCGGCCAACCAAGGTCAACCAACCACAGATAGCCTCTGTTAGAGAGGATCCACCAAACCTTATTGCTTCTCCCTCTTAAGTAATCCACTCCAGTAGCATCTGGATGCCGGAGTCAGTATAATCATCTTCTATAGGAGTAAACAGGGCATACGATCATCCCAGTTGTTTAACTGTCTGCACAATGCTTTGGGGCTGTATTGGCCAATGTTCTTCCAAACATGCCTTGGCTCACTATTGGATAGCTATTGGGATAGGACTGAGGTAGCAATGTGGAAAAGTGTGTGCTGTTTTGGCAAGTACCCTTTAAAACGGTCCTCTTGGCATGCTCTGGGATCAAACACACATACACCCTGTTACACACCATACCTAGGACATGCCAAACATACCACGAATAGAACAGCACAGGAACCCACTCGCAGAGGCTATGGAAAAGCCCCGTATTACTTGTCTGGAGTGTCTATGTGACAGTGAGGCAGGAGGATGTAAGGGGAGGCTGCTGGCAGAGCCCCAAAGGCACAAGTAGGATTTGACTGTCTGACCAGCCTCACTTGAGACCTCTATACATGTTCTCTGTCCATAGACCCAGGAACTGCATTTAAGCTCAAATGTGGGTCCCCTGTCTTTGAATGAGCTATGCATAATTGTAAGGGGGGGGGGCCTCTGTGGAAATTGTGATCTTCCCCTTGGTAGTGTATGGGCTTCAGAGCTGATTTTTTCAAGGAAAATCACAAGAAAAAGTATATTCTGAGTTTTATCTGTTTGAACCCTCAGTACCAAAATTTGGATCCAACCTTCAGTCTTCCTCTAGCATCTATGTGGTGTCCCATGGACCAAGTGTAAGGAAAGATGTGGTGCCAAAATGACAACTCTGAAGTGAATGGTAGGAAGTGAATCCCAAAGAGTAATCTAGGCAGGAGGAAGTGGCTCTAACATAAACCATGGGATTCCAGGTGTGAAAATAATCAGCAGAAACTAACACTGCTGAAGAGACCAGTGTCAGCTTTGTAAACTGTAGGGCTATCATTTAATTGGTTTTTTTAGTAAGCTTTAGTATATTACGTTGCATTAGATAATACAGGAAATTATGCAAAATATTAAGGAGCAGGAGTGGAACCTGAGTTGTTCAAGTGACAAAAAGATGACACTAAACATACGTATTTTTTTACGCAAAGACAGAAGTAACTTCTCTCCTTTGAATCCTAAATGATTCACAGTTTGTGACCTTTGCCAGTTACCAATAAAAATCTAGTTATGATAAAACAAGTTACCTGCATTTTGAAGGAAATTCAACTTTATTGCTTCATTCAATGTCAGAGTAATGACAATCTGTAAAATAGATAAGTGAATGGGTGATCTGCCATCAAAGGAATTTTTCTCATATATCCTCCAACATGAGTTTGCAGACATCCAAAACTACATATACTACAGTTTGAAACATTGCTGCAACAGATAAAAAAGCATCCTCTATGGAAACCTTAACATGATTCTCTTAAGTCATTTTAACTTAGTTTCCTGGAGGAATGAAAGATATGCAGTTACATTCGGTGTGTTATCCATTCCCTCATCCCCAAAATATTTTTGAATCTATTAATTATTTGAAATTATATTTGATGGTAGTAAGCAGAGAAAAGAAAGTATCACTAAGCCACTGTATAAACCCATCACATGCCTGCACCTTATATGTTGTAAGTTGTTCTTTTTTCCCTCTTCTCACTTCAGCAGTCTAAAAAATGGATATAGCACAATCAGAAAGATTCAGAGAAGGGTATAAAGGAGAAACAAAGGTAGGTAATACATGCAAGAACATGTAAGAACTCTGACAGAAGAGAGGTGACCAAGGTATTTTTATAAAAGCCTGTCAGAACTTGAGTTGCATGAAGGACTGTTTACTCTGCCTTCTGATATAAGAACTGAGGACATCAAATAAAGTTGCTGAGTAACCATTTCAAAACAAACAAACAAAAATAGTTCTTCACATAATATGTGGTTAAACTATGGAAATCCTTGACACAGGTTACTACAGATGCTAAAAGTTTACTCTCCTAAAGAGTCATACCAGGTTGCTCTCTGAATTGATTTTACAGCTGTCTCTATTATGAATGATAATTTCATCCTGCAAAAAATGTGTCCAATGGGAGGAAATTTTATATTAGATCCCATCTTTGCAGGCAAAGACAAATGGATCACAAACTTAGAAATTAATGCCTGTTCAGGTGATCATACTTTGACTATATTTGTCAGGAAAAAAAGTAAAAATTGTAATGTATGCATGCTTTTGTTTATAAAAGTTTCACAAAGCTAAAAAACATTTTGAACTAAACAAGGTGAGAGGAAGGCTTTAAACAGAAAATCAAAAAGGATGGCCATGATGATTTCCTCATTAAATTTAAGTGCAGGAATCTATCAGAAAATTAAATTCACATGAAATTACTGATTTTTTAGTTCAATTCACTGACAGAAAACAAATTAAAATTTCATTGCTCATGTTAAATCTATTGGTCCTGAATCTGGTTTTACTGCTGCAAATTTCTGAATCTACACAAGCAAAAAAGCCCTCATTTTTAATTTAGTGCTAGAAATATGACACTAGTTTTGATGGGGTTAGTAGGGAAAAACTGAAGATTGAGACACTTTCTTCTGAAGCTGCTGACTAATCCACAACTTATTGTCTTGTATCATGCAGCAATTGTAAATTAAACTGAGTATGATCCAAATGAAATATCTCAGTCCTGAGCTTCACATAACATGGCTACCAGTCAGACTTGACCACTGAAAAGGGAAGAGTAAATTTGTTTTGTGCATACCAATTCCTATGAAGCTCAGAAGACAGCATCAAACTTACCTTTTTTTTTTTTTCCTACAGCAATCAGAAAAGAAAGCTAAATTTTCATTGGATGAAAAACTGATACATGAATAACCAATGTTCTTCATGAGTTACTTCTACTCAATTTTAGGACAAAATGTTCAGACTTGCAGGTGAGAATGTTCTTAAATCTCTGTTTTAGAATAAGCACAAGGTTCATACTATCATTAGAAATGCATCCTTTGTAAGAGGGGGCTAGGATTTCTGTAAATTTCCTCTATGGCCTTCCAGTCACAAGCTGCTAGAACTTGTGAGATTTTTGGTGTAATTGAGATTGTCTTTATGGAAAAGTAGTTACTTAAAGCTCTGCTGCTTGCAGACAATACAAGGAAACAAATATTTTTGTAGGATGAGGGGGTGTAACTCTTACATAAAAGCTTTTTCCCGGCTAAAATTAGTGACATTAGTTAAGAAAAAAATTTACATTCTTACTGTATTTTTAATGCTAAGATAATGTATTCCAAGCCCTAAGGAAAAAATATCAGCACACTCAAAAAGTTGTGTAGGCTCACAGCATTTGGACTGTGCAGCCAGATTTTGTCTCTGTTCACATGCTATGTAGAGAATACAGAAAAAGCCAGTATTCTTATCTGCCTCCTGCTGAAGAAGGGAAGTCTTTCAAAAGTCTAAGAGTGAATGGGTTTGGGAACAATGTCAGAGAGCAGCAAGGGCCAGTTGCTCCCCAGGGGACGGGAGCCAGGGGCTGAGCACGATAACAAGACTGGCAGGGCAGGATCCTTACCAGCCAAGCAAGCAGGGTAGACCCAGGGTTGGTAGCTGGTTTCAGCCAAGGGTCCAGATCATGGCGATGAGGCAGATCTGAGGTCAAGCTGGGAAAACAAGTCTACAGGCCAGGGTCCAGATCAGTGAAGTCCAGGGCCAGACACAGGCATGGCTGTGACAGAGCTGGAGACTGGTACTCCTGTGACATTGCTTGGGCAGGGAATGAAAGCCCAGGCCTGAGATCAAAAATGTTTCCTGGCATCCAGCTCATTCAGTGCCACCGAATGATTCCACACTGAAGAGAATGTGAGAGTGATTGACAATGATCTGATGACATGATCTCATCTGTATTAAGGAGATTTCATCCATTTTGGTACCAATTCTAGTTTGGGGTATCAAATGGTGACCATCTGGACCCATTCCTTTTCCAGAACAGGGAACAACATTTTAAATTCTGTCATCTACGTCTGTCATTTGTTCCATTTTCCAGAAGAAGAAGGGAGGGCAGCTCTAAACACAAGCAAAATAACACGAAGTCGTAACTGCTTAATCAGAACTTTTGTCTGGACAGTGTAAAGCTATATTTGGTATTTTCACCTTTAGTTAATTGATTGATAATCCTATAATTCTGTTGTTTATTGTTCATCTCCAGGTAACTTTACCTTCAGAGAGGCTGAGCAGCTATAGTTTTGTTGCCAGGCAGCTTCTCTTTAAAAGTCTTGTCTGATTTAGGTGTCTCAGCTGACTTTGAAAACATATTAATGTAATTATGCACACATTTATCATGTAACATTCATATAACTGAGAGTACAATTTGTTTATTTTAACCAAATATACATACAACTGTCAATTATTTAAAAAATCATTTTATAAAATCTATCTGCAAAGAAAATTTTAGTCACAGATAAAAAAAAATATTACTTGATTGACCTTGAGTAAGGTCAACTATTCAAAATGTGAGTAGTTTTCCCTTCTTGCAGATGCCTTGGTTTGACATTCCAGAACTTCAACCAGGATAACTCTGTTGCAGTCAGCAATGCAGTATTCTTCTTGTCAGTTTTGACGCTTTCGGCATATGGCATTTGAAAGCTCTTACTTTCTCACTCTACTAGCTTGCATATAATCTTTTCCAAGTTATTACCACGGAGGAGTAAAAACTGTATTGTCCTTCTGCCTCCAAATTATCAGCAACATGAAATGCTTATGTAAATTTTATCACTCAGCCAACACAAGGATCATCAGTACAGTTACTAGACCTATACTTTTTTTCATATTCCCATGACTAGTTCAGAATAGCCATGCCAGTTGCAATCTGTCCACAAGCAGTGGGAAAGTTACAGCTTAGCACAGTAACCAGACCTGATCAACAAGAACATCTGGGAAAACTTTCTTGAGTAGCATTAAGTGTTAAAATTTATTTTGGGCTAATGACATCCCTGCTCATGCTTCATGCTTCAGTGACATATTACTGCTTTCAGGTCATCATACCGTACTGAATTTTATTACTAAACTCTTGATAACGTGATGAAGACAATGTCATTGAGAGACATATTGGTGGTAGTTTATGACGTCACTATGTATTCATAATTTATATAGAAATTAGGAACATGGGAGCTGGAAGAAATCTGTTGAATCATTGAGTCAAGCATCTTGCAGTCACATGTAATACTTTACAGCAATTATCAGCTATTTAGATTTCTTATTCTGTCTATGTTTATTGGGAGCTGGTCCAGAATGTCACTCCCTGATTATTAGAAGTCCATTTTTAATTTCCAGTTTAAATTTAATCATAGCCAATTTATATCTTTTTGTTCTTCCGCCAATTCTTCTGTTACCTTAAATAGTTCTCCTCACTTCCAACTGTGTACCCCTATGCTGTATTTACAAAGAACAAAACCAAACTCTATCTTGGCTTCTCTTGACCCTGTCCTGTTTTGTTTTGGCCTCTGATAGGCTAAGCAATCTGAGCTGGTTTTGCTTTATCTCTTAGGAGAACTCTTCTATTCCCTGAATTGTGGATCGCATTTTCTTAAACATAGGTGACAGGGGATGTACATGAATTAAATTCCAGATGAGGAAATTCCAGATGAGTTTTACTTGTGCTTTGGATAATGGCAACTCAGTTTCTTTAACTTTGCAGACAGCTCATCTCCTCTTGCAACTGAAGATCCTACTTGCTGCCTTCTTCTTGAGTTTCTAAACATTGTGACTGGTCTGTAACTATTTGTATGGCCTGGGTATTGAGCCGTTACCTTTCACTGAGATGCTATCACTTCATTCTCTATAATATCCAAGTAGTTCTGTATGCTGTTGCAGTTCCCCATGGACAATGCTTAGTGTCCTCAGAAGGCCATTCCCTGGCCTGATATCCCTCTCACCTGGTTTTGTTTTGTTTTCCCTTTAACCTTACACCCCTACAGTTCTTGTACCAATATGAATTTTCACTTGTATAGCTAATACTTTGCCTACATTAAACTCTTTCAGAGGCTTTACTGGCATCCAAATGTCTTACCTGATGGTGAACAAAAAAATCAAATGAGTAATATTACTCCATGGAGATGTGCCACTTCCACCTATCCCAGCTGTGGTGATATGCAGAGGTACTTCCTATGCAGAATTTCTATGCAGTCTTTCAGTGGAATCTCTTGTTGCAGCTGCTCTTGCAAGAGCAATCTTTCAGATTCTTGTGGTGTTCCCCTGTTGACAGGCTAATGTACAAGGTCTCTGAAGTACTTCACATCTCCAGAATGGAAACGCAGACAAATAGGATCCCACTCTTCTCACTAAAGAGACAACACTTCGGGATGGAAGTGCAATCTTCACTTTTTCTTGCTTCCTGTCCCCAGTACCCTGGGATGCAATAATGGTAAGGAAGCAACTCATTTAAGACTGACTTGAAACAGCTATTTTATTTAGACATTAGCAGGCAAGGATATTATCATTTTATTACTATAAATAATATTACAGCACCATACAAAAACTTTAGCTTGCAAGGGACCTCTGAAGGTCTGTAGTCCAACCTGTTCAAAGTGGATTTAACTACAGGCTAGATCAGGTTGCTGAAGGCCCTGTCCAGGTGATTTTTTAAAATCTCCAAGGATGTAGATCCTACTATCTCTCTGGCCAACCTGCTTAACTGTTCTAAGAGCGAAGAATCTTTTTCTCCTCTCCAGTCAGAATTTCTGTTGTTTCAGTTTGAGTCTGTTGCTCCTTGTTTAGCTGTGCATCTCAGAGAAGAGTTTGGCTCAGTTTTCTCTAAAAACCCCATTAGGTAGTCGAAGATAGCAATCAGATCTCTCATTTAGTCTTCTCTTCTCTTGGCTGGACAAACCCAGTTACCTCAGCCTCTCCTTGTATATATTTGAGGCCTCTGGTGGCCCATTCCTCCAACTTGTCAAGGTCAATCTGAATGACAGGCCTGCCTTTGAACATATCATGTGCTCCCTGCAATTTTGTGTCATATACAAACTTGCTCAGGGTCCTTCCATCCCCTTTTCCAGGTCATTGGTGAAGACGTTAAACAGTGTCAGCCTCGGTGTTGACCCTTAAGAAATGCTATTTAATTAGGCTGCCAGCTAGATGATCACTGGCACTTAGTCATAGAGGAGTCCTTTACCTTTTGTCTATTTGGTATATCCAAACTTCTCTTCTACCTATTTTTCTTCTCTCTCTTTCTCTCCCTCACTATCTATACAGATGTGTACACACACACACACACACATTCTGCAGAATTATGGGCTTCTGTTATATAAATTCACAGTAAAGGAATTTGAGACAGAATATGCTATTTTTTGGTCTTCTGAATGGCTCTCTTTTCACCTGCTTTTTCAGGTTTTTCCTCTAGTGTAAGACAAATCCAGACATGGTAGTTGAATGGTACGCTCAGCATTGCAGACTCATCTGCTGGGTGTCACTGCATAGTATTCAGAGTCCTGAGAATAAATATATAGGAGTTTTTTCAGGTGAGTGTACTACAGGACACAAAAAGCTTCTATTTCCTATAGTCTCATGGATATTGTGTAGGAATCCGGGTGAATCAACTCCTAGTTTAGGGTGAAAATGATATGTCATATTCTTACCTCCCTTCTCAGGCTTCCTCCTTCTTTACCCTATTTTCTGAGTGCTCTGTGCATATTTCTTCAGTACTGCAATATCTCTTTTTTAGATCTTTTTTTTTCCTTTTCCTCTCTGACTTGTCAGATGTTGGAAAGCAGCTCTGTTGCCACAGGCTGCTCATCAATTTAGAGGTACAGTTTCTTCTGATTATGAAAATAACTCTGAGAGGGGCTCTGGTTCTTTGTTCTGTTACCATGACATCAAAGATTTTTTCCGTATCATTTCTGAAGTATCATTCTTAGTGCCTCTTCTCAGTATTGGGAGAACATCCAGGTGGTAAATTATCTGGCATGGTCCTCCTGTATACTTTTACTGTGTGCAGTGAATTCTTTCGCTTGTTTGCCTCTGATATTTGAATGATAAGTGGTAGAGGAAGGAGAGCGTACAGGTTACAAGGATCTATTTGAAATCCACCATGTTTAAATTTTAAGATCTTTCTTAAAAAAAAAATCTTAAACTTATTGTAGTAAATTGGGTGACACAACATTGGTAGAATTGTCTTGTATTCTTTTCCTTGCAATTACATAAAGTAGGAAAGGTTGACTAGAAGTCACAGGAATGTGACTACTCAGTGCTTACAGACCCACTGCATGTCAGCTGTACATGTGACAGATGCACATGGGGCAAGTGCCTTGTGTTCTGGTTAGAAGTGTAGTTAACTGAGAAATATATGCATGGTAAGCCTAATATGTTGGATTTTGTATGGGCATTGGAGATGCTTTGTGTTCATACTGGGCATCTCAGCAGCACATAACACTACTCCTCGAGATTTTCCAGACAGAAGTATGGATGCTCAGAAACTTTGTAACAAGTTTTATGTTTATACAGCTAAATTCTTCTTCTCCCCAAACAGGGTGTCTGCTGCATGCAAATCAGAAGTTAGTTGCCAGGAGTCCTTTAGCATAAAGGCCTTTGGTCCTAATTGCCAGCGTGTCTTTCTACTATGCCATGCACATCTCCCTTTCCTTACCTCCCTATGGATGCCATTCTAAAACAATACTTACTCTATACCCTCAGACTGGTGATCTGTGCTTAGTTCCTGGTAACACAACATGCTGTCTGTGGGTGATGCATGTTCCTACCTCATTTGCTGTTTATGTGCATGCCAGACAGCTTTCACCACCTTCTTAGGCCTGTAGGAGGACCTGCCTCTTTCTTCCACCTAGGACAGCAGAGCTGCTGCTTGCTGGAGGCTCCAAACCAAGATGCAAGCTCTGTGGAGCCCTGTGGGGCTGGTCCAGTATCTCAGCAATGTGTAAAAGGGAACAGTTGCTGTAGGCCACCTCTTTTTGTCTGGGTAAAAGGGCTGTGTGGGGACTTCAGAACTTGTCCTCCATAAGCTGTTCATCAGGGAAAGCAGTGTTAGGACCTGAGACACCAGGACCAAAGGTAGGATCAGCTTTTGCTATGCACCTCAGAAATCAGAAGTGGGTACAAAATTTCAACATGTGAAAAGTCATCTCTGAGACTCCCTGCTGGGCCACTGTCTTTTGTGAGCACATCACTCTGGAAAGAAAAGAAGTCACTGGAGCCTTCTTATGTCTGACTCCTACCAGCCTGTGGGAAGACTATTAGGTGTTGGCCAGCTCATGATAGACATGAACCATGTCTGGTCCGTAGTGGCCATGTTGATAGGGCTGCACAGGCCTTTTGGCCTACCTAGACTGTAGCCAAAAATAAATAAATAAAAAGCTCTGATTTCTCTCTCTCCATCTGCATCCATATGCTGGCAAGTTCTGCAAGTTTCCCCCAGCTTCCTTCCCTAGCTGCATTCTCCACAGACACTTTCAGTCTCTTCTCTCTTTTTCTGCCTCTCCAATGCATGTGCAGGCAATCACAATTTATATCCACAGTAGCAATCTCACAGGATGTGTCCACTTCCACTTCCTGCTGAGACTGCTGATGTCTTTCCTCTGCCAAGTCATACAGAGCACAGCTCGCTTTGGTGCTGAGTGGCTGACTGCTCTCTAGAGTTGGGCCTTCCTGAACTGAGGCTGCAGGAGGTAGTGCTGCTCTGCAGTGTTTGAACAAAAAGGGGCAGAGATCTTCCAAAAGAGCTGCTTGTCTATCTGTGGCTTGAGCTGTTCCATCTGCTAGAAGAGCTGGCTGCTGAGAATTGAGAAATTCTGCTAGTGTTGAGCTGAGAGCACACAATGCCATGGCACGTCTGCATTGTGTACCAGCTGCTCCTGAGGTAATGCCTGCTCTTGATCTTGCCCCTTCCCTTGTAAGAGCCTTTCCAGGAAATGGGTCAAGAGCCATCATCTTCACTCCTACCACCTTGATCAGGGCAACCTCTAGCCTCATCCTAACTCCTGTGGTTTCCAATCTCAAATGCCCCTGTGGAGAAAGAATATTGGGAGAGACATGTTTCTTGGTGTTGTCTGGAGATACACACTACAGCACAGCATTGCCCATGTTCTTCCCCTCTGTAGACACCAGTATTCCAAGCGTTCAGGTTGCAACAGAGCTGGAGGAGGCCTGAGCTAGACTTGTTCCTCTGCAGACCATGTCCCAGGAGAACTGCCAAGAACCAGCCAAGACTCATCTTTTGTAGGCCTTTTTGGCCTTGTCCAGCTGAGTTATGAGGGGGGTGGAACCCTGTTGGAGTTGCGTGAGCAGATCTCCAACTTGCAAGTAAGCATGACGCAGCTGGTGTCGTTGGATGACTTCACAGCAAGAAACCAAAGTAAGCAAAGAATGGGGTCTGCTGTGTAAATATATGGATGTTGTTACCATGGGCAAATGCTGCCAACAGGAAGATGGTGATCCTATTATCTTTGGAGAAAGTTACTGTAACACTGGATATATTGGTCCAGGATTTGACTGATGTTCAGTCTGATGACTTGTCTGGGAGATGGTACAAGGAGGAGAGGCGAGTTTGCACTTGGAGAAGGCCAATAAGCTCCTTTAAAAATCTGGCTGTTAAATGGGCCCCTTGGTCACTCATTATACTGTCTGGGAGGCCATGACATCATAAAACACGCTATAGGAAGGGTGAGGCAGTCTGTGGGGCTATGTGCAACTTTCTGAGGGGGATGAAGTAAACTATGTTGGTGAACAGGTCCACAATCACTGACCACTGCATTCCACTCCAAGGGGGGCAGGTCTGCTATTAAATCCATATGCACAAATAGCCAAGGCTATTTGGCAGCAGGGAGGAGCTATTAGAGACCCTGTGATCTTTTGGTGCAAGCACAGCCGTCGTGGGCCTGGACATAGTCAGCCATATCTCCCTGTCCTGTAGGCTACCAGGTAATCAGGCACTGCATCATCCAGCAGTCTCTGTATCTGGGTGCAGGAACATGATGGCATCAGCAGAAGGCTTGTGTCTGCAGTGGTTCCTGTAGGATGTACAGCTGCCTGCCATGGTACAGGCAACCATCCTGTTCTTGCAGGCTGAGGGCAGCTGTGCCAATGGGATGCTGTGTTAGGTTCAGGTTACTTCCAGTGGTCTGGAAAAATTCTGCAGGGAATTCATCCTCTGCCATGGCTGTAATGAAATGTCTTGGAGAAAACAGGGTTGGGGTGCATGCAGAAGGTGTGCATCCAGATCTGAATCTTCCTTCCATGACAAGGCATCTGCCTTGCTGTTCTGCTTCCCTGGACATAATGTGAAAGTGAGGGGGAAGCATGTAAAGGAGACAAGATGGAGAGAGAAATGCTTCACCCATTCATGCTATTCCATGTTCTGATGGTTGGTCAGCAACATGGTTGTGGTTTTTGGCCTCTCAAGGAATTGCTGCCATTCCTCAAAGGCAGCTTTGATTGACAAGACACTCCTTATGCCAGATAAGCTTCTAATTCCTCTCAGCGGGGAGGAGCTGCCAAGAGAAAAAAGGGTGGCGCTCCTGTGTAAGGCTGACCTTCTGGGGGAGGATGGTCACTGTGGCTTCGTTCGAGGCATCTGCTTCCACAACTTAAGGGCAACTGGGGTCTGGGTAGAGTAGGTTAGTACCTGTGGTGAATGCCCATTTCATTTTCTCAAAAGCCACTTGAGCTACAGGTGTCCACCAAAAGCAAGCCCACTTCAGGTGAATGCTCCTGTAGGAACCACAATACCAGAAAAAAAACCCTTCATGAATTGTCAATAGATGTTGGCAAATCCTAAGATCCTTTGCACTGCCTGCACACCAGAAAGTGAGGGCTTCAACTTTTTTGGGGTCCATACACAAGATGTTGGGCCCTTAGGAACTCCACCCTCTGCTGGTCAAAGGATCATTTCTCGAGTTTGGCATAGAATTCTGTGCTGCCACAGGAAATTCAAGACCTCCCAGACATGGTCTATGTATGCCTCTTAAGTGGTGCAGAATAGCAAAGATGTCATCTGGACATGCTGCTATGTAGTAATGAAGCAGGTCCTTCAAAACATCATTTACAATATGCTGGAAGTTGGCTGGAGCGTTGCAGAGAGCAGATAGCATCATAACATACTCTTAGTGACTGTATGTGGTGTGAAAAGCAGTTTTCCATTCATTCTCCTGCCAGGCATCTCACGGGTCTAGCTTTGTGAACCAGCAAGTTCCCTGCAGATGTTCATAGAACTCCAGGGCAAGAGGCAGAGGATGCCAGTTCTTTACCATAGTGCCATTCAGTCCACTGCAATCTACACAAAGACTTTTTTATTTTATTTTATTTTAAGAAGGAAAAAAAAATAGGGGCCCCAGCAGGGACATGGGAAGGATGGATAAACCTACATGCCAGACAGTGCTTGAGGTCCTCCTTGCAGGCTGCTAATTCAGGGTGCTATAAGGCAAAGATGTACCTGAAGGGCACCCCCTCTCCTGGTGCCAAGTCAATGTGGCAGTCATGAGTAATGGGCCAGTAGTATTTCTGCCTCCTTCTTCTCACAGACATCCACAGGATCACTGTATTTATCTGGGAGCATAGAGGGGTGGGGAGCAGAGGCTGAGGCAGAGGTACAGGTACAGTCTTGGCATCTGGCAAGACAGAGCTGCAGTGGTGTAGGAGTATTGGGCTGAGGCTGTGCTGTGGTGCCTCACACAGTGTAAAACCAGAAACATGGGAGTCCGGACCAACCCACATGGGGTGCTGAAATGGGGAAGACAGCCCGGAGAAGATCCCAGGGCAGACTTTTGCCCTCAGGATCTGAGTATTCCTTTCCTGCAGGGAAACACAAGAAACCCAATTGCCAGTTAATGAGAAGGTTGTGCTTCTGTAATACAAGCGAACAGGACATAAATTGCAGGGCTTCAGCAGCAGGTTGCAGAGGTGACGTGCAGGAGGAGATCATGTATTGCCCTGTGCCAGTCGCAGCCAGTACCAGATAACTCTGAAATCAATGTAAACAACCCACTACATCCCAAAACTTCAGAGGAGCACATGGCACCTGTCATGGTTTAACCCCAGCCAGCAACTAAGCACCACACAGCCGCTCACTCACTCCCCTGACCCAGTGGGATGGGGGAGAGAATCAGAAAAAAAAAAACAAAAACGAACAGCCTCATGGGTTGAGATAAAGAAAGTTTAATAGGACAGAAAGGAAGAAAATAATAATAATGATAATAATAATAAAATCACAATAATAATACTAAAAGAATTAGAAGATACAAAACAAGTGATGTACAATGCAATTGCTCACCACTTGCTGACCAATGCCCAGTTAGTTCCCGAGCAGTGATCTGCCCCTCCTGGCCAACTCCCCCCAGTTTATATACTGGGCATGATGTCATATGGTATGGAATATCCCTTTGGCCAGTTTGGGTCAGCTGTCCCGGCTGTGTCCCCTCCCAACTTCTTGTGCCCTTCCAACCTTCTTGCTGGCTGGGTACGAGAAGCTGAAAAATCCTTGACTTAGTATAAACACTACTTAGCTACAACTAAAAACATCAGTGTGTTATCAACATTATTCTCATACTAAATCCAAAACACAGCACTATACCAGCTACTAGGAAGAAAATTAACTCTATCCCAGCCAAAACCAGGGCACACTCCAGTTCACACATATTTAGGAGACAGCAGCAGCCACTTAGGGAGGAAAAGAGGAAAAGACACTGAGAAGAAGCAGAGGAGACATGAAAGGAGAAATGGAGGAAACACATAGAATGAGACATTGTTGGAGACAGAGCTGGAGATGCACTCCTGAAAAGAGGTGCTCTATACCTGTGGAGGTACATCCTGAAGGGGACCGCAGCCCATGGGTGAGCCATACCAGAGCAGAGGAAAATGAGTGAGAAGCAAGGAGCAGCAGAATGAAACCATTACACAAATTATTCCAACCTTTTGCACTGCCCATCGCCTCACCAAAGGAATAAATTTGAGTAGGCAGTAATCTGTAGTGGGCATTAAGGACTCATTCTTCCCAGCCAGTTTTCCACAGCCAATGCAAAAATTGGATTGTCTAGTCAGCAACCACCTGGCTTCCCTGCTGGAGCTGGCTATCACAGCCACAGCTGCACATCAATGGTCCCTAAAGACACCACCTCAAATCAGTGAATATGGCTTCAGGGTTCTGGAAAACAGTCATTGCATTTCTTACAGAGGTGACTCAATCCAGGGCCGCCCTGAAAGCCAGGAGATTATGACTGCAGAGCAGCTAGTATCTATTGCCTTGGCTGTAAAGATTAGCCATGTGTGCCTAATAAATCCCTGAACCCTCACCTCATCCCCACTGAAGGGGGTTTGGCAAAGCTGGGGGCTGGGGTCACTCTGGGCACAGGGGATGTTAAAGAATCCTGCAGGGCTGTGACCTATCTCTGCTTCCTGGCCAGGGTCTGGAGATCAGCTTGGAGCTGTAGGGAGCCACTGGGGCTAGCCCCTGCCCAGCCTGAGGGCCCAGCCCTGTGGTGCTCAGCTCAGAGTTCAAGGAGGCTTGACCTCTCAGGCAGGAGTGGGGACTGCTCCACACGGGAAGACAAGCCAGGACTGACCACCCAAACAGGCAGGGGCAGTGATCTCACAACTCACAGTGCAGTCCTACAGTACCCAAGCAGGGCTGGTGACAATAACAGGCTTCATCAACAGTCCAGTCATCATCAGACAAAGGCAAGGTGGTAAGTCAAATCTGAGGTCAATCCTGAAATCCAGGAGACAGAACAAGCAACAGGAGACAGAAGTAGACACAAGTATACCTGTGGTACACATATGATGTAGCTCAGACAAGAGTCAGGGACCCAGTTCTGAACTTAAATGGAGCTCCTGGGCCCATGGGGCAGTGTGTGTGGGTGGAAACCCCAGGTGAGGCTGGTCAGGGCAAGTAAGGTCTATTGACGCACCCATGGCCTTAATTTTCCTGTGCGGTGCTTTGGGATGGACACTCAGATTTTTCAAACCAGACTAGCTATTCTGTTACTAGTATCATGTTACTAGTATCATGTTACTAGTATCAGTACCCCACCATTATGTTTTCTTTCAGCTTCTAATTTGTTTGGATCATCAGGGCACCCATACTTGTTAAGTCAAGTGCAGCTTAATGTTGACATTTTACCTTCTTTCAGGGCTGCCTGGCCAGGACTGCAAATAATCTTTAATTTGACATCACCTGTCAAAGGTCAGTGCTTAGTCTGTTTCCTCCTTCTGCGCTGCTCTAGATTTTGCAGACCTCTATCATATCCCCCCCCCTCCCCCCCACTCTTTTCCAGAAGGTTTATCTAAGTCATTCTTTGTACAGAAGCCATTGCATGCTTATGATCCCTTTTTCCTTGCCCTTTTCTGAACCCTTCCCCATTCCTTTGTACTCTTTTTGAGATGGAGGACCCAGATTTGTGTACAATATGTATCAACTTATACACTGTCTTGATGTTTTCTCTGTTTTATTCTTTATTCCTTTCTTAGCAATGTTTAATAATTGATTTGCTTTCTTTCACTCTACTGGGCACAGAGAAGACATTTTCATACAACTACCTGTTATAATTGTTGCAACAGCTCAGGGCTCTTCATTTCAAATGTGAAGATAGGACAGTTTCTTCCCATATGCACTACTTTACACTGAGCTTCCTTAAATTCCATCTGCCATTTTTTGCCCGTACACTCAGTATTCTAAGACTCTTTTGCTTGCAGTTCTTCTCAGCCTGCCGTTGCCTATATTTCCCTAAATAACATTGTACCATCAGCAGACTCTGACACTGCCATTTCCACATCCTTGAGAAATATGTTGCATAGATCAGGTTCCAGAACACATCCTTGTGAGACTCTATTGGTGACCTCCTTTCACTGTGAAAATGGACTATTGACTCCTACTGTCTTATTTCCTGTCTTTCAATCAGTTATTCACCCCTGCAATTATTTATTTCTTGGCAGTGTAACTTTTAAGAGCTTTTGATGAGTGACCTCTCCAAATACCTTCCAGAAATCCATGCTCAGGATTCCAGGGTCTATCTCCCTTAGCCACAAGGTTGTTGACTCATAAACGTTTCAGTAGGATTGCGAGGCAGTTCTTCCCTTTACAAAAGCCATTTTGACTCATCCCTATTAGAGCATCTTTATGCATATGTTCATTAATTCTAATCTATCTTACAGTTTCCATTAAATTGCCTGCTAAAGACATCAGGCCTGTACTTTTCTAGATTTCTTATGGCATCCTTTTAAAAAATGGACATTACAGCTGACACATCCCTGTCTCCTGCTACCAAAGCAGTTTTATACTAGAGGTTGTACAGGACAGTTTGTAGTGCACCCTTGGATTCTTTTAGAATTGCTGGTTATATACCATCTGGTCCTTGTGATTTGTTACTATTAATTTTGCCTATATGTTCCATACCCATATGTTCCATACTGACTCTTTCAAGACACAACCCCTGGTGAGTCCCCCCGTAAAGAAGAAGAGCTTGCTTGGGAATCTTATCCAGCTCTGCTGTAGTGAACATAGATGTAAAGAATTAATTTAGATTTTCTGTTATTTTCTCTGTATGCTCCTTTAAATTTCTTTTAATTTTCCTGGTGCTGCAGACTGTCTGGCAGGCTTCCAGAGCCTGAAGTGTTTGAAAATGGATTTATTATTAGATTTTATGCCTTATGCAAGTTGTCCCTCAAACCCTTTTGGCCTGTCTGTCGTGGTTTAACCCCAGTCAGCAACTAAGCACCACGCAGCCGCTTCCCCCTCCCCCTCCCAGTGGGGTGAGGAGGAGGAAAGCAAAGGAAAAAAAGTAAAACTCGTGGGTTGAGATAAGAACAGTTTAATAACTAAAGTAAAATATAATACTAACAATAGTAATAATGAAATATAATAATAATAGTAATGAAAAGGAATGCAACAAAAGAAGGGGGGGGGGAAAGAAAAAAACCAGTGATGCACAATGCAATTGCTCACCACCCGCTGACCGATGCTCAGTTAGTTCCCGAACCGCGATCAACCCCTCCCGGCCAGCTCCCCCCTGTTTATATACTGGGCATGACGTTCCATGGTATGGAATACCTCTTTGGCTAGTTCAGGTCAGGTGCCCCAGCTCTGCTCCCTCCCAGCTCCTTGCACACCTGCTTACTGGCAGAGCACAGGAAGCTGAAAAGTCCTTGGCTTAAGATAAGTGCTACTTAGCAACAACTAAAACATCAGAGTGTTATCAACATCATTCTCACACTAAATCCAAAACACAGCACTGCACCAGCTACTAAAAAGAAAGTTAACTCTGTCCCAGCCGAAACCAGGACACTGTCTCATGGTGTGGTTTACTTTTCATCTGTCACAAGTTTGGATTCTATTTTCAATTTTAGGCCCAAATTTAGCTTTTCGAAGGATGCTTCTGAAAAGCTGTCCCCAGCAACAGGCTCCCTTGTCCCTGCCACTTAACCATGGCAGGTTCCTTTTTCACCTTATATGCATTCGCCCTGAGCCTCCAGTATGATATCCTTTAAGTCTCCGTGTAACCCTCAAAGATATAATTATTTTAGCTGCCCCTCCAGTTTTAACAAGCTTCCTCATTTTTAGGTAGGTTTTTTTTTTTTTTTTTAAATGAAAGCACATATTGGTGGACTTTTTATTGCTTGTCTATAAGGGCTTTATGTAAGGAAGCAAAGGACAAAAGAGACAGAACATCACTGTGTGCTGCAATGGACTGTGCCCACAGCACCTTGTAACTCTTCCCTTGCCTTCTGGAGGGGTACACAGTACTGTATTAAACTACTGCTTCTGGCTGCAGAGATTGTAACCCTAAATGGCATTTGGAAACACCTAGGAACAGCTTCTTTAAAAATCAGGAACTCCAGGAAATCCTTTGCACAAAAGGGTGTTGTGTCTACGCAGGAGACTCATGCTGAACATCTAGACTTGCAGTTGATTGATTGGCTGTAGTCCATTTTGTCTTCCTCACCAGAATCTCAGCATCATGGCAACCTTGCTCTCTTCATGTCAAGGCATCTCCTGAGCAGTCACTGACCCCACCATGGGCTGACTGATCCTTAAAAATGACTATACCATGATGCCAGCTCAGGAGTGAATATGTTTCTATTAGCAGATTTATCGTCCTTGGCATGCTGGCACTGACAGTTACGGCTAGGGACTCCCTTCCTTCTGCTTCCCTACCTCATCTCCCCTCTCCCTTGAAGGCAAGGCTGTTTACCAGCATCCCTGCTGCATATAGGAGAGATCTGTGACTGTAAGGGCCTTGAGTACATCTCCCCCATGTCCCTTCCCACCACCCTGGAGGTTTGTCTGGATGGGCTCAGCTCCAACTTTTATAAGTATCTGTCAGGCCTTGAGAAGCCTCAATGGGTGCCTGCCCCTCGTTCTTTCCCACGCTGCTTTAAAATTCATGCTCTTGTCCTTAGTGTCTGCCTGAACTACGTTGCAGGTATGCTTGTGCCTACCCTCTCTGATCCTTACCCACTGGCTTCACTTCTGGCTTGAGCTGCCCTATCACTACAGGCTTGCCTGGCAAGCTGGCCTGTTGCCTGAAGTGTTGGTGAACCTGCTCTGCTCTTCTTGCTCAGGTATTGTGGAATTTGCTGACTCTCAGCTCCCAGCACTACTTTCCATATGGAGCAGTCTGTCCCTGCTGCTTCCTGACAGTCATACTGGTCAGACGGAAAAAAGCAGCTACTGAGAAAAGAAATGAGTGATAAATGGCAAAAGAATGGGGAGATAAATATTCAAGCATGACAAAATAGAAACAAAAAATATGTTTTAAGACAGGGCGTATGATATAGTGGGGAGATCCTTGCCCCTATCCCTGCACTGAAAAGGAGAAATGATAAGGAAAAGATAAAAAGACTATTTTGGCCAAACTAAAGAAGAGAATAAAATCACATGCCTGTACAGAAATGCTGGGCAATTAAGTTAGGCTATCAGGAGTGGATGGGATTGGCCCAATGCAAGTTTAAGACAAGAAAGGGAAAAAAAGCAGAACTGTTTAGATAAGAAGGGAAAAGGGGGAACAAAGGAAAAGCTGTATGGACCTAATCATTGGCATTTGTGGAGCCGCACATACAGGTGCAAATCCCTATAGTGCTTTCCATACCACAACTGTTTTTTTGGTGGTAGCAAAAAAGAGTGTGGATACTGAAGTGGTAGTGCTGTGGTATTCATGTAAAGCAGTGTTAAAAATTTGTGGTAGTTCTATGTGAATGTTATGGTCACACCTCTACAGTAGTGACAGAGAAGTCTATGGGAACCAGAGGACTATTGCAAGTTTCTTGACAGCAGCAGGAAAACCATGCATCACCTCTGAAAGGATGCCACTGCCACATACCTTTCTTTGCAACCTCAGATGGTCACAACGTTTACATACAGCAAAGCACTTCAAACACACTCAAAATCCATGGCAAAACATGTAGCATCTTCATAAGGCTGTTGCCATGCTGGTTTGCAAGCTTTCTTTGCAGCAGTGGCAGGAGTTTGGGGTGCATTTCAACAGCTAGTGTTTCTGCAATAAGCCCACTGGTTCTTTAAGGGCTTTGGAGCCATGAACTCGGCCCACTAGGAGAGGAAGAACTATGCAGCAGATGGAATTTTGATCCGAGAATTTCACCAGGAAGGTGTGGAGGGCAGAATGCAGAGGCTGTGTGCAGCAGTGCTCCTGATGTGCCGTTCTTCAGAGCTGCAGTTGCTATGGAACTGTGACATTACTCTGCAGTGTCTGAAAAGATCAGCAGCTCTATAAGGACTCTGGAGCCACATTGCAGCAGTAAAAGCATGGAACTGTTCTGTAGATGTACTGTAACCATGGCACTGCAAACCTCTGCAGGGAGGTGTGAATCATACAATGGTTAAACACTGGTGCCGAAACCTGCAGTATGACAAAGCATGTGGTTCTGTGGAGTATTTGTAGCTGGAGCATGATAAGATGTCTGCAGCACCAGCTGTAGTATGGGAATCCTTATGTGAGCTTTCCAACAGAAGCTTAAGTTCTAGCACTCATTTGGGATGACAAGTGCGTGGCTCTGCCACCTCCCTAGAGCAGTGCACACAGGATGCAACAGATAGCCTGATGGCACGCCCCTACTTTCTACCCTGTGCCTAGAGAAAGCACCTCTTTTACGCACTGAGACAGAGTGACGAGCTGCCCTGTACCCACCCTCCTGCTCTTGGCCCGCTCCGCCGGGCTCTGAAATGCAGCCAGTACAGTAAGCCCATTTCAGGGAAAGGCCGCAGCAGGCAAGCTGATCGCCAAGGAAATGGCCAATTTCTTGCCAGCGCTAGCATTTGTCTGTGGCTGTTAGTTTTCCTTTCTTCCTCCTTTGCAGTATCAGACAAACTTCCCGATTTCCCGCTTATTCCGGTGCCGGCAGACGCAGCTCCTCTTCTCCCTCGGCCCCGCGCCCGCGCTCCCGCCCGCCCCCGGCCCCGCCCCCCCCGCCTCGTGCCCGCCCCTGCTCTCCCGCTCGCCCTCGGCGCTCCAGTGCGGCTGCGCGCGCATAGCCGCGCTCTGCCGGGGGGAGTGGGCGGGAGCTGTGCGCGTGCGCGGCGGCCAGGAAGCTGGAGCGCGGAGCGGGGCGAAGGGGGGGGGTTGCGTTGGCATGGCGGAGGCGCGGAGCGGCGCAGGTAAGTGCGGCTGTTGTGCTCGGGGGGGGAGTTGGGGAGGGGGCCGGTGGGGTGGGTTGGGCGCGGAGGGGAGGAGCAGTCATCGCTCCATCGGCGATGCCGTCGGGCAGAGGGCCCCGCCGTGGCGTTCGCGGCCGGGCGCTGGCGTGTCGAGGGGCGCGGGCTGCGGCACCACCTGTTGCCGCCGCCCCGCCCCCGCCCGCCGCAACTTCGCGGCGCCTGTGGTGCTCAAAATGGCTGGGCTCGCCCTTGCCGCAGGGCGCGCTAGAGAAACTTTGCCTGAGGAGGGACGTGCGAGCTTCTAGTATGTGACAGACGAACGGGAATGCCAGGAAAAATACAAAGAGCCGGTTGGTTTCTGGAAAACTTACGGCTCTCTACCCACCCGTGCCCGTGAAACCCAGCAGAGGGCGGTGCTGCTTGCACAGGGCAGCCGGACCTGTCCCAGCCCCACGGGCTGCTGTAAAATTGCGGCGTTTCGTGGGGCCTCGGCGGGGTCTAGGAGCAGAGGTCTGGGGCGTGCGGGAGGTGACTGCCTAGAGCAGCTGCCAGCTGCCCAGAGTGATCTAGGCAAGGGCTCACGGGTGGAGAGCAGCTTAAGGACCCGACCTGGAGTGGGGTTGAACGCCACAAGTGCAGGAAAAGATTTTTTTCGTTTGTTTGTTTCTCCCTGCTGGCTTTTATGATGCAGGTTCAGGTTAACTTTCGTTTTACTGGGTGTGGCTGCTGAGGAGGAGGGGGAATAGCCTTTCAAGATCCGTATTCCAGCCTCGCATTTAATGATTTCTCATGTATTGCAGGCACTTAACGATAGAAGTACCCTTATGTAATTGTCTCTTGAGTGTGTAACTAGAAATAACACTGTTGCCCAGAGTCATTCATGATACTTCGTGTTTTCATCATGTCTCTTGATTTTCTTACAGTCTGGGTAGACTTCTCAGGTAATCAATGTCACTTTGGGGTCACTTGATGAGCTAACTCATTTCATTGTTTATAGAGTCGTTAGATTTCTGCCAGGAAGAATCCTGGACTTTTGTGACTGAGGGGAAGAAGAAAATATGAATCTCTACTTTTGCAGCACCCTGATGTTAATTCAGATTGAGCTTATAATTAGCCTGTATCCTAAATAGCATCCTCTGTCTTGTCTCTGTTCTTGGCAGCCTGGCTATCATGATGGAAAAGTTGTTTGAGTTCATTTTTTGATGGGATGAAAATGGGCCCACAGCTGCCTTGTGGGAGGTGGAATGGCCTGGGACATGGTTCAGAGAGCAGAGACTGATAGTTTCAGTAAAGAGAAGCTGGAGCAGGCAAATGTCTGCTTGTTTATCTTCCATGCTGTCAGGCTGCGAGTCAGCTCTGGTCCTGAAACCTTTTGTACAGTGTATATGTATTGGAATAAAGGGTCTTAAATAGGTATACTGAGCAAAAAATAGCTTTACTGAAAAGCAGTAGATTAGTCTGGATGGTACACCATTTCTACATTTGCTTTATAACACTTAAGCTAACACAGATACTGTCACATGGCGTTAAGTTCTGGAGTTCATTCCTTGTTATGGGAATGCATACTATGTTATCAAGAAGCATCTCATAGGTAAATTTCAAATGGTGCTTGTGCAATATTAGGATGGGATCTGACTTTTGCCCTGCAACTTCACGGACAGAGCAAGTGTATGATTTTGAGAGCTTAAATACGAAAGATATTTCTGCTGTCAGGGTAGATCAGGGGAAGCAGTTGAGGTCGAAGAATGACAGTTTTGGGTCATGGCAGATGTGCAGCCCATCCAGGATATTTTGCCAATAGTGAACGATTATTGAGACCCAAGGAACAAGTATAGGAGACGAAGGAGAGGAACACAAGAAACAAGGCAATTGTAGAATGATTATTCACATTGATAGACCTTTCTGGTTTCCAGCCCTGTGCACCTAGAAGGGACAGGTGGTATTTCTATTTAATAGCCATTAATGGATTTTTTTTTTTCCATCAGTTGCCGTAATTGCTGTTGAATGTAGTTTTGGCTTTTTGCATTCACAATGGCAGCTGGGTCATTATATGTGGTACAATGCATCATTAAACTGAAGATATCAGGGAGTTGCTATAAAGCTTTGAGTAGCCCACTGTAAGAGTGAACAGGAAGTGAAATCTTATAATACATTTATTCTCCTTATGCAAAATCCATTCTGTAGTAGATACTTCTCTTAAGATGATGAAGCTACTTATGGCAAAGTTGTATTTCTTTCCGTACTTTTATATTTCTCCTATGACATCTTGAGATGGGCTAGCTAAAACTTCATGTTCTGTTCAAAATGTGGATGCACTGAATTTGGACAGTAGCATAAAAAGACAAAAACATAGCACCGTGCATGAATATACACAGGGGGCTAACTAGCTGGAAAGCAGCTTTGCAGACAGGGAGCTTGGGATCCTTGGTGGACTATAAGCAGACCATGAGTCAGCAATGCACCCTCTCTGCAAGGAAGGCCAACAGTATCCTAGACTACGTTAGGAAGAGTGTTGCCAGTTTGTCAAGGGAGGTCCACCTTCCCCTCTGCTCAGCACTGTTGAGGCCACCCCTGGAGCACTGTGTCCAGTTCTGGGCTCCCCTGTACAAGGAAGACATGGACATACTGGAGTGAGTCCACGAAGGGTGAGGCCATGAAGATGATTAAGGGATTGGAGCATCCCTCATATGAGGAGGGGCTGAGAGAGCTGGAACTGTTCAGTCTGGAGAAGAGAAATCTCAGGGTGATCTTAGTACTGTGTACAAATACGTGATGCAAGGGAGAAAAGAATATGGAGCCAGATTCTTCTCAGCGGTATTAAGTGAAAGGACAAGAGGCAACAGGTACAACTTAAAACACACAAAATTCCATCTGAACACAAGAAAAAGCCTTTTTACTGTGAAGATGGTCATACACTGGAACAGGTTGCTCAGAGAGGTCGTGGCCTCTCCATCCTTGGAAGAGATTAAAAACTCAGCTGGATGCAGTCGTGGGCGACTTGCTCTGGCTGACCCTGTTTGAGCAGGGGATTTGGACCAGATGGTCTCAAGAGGTCCCTTCCAACCTCAGCCATTCTGCGATTCTATGGTGATGATGGCTTTGCATGTTAATCTTTCTTTAATAATTTTTGTCAAGAGTTGCGGGAAGGGAGCATATCTTTTATTAGATGAGCTATTACAGTTGGAATAAACAATAAGGTTTGGGCAGGCAGATTGTTTTGCATGAAAATGGGTTGCACTGCTTGAGTCTTTAAGCTGGAAACAGTGTAACTCCTGTTTAGGAAGAAATCCAACCTTTTGTAAACATGTGTTATCTCTGGAAATGATAGGATGCTGTAGGTGAATATATAAAATTATCAGAGAAGACAGAAAAGATCAACCTTGGTGTTCTGTGAGGAAGAGGTTTAAAGCTTCCAATGCTTTAAAGCATTGGGGAAAGCCTTGGATTTCCATAATGCACCATTCCTGGTTTTTTTTGTGGTACAGTGTAATACAGGTACCATAAGACCTGCAGGGAGTGTCTTCCCTGTAACTTGTGCTTTGTGTTCAGCTGACTGGACCATTTCTTGTCTAGATATATGCAGTGCTGACACAAATAGATTGTTGTGTATGCGCTCTGTACTGTCATCTGTCTTTAGGTGAAAGAATAGGTTATTTGAATTGCTTTAAAACTGAAGACATCTGTCCTGAAATTACCCTTGTCTTCTACTGGGAGTCAGTATATAAACAGAACATATGATCATAGAATATCCTGAGTTGGTCAGGACTCACAAGGGTCATTGAGTCCAACTCCCGAGTCCACGCAGGGCAACCTAAAAGTTAAACCAGATATCTAAGCATTATCCAAAGACTTCTTGAACACTGAAAGGCTTGGGGCCATGACCACTTCCCTGAGAAGCTTTTTCCAGTGCTTGACCACCCTCTCATTGAAGAACTTTTTCCCAATACTACCCAATCTGAACTTCCCTTGACGCAGCTTTGAGCCATTCCCTCACGTCCTGCCACTGGCCACCAGGGAGAAGAGATCAGCACCTCCCTCTCCACTCCCCTTCACAAGGAAGCTGTAGACAGCAGTGAGGTCACCCCTCAGTCTCCTCTTCTCCAAGCTGAACAAAGCTAGTATTCTCAGCTACTCCTCGTAAGTCATGTCCTCTAGTCCTTTCACCATCTTTGTTGCCCTCCTTTGGACACGTTCTAATATTTTTATATCGTTGTATTGGGGAGCCCAAAACTGCACACAGTACTCAAGGTGACACTATTTTTGGTTGAATTTATGGGTATCTCAATAAGAAGTGGTCAATTAAAAAATAAGTACTTGTCCAGTCAGAAAGACCAGTACTGATCAGTGTTGTTTATTCAGTTCCAGTTTTGTATTGATCTGAAGCTTCAGAAGGGGAATCAGAGTTCTTCCTATCTAGGAGACAGAGCTGAATTCATTTAAGAATAAAGAACTACTACCTCTGACACCTAAGGGGCTACCCTGTGGACTCTTGTACACATTATATTTTTTTCTGACTGGACTTCTTCAATATTTTTTTCTTTCTTATATTTATTCTTAATTATCAATTTCATACAGTCTCTGCCTAATTAAAGTAGGTTTTTTAATGGCTCTTCAAAATCTAATTGAATTTAGCTTGCTGAAACTGTGCTAAGAAATGTCACTTAGGCATGATGTTTTTAAGTGGCGCCTTCAAATGTCGTTATTGATGTATTCTTAAAAAAAGTACCTAACTTATTAAGTTCGGCTGTACTGGTCCCCAAAATAAGCTCTGTTTTAGAACCGGAGCTTGTGCTTATTAAAATGAGACATGTACTTACTAATTTGCTTCATATTTTTAAAAGTGTCCTTATCAAATTTTTTTTCTGAAGGATAGTTCACACAGACTGCCTAACTTTGCCAGGGCATTCTGGCTCTGTCCGCAGTTAATGCTGAAGTGGTGTAGTGCATAATGTTATGGCAGAACAGGCATGAAACCGTATGAGCTTCATATGCTTGGTTTTAATTCACATTCAAGCTCTTAGGGATATTAAAATCTGCAATGTAAAGGTTGTTTCTAAAGCTACTGTGATTTTCTTTGTTTATTTTATAGAAATACAGGCTGGAATCTAGCTTTGGAGGTTCCCTTTTTCTTGGGATTTTTGTGTATGTACATGTAAACATGTCAGAAAATTTGAGCCAGTGTTAGCTACTGATCATTACGCTTGTATATGTATTGTGCTATTTCTTGTCTTGGCAGACAGAAATCAGTTTTAGTAGAATTTACCACTTCTTTCAAATTTTTTTGTAATGTAAAAGCTGACGGTAAGAATAGGAATCCTATTCATGGGTGATATAAAAAGTCCTAATGAATTATTCATATTTTGGAGGTGCTTTTAAATATCTGAATCCTGGTTTCCCATCTGTTTCTTCAAACTTAATAGATTATTTGGAAAGTGCTCTCAAAAATATCACTTCCACAGCTACATTTCAAGTCCTGGTTATGCTTCTTGGAGGCCGTGCTCAAAAGTCAATTTGACTGTATTGTAGAAAACCAGCATTTTAAAGCCATTTCCAGCATGTTTTTTATGTCAGTGTAAGATAGTATGTTTTACTGATCTACAAAACATACTTTACGCAAGCTTATTTACTGCATTCATTTGAAAGCCCTCTGCAGCAATTGTTTATAATTCATGCATACATTTTACATACTGCATCTCATAACTGAAGAAACAATGGTCTTTCATAATAGAATATACTTTTGAGAGGCAAGCTGTGTCATTTTTGAAAAACATGTTTTTATTAAACATTAAGAAGCCATTTGGTTTACCTTGTTATATCTGTCCCTCAGACTTTAAATTTTAGGGTATTCAAAAGAAATCTTAAACCAACTAATAAAATGGGTTGTTTCAAATAAGGTTTGTATGTAATCATAGGATTGCATCCTGTCTTCAAATCATCATATGTGAAACTCTATTTTAAGTAATCTATACTGAATGACTGCTGTTTACATTATAATGTAAAAGGACTACAATTTATGTTTGTATTCCTCTTTAGTGATAGAAAATAAACTGGCAAAACATGGAAAAACCTGAAATTAAGTGTAGTTGTAGAAAGTAAAAAGGACAAGTTTATATTTTGAGTTCTTTACACAGGATACATGTGCTAAGATGAGAAAAATAGAATGTTTCCAGGGAAGCTGCTTGCCGTCCAGATTCTTACAGATGTATAAGCCTAATATTTTGTACCTACTAGGGTCTGCAGTCCTAATGATAATAGAATAGTTCAGCTGGAAGGGACCTACAATGATCATCTGGTCCAACTGCCTGACCACTACAGGGCTGACCAAAAGTTAAAGCACGTTAGTAAGGGCGTTGTCCAAATGCCTCTTAGACAGATAGGCATGGGGCATCAACCACCCCTCTTGGAAGCCTGTTCTAGGGTTCGACCACCCTCTTGGTAAAGAAATGTTTCCTCATGTCAAGTCTGAACCTCCCAACGGATGCAGCTTTGAGCCATTCTTAGGCATCTAGTTGCTGGCTACTAGGGAGAAGAGATCAGCACCTCCCTCCCCACTTCCCCTCCCTCTGAGTTAAGCTTGATTCTTAACTCAGTCCCCAGGTGTTTTGAAAGACGTCTGTCTGGTGGTCTGATTCTGTTGTCTCAAAATCAGGTTAGTATTACAGATTAAAAAAGGAAAACCAAACACTTCATATTTGCCATTTATATAGTGTAATAATAATATATAATATTATATAGCATAGAATAATACAATATACTATATTGTAATAATAACATATACTCTATTATAGTATTATTGGCATATACTATATTATAATATTGATATCTTAATATATTAAATATAAATAATATAATATAAAATAGTATATAATTATATATATATTGTCTTTGCAAAGAAAAAACCCCAAAGTTATTTCAACTGAGTCTCTCTTTAAAACCAAGTATGAATTAGGTTATGTGGTAAAGAACATCCTTAAATGTAATTTTAAATTCCTAACTTTTAGTAAGCTTAAAGCTTCACTTCTACGAAGTTGTATGTTATATTTTTTCTTTGGCCACCAAATCCCTCATAGTAGTTATGACCATTCCTAGAGGTTTAAAAAAAAACTCTGTCATTGGAAAGTAAATGAAATTCACTGAAAAAAATATGTTAATGCTTTGAAGTGTTCTGGTTTGTTCTTCCCTTCAAAATGTTAATTTCCACAATCTTTATTGAAAAGTTAAAATAATAGGTAGTTGAGAGACCCAGATAGCATTAACCTTTTGGAGAGTCTCTTATATTCATAGCCCAAGTGCTTGATTCTTTCTTTGAATTGTCCTGAACCAGGAATAAACTGCACCTGCCCTACTGTCAGAGGTAACCTACCTAACCTGTAAAATGGGCACTACCTCTGTGAGATTTTAGAAGCCTCTTCTCTTTTTTACACTACTGTGTAAGACTTAACCAATCTGCCACAGCCCATTAAACTGTCCCTGATATTCACCTGGTAATTCCTGTTGCAGCCGGGCCCCGCTGGCACGACATAATACAAAATTGAGCAATATAGGATTTCTAACGTGCACCTCTTTCTTTTATCTAGAGACACAGAAATGACAGGAGACCTCTCAAATAGAAGCATGATTCATGTTGATGGCCTCATAACAGAAAAATAATTTTGCAAAGCTGCCCTGGGTAGTCCCTCTACCATTTAATATGTCTATATGTAGAACAATGTAATCAGAGTTCATGCAAGCATTTACTATTGCTACTCTTTGGCTGCTGGCTTTTAATTCATATTCAAGGTTCTGTGTAATGTTAAAATCTCAGATGTAGACCTTGTATTTAAAGGACCCCTTTTTCTTCAGATTCATGTGTGTATGTAAACATGCTAGGAAAAACTTCAGCACATGTTAAACACTGATTATCACACTTGCATATCTTGTATATGTATAGTGCTGCTTCAAAGGTTTTTCTTTACCTTACATTTTTATATTCTTATCTTAACTATGGGTCATCACAGTCTTTCTCTAAAGATGACAAGAGAAGGTAACTTCCACAAAGCACTGTATGATTCAACTCTAGTTTCTGGAAACTTGTTTGCAGTTGTTCTGTCAAGTGTGGGATTGATTGAACTTCTAGGCCTTTGCACATATGGTAATTTTGCTGAAAAGAACTGTTTACTATTTAGTAGTCTTATATATGTCTTTTTATTTTTTCACTTTCTAGGTGCATTGAATTTCCATCCTGATGCTGCTGATTCCATTCCAGGAGAAAGACAACCCACAGATATAAACTGGGTAAATAAAGATAGGAAAGACTCTAACAGTAATCAGAATAGAAGTAATTTACCATTTCCTAGTCTATCTTCTGAAAGAGGTACAGATTATGAAAACTCTTCCACAAAGCAGCATGGCTTTTGTAATCCAGAAAGTCAGTATGGGAATTCTGAAGACTTCCACCAATATTTTGGTACCAGTAAAAGTTTGAAGAATCGCAACTTGCAAAGCCAGAGATGGCACAGATCAAGAAACGATAGCACATGTACTAGAAGTAAGATAAGGCAAAGTACTGCTGATGCTGCTGCAGGTCCAGGAATTTCGGATGCTGCAATAGTACCTGGGAGAAGAGCACCTCCTAGAGGATACAATGACTTCCTCTCCTCAGAGAGTGACAGGGAGGTACCTAATGCAGATAGCAGAGGAGCAAAGCCAAAGAAAACACATCTGATGCATGCATCTGGAAGAGGCTTCAGGGAGAAGGGAAAGCAAGTACATGACCGGGAAAAGAGAATGAGCTCTAAACAGAAAGTAGAGCTGTTTGAAAATGTTCCATCTTTGGATTTGACTCAGTCTGACTCTTCAGAATCATCTGTTGGAAAGGCATACTGTGATGCACCTGTTGGTAGTGGGGATGAGCAGAAAGGCTACGATTATGTAAACAAAAGATATCCTCGGAAGCCTGTGTGGAATAAACCCCCGGTAGAAAAGGAGTGTCAGAAAAGACATGATTCTCACCGTAGTAAAAATACAAAAGTAGGTAAGAAGCCTTCTCTTGCATATACTCCAAAAGATAAAAATGAGAGGAAGAAAGAGCTCTCTGTTCACAAAAACGATGAAAACTTCACCAGTGAAATCAGGCATCAATTGTCTGATTCTGTCAGATGTAATGGAAGAAAGTTCCTGCTAAAGGGGGATCAAGCACCTGCACTTCATTTCAGCTGGACCCAGTACTGGAAAAAGCAAAGTGATGTACCAAAAAACAAAGAAACTCATACCGGTAAGCTTTCTAGACTGTCCTGTACTCCTGTATTAAAGATACGATCTTGAATAATTTAAAGTGCCTTCACATTTGACTAGCTGAGGAGGCTTATTATTTCACATTAGGTCAGTATCACTTTCAGAGGGTAGAGTTAAATGTATATGTGTGGTTTCTGACTGGGGAGGTGTTCTGTAAGTTTACTAGTGAAGAACAGATTTTGTTTAAAGTTTTTTTTGTTTTCCTACCAAACTGCAAATGATGGCCTGGTCAGGCAGCATGTTAAAACATGTACGTTGCAGGACCAGGGAGTAAAATTCTGAGCATTCTGAACAATGGGACCTGAGAGGGACAATCCTAAAACTGATTTTTGCAGAATAAGTTTTCTGGTGTTTTATGTAGAAGTAGGAAAATGCCAGATAGAGGAACTGTATTCTGCTCCTAACTGGTTTTTTTTGCTCTTTTTTGCAACGGTAGTATCAAAAGGTAATTAGAAGTAGAGAAAGTCTCTGGATACTGTTTTTGGAAGTTGAGAATAGAAACATGTGCTGTTGACAGTGTAAAGCAGACCCACAGGTTTTGACTGTCTGAGTGAATTTTGTGCCAGCTCATACCATTAGGGACTTAAAACATTAAATGGAAATCAGCTGAATCTCTTCAGTGCCATGGTACTGGTTTCTGTTTCTAGACAACCTAGGTAGCTTTTTCTTACTGTTTTAGATAAGCTTAGGTGTGCACTGAGAAAATAGTCTCATGTTATTCATAGCACCCAGCAGAAGAAGTCCTATATTCTTTCAGAGGCAATAAGGAGAGAGATTTTCCGTGGTTTTTGTTTGTTTGTTTGTTTGTTTTGGTCCCTTTCCAGTTGAACAAACACTAAGAATTATATTTAATTGCTTTGCACAAAGCATCTCAACCTGATCTCCTGCTGCCCAGAATGATAGAGACGGGTAGACTAGTTCCTGTTATCTTAACTGTGGTATTGAATCTTTTGAAGATTTTGCTTCTCAGCATCTTGTCTCTTTCAGAGCTGAGAAAGTAGTAGCATAATCGGGAAGCATAAGATAGTTCCAGTCAGAAACTTTGTACCCTTAGGAGAAGCTCAAGGATCAAGATCCTCCTTGATCCTTTCTAACTTAAATACATTAACTTTCATGCTCCTGGCTTCTACTTGAATCATAAAATTAAAGATACCTCAGTCTTTCTCCCAGCATTATTAAATGAAAAACATCATATGCAATAAGCAAGAAGAGAAGTAGTAATCTTTTACAGGGAACTTAAGGAACTTCCCCCTCCAAAATGGCAGTCTTTCTTTGCATGCTTTAGTTGGGAGCTATTTTGGAAACAGTATCTGCCACTGTTTTCAGGGAACTGAGTGTGTGCTTTTTAACTATTTATGGGACAGCTATCCTTTCTGAGTACGGTATAGCTTTAGTCTTCTGGAGAAAAGAAGTACATTTTAGGTGGGGATGCTTTCTTTGCAGCAGGTGATATTCCTGGGGTACCGAAAGCAGAAATGACTGTTAATTCTAAATCTTGTGGTGCTTGATGCAGGAGGGCTGGAAAAGAGGCTTGAAAGTGCTTATATCCTATTAAGGAGGGCAAACAGTGTTAACACTTCCAAGTTTCCAGGGATCCATGGGCTTGCTTTTAGTCATGAGTAGTACAAGCACACTTTTAATTGATAGTTATTTTTCTTTTGTTATTTTCATTTTTTTGTCCTTCATTATGAGTTCTAACTTCCCTTGTATTAGTACCATCTAAAAATGGTACATTTTTACACTTTACACTTGTAATTAAGATATCTTAAAATTCTGTGGGCATAGATCAAATAGCATTTCTGAGGTGTATTTGGTAGCCTTACCTTGATGGGAGAGTTAATCGGGCAGAACTGAAGTTCTGTGGTGCCTTTGTTGTGGTTGCACATCTGTGTTTTCAGGCTGTTTTGTTTTTCATGGGGAATTCTTGCTTTATTTTCAAAGTACTTTTTCATGTTCTTTCATATGGCTCAAAAGGCCCTGTACTTTGACTATTGTTTCCCAGTAATTCCACTCCTAAAGCAGTCAGTTTATGAGGGGCTTATTTCTGTAATCCAGGTACTTCACTGTTAATATTTGTTGTGTGGTCTTCCAGGAATGCTCAAGGATGGGAATTACATTTAATTTTGGCTGAAACTTCTGTAGTTAAGAGCTTTAAGTTTTTTGGTTTAAACTTTATGCGAAGATAAATTTCCCATATAAAGTGATGAGTAAAATCTTAAGCTTGTGCCAACCTTAAAACTATTAACTAATTTGTAAGATCAGAATGATTGCTATTCATCAACAGGAATTATTGTTGCCACTTTTATGGGAATGTCGTACTCCCTCTTCCTGCTCTGAAACTAGAGGAATGCATACCAAGTATCAAACTGGAATCTTCTGGGAGTAAACTAATACCTTGCTTATAGCCACACAGGAAAACTAAGTTCTATTACAATTTAAACAAAATCTTGGAATTTCATTTGAATTTTGTTTCTCAGCTAGCTGATGTTTCATGCGCAAGTAATATATTTTATTTGCAGGGTCGTTGATTGAACAGCTGACCACAGAGAAGTATGAGTGCATGGTATGCTGTGAGGTGGTCCGAATAGTAGCCCCAGTGTGGAGCTGTCAGAATTGTTACCATGTATTCCACCTCAATTGCATTAAGAAGTGGGCACGATCACCAGCTTCACAAGCTGAAGGTTGGTATTCTGTCTCGCACACGCTTTCTCTCTCAAATATATATAATAGCAAAGTTCATGTGTTATGTTGGAAAACTACTTGTAAATATTGTCTAAGGTAACCAGTAAGCTGTAAACAAAGCAAGTTGTAAATAAAAAACATTTTTTTTCAGGGTTCTTTAGATGCTTTGTATAATCCTCCAAACGGTTTTGATTCTTTCTAGTATTCTAACTAAAACTAATTTCTAGGTTTGGATACATAAGATCACTCAATGAAATCAGTGCATCAAGATGCAAAGTGCTGTGGCTGTGTTTGTACATACCAAGAAATGTCTCATCTTCTCTCATCTGTGCTTGGCTGAGCAGTCAAACATAAGAAGCACTCCAAGCATTAGTTGTCTGCTTTTACTCAACCACTTGTTAGTTCTGTTCTCAGATAAAGTACTCCTGAAATCTGTCACTGATGCCATGCAGTGAACTGAAATTCAGAGAAGACAGAAAGCTTCTGCCTTTGTCATTAGCTGAAACTGTTTCAGATTCTTTGTATTATACCACTTTTTGAAACTCTTATACCACTATGTTCTGCCCTTTGAATGCTTTGGTGTAAGTTAAGGCTGAATTGCAGGCTCTCTGCTGTGTTCAGTTGTGTGATGTAGACACACTCTGAAGACTGTAATGTTAATCTTGAAGTAGGGTTAATCTTTTCTGTACCCTGCTTGTTTAGCATTTAGCATTCTTCATGTGTCTTTCTGTCTCTCTCTGGGCCAACTGAGGAAGTGTAGCCTGTCAGCTACTTCCAAATGTTTGAGTGAAGTTCTTACAGACGGTAAATCTCTTGCAGAAAGGATTGGTTGCAAAGTTCTTGGATTTCTGAAGATGCATAGACAGACTTCTGGGTAGGGCTGGTCATGCTTCATGCTGACAGTAGAAAGGAAGTGACAAATAGCAGCACAAGATTTGAATCATAAAGGCATTGAAATGTTTGAGAAGGGAACAGATTTTTGGGTAAGACTGAGATCCTAAGCCAAACTGAGAGTGACTGCTGAGAACCTTTTTCTGCTACCTGTTTTTCTGTCACCTTTGGAGCTGATTTATCTCCCTGAAACAGATTATTGCTTGATCAAAAGAGTATCTGTTTGTGTAAAGGAGATTTTGCTTATCTGTCAAGCCGGTGACCTTAGATGCTTGAATCCTGACAGCATTTCAAATAGCCGTATCTTTTGGCCATTTGCTTTTCTTGTAAGAATTTGTGGACTGAGTACGTTACTGTATCCTGTGTATGAGAGAATATGAGCTAATCATTAATTGAAATTAAAAGTGGTGGCCTCAGTAGAACTGATTCCATAGCTCCAATAAGGACACTGATGCATATTTCTTGACCTGCAAGGCCCTCCTACCCTATTGTGATTAGAACTTGTACTTCAGAGTGTATTTGTTTTATGGTAGGTTGTTTTAGTGTAGATTCTACTTTTCAGGCTTTGTATAATGTTGAGGAATTCACTAGAACCCTGGCAGTAATTATTGTCTACCAGAGGAGAAATAGGGGCATTGTAATCTACCTAACTCAATAATTCGCTGTTTTTCTGGAAGAGGAAAAAAAACCCGTTTTTTTTCTGGACACGATTTACTTTAAATCTGCTCGATTCTGCAAATGTTATAATGAATTCCAGGAAATCTTATCTAATCTCAGCACCCAAACTTTTCACTGCTACATTTCACTTCCAGCGTAGTGGGAATAATTTGTTCATAAGATCAGTTTTGAGTGTTCATTCTTTTATTTTCTTGAAGCAACTGAATGTTTCAGTGAGAATATCCCTCCATTTGGGGCCTTACAGCAGCTCTTACTACTATGACACATAGTAGGAGGCTGAAAGTATCTATGTGTACATAATTCCTCACTATTTTTTGTGATCACAGCATTGTATCAGAGAAATCCTGAATACTTGCATGAAGTAGATAATATCCTTGGTGGGATATCTTGTCACATAGTTCCATCTTCCAGATCAGTAGTAATAGGTATCTGTTACAGGGGAAAAGCAGATGCAGATCTGTTGTGGTTTAGGCCCAGCCACGTGGCCGCTGGCTCACTCCTCCCCGCTGGTGGGATGGGGAGGAGAAAATATAATGAAAGGCTCCTGAGTCGAGACAAGGACAGGGAGGGATCACTCCCCAGTTATGGTCACAGGCAAACCAGAGTTGACTTGGGCAAAAAAGAAATCAATTTAATTTGTTACCAATCAAATCAGAGTAGGATGATGAGAAACAGAACCATATCTTAAAAACACACCTTCCCCCCACCCCTCCCTTCTTCCCAGGCTCAGCTTTGCTCCCGATACCTCTACCTCCTCCCCACTCAGCGGCACAGGGGTATGGGAATGGGGGTTGTGGTCAATTCATCACACACTGTTTCTGCCGCTCCTTCCTCCTCGGGGGGCGGACTCCTCACACTCTTCCACTGCTCCAGCGTGGGGTCCCTCGCACGGGGGTCTGCCCTGCACGAGCTTCTCCAACATGAGTCCTTTCCATGGGCTGCAGTCCTCCACAAACTGCTCCAGCGCAGGCTTTCCCACAGAGTCAGGGCCTTGTTCGGGCCCAGCCACCTGCTCCGGTGTGGGCTCCTCCACGGGCTGCAGGGGAATCTCTGCTCTGCCATTAACCTCCATGGGCTGGAGGGGGCCAGCCTGCCGTCTCAGCACGGGCTGCAGGGGAATCTCTGCTCTGGCGCACCTCCTCCCTCTCCTTCTTCATTGACCTCAGTGTCTGCATGGTTGTTTCTCTCACATCCCACTTCTCTCTTCGCTGCAGGTTTTTTTTTTAGCAGTCTTTCCCCTTCTTAAATACGCTATCCCAGAGGTGCTACCACCGTTGCTGATTGGCTCAGCCTTGGCTCGTGGCGGGTCAGATTTGGAGCCGGGGAAGCTTCTAGCAGCTTCTCCCAGGAGCCACCCCTGTAGCCCCTCCCCCGCTACACAAAGCCCCGCCACACAAACCCTACACAGGATCCCTCAGGGACAAGGCACAACACTCAGCAAGTGAAAGCTTTTGGCGTAGCATTACCACAGTGGGAGCCGTGGGACACCAGTGCTAATCAAATGGGGACCCAATGCAACAGAACTGTGCTTGGGAGTGAAGCTCAAAAGAATGCACCACAGGGATGGATAATAAAACTTGCGCTGATTAACATATCGTACATTTACAATGTCCTGTTTTGCTCATTAGCGAACTCGCTGATGTAATGCAGGTGCTGTTATCTGAATTCAGAGATCTGCAGCTGGCCGTCAGGTTGGCACCCATGCAAAGGTGGGTGCAGATGAGGTGGGGGAAGTGAACTATCCTGGGTTACCGTGTCAATGAGATAAAACGTGCTTGGGACTTTACATACTTTGGTGGGAAGAAGCAAAGAACTACCCTAGATTACCGTAACAAAGTCTTCTCACACCCTACACTATTTCTCTTCTTAGGGACTCTTTCAGATGTGTTTTACTGAAGGTGTCTTCCCTCAGAAACTTCTTTACCTTCTGTTGTTTTGGCGGTCATCTGAAAAACGACTTTTAGTTTGGCCAAGCCAGGTGGAAGAATCTCCTGACTATCGGTGGGGAGTCATAGGGCATTCCTCTATTCTTGGTCTACTTACACTAGACTTGTGGTTGACATCCAGCGTTCAGTATTTCTACGATGTAGACTGTCAGCGGCACTAGAACTAGAGAATGGATTTTCATTATGTATTAGAGATGTCCTGGTCAGGAGTAGGAGCTCTGCTAGGCATCACTTTGCCATCATGTGGAAAGATTCTTTCTTATAAGGAAGAACATAACTTTCTCCTTGACCATTTTTACTAACATTTTGAATTATGTCTTGGAGGAATGTAACCTTTAGATACTGCACAGCTAAGGTCAATCTGACAAAAATACCTGCATTGCACACAAGATCTTTTACTTTGTTATGTTTATAAAGGGGAAATTGTTATCTCTTGTCCCCTTCCTTCTACTTTTAAAAACTGATGCTTCAGTGTTTGAATTGTGCCCTTACATTGATGCAACAAATGTTTAAGCCGTTTGCTCCCTTCTTTGCAGGGAAGGTAGTTTTACTGGTATTTTCATTTTGGCTGGAAGGATTGAAGATATTTGAGTTATTACAACTGTCTCTTTCTATTCTGCTCCCTCTGCTGCCCCTGCCCTCCACTTCCAGATGAGCTAGTGGTCTGTACCAATCCAATATTGGCCTCTAAGATGGCTTCTGAGTTTCAGTGGTCAGAATATGAGTCTACTTGCCCTTTTTTTTTTTTGTCTTTTTCCTTTTTTTTTTTCCTTAAGCCATGCTGTTCAAGGGCTGAAGCCATTCTGTGTGCCTTGGATATTACACGAATGTTGTCACTTTTTTGTTACTGGGACAAAAGTTTTTGATTGTGTCTAGCTGAGAAGTCAAAGCAATAATTTATTCTGATACAGATTATCTCACTGGAGAACTGCATAAGACCTTGTAGAAATGGTAATGTGAAACTGCCAGTGTTGATTCTAGTATATTTGACCACAGTTGAAGTGACTGAAATCTGTTTGAAGTTCTTTTTATGTACCTAGCATTGTATATATGTTGAAAATTCCTGCTGTACTGCTGCCTTTGGAAACATAGCCTTTTAGCATTCACTCTTTATTCCAGCAGATGTGTTTGGATCCTTTCTTATGTAATCACCTATGACTCATCTAGGCAAGCATGTAAAGAGGAAAGTTGCTTGTTTGAAACTGCACGTAAAGATCTCTAGTCTGTATATATAATTCCCAGCTCTTCCTACTCAAGGTTCTTTTGAGCCCCTTAATCCTTTAGGATTCTGGAAACTGAGGAGATCGTTCACTGTGCCTTTGTGACAACAGGTATGCAATAGGAAGGGGCAGGGTTCTGGGCATGCTACCACAGTTAAAGATTTTTGTGGCTCAAAGTGCTACAAATAGGGACACTTGCAATAGGAAAGTGTATGGAAAAAATTTTGGTAAAAAATTACAAGTAAGGAAACTTTTTATCCCAGAAGGAGGGAGAGGATAGCAAATACTAAAACAATCTCTAGTAAACAGGAATGAGGTGTGTTGATATTGCTTAGACAACTGGTTAGAGGACCACTCCTTACAAATGTGGATGTCAGGAGTCATCCTACTGTCATTCTATCCTACTGTAATTGCATCTGAATCCAGGAAGAAAACTTTTATTTCTTGTATTTTTGGAGGAGAGCAACCATGCATGTTCCTTGTGGGTGGACCCACATGAATGTAGTTGTGTCTTAGAGGAGCAAAGGATAATTGGTGATTAAGAAGAACAAAATATATCTTGAAAGGCTGTTTTGCTTGGTAAAAGGTTCCTATTTTACAAGGAACTTCACTATACTCTAGAGAAACTGTTGCTTATAGAGGACTAGGCATCCTGCTCCGGGAGAGATGTTGATAGGCCTTCTGCTGGCCTCCTGAAGCTTTGATGATAGGCTTACCTTCACAGCTTTTGAAAAACATAACATGGAATAACAATGAAAGAAATGATGTTGTTAATGTAATAGTTAAGTATACTGTACAGAGTAATCCCATAGGGAATCCCTTTGAGTTTAGTATGCTAGCTTTTGGGAGGAGCCACATAAGGTGCTGACAGCTTCGTCAGCAGATACCCCTTTCAATCCCCTGCTGCCAGTTTTTACCTGTAGCTTTTACCACTTCTTTCTGAGATGCTTCAGTTTGTAACAGTCAAATAAGAAAAAAATCTTGGTCAGGAAATGCAGGTTAGTCTTGAGCATGAATATGAGAGTATACTCCTTATGCCACTGTCTTACAGCTGCTCAGCCCATAATTGTACAGCTCTCTGCAGCAGTCTTGGCACAGTGATAGGAGCCAGGATAACAAGGGGTATGAATAGTCACCTGTTGTGGTTTAGGCCCAGCTGGCAACAAAGCACCATGCAGAAAATATAACAAAAGGCTCGTGTAGCAGTCTTTTTTCCCCTTCTTAAATATGCTATCCCAGAGGTGCTACCACCGTTGCTGATTGGCTCAGCCTTGGCTAGTGGCGGGTCAGATTTGGAGCCGGGGAAGCTTCTAGCAGCTTCTCCCAGGAGCCACCCCTGTAGCCCCTCCCCCACTACCAAAACCCCACCACACAAACCCAACGCATCACCAAGTATTGAAAAGAATAGACATGCTTTAGATTTGCATTTCAAGAGTGTCAAGGCAGTCTATAATCTGGATCATTTGCAGTTTGTGAAAATCATTACTGTTGTGTATTATGATGGTTAACATAAGAAGTCTCCAATCTAATTGATAGCGAACCTAGGTGTGCCTGTCATTGCAGTGCAGTTGTCTTGTCACACATAGGGTTTCCTGTTTGCAATTCCTCCTGCATTCATAGTGTGAAAAATACCATAAATCTCAGTCGGATTTCTTAATCGCAAAGAACAGTTCTAAAATCACAGCTTTATTAATTTACCAGCACTGAGTTGATTGCTTAAGAGATACAGTAAGAGCTAACCAATTTATATATTTTTATTTTTCTATCTATCTAAAAAAAAAATCTCTCTCCCCTCCCTGCCCTGCTTTGTGTTCAATAGTGCTCTCACACTGGTATTCTTCATAGCCAGATATGTACTGAATTTGGGAAACATCTTCATGAATGTCGCTTTCCTTACACTGAAGTTCTTCCTTTACTGCTAACCAACACCTTCCTGAAATGCAGAAGCAAGAAAACTACTATTTAATAAAATACCAACTTGAAGAATAATGTCCTAGTCAATAACTAGGTATTGTCACCTTTAAATTAATTAAAGTAGATTATTCTGGTTTATATAGCACTAATTTATTCTGGACATGAAGCAATACTAAATTGTTCTACAAGACACGTAAACTCATAACATGAGAGGATAATGAAAAGGAAAATACAGGTGGTGCTTAAGACTGTAGGTAATTATATTTTTCTCACCAATTTCCCACACTTTAACACTTTTTTCCTCACATCTTTAGGTATGGTGATGACTGTCTATATTCTAGTAGAATGTCTTATAACAGGGTACATGATAATAGAAAAAGTGCAATTTTAAAATTAGTTCTTACCTCTATAAAGTTGGAGCCTGGTCAAATGAAGTACCACTGCTGTGTTTATCTTGATACTGTATAAAATGCATTTTTATTAACCTGCTTTCTCACCACTTCTGAGTAAATAGAAGAACTTAGTTTGGTTGCAGCTGTGGTAAGAAACAAGGCGAGAGCACTTATTCTAGGTTTGCAAATTAGCTCCTTCATTTACTTCAAGTCATTTTTATCTTTAATTTTTTTATCTACAGATGGTAATAGTGGTTGGAGGTGTCCAGCTTGTCAGAATGCTTCTACGCAAGTTCCTAAAACTTACACTTGTTTCTGTGGTGAGTTTCTTGCTTGCTTTTGCAAAGAAAAAAAAATCTGTCATTTTAATTCTTTTTTTTAATTTGAATTCTGATCTTGCTGCTTGTTTGCCTACATCCCTGAGATTTAACCTTGTTTAAAACTTTATTGACACTGGAAGGTGGCTGTGTGGAGAATCACACATATGTTGCTTAAAACATTTAAAAACCGAAATATTACATCATAAGTGATAAATATTTTCGTATCACTATGTAAAAATAGTGATTTTTATAGAATAATGATAGAATTGGGCTGCTATCCTACAAGCTTTCCTTCTGCAGAAGGACTGAAATAACCTGCGCGTGTTCTGTCTTTCTTTGTGGCAAGATACACCAAAATAATACACAATTAAAGCATACAACTATCTAAACCTTTATGTTGATTTAGCAATTTTGTCATTTATGTTGATCAGGGACACATACAGGTTAAACAGGAAACAGTATTCAGACTTTTCAGACCTTTATGTAGATTCATGTTTAATAAAAGGTAAATGAAAGGAGTACAACATTTACTAAGCCAGAAGTATATGAGAAAAAGGGAGAAATGTATTATGTTACTTAATTACATTCATGCAAATAAATTTTGTTTGGGATTTTTGAAATCCCAAAATCAACACTTTTGAAATTTGTGTTGATTTCACATAGCTTTCCCTTCCTTAAGTCAGAATCACTGGGAAGTTTCACCTCGCTTTCTGCAAAACAGAATATTCTGGAATTGAGACAGGAACTGGGATTCAGTGAACTTGCCCTAAAGAAACTAGGCTTATGCTGTAATAGGTAACAATTTTATCTGAAGTTCCATTTATCTAAATGTGTCAGTGAGTCAGTTAAGAACAGTGCAATGCAGGTAAGACACATTTTGTATGACAATGTGTGAAATCTTACGAGTATAGGGATAATAATTCAGTTAGAATGAATGTTTTGATTCCAAATGAAAATTACGCTTTTAAGATGGGTCATCCATCTGTTAAATAGGAAAGAAATTCTGCCTAGGCTTAAAGACTGTTCCATAGTTTTGGGAGATCTACGGTAGGAACCTCAAGTTGTCCACAGGGTTAATATTAGCAGAGCACCATGTTGGAACATAAGACTTTAGTCTTCTGTAGATAATTTTACATTAACAATACGGCATTTGGACATCACCAGTTGCTTATGCAAACCTATCTTCTACATGATGCAAAATACTAACTGTGTTGAGTGTGGTTAAGTGTGGGTTTTTTTCACCATTCCATGTAGAAATTCCTAGCTTATTTTTCTTCTGAACCTTCTAATTTTCAGGATTTTCCTGGGTATTCAACTAGTTTAATTGAAACTCAGGTGAATAAATGCCATCTGTGGTGTTTATTCATATTTTCTGAACTTGCTACTTGTAGAATATACAAAGGTGTACTAAAAGAGTTAAAACGATATAACTGTGTCACCAAAAATACATTTTGTTGGTGTTTTTAATTGTTGCAACTCAAATTTGTAACATTGGCTCAGTTGCTTCATTGTTAATTTAATTCCCCTCTTGCAGAGAGCCAAATTAGGTTTGCATGTGTTAACCACGGCAGTTAACTTTAACCCTGATGATCATCTCTTGCACTTAGAGCTATGAGATTTGCTGCCAGTATGTCAGATTAATTAAAATATAGTTTCAGTGCTTATCTGAAATACAGAATACTTGAAGCTAACATACTGGATTTATGACTTCTTGTTCAAGACTTCCTGCTGCATTCAGCAAGATGTCAACCTTTAATGTTTAGATTTATGTAGAGTCTGCTTCTTTTTAGAGAAGTGACTTTTATAATTTGCCCAGTCATTTCATTCTGCCCCTATTCCGTATCCCCTTACCAGCTAGATCTTACTTTCTGGGAATGGTATCTTTTTTTTCTTCTTCTGCGTTGAGGCAGCAAGGGAGTTTCACCCTTTAATTTTCTTACCTACTATGCAGCCAACTAAAGGGGGCTTTTAATTTTCTTGTATTTTATCAGTTTAATTTAATGTAAAATACCAGCTACCTAAGTGTCTGCTGAGAGCATAGAAGGAAAGAATCTTCTGGAGCTTGGTATTCCAGTGGCACTTACTTTTTAAAGAAGTTGAGTATATATCAGCACTGAAAGCAGAGAAAAACATAAAACATCTTGTGTCGTTTTGTTTTTCAAAGACGACTACTGCCAGTTTTGAAAATACAGCTTTTTTTTTTGGTGTGATATTTTTCCCAAATTCAGTATTATATTCAAGGCAATAAATATGTTTTTGTCTTTGACATGGCTTAGGTAAGGTGCACAATCCTGAATGGAATAGAAATGAAATCCCACATAGCTGTGGGGAACTTTGTGGAAAGAAGAGACAGTGTTTGGACTGTCCACATCTTTGTAACATGTAAGTAAATGTTTATCATGTGAATATTGAAATGGTCTAGAGAATTTCTGAAGACTGTATTTGGATTTTTTTTTTACTATAGGATATGCTTAGAGGTGTATTTGGTTTATAGTTCAATTGAAGCCTGGAAGAAGTGGAGGCTATTTGTGTTTGTATGTCTAAAGGGAGTTCGCATGAGAGAATGAACAAGAGGTTAACAACAATAGTTGTAGCAATGTTTCCGTCATATTTTAGGAACTGAACCAGCTGCCTGGCTTGGTTTCAAGAACTTTCATTGAAGTAGAGAAATAATAGTGAATAGAAGTAATTTTAAACATGTATCTAGTGGTCCACCAGATGTTTTAGGTGCTGCTTTTCCTGTAATAGTGTTTGTATATCTTAATCTAAGAGCAGTGGTACATGGTTAAACTGAAGGACTGCTTACTTCTATCCTTTTGTTTCTTTTTCTTTTCTTTGGCTTGTAAACTGTTGGGGCTAAGAGGGCGCTATACGTATTTATCTATCTGTTGAGACCACCAGATGGTTGAACCAGAATCCCTCATGGAGATCTTAATCAGTATATGTAACTCAGATTGTTTTTGTTAACATTTATTAGTATAATTCAATGAAGAGAGGCAAAGAAGAGTAATTCTATTTTCAGTTTTGGATGTTTTCCTTTAGATCTTTTTTTAGCAGTGTGGTAGTATTATATCGATAAGGTTAACAGCATTAGGCGAGCTTTTTCAATGTGTAAATATGCTTGTTAGTCAGAAAAATAAATTATATGTTGTTCCTAGTGTATCTGGCTCCATTTTCCATGTATGGAAGTTGGTCCATAATGCCTGTTCATATTTCTGTTTTGAGAAATTTTTAATAGTCAGAAGCAATTGTTTCTACTCTTGGTACACAATCAAAAACTTCAGTCATTCCAACAAATAGATTGTCATCTTACACTTTTTCCAAGGTTTACTAAAACTCAGAACTTTACTAGAACTTTATTCCAGACTTTTTATTTGATGTGTACTGTTTCAAACCTATTTCAACATCTTGTTGAATGAAAGAATATTTCTTTACTCTTTAATACTTCTTTCCCACACATGAAAATATTATATTAGATTTCTTTTCAGACTGTCATTTCAGTGCTGTAGCTGTTTTCTTCATCATCGTACTAGATCCTCTTTGCTGTGGTTTGCAGGGTAAAACTGAAACACAGATCAGCTTTCAGACTACACTTGATGTAGCTGATATCCTGACTCAGCAGAACACTGATTCTCTTGGAGGCCAGCTGCTGGCCTCCATCTCGGGAGAGGCATATATCCGTGGAGGACTTTTTTTGCCCAGTCAGAAATAAGTAGACTCCTTAACTACTTTGAGAACTCCTCGACTGCAATTTGCTACCTGACAAACTTTCCTGTAGTGCTTGGAAGAAACAGCTGTTCTTTTCCTCTTCTTTCCTGTCCCAGTCTACAGCGGAGGCTCAGTCTCTGGCATTCTCTTCTGGGAGGTGTTCTGAACAGTGGTAGCAATATTGTGCCTATTGCAAGCTACGAGTTCGTAGTCCCTGGTAGTCTAATCTGCATCAAGAGCTGTGAAAATTGGGACCTTTTAAAGTCCCAGTTTGCTACCAGTTTAAGTTGTAGCAAATTTAAAAGTGTTATCATTCAGCTTGTTCCACATGAGTAAAACCATGCTGAGATCATCCAGTCCTGGAGGTAAGGAAACAGCAAGGGTGCAGATCAAGACAATGGGTGGTTTTGGCACTCTCTGACTTGTAATAATGATCTGGAGAGGAATGCACTTTCAGCATCCGTTTTGGACATTCCTCAGTGTATGTTGGACACTTTTTCCTCCCATGTGGGAATCTTAGGTATTTATGAGGACACACTCTGCCTCCATCTGCTGTATCAAAAAACAAGTAGAAACCTGGTTCCCTCTTGCTGTATCAGGAAGTAGTAGAGTTAGAGATGTGGAGCTTTATCATCTGAATGCATCTTTGGCAGTCTATCTTACCAGCTCCTTCCCACTGGACAACCTCAACTGATCTAGGAGTCTGGATCATGATCTGTATCTGGGCAGAGTTTTTCCTCAAGAGAGTACTCCAAAGGTAGACTTGTTGCCATCAGGGCCAGGAGTCTGTTTCATGGTTCTTGCTTGAGTTTAGGTGATTTCAGAACTCTTTCTTGCAAGTACTTGTTTCTTTGGATTGTGGATCTGCTGTGTGCCTTTTTCCCCTGCTCCCGCAGGTTCCCATAAGGTGATAAGGTTTGAACCAGAAATGCCATGCTGCTCACTGAGATCCTAAAAGCTTCTTTGTTTTTCCTTTTCTTTGGTTTTTTTTTCTCCCTTCTGGGTCGAGTGTTTCATGTCATTGTCAAGACCACCTACCTCACAGCGTGATGGGACAATGAATTCTCTGGGGTAAACTATTCATGCTCTTCTCAAGTCTGTGTGACTTTAGTTGATAGTAGGGATGTGTCCATTGTTATGGGCAGTGGACTGAGTCTTGGTGTGGCGTCTGAGTCTTGGTGTGGTGTCTAAGTCTTGGTGTGGTGTTCTTGATGTTGCCCTTTCTCCAGTATTTAATCCCATCTATTCTGGGAAACCCTTTGCAGTTGAAGTATGTGGGACTCATTTAAAGTCCAGCTCCATCCATTGTCTTCCAGTTCAGCAGACCTCTGTATCTGCAGTCTATGAGCCTCTGACAGAGCTAATCTGGTTGAATCCTGTTATGAACCCTATTCATTGGGTGGGACTTGAATCTGAGTCTTGGGGAACCTGCTTTTTGAGTCATGGGATTCTTGCTTAGTTTCTTATGTATCTTTGTGACTACTGTATCAACAATCAGAGTATAGGAGATTTAGACGCTTATAGCTATCCCCTGCTCTTTATATCAGAATTATTTATGCAGTGCCTAGCAACAGAATCTGAATTGCAGTATTGTCTGAGTTTTCAGAAACGACATATGTGTCTATCTACACTGCAGCTATCTGATGTGACGCTACCAGGATCAAACAAACATCATCCCCTTTTCTCCTCATATGTGACATCAGAGGAACATTGTTCTCATTGGTTTGCATGAGTATGCTTGTATTTGCTCCCTCTGCCATGTAGATGAAATGTGCAGAGTACAGGAGGTGTTGTAAGTAAGCCATTGTAATAGTTGGTGGTGGTCTAAACTTCAGCCTCCCTCCTGCTGTCTGCCTTCTGTATGCAGTGTTATGCTATATGCCAGGCTTGTGCGAACGATTGTCCCCGGTGGAATAAGCAGCTCTGAGAGCGATGTGACTGATGATGTAATCTTTTGGTGGTGGCAGTTGTGCTATTCCAAGTGCTGCTTAGGTGGTTACATTATTCTTAATGCAATATGAAGTAGCAAGTTGAAGTGGATCAAAGTGGATTAAGTTACTGGAGAATCTGTTTTACCTTTAAAACTGAGTAAGCATCAGACTCTTGTGGCTGAGGAGAAAGAATTGGATTAAAAGTCATGGGAAAAGATTTGGATCCTTTTACTTTAATACTTTGTAAAGTGATTAGTTTTATCAAGAAAACATTGAAAATATGGGGATTTTCCCCCTGCTATGTTCCCCGAGTAGGAAATGAGACCTGCAGTTGAATCGGAAGGTGGCAAATTCAGGATACATCAAATGCATTCTGCTAGGCAGGGCATCTCCTTGCAAGAAATTGATGCAAATAATTAATAAGATTCAAAAGAGAACAGATCCTGATATGGGTAATAAGAATGTCTAGAGCTCTCAGCATCACATAGATGCTTTTGGAAGGGATATTAGAGCTCATACCCTGGTTAAGAGAGATTAGGATGACAGCCAGGTTCAGGCAAGAAGTGTGTTGTATGGGGGGGGGTCTAACTGGTCATAGTTTTCTACTTTGCAGTGTTAGACCATAGTTTTTGAGGCCTTTGTCTCTAAGCACTGTCTAAAATGATGTAATGAGACGTATGCATCCTACATTTTTTCAGTTTGAATCAGAACTATGTTTCCTTAGATTTTGTCACCCTGATGGTTGTGGCTTTCAAATTATTTGGCATCTCTTTTATACTTGTAAGTCTGAAACTGGTGTTCAAATTTAAAAAGTGAGCTTACAGAGGTACAGCAATTCTTCAGCCTACTGTTGCCTGTAATCAGCTTACACCTATGTGTTGATCCCCTTTATACCACCAGAACAAATGATTTTCTACTGAAGTGGTATTTTGGTTATTCATTTATGTTTTGGGGGTTTGCTTTTTTCCCCCCACCCTTGCGTATGGATTTTTTTAATGGTTGGCCAATTCCCAACTGTATTTCCTCAATCTGACTTTTTTTTTTTTTAAGATCTAGATGCCATTGTGTTACTCTCCTTTCCATGGTGTAGAGTTTAGCTGGATGCTTGTGTTAAGTGTGGCACTAGCTAGCCCATTTTGGTGAAAATGAGTGAGGGTAATTTACACTGTTTTAATAATAAATCTTTAATATTTGCTCAGATTTATTGAAATGGGTTAGTAGCCAGTTATACAAACAGCTCTCTTAGCAGAGCTGAGGAACAGGGAAGCAGCTGTTTGAAAGGGGAGTGCTTTGCAAGCCTTTCACTAGTGTGAGCTATGGCATGCATAGCATTTCCCAAAGTGAGTTCTCTTCACATTTTTAGTTTAAATATACTGAAATTCATTTTACTCTTAGGTTCAACATCAAAGAGACATCTAGCTTAACCTTCAAGAAAGTATTCCTGATAATAAACTTCATGACAAACTTAAACTTCTTTTAAGACTCTGAAGTTCTCCCTGCCAACTGGAACTATGCAAGGCCTTGAGAGCATTTGAAAAAGGTCTTATAAAGGCAGTAAATAAAATTTTCTATCCACTAGTTTAAATTTTAGTGTCTGGTCTTCCTTCATAGATTTTTGGTGCTGTAATCTTTTCCACAGCAGTTACTGGAAGTCCCTTTGGGCAGTCTTACAGTATCTAGTATTTTCACTGTCGGGCAAATGGAAGTTTAATTTTGCCTATGTCTAGATGTATCACAACGTTTCTTGTATGCCAGTTCTCTAGAGCAGCAGCAGTAAATTGTGAAATAAATCCTCCATGCTAATGCTAGATAATGGAGTTTCAGTAAAAATAAGACTGCATTCACTGAACAGAAGTTAATACTGAAGTCTTCAGCACGTCTTTTTGAGTTTAGTTTGTAACACTGTTAAGTCATTTAACTTTTTGCTTAGTCTCTTAAAACAGACTAAAACTCTAAGGTATCACCCATCTTTATCATCTAAGGAGAATTTTCTGCACTTTCTGTGTGTGTCTGTGTGCTGAATGAAATTTGAATTTCTGTCTTAACTGTTGTTGTATTGATCAAGTAAATCCTGGAACTGTAGACATACTGTAGCTTCTGCATAAACCAAATTGTACCAGAGACTTTTGCTAAATAAGTAGCGTGCAAGTGCGTGTATCTGGAGGGATGCATAAAGAATACTTATTTTTAAAGTCAGAAGTTTGGTTTCAAAGGGTTAGTTTTTGCATTACTGGAATTTTTCTGTTCATGTTAACAAAATGACACAAGCTTACTTAAAACTGTCTCAGAAACACACATTATCAAAACTTGGAGATGTCTGGAAATTAATTGCGTGATACTCTTCTAACAGAAGGAATCTTGCTATAAGACTGCAGTCTACTATTATAGGTATTTACGACTTAAAAATACCTGTGATCAGTATAAATTGCTGTTGTGTGGTGTGTTATCATCAGAAAGTGTGCCAAGACTGGGCTCATGGAAGCAATGTTAACATTGCTTGAATATGACAGTGTTGAGGAAAATGATATACCAGGTAGAAAACTTAACGTGACAAGACTTCTGAAGATGATGTGTCTTCTCCCTTTTCCAAGTTATGACCTAGATCATAGTATTTTGAGTTTATATCTACTTTTAATCTGATTCTTAAATTTATAAGCTGGCATCCAGCCTTTAGAATCCTACATGGGTCTGTGAGAATTGAAGTCAAGACAGTGAAATATATGGTGCTGTCCTTTTACAAGAGGTTTTCTGTTGCAGAATGCATAAGTTAATTCTCATTGTCTGAAGTTCCACAATATGGTTTTAATTAATTTAATGTTTTTGCTTTCTTCCTGTTTCCCTCTGCATTGTGTTTTCCCTGCTCCATCCAGTTTTGCTCTTTTCTCCCTTTCTTTGTGCCTGCTCTGGTGCTTATTTAACTCTTCATTATGCCATAAAACTGACCTATCAAAGAGGGAGGGTTGCGGTTTCTTTGGTGGTTTGGTTTTTTGGTTTTGTTTTTGGTGGTGGTTTTGTGTTGAATTGGTTTATCGTGTAATGGCTTGGCTTTACTGTTGGAGCTGGCATAAGTAGGGTGATAGATGAGGCCTTGTTGTCAAGTGGGAGGTGTGGTAGAGGAAGAAGGGGAGGTAGAGGAAGTCAACAGACTACTGTTGACAAACTGCTGACATGACTCAATTATATTGCATACGACTATAGTAAGTGGTGTACTAATTAGTCTTGCGTAGCAACTGTACTTGGGGAATTTAGTAATTACTATGTAATTGGGTAGTCTGTGTTCATGGGTTTGTTTTTTTTTTTCTTTTGGCTAGGACATCTGGGCTGGTCAGTCCTGGCCGATAATATTTGTTCCACATGAGAGTTATTGTATTTGCAAAAGAAGGGAACTGGGAGCTGGCTAAGGAAGAGTGCAGACAAGTTAGTTAAGTAAAATTTCACAAACCTGGGCTTGTCTGTGCCCAAGGTCTTATATGTAGATAGGGACCATCTAGTGTTTCTTGAAGTAGGAGGTAAGATCTGATAATCAAGTAAAATACTGGCATTGATGACACTCACTGGAAATTGCACTTGATGGTAAGAAAGAAAACAGGCAGACTTGCTGCATCTGCCACGCGTTACCTTACAGAAGGAGGAGCAACAACTCTTACTGGTGGCGTTAGAAATGCTGAGTTCAAAGATAAAGCCACCAACTCAAAAGAAATTCATAAAGAAGTTTTTGTCTCTATTTAAGATCACTGAAGAAAGAAATGTATTAATGGTTTGGACATGTGATGTTTGTTTTGAGTGTTATCAGTGATGAACACAGTTGAGTTGAGGCACGTCTGCTGGTAAAATGCAAAATATGAAATGTGTTAGTAGCACTGTTACTGTTGGTTGGCAGCAGCAGGAATACGGAAGTTTTTCTTCAACATCAGTGATGTTCGAGACTGATGCAACTGTAATAATCTAATATTTTTTTCTTGTGTTAATGATGCTTTCATACCCTGCAGGAGTGTAGGTGGCTTGTATAATGTTCTGATCATGCACTGCAGATTGGGTCATGGTGGATTGTTTCTCTGGGAGTGTAGTAAAGCTAAACTTAACTTTACAATTTTGTTTGCTTTTTTGACTTAAGCCTGTGCCATCCAGGACCTTGCCCTTCATGCCCAGCCTTTGTGACAAAAACATGCGAATGTGGACAAACAAGGTGAGAACGCTTCTATTATACAAACAAAAGTTTATATAAGAATAGTTTATTAAAAGTTTATATAATAAAATTTTTCTTTCTTACAGTTTATTAAAAGCTTACAGAACAAAGTTTATTCTGAGCTGTACCTTTTATTTGTGTGCTAAAATAATTTGGTGAATTTTGTATTTTAAAAAATGCAATTACTTTTAATCTTTAAAAAAAAAAAAAATTAAAAAGAGTTGTCTGTGTTAAAACCAATTTATGGTACACGTAGCTAAATTGTCCAAGCAGTCTGTGAGTTGATTTGATTTTGAAATCCTATTCTAGTATTTATTTGTTTTATTTTGTAGAAGACACAGAGAAAGAAGTAGAAAAAGGATCACAACTTTGTCTGAATGGAATGTAATGTTGAGTTACTCTATTCCAGAAATAATAATTTCAAAAATTACATGTACGTTTCTGGGAAGCTGTACCACTAGCAAGAGAGAAGTCTGTAGTATATTCCAGACTTGAAGGTTATCTTTTCCTTGCACGTTTGATGCATATAGTGTCATTGCCAACAGCAAGACTGTACTGCCCATACTATCTGTGATCTCTCATATTCAGTTGTTCTGAGTCTTTAAAGTCCCTGTTCTAGCTACCTAGAACTGATTCTGTGTAATAAAATGTTTGCCTGTGCTTGTTTCCAGAACCGAAACAAAAACCGATTTCAGTGTTAGCATTCTTGCTCTAAAAAAAAAAAGTTTTCAGACTTTTACAATTATTTCTGAAACTTTGAATGTAATATTAAGTGATCTTTATTTTTCAAAAGAATGTACAGCTATTTCTGTGGCAGTATTTGTAGTTGAAAGCACTTTGTCTTTAGTAGAAAAATGGATTGGTTGTGGATTACTGAATTTTATTTTACATAGTAAGATCACCTTTTTTTTATTCTAACTATTCCTTGCATTTAAAAGTTTGATAGATGCAACCAGCTTTGATTTATTATTTTTTCCCAGGTTCCAGCTGCTTTCACCAGATTGCTGATTTTTTGTAATACTGCATTTAATACTTGAATCTTGCTTCTAAATAGCATTTTTTCATATGTACTGTATTATCATCCAAGATGCATGGTATGGCACCTCTGACTTTAAGATGTTTTAAAGTTACTATTTCAAATGTACATTTTACAGCCATTGTATGAGGCCAGCCAGAATGGAAAAAGGAGGATAATTTATTGTTTTGTCCCTTTTTTTTTTAACAATTTAATTAAAAAACCCAACTCTCTTTGTAGACTACTGACTCACTATTAAGGCCCACGTCCCTATCTTTATTGTGCTTAGTGGACTTAGGATCCTTTAAGTCTTCGGAAAGATGTCTCTATTAGAAATATCTGCTCTTCTGGCAGGATGCATAACCATACATTAGGTTCAAGTTATAGTGTCACCTTTTTTTTTTTTTTTTTTCCATTTTGTAGGGAGAAAATTCTGTGGACTCACTATTGTGATAAGTGTCCCACTCTAGTGGGGCGGGAGAGGGGAAGCAGGGGGAAGAATAGGGGGGTTCTTTCCTAAAAACTCTTTCATTAATAAGTTATGCTCCCTTTCAAAGGCTTTGGCATTTTACTGAAAAAGTATTTTCCTTTTTAATAAATGCTCTGTAGATATTAAGGTAGCTGACAGACTATGGTGTCATTTCTCTACAGTCATTCAGTTCGCTGTGGCCAATCGACAAAAATTCATTGTTCTAATGTATGTGGAAATACTTTAAACTGTGGTAAGCACAGCTGTACTCAAGTGTGCCATGCAGGAAAATGTTCACCTTGCCAATTAACAGTACAGCAAGGTAAGTATTGGAATGCCTTATGTATATCCACTCTATGCTACAAAAACAAGAGGGTGAAAAAAAACCAGTACCAAGAGGCAAGTGCTTTATTTTTACTTAACAAAACCAAAATCTATTGCTAGAATATTAAAAAATGGAAACGGTGTCAGCATCACTATATGTTTAAATAAGAATATAAACATGACTAGAAAGAATCCTGCCAAGATGATTAGGCTGTTGGAGCATGTGCCCTGTTAGGACAGGCTGGTGGTACTGGACCTTGTTAGCTTGAGAAGGCTGAGTAGTGGCCTTTCAATAGCTAATAAGAGGTAATCAAGAAGACGGAGACAGGCTGTGCATGGGGGGAGGATGAGAGACAATGAGCCTAAGTTGAAATATTACAACTAGCTATAAGGAAAAACTCTTTTCTTGGAAACTTGGAGGTTTTCAAGACCCAACTGAATAAAACACTGAGTAACGTGGTCTGATCTCATTGCTGACTCTGCTTTAAGTAAGGGCTTGGACTAGCTGATCCCCTGAGAGCCCTTCTGACCTCAATTGTCCTATGATGCTACTTAATCTTTTACTATAATTCTGAGACTTGATTAAACAGTACATAGAGGAAGAATAGAAAGAGGTATAGGAAAGCACATTACAACAAGCTACTCACGGTTTCTGTTAAAATTTTCTAAACTTGGTCTTGAATGGAGAATGGAAATTAAATTGTCCAAGTATGTGTGCCAGTATACAAATACATTTTTGTTGAACAGTTTATATAGAAAATTGCAAGTTAATTTTCTCAACTTTTAAGGTAATAATTAACTTGTTATGTATACTGCTTTAATAAATAAGCCTTTTGTGCAGATAGTACTTCCCCTTTAGTTTTTTGTCTCCTTATCAAAGCAAATAAAACAGGAATTCCAGCTTCTGTAGGACTGAGAAACCTCTATTGCTGAAATAAATCTAAACGAGCAACTTCATTATCCTTCTAAAAACTGACTGTAACAATTTTTCACATTTTACCTTTTTATATTTGCTGTACTGCTGGAGGTGTTTTGTCACTGATATTCTCTTGTATTGTTTTCTGTGGAATATTACTTTCTTTCAGTGTGTTACTGTGGAAGCAACTTTAAAGAAGTATTGTGTGGGACAAAGGAAGAATTCTCTGATGGATTTGGGAATTTCTCATGTCAGAATATATGTGGCAAGTAAGGTCACTATAATTTAGGCTTTTGAAAAGAAAAAAGTCGTTTTATTCACACTCAGTGATCATGATACTCTTTGATAATTCCGCTTTTTCTTTTTTTTTTTTTTTCCAGAAAATTAAATTGTGGGAGACACAACTGTATGCAAGTATGCCATCCTCAGCCTTGCCAGCTCTGTCCACGACTGCCACAAGTAGTGTATCGCTGTCCCTGTGGTCAGACTCCTCTCAGCAAGTTACTGGAACTAGGATGTGTTGAACGTAAAATATGCACAGACCCTATCCCGTCGTGTGGAAAAACATGTGGCAAACCTCTTTCTTGTGGTAGCTATGGTAATTAGAACTTTCTGCATCAGAGTATTCAAATTATCTCATTGTTTAAAAAAAAAAAAAGTGGTCCTTAACTGTTTCATTTCAAGAAACAAATATTTGATTAGTGATTTTGGGTTTTAACCAAACTGAGTGTAAAAGCCACTGCAGAGCCTGCAGTCTGGCTGTTTGTTCATAATTATACCTTAAAATCAGGAAATATATTTGTCTAGAAAGCACTAACACCAGCTAGCTTTTTAAAGTTTGTTTACATGCACCTTTCCTATATTGGTAGAGGAATAGAGCTGTAGGGATTTCCAGAGTAGTATGTACTGATGTCTTTTAAAAGCCCACCTAGATCTTTGACTTTCATGTGGAGATTGGTAGAGATGAATGACTTTGTTCAGATGCCTCCAGTAAATACTCATTTCCTGCTGCTGTAAGAGGGTCATGAAGTAAAAAGTAGCATTGGAAAGTTGGAGAAAGTTATGTGCAGAAGCAATTTGACACTTCAGTGAGTGCATTAGGTAACTCAAGTGTATTTAACTGTGAGATTGTGTGAAGCTCCGGTTCTACAGACTACATATTTAATCATGGTTTGTTAGACTTCACAGAGGAGAGAGACCAATGCTGTCAAGATGAGGGCTTGTTATTAATGACTGATCCATTCTGTCAGTCCAAGCACAACAAGTGGAAAGGGAATGAGTAATTTAGCTTTTAGCTGAATTTCAGTTAGCCTAGTAAGTGAAATATGAAGGTATTCATAGTAAGTCATTCTTTTGGGCTGAAAAGGAAGAAAAAATTACTTAAAATTCGTGGAACTTGGGTAAGATAGTATCACACAAAATCTTTTTTTTTTTTTTTTTTATTTTTTAAATATGTTAATGTAAAAAATACTTAAAATGTGTGCATTTTCAGTGTTAATTGAAGACCTGAAACTCTAGTCTATAGATTCAGGATTAAAAAGTTGAAAAAAAGGCAAAATTTTATGTGCATTTAACTCAAAATTGTTAATTTGTTTGGAAACCCAGCTGCACATAAGCTTAGTATCTTTGACCAGTGATGCTCCTAATAAATCTGAAGTTCCAGGTCATGGATTTTATTTTTTTATTAATTGTTAATCTTTGTATTTTCATTTTGCTAGAATTCATTCATACATGTGAAAGCCTTTGCCATGAAGGAGACTGTAGACCGTGTTCTCACACATCAAATATTTATTGTAGGTGTGGCTTCAAAAAAAAGGTGCGTGTATAAAGCTTGACCATGGAAACAGGTAGCTTTGTTTTTTAAAGCTGTGGAGAAAAAGGAGCTGAAGTAGTTGAGGAAAAGAAAGCTAAGAAGTGTAAGAGGTGCTGTGCTCCTTAGTTGCAAGAACCTTCATTGTATACTAACTGATAGATGCTAACTAGATTATACTGTGAAGTGCTAACATAGGCTGCTTACTGTGACTGTGATTTTTTGAAGTATTTTTGCAGAGTTTACACAGAATTCTGTTTGTTTAAGCTGACTGCAAAGTCCTGTATTACTCTGCAGTATTTATATAGCACAAAGAATGGTAGTTTTACCAAGAGTAATGTAAACTGAGAGAAGAAAGGTAGCCTAACATAAAAAGCTAACTAAAACTTTATAGTAATACCTTGTAGATTTGTTGTAGAATTTTTTTGAGAGAATATGAAGTTTTTACTGGTCCCCATTCTTTGTACATTTACCTAGTGACCCAGCAGATTCTCAGCAATTCTTATATAACAATTAGTATATTTTTAAACTATGCTACTTTCTGTAGTCATAGCTTTGAAATCTTTGGCTACTATCACAGGAGCCTTGATGACTTTTCTGACCTGTTATGTATCATCTATAAGTAGAGATGGCTTCTGAATATATATATCTATAAGTATGTAGAAATGACTGAGACTTTGCTTGAGGTTGGAACAGTTTTCTCCTGCAAGTTTACTTAAGGTAGTTATGGGGTAGAAGGCTTCAGATTATCTTTCATTTTGAGGCCTGAAACAAAGTAGTGAGGTTTGGGTTTTAGTTTGTGCAGCTTCTCAGGCACCAGAAAGCTGCTTCTTGAAAAAGTATGAGTGAACTACAGCAATAATTTATATCAGTCATGAAAAATGTGATGCTCAGAAATGACAATGCTCAGATTGTAAAGTTGTGATGACTGAAGGTTCAAATGTAGTCAATCAACAATGTTCTTTTCATCCATCACCTTTTATTTTCATGTTGAGGTCTTTAATCTAGGTAAAACTGCTTTGATTATGAGATTTGACTTCTCTTTGGTTTTGGATTTTTTTTTTTTTTTATCAAGTCAGACTTGCATTTTTGGGACAGTTGGTCAAGGCACAGAGTTATGCGCTCTGTCAGTATTCTGTGGGAGAGCTCTTTTGGTTTCCTCGATGCAAGTTTCTGGTTTCTTAGGATCAACCTGTTTCTGTCACTTCACAGCATTATCTGCTGAATTAAATGGGGAATATAAAACTACAATTTTTTTTAATTGGTATTGAATCTCTTAAGGAAAAAGTCTTGTGTTAAAAGATCTGAGAATTTTTTCCCAGCTTTTGTTTCACTTCTGTATACAGAAGTGTTATACACATGAAAACTGAGAGTGCTGCTTCTTTCTGTATCATGAGACTAGGTGTTTTCTAGATAAGTAAGTTTCAGTTGTTTCATCTGTTTTAACCTAATGGCTCCCTATTTGTTTCCTAGGAAGTCCCATGTGCTCTCCTCAGAAATAAAGGTACAATGTTATGTTACATATATAATGTGAAATTGTTTTAAAAATGATACCTAGCTCATACTGCTTTTGGGTTTGATTGATGAAGTTGACAAACATATGATCAGTACTGCTTCTTTATCCATACTTCTATGCCAAGGTGGTCATTTCTTGAGATGTTGCTACTTTTGGGAAGAGGTTTGAAATAAACCTCTTTCATTTCTATCCATCTTTTACATAAGGAAAGACTTCTTCAGCATTTGATCTCGAAGATTCCATACAAGCTATTTCAATTTGAAGTTTCTTATGCCACCTGCCATATTCAATAGGTTGTCCCCCCCCCGGGCATCCTGCATATCTTTGGGTGAACTTGCACAGCTCAGATGCAAAGTAATGCTTTTGCTCTGCTCTTGTCCAAGTTCCTGGGGAAATAAAAGCTTTGATTCTGCTTCACAGTTGCATGCTGCTGGTCTTTGCATCTAAGCTTGGCAGAGGGTTCCCATTTGACACTTCTTGGTATTCTGGATGTAGCATCTCAAAATTCACCTCAGTGAAATGTTTGCTTCATGGACCCCTGTCATGCTGAGGTACTTATTTGCAAGATACATAAGGAAATAATACGCATATTTCCTAATTTGAGCCTTTGTCTATGAAGACTTTGCTCTTCAGAATCCAGAAGTGATTGCTTTTGTTACCTGTGGATGGTGATAAGGATGTTCTTTGTTAGCACTAGTTTCATGAGCATATCAGCAGTAGTTGTATTTAGCTGACTTTTACTGCCTTACCAATTTGAGCAGTCTTAAATTGGATGTTTGTGGTACTCCATTGTATCAGGATATCCTGTTTTCTGTGTTCTATTGTGCAGAGTTTATGGTGTAAAGACGAATGTGAAATAAACTAGTTTCATGTAATCTGCTCTCCAAAATCCTTTTGAACAAGGGTTTGTTTAAAGGAAGCCAAGTGTTCACGTGGAGAATTAATGTGGAGGAACAAGTAATTTAAAAGTTTGCTTGCTGACTTACTCTGTATTAGTCTCTTCTAGACCATGCTCTGCAACAGCCATAGCATAATATTGTGATCGCAGCTTTTGTTCTCAGCATAAGCAAAGACATAAAAGTTTTATGACTGTTTTTGGGGTTTTTTTTTGTTTTTCATAGCTGCTATTACATTCATGTGTGACAAGCGATGCAACAAGAAAAGATCATGTGGACGACACAAGTGTAATGAAGTTTGCTGTGTGGTAAGTTTACGTGTGGTTTTATAAAATTGTTCATTGTGATGTGTGTTTGGTTTTGGTTGTGATGTTAGAAGACTTTTTTGCTTTTGTATCTTTCCATTTTTGTGCATCTTCAGTCTCTATTTGCAGTATTGGTCACACTCAAAAAGTTTGTGTGTGTGCATTTATTTTGCAGCATTTGTTTTATGTGTATCATTACAGATGTAAAACCACTTTCCAGCCTAAGTGCAACTAAATCAGTTTACAGGTGCTTTTTTGTCAATGCAGTGATTCCAGGGAGAATGGGGAGGGGAAGGATATTACAAGAGGCACAAGCTATGATGTAGCTATGTCTGCAACAGAGGTCTTAACAGAATCCGCTTTAAAAATTGTGTATCCATACAGTGATGGAAAAACCGTATAGATCAGGCCTAAGTTTTTTTTGCACTATACAGTTTTGTCAATTAGTAGATTATGACCTCAGAGAAAAAAAATTCTGCTCTTCTTTTTTGCCTTCCCCTAGGACACAGAACATAAGTGTTCTTTGGTTTGTGGTCGTAAACTCAACTGTGGGCTTCATAGATGTGAAGAACCCTGTCATCGGGGCAGTTGTCAAACATGCTGGCAAACAAGTGAGTTACATGCAAGAGTACATTATTTCTTACATATTATAGAAATTTATTCACTTAACTGGTCAGAATTGGACAGAGAATGTGATCCAAATTGACCAGAACCTGAAGAATATGCAGTTGATTTTGATTGTATGTTTTTTCATGAAAGAGAAAGTTATTTCATTTTAGATGAGTTTACTAAGTGTTGGATTTTAATAGTTAAAATTGAATTACAATGAAATATATTCAGTTATGTATGTTGATCCAGCAATCACTTAAAAAATTTGAGGAATCATGGAAGGGAAAAAAAGGCAGTTTAGAAAGATAATTTCTAAGTTAAGGGAACTCTTGTTTCATAATATAATAACTGTTAAAGATATTAAAGTATGTAGCAGAATTTGTTTAACTGCTTAGAATTCAGACTTTCCAAACTTGGTACACTAGTGATTTTCCTCTAGACAGGACCATCTGAAGAAATAAGAGTCTGTCTTAGACTTTCTGGTCGCATTCTGGATGGTGAAGATTAGTACTGAATTGCTAGAAATAGATTGACAGCCAGCAGGTATTAATTTTCTTAGGAATGCTGAACTATTTAAAGATTTAAGCTGGTGCAATGCCAGTTGAATATACTAGTTTTCTACAACTGCTTTTTACCACTTGATGTAGGGGACTATATGTTGATTATTTTGCACCATTATAATAAGTAGATAATACTAAATTTTCTGATTTTGGCCTGAAGTAGACAGAAGAATGCTTCTATGTTTCCTTCTGCTAGCAGAACCTTTAGTTGATCTGGAACATCTTCATATGTGATAGCAGTTTAATTTTTTTTCTCAGTCTCGTATTTTAATATAGGTTTCCCCTTTTGTTATATAGACATAGCTTATCACTCACAGAAATTATAAGCTATTTATTAAATGCAATTTTTGAAAGTTGGGCAGAAAAAGCCCTTAATTGATTCTTCAGCTTGTATCCATCCTTCCGCTTATGTTCACTTATGAAGTTTGAAAGTTTTCTTTAAATCCATCATCATTAAGTCTTACAGCTGGGAATTGTAGGTTTATTTTTGCATCTGCTGTAATCTACAATAAAACTGTGAGGGGAGAGTGTTTCTAGAATGGAATATAAATACTCACTTGTAGTTCCCCTTCGGCTTTCATCAAATATTGTCTTTTGTTTAGTAGTTCTGCAGTCACTGCTGGAGAAAAGTGAGTCTCCCCTTTCAGAAACTGGGTACTGCTTTGGAACTGCTCACTGGAATGTGGGAAAGAGGACAGTGAGATGTTGAAAGTGTGAACCAGACCTCATGACATTGGTGAAAAGGAGAGAGACAGGTGGTGTGCATTGTAAGGGTACTGTTTACAGCTGGCAGTGTCTTAGCTGCAGTAGTACGTGTGTCTCTCCTATATCATATGCACATAGACATAGTCAAAGAACTCCATTTTTATGGAGACCAACTTTTCATGGAAACATCCTGGAAAAGAGAAGGTACTAGAGCCTCTAAAGTTCACTGTGGTTGAAATACCGTTGTAGTCTGTCTTAATAGTCTATGCATATGACGTGCATGCTGACTGTACCTCTCTTTAAAAAAATAAATGTTTCTGTGTCCAAACATTTCTCTTGACAAAGCAAAATAGTAGTCTGAATGTCTCAGAGGTCCTGTTAGTAACTTCTGGTCTAGTTGAGTCAGAATGTACAGATTTTTCTGAGGGGTTGTTTTTCTTCATTGGATTTCATGGGTTTGATCTTCAAGATCATTAAACTTCTCCACACTGCTGCAATATTTTTGAGGATTGTATTTCACTCTCAGACCTAGGATTCAGATACCTGTCTTAGCCTGGAGAGACCTAAGGATTGCCTGCCCTGTAAATTGTTCCACTGTTGGATGTGATGCTGTCGTGGTTTAACCCCAGCCGGCAACTAAGCACCATGCAGCCACTAGCTCACTCCTCCTCCCTCCCAGTGGGATGGGGAGAAGAATCGGAAAAAAGTAAAACTTGTAGGTTAAGACCAGTTTAATAACTAAAGTAAAATAAAATATAATACAAATAATAATAATAATTGTAATGAAAAGGAATATAACAAAAAAAAAAAAAAAAGAAAAAACCCAAGGAAAAAAACCCAGTGATGCACAATGCAATTGCTCACCACCCACTGACTGATGCCTGAGCAGTGATCTGCCCCTCCCAGCCAGCTCCCCCCAGTTTATATACTGGGCATGATGTTCTAAGGTATGGAATATCCCTTTCGCTAGTTCGGGTCACTTGTCTTGGCTGTGCTCCCTCCCAGCTTCTTGTACACCTGCTTACTGGCAGAGCATGGGAAACTGAAAAATCCTTGACTTAGTATAAACACTACTTAGCAACAACTAAAAACATCCTGGTGTTATCAACATTATTCTCAGACTAAATCCAAAACGCAGCACTGTAGCAGCTACTAAGAAGAAAATTAACTCTATGCCAGCTGAAACCAGGACAGATGCAATTGAGAGGTCAAGCTTCACTGCTGAAATTTTGCAGTGAGGACCTTTTCTGAGCACAGGAAAAACAGCTACCTACTCAAGGAACCAGATACTTATGACCATTTGGCTTAAACCTTTGTGTCCCTGAAGTCTCCCATTCTGAATCTGTCCAGAGGTAAATCAGCTACGCAGTATCTTCAGAGATTTCTTACCTGCTTTCCCTGGATGCTGCTAGTTGAGATTTCAGAGACATACATTGTGTGATTCTGACCCTGTAGCTGATGGGAAGTGCTTCTCAGCACCAAGAAGTCCATCCTTGGCTCTGATCCACCTGTCTAGCCACCACTTTGCAGTTGGGCTGCATCAGCCGTGGTATCATGTGCCATGGCATGGTCAGCTGCAAGCCACTTGCCACTCATTAGATGGATTTCTTGCCCCTGCCTCCATCTCCACTACTGGTTTTGCTGAGAATGGTGAGGGCTGGCATCAAGATGCAATACTAGAGTGCATCTACACCTCTGTGGCTCTGCGTGCTTCCCAGGTACTTTACCTTTCTGGTGTCATTTCCTCAGTGCTGAAAGGTGAGGTCCCTTTCTATGCCGGGGTCTCTTTATACACACCCAGTCTACTTCAAGACAGCAGTACATCTCTTGGGGAAAATAAATGATGTCAGCATTAGACAGCTTTTCTTCCCCCCCCCCCCCCCAAAGTTGTCAGATGTTTTACTTTTACTCTTTGGATCAGACCTCTGCACTCCCTCCCCATTATCCCAATTAGTGCTAGTTAAGGAACCTTCATTATAGTTAAGATTCTTCACCTATCACTTCTCATCAATAGCAAGCAGCCAGTGTAGCTGTCGTAACACTCGGGTCTTCTGGGTACCTTGGTCTCTGGTCTTTCATCTTGCTGGACCAAGGAAGATTTGTGGCTTTGAAGCCTGGAGGGTTATAGGTTATTTCAAGACCTGTAGTGAGGGACAACAAAAGCCCTACTCTTTCCCATGCTTGCTTTCCACAGAAAATCCATTGACGTTCTGAAACTTCTCAGCTTTTTCTACTTTTTCTTTCTACTTCTTCCTTCTAACCCTTAATGGTATGGTTCTCCCCAGCATTCTTATTTGCTGGAATTTACTGTAATTGAGTCTTCGTAGACAAAAATCATGATCCTTTCTACTAACTGCTGCACTCTAAGAGTCATGGGCAAATGACTAGGACCTGGCCTGAGATTTAACTGACTGAATAGACCATAAAAAACAATTGGACATGAGAAATTTCTGAACATAACAAAAAACACGGTGAAAAGCTGACAAAAGTTTCAGATAGTGCCATGAGGAATGGATGGATTTCACAGACGTTAAGGGTGAGAGATGACTGAGCTTCACAGATAATTGGAGGAGGGAGGTATTAGGAACCTTTTTGGGAGGGGAGTATTCAAGGCCAACAGAACTTAGGTGGTTGTGTGATGCTGGGATGACCTAGCTAATGATACCAGAAATAGCAGATTTGGGTACAGATGTAAATAAACTGGGACCAATGGGGAGAAATTTATTTTGGTAGATTATTTGGGAGGAATCAAGGTGGATGCATGGGAAAAAGGAGAGAAGGGGAGATAGAAGGCATCATTTGCACAAATGAAGCTGCTGGTCAGTGCACTTCTCTGTCAGAGCTCTGTGCACCTGATCACAACTGTCTATCCTGTCCTAGTTAAGAGTAAGATTTAATATCTTTCAGTGTAATCTCATTCTCTGTTCTGTGTGTGAGAGGTCTAAGTGCCAGCAACTGGAGACTTGACTGCAGATCATGGGAGCACATAGTCTCTATGCTAGCAACTGGAGAGACCAGACAGACTCATTATACTGAATGTCAGCAGCTGGAGAATGGGATCACAAATTATAGGAGCCCCTTGGTCTGGGTGCCAGCACCTGGAGAGACGAGGCAGGGTGTGCGATTCTCTTGTTAATTTCAGTCCTGTGTGTGCCTGTGCATGTCTGGGTAATTTGCTGATGAACTTGCTTCAAAGCTGGACTGACTGGCTAGTAGGAGGAGATCTGCCTCTGGAAATACCCAGGGTTTCAGCCAGTGACTGGGTAAGGGGTCTGTCCAGGTATGGATATTAGACAGAGCCTATGCTAATATTTGAGCTCTGTGAATGTGATGTGCATGTGAATCTAGAGTGTATGCACGTGTGTGTGTCTTCACTAGCAAACTTCAATCCTGATGAGCTGGAGAGGAGGAAGAGGACTTGGCTATTGGTATTCCTGTTTATGTGAATCTTGTTGTTCACTTGGCTCTGTGTGTCTGGTCATGTTATTGTCATGTATGTATTTTGTGTCTTGTCTCTCTGGAATATGTGTTCATTCTTGCTACTGGATGGACTTGGGTATTGATCCAGCAGCCATCATATCCATGGAAGTGGGACAGTAGGAACCTTTGGGGTTTTAGAGTTCCAACAGATTTTGCTTTGGTAGACTAGGAAAGAGGAATCTTGTGATTCCCAGAGTCAGAGAACTTGCTGAATTCAGCAGCTCCCTTAACACACTCCTTTTCAGGTTGGAATTGTTGTTTTGTATTTTTATTGCCCCATTATTCTCTTACTTCCTCCATCATTCTCTCTTGTTCTCCCTGATCCACTATCTCTTTATTCATTTATAGACCAATCATATTCTCTTCTTGTTCTCAGATCTCCTTCTATATGATTTCTGATATTAATATTTTCTCTTAGTGTCCTGTTTTTCTAAGGATTTATCTGTTTTAACTGTAGTTTGCATTCCAATCAGTCTTCCTCCCAGTTTCTTTGTAGTCTGAAGAACAGCAGTGACCTGTATTCATTTTTGTGCAGTGTTAAGTTTTAGTTGGGATGGTGTATGTAAGTATTTCTCTTCCTTTGTTTATTTTATCACTGAGATTTGGAATCTTGTGATAAGAGTTTAAAATCTGTTTCCCAAATGCGGAAGGAAGAAAGAAAAAAAAAAAAAGAAGAAAACGTATACTACCTGAGACAGAGAACTTCCAAAACATACAAAGTTGGCTTTGAAGTATTTGGACAGGTTCATAAGCTGCTTGTGAGGATCCATGTAATACAAAATGACGTAAAGAAGTATACAGAAGAAATTATAGGAAGAAGTATACAGACTGGTGGCCTTTTGGTAATTTTCTCTGGAATCTTTCCAGTACCATGTGCAGGGCTTAGCAAAAGGACAAAATCTAACCACTGGTCTGAAAAAGTGACGGCGGGAGGAAGTTCGGAGCACAAGAGTTGGATGATGTGCTTTCTGGAAGGGAATTCAAAGATATCTCCCCATTTTTCAGTCAAGGATAGAACAGCAACAGCTTTCAACTTGACATGAGCATTTCTCTTGCTCCAACTCAAAATGTTGCTGTCAAAGAACCACTCCCTAAAAGCAAGCATAATTCCTAATGAAGTGACCATAGTCCAGTTTTCTTGTAGGAGCCACAAAACCTAATAAATTCACTACAGTCGTGCTTAATATCAAAAAACGAAGCTGGAGTAAAACGTTTGCATGTTATTTAAAGATTTCTTATAGTGGAGAAGTGCAAATACGTGAAGCCCTTGGGATATATTTGATTTGTTTTTTCAGGTTTTGACGAGTTAACTTGTTATTGTGGTGAATCCGTGATTTACCCCCCTGTCCCCTGTGGCACTCAACCACCGGAGTGTAAGAAAACATGCACCAGGCCACATGACTGTGATCATCCAGGTAAGTCAGGCCATTCAGTTTTGCTTGAGTTTTTTTGGTTTGGTTTGGTTTTTTAAAATCAAAATGTAGAAAGGTGTACATAGGTCTGTTTGAAAATATATTTTTTTTTTTATTAGGTGCTTTTTCAGTAGTTGTGAATATTTCCAAAAGTCTACACTTAAAAGCCAACCAACTAAAAACTTGCCGTGAATATGGCAAGTGGTACTTCTGACTGGTAAAAGCATTGGATTTTTTTCTGATCATTATTAAGTCAACACATTAAATGCTATATTCCAACGATTAAGTGCTCTATTGAAACAGTAGGATGATCTAGTGAACAGTTAGTTCCTACGTTCCTTGGAATTACATTGGCTGATCACAAAAAATATAGCACAGGTCAAACAGATATTCTTTCTGACAAATTCTGTCTGATAGTATAACCCTGCTCAGAAGTTACAAAATTCTCTGCTATTTAATTTAGAAAATACAGAAGTATATTCACCTAAAAACCTGCCATCATAATTTTTAGAGAGTACTTTAAAGAAGAGATTATTCTTGCATGAAGCATCATACTTCCCATAAATTGTGTAGTTCTGAAATGCAGACTCATGTTTAATAGTCTTTACTGTCTCCTTTAATGCATTTGACTGAAGTATGCTAATAAAACTGTGCTGGCTTTTATATTTCTGTGACTGCAGTGTACCATTCATGTCATAGTGAGGAGAAATGTCCACCCTGTACCTATCTCACTCAGAAATGGTGTATGGGCAAGCATGAAGTAAGTCTGGACACTTAACGTTTTTGAATACTAAGTAATGTTTTAGGACTGTAGGCTTAGATTTTTGTGGCCTCTTTGGAATGGAATATGTTACTGGAATTTGAGTTTAATGTGATTAAATTAGAAAAGTGTATCTTTTATGCCATATGCATTCAGACCAACTGCTATATTGGACTATGATATAAAGAAAAGCTCAGTCTTTGTCCTAAGATATTTTAGTATTACCGTTCTTGTGTGGACAGTGCCAAATGAAGGTGTGAACAGTAAAAGTACTTTGAGATTTGCATTTATAGTTTTTAATTTTTAGTTGTCATCTTTTTCCTCCCCTCTTCCAGCTGCGGAGTAATATTCCTTGTCATCTCACTGACATTTCCTGCGGACTTCGCTGCAATCAAATGTTAAAATGTGGAATGCACAAATGTAAAAGAATCTGTCATAAAGGAGAATGTCTTATAGATGAAGAGTGTAAACAGCCATGTATTATTCCAAGGCTATATTGTAATCATCCCTGTATGGCTCCATGTCATCCTTCTTCACCCTGCCCGACAACATCCTGCTGTGCAAAGGTTAGATACCCAAAGAAAATTCACTGCAAATTCACAGGTGAATTGTATGGTTTAATTATCAGCCAGTAACAGTTGACAAAAAATGACATGTTTGTGTATTGATAGCATGACATTTTTTCCGTAAACTTACAATATTGAATTTTTTGAAAAAAATTGTTCATCACTTTTAATTAGCCATTATTCCACTAAAATGGGACTTTTTAAAGGAATAAATTTACCTCCCTCACACCCCTCCATGGCCATAAAAAGACAAAAGTTTAAAAAAGCTGCTCTCTTGTGTGATACAACAGGTTGATCTTCAATGTGAATGTGGAAGAAGAAAGGAGAGTATGATTTGCTCAGAAGCATCTAATACATATCAAAGGTTTGTACTGTAATAATTCTTTTAATTCCTTACTGGACTTATTTGCAGTTTGATTAAATTTCAGGCTTGACTAAATATATTTAATTCACAAGCTTTTTCACACTTTTTTGTACTTTCACGTACAGTTTCTTTTTTTTGTATTCCCCTGAGCTTTCATACCAGCTATGCTGTACTAGAACACATTTCTCTCTTCACTGTTGTTAGTCTAACTGTGGTGGTGTGTCAAAGCTTGAATCTCCCATCTGTGGATGGAGACTCTCTACCCACATAGAGCAATTAGATACAGACTAATTGGGCAGGTCCAGATTCAGGCTCCTGAATGCTGGTGATTACATACAGCAGTCCATGTGTGATTGCTGTCTAAGTTTCACTTAATATGTGATGGAATCTAATCAATGCAGATGATGGAAGCTAAAGAATGATTTAAAGTCATTCTGCAATAGCTAAATTTAGGCAGGAGAGCTTTGGCATCTAAATCTTGGTTCTTAATATGCAAACTGAGTCCTACTCAACCCCATTTATTGCAATAGATTTGTCTCCAGATCCTATTTTTAAACATTTCTCTTTCTCTCTTATGAGAGGGCAAGGAAGGGACAAGGAAAAGAAGAAAAGTAGGGCTTTGGAACTTTTGAAATAAAAATAGCAAAACAGTAATAATAATTAAAAAATCTTACTCTGAGACTGTGATTGAGAGGGAGTCAAAAAATTAATCTCGAGAGTTGATATGCAACCAGAGTTCTGCTCTGCATCCAAGTTGATAGGAGAGCACAGTCACAGATTCTTCCTGTCTTTCAAAGAAAGCTTCCTAATGATTTTTTTATTTGGAACTGCTATTTGAGGGCCCGATAGTAGTCTAACTTAGGATATGCTGCTTTGTTCCTGCTGAACACTGCCCAAATTCAAATTCTGACAGAAGATGGCTTAGTATCTATGTAATAGGTGCTTAATACTGACTAATGAAAACGAGGAGAAAAATGTGCTAATCAGAAACAGTTAAGAACAATTGTAGTCAATACTAAGATGAATGCAAGATAGACTTACAGGAGTGTTGATAATTTTTTCTTTTTTAGAAAAAAAGGGTTGGGTTTTTTTTTTAAGATCTGTTTCACTATGAATACAAATCAGACAACTGACTCAACTTTGAAATACCAGTTTAAATTGACACATGCTTGTCATTAGTGATAAGCTGGGAAGGTAACGTAATTACAAGTCCAAATTTTTGAAGGCTATTTCTCCACTGTTTCTGTAGCTCAGGCACTGCAAAAGTATTCATACAAGGCAAATGGTTCTTTGAAGTCAGCGAGAGTCCTTGCATGCATAAGCTGAACACATATGTATTTATTTATCTAATCAGAGCCCAAGTCAAGAGGAGGGGGAAGAAACAATCAGTTTAAAGCAAGTGTTTATATCTGTTTTTTCAAATGTGTTCATATATGTTTACAAATTACTCTTGGCCCATGTGATATTAACAAAAGCAGCATTTAATGCCAGCTAAGTTTGTATGATAACTCCAGCTGTTCAGGTTGCTGAAAGATCAAAATATTCTGATTTTGTGGGAGTCAGGTTTGGCTTTTTTCCCACCATCTGCACACTTGGGGAGAAAAAAAAGAAAAAAAACAACAAAAAGGCAAATCAAAACCCAAACACAACAAAGTAACTCTTGTACTACTGCTGTGGAAAGGTCAGCAAGTTAATGGGGTATCCAGGTTTTCTCAGAAACTTTACAGGAGTGATGAAACAGCTTTGAGCTTTGTCAGTGAATGTTGGTGAAAGAATGCCCACAGGAACAGGAAGGAAAGTGTGCTGCTGTATCTATTGTTGTGGTTTAACCCCAGCCAGCAACTAAGCACCGCACAGCCGCTCGCTCACTCCTCCCACCCAGTGGGATGGGGGAGAGAATCGGGAAAAAAACCCCAAAACTCGTGGGTTGAGATAGACAGTTTAATAGGACAGAAGGAAGAAAATAATAATAATGATGATGATAATAATAAAATGACAATACTACAAGAATTAGAATATACAAAACAAGTGATCCACAATGCAATTGCTCACCACTCGCCAACCGATGCTCAGTTGGTTCCTGAGCAGCGATCTGCCCCTCCCAGCCAACTCTCCCCAGTTTATACTGGGCATGATGTCATATGGTATGGAATATTCCTTTGGCCAGTTTGGGTCAGCTGTCCTGGCTGTGTCCCCTCCCAACTTCTTGTGCTGCTCCAGCCTTCTTGCTGGCTGGGCACGAGAAGCTGAAAAATCCTTGACTTAGTATAAACACTACTTAGCAACAACTAAAAACATCAGTGTGTTATCAACATTATTCTCATGCTAAATCCAAAACACTGTACTATACCAGCTACTAGGAAGAAAATTAACTCTATCCCAGCCAAAACCAGGACATCTGTACACATGATACAAATGATGATGTGATATCATCTAATGGCCCATTACCTGGACTTTGTCACCACCTGATAAATATGAAGCTGATGGTGCCTCTCAGTGCTTTTTGGTTTTATGTAATATGATTATCCTCCTTCCTGATAGATGATGAGTTCTCTGAACGTGATGCAAAACATATAGAGACAAACATATCCTTTTATCTGAATTTAACAGAAAAGATGGTTCAGAGGATAGAACGTTCCATTTTCAGGATTTTGTTTGAGAATGGTGTAGGATATTTCACTAAAAACTTGCTGTATATTTTAGTTACAGAAATTTTAGCAAGAAAATCAGACTGAGAAGGCTTGTTATTGAAGGGAATGATGAAGAATCTATACAGAAAACTATAACAGTCTCTCAGTAGGCATTTTGCTCTTTCCTTATGGCTTGTATTGTCCATATTTTCTAAGCAAATTTCGAAGTACATTATAAATTCAGTTTACAGGTTTTAGTTGCACACAGTTAAGGAAGAATCACATAAAAGTAAAAAGGCAGTTAAAGCTATACAGTCAGCTGTAGTTTGAATATTAAGCAGGTGAGAAGAAAGAGTATTCGCATTGCCTAGTTTAGACTTGCTCAGAATTGATGCTCTGAAAAATTCCCTGAAGAAGCAGGTCCATTTGTTAGTCTTGCTCCTAGTTGCCCGAGGGAGATGAGAAAGAGTAGCCTCTTAATTTACATAGCTAGATTAGACTCCTAAAACTAGGTGATGTGGAACTAAGAGTCCCATTCTGTAATCTGATGAGGAAACGGTCAGTCTGTCTTACTTCTTCCACCTGGAGGTTTAAATCTGCAGCTTTATACACCTTTTCAAAGGTTTTATGTGTTGCCTCAAATGAAATCTAATGCTCTTCTTTTTCAGAATAGCTGCTATATCTATAGCCACTAAGTTAACAGATCTACAGCTTGGGGATTCAGTGGAAATTAGTAGGCTTATTACGAAAAAAGAAATGAAGCAGGCCAGGTAAGGAGATACATCTAGAAACATATTTGAAACCCTTGTGTGTCCCTGAAACATAGGCAACGTGGAAAATACATAATATTGTGAGCAAAATCCCACCTAAAATAGGAAGATTTTAAATAGCCTGACTCTACTGTAACAATACTGCTAAAAGAGTATTTTGCGATTCCTTAGCGGTTCATGTTTTTGCTTTCATGTAGAATGAGTTCTCTATCATTGGCTGGTTCGTTGTTATAGTTATGTATGGAACAATAGAATTGTTGTTTCAGAGTTTCTTTTTACCCAGCAAACTCCTTAGAATTCCTCTGGATTTTTTCAGATTTCTAGACACTATAACTTTGCTATTATCTTCTGTTTCAGCATCCTGCATTCCTTCCTGGATGATTAATAGGGCATATTTTCCCCTAGTCATCATCTTACTATTTATAATATTTTTCTATTACCCTTTTTAGATTTATTTTTTTTTTACATTTGTATCTCAGTTTGATTGGTGCTTCTGTGTTCTCATCCTGGCTGGCACTGCAAATCTGCTTTTAAGTCACAAAACCACTTGTGACTTAAGTTTGGTGATTTTCTGTTCCTCCTGATGTTCTTCAGGATTGGAATAGCTTGTCTTTACTTTTAGTATCATTTCTTTAAGGAATTGTCAAGTTTCTCCAACATCCTTCTGTCAGAAACTTGACTTCCTGGAGTCTTTGCCCTTGAAGTCCCTAATTTCTGGTTTTAGTTTATTTCTGTTACCATCTCTCCTTTCTTAATTGTGAATTTGATTATTTCAGAGTCAGTCTGTTACTTGTGTAAAGTCAAAATAGTGAAATTTCCCATACAGTTGCTTCATGACTTCCTGTATCAAAAGCTAATACCAGCATACTTCCAAGAACTTCTGCTAGTCATTCTGTTCTGTTTATTTGTTTAATGTCTGTGACATTGGAGCACATTATTACCAAGTCCTTTTGGATAATTTTCTGCACTGAAATACTTTTAACTCTGAATGTATGGGCAAGATGAACTAACACCAGAAATGATGCATGGGAGCACCTGCTCATCCCAGTCTCCAGCTTCGTTCTAGTTGGGCCAGTGTCCTACTTCAGAAGAAAGTGAGGGGAAAAACCAAGGTGAAAGAGGGAGAGCCGTACTGATTCCTGTATGCAACTTCAAAGAGCGTGGCATTAGTACTGTATAAGCGTGGTATAAGAAAGACACAAATAGGAAGCAGTAATTGAGTCTTTTTTAGCCAACTCTGTTTCAATTAATTGAATACTCAAAAATATACAATATAAGCATTATTTTTTGTCTCTAGAGTTACTGTAGAATAATCTCTGCTTTACCCAGATTGAGCCTCAACTACTTTGTTTCTATTTGTATCACAATGCCAACCAGATATAAATATACTCAACAACATGAAGCCAACTTCAGCTTCTCCAGAAAAAGAGTCACTGTTTAAAGAAAGCAACCATTTGGCAGTGCTGGAACTCAGGGGGGAGGATGGGGGTGTGGGGTGGTAGAAGAAGGGGGGACGACTTTTTCAGCTACTGAAGCTGCAAGTCTGTCATAATAGCTGTATACTTGCCAGGAAAGCAAATAAGACACCAGTGTCTCTGTTGGTGTCGCAGCCTTTGCAATGTGTAGTATAAACTGTGTTGTCGTCACTGCCACACATCTTTCTGTGTGGGCAGACTTATACTGCCCTTTCCTTGAATAGTTGAAATTACCAGAGATTACTTTTCTTTGTGCAAATCTTTTCTAATATGATATCTGAACTGTGGCAGGTAGCCTTTATTCAAGGACAGTCAGAGGAAGTATTCTCCCTTCCCCACTCTTTTCATCTACCAAATACTGGGGCAGGGGGGAAAAGAGATGGTGGCACATTAAATATTTTTTCTTAAATTTCTAGTTTATTGTCAAACTCCAGTATTTTTCAGAGTAACTTACAAATCTGCTTCATTCATTTACAATAGCAGAATATTTTATCTAAAGTGTGCAGAGATTTCCTTACTTTGTTTCTCTCTCTGGTCCTGTCTGTAGACATTTTATACTTTGGTTTCCTCATTGGGGTTTGGTTTGGTTTTTTTCCTGACAGATTTGGTCAGTCCTAGAGTAGCTTCTCTAAATTGGCTACATTCCTCTTTTAGAGGAGGAGAAAACTGTTCTTCAAGCAAATGACTTCAAACAGTACCAGGTTGATCTTAGAGTGGAAGTGTGTTAGCTTTCTTCTGCCTCCTTAAAGAAAACCACCAGGAGTTCTGGATCCTATAGCTGTGTGTCTCCAGACGTAATACATGTCACTGAATGAACCAGTTTCCCCTGTAGAAATTATTTGTTTGAAATCAAGGAACTATTATCAAAAGAATCAATTCACTTATGCAGTCTAAGGGGCAGAAGTTTGTAACTGCCACTGTGAAATTCTGGAGAACTCTTGATCCTTCTCTGACATTTTAATTCCTTAAAAGAAAATTACAAAGTACCTTTTAAAGATGAGACAGAAAACTGAAATTCATAACTCTACTGACACTAGAAGTTATGGGCTCAGCTGAAACACTGGTTTTTATGGTGCATCATAATCCTCCATATGCATAGCTAACTTTCCTATTTTTCCTGGCTGATAATTTTTTCTGCTGCATAGGAGTAAGTGACCTTGTCACATCTTCCTTTGCTAATTTCCCATCCTTCCTAGTGTCCCCTTAATGCTGATATCAACTGCATTTTTTTCTCAAATGATCTAGTTTACCGATATAATAAAATCTAATTCAGAAGCTGTTTTTCTCAGCTTCTGTATGGCTTTGGTAATTGCTGCTTCTGTTCAAGACCTGGAGAAGGGCTTGTGTGCTCAAAGATCTTTGATTGTTGTTTGTTTGGTTGGTTTTTTTTAGCTGTATTATCTGATCTAATACAATGAACTATTCTCACATGCTCTTCTTACTACTTTAGGCTGTGATAATGATATGACACCAACAAAGCTACAGTTTGAAAAGTATAGTAGCAGCAGTGATTCTAATTGTATTTTTCTTTCATAATTCAGGTTGCAATGTGATGAAGAATGCTTAGCTCTCCAGAGGAACAGGTAGGCAATGAACTTGCTTTTTTCCAGAAGAAGTCCAGGTTCAGAAAGTTAATGCTATGTGGAAAAAAAATCCTTTCCTGCATGACCTAGAGAACTGATAAAGGTGGAGATGATTCCTGTGTTATAGGGATCTATATTGAGTGATCTGAGATCTTACTAGAATATTCTAGTGAAAAGTCCTAAATGAGTAGTTTCAAATGTACAGACCGTATCTTTTGCAAGCTGTTAATCTGTATAGTAACCCATATCTTTACTCTTCAATGACAACATGTTTGGGAGGCTGGGGGGATTTGTGTGTTTCTTTTTGCTTGGTTGTGGTTTTGTTATGTTTTATTTTTTCCCTCCTACCCTCAAATTTAGGCGTCTTGCTGAGGCTCTTGAAATAGATGATAATTCTGATCCTTTTAACATCCGTTCTTCTGGACCAAAGTACAGTGACCTTTTAAAAGAAGATGCAAGGTATGTGTTCTAATGATGACAGTTGTCATAGGTAAATAGTGTTGAGAGCAAGATGGGAAATGCAGAATAGTTCTATTTACTCTTGTAAAAATGCCCATGTTTACTCTTCTCTCCAGCCTTGGCAATAGGTGATAATTGAAGCGAAGGAGGTGACATGCACTTCTCATGACCTCCAAAATGAGAACCTGAAATGTAAAAAGTGCCTGACGGGTTGCTTTGTTCTGTAACAGGACCAGATTTAGAATGGGAACATCATTTTCCACCATTCTTCTCACTATGAATCAGTACTTGTACTTCTAACATCTCCACTGCTTTCATACATAAGCAAGCCCCATCTCAGTGCTCCTTGTGAACTTTTCAAGACAGAGACAAAAGTGATGGCTAAGTAATGAAATACGTTCTCATAGCCTGACATTATTTCCCTCCACCAGCCTTGTTTATTTTTTTGCCTTACTGCCTTTATTTTAAAAATAAAGAAATGGAATTAATAAAACACTTGATTGATGCAGAGCTAAGCCTGTGCCAGTGCTGACTGCAAAGAGGGCTGCTAGACTGAAACATCTGAAAATGAGGCAATAGAAAGTCAGGGTAATATCAGAAGCATGACACTGATAAATACTATGCAATTTGGAATGACAGGGAGGGATCAGACACATTTTTAAAAAGATGCTTAAATAAGTGTCATCTAAGAAGTTTTTACTCTTATGTGTTTGTAGGCATGACATTAGTTTTTACCAGCTCTAAGTTTTTAAACAGCTGAATCTGTTTTGCTCTTGCTTCACTATCCTAATGATACATAAATTTCATATTTGTGTGAGGATGTTTTCTACTTGAAAATCCTTTATTTAATTTGCTCATGTGTTGAGACAAGTGAAAATTTTACATAAATAGCCACACAGAATTTAAGAGTAAATCACCTCTTGCTTTACTTCCAACTGATTAGCCTACTGTAAGATAAGAGCTGAATGTTTTCATTGTGGAGGCACTGTTTTATTAGTATTTGCACTTAAAAGTGGTATTTTATAAGGGCTATTCTCTTAAGTGTGTATAGAATATATTTTGCTCTACCTCTTTCAGAAAACAAAGCACACATTTTCACTTACTGTGTTGAATATCTTGTGTCGTGTGTGTAGTCCCCTCTCTTTTTTTGGCGTACAATCCAATCTCACCTTCCTGTCAGCCATTCTCTACCCATAGTGCAGTGTTCATCTTTCATCAACAGAACTGACCAGAATCATGCACTGTATTCCAGATGGTGTAACAGATACCTTGAAAAGTAGCCTTAATGCTTCCACGCTTCTCTATGAAAATACCTCTTCTCAGTCATTCTGCGATTTTACTTGCAGTTCCTTTGTAGCCACTTTATATTGGTAACTCATGATAAACTAATACACCCAGGCTATTCTTACTGATTCACAGCTTAAAGCAAAAGTTTTTGTTAGTCCTCCAGTCAATGACTTTGCACATAGAATTACTGGATTTTATTTATCTAGTCTTCAAGAGAAATGAGTTTCTCCCTGTATTAACGTATCTCTCTTTACATGAGCAGCAATCTGCAATTTGTAAAGCTATGGCTTTATGAACTTACTTCCTTGACTGCTCTTGGTGATCTTTTATCTCAGCAGTCTTGCAAAAGATCTGTATTTCCATCATAATGGCAGGATCTACAAAGTATATCTGTTACAGTAGTTTGTTCAGGTAGCTCAACATTCTGTATAAGTTTTGACAGATGCATTTATTCTTGCTTGAGCAGGTCACTCCACTAATGCAAGAGTTCAGGGCTTGTGGTTTTCTGCAGTGTGTTATACATCTATGTATGGGATCTCAGAATGATGAGAAATACGACAGCCGCCTTCCTGTGCATTCAGGGTCAATGCCTCAAGAAGGCAGCTGCCAAAACCATGAATAGAATGTTGTGATATCTTGTTTAGGCAATCCATTGATCTGTGAAGCTGATACATTGTGAAGGGTTGAAAAAAAATGCACATCTGCAAATGAGAAAACTTGAGAAAGCTGTGAGAAAACTCCTGATTTTGAGCTGTAATCTTTAGTTACAGAACTCTAAAGCTCCAAGATGCAGTACAATTCCAGGTAACAGGAAGAAGATGAGTAAGTGGAAGCGTGCTGAGATAATATGTCTCCTTTGTAGGAGAGGGACAGGAGAAGGGAGCACCAGCAATAGCATGGTAGTGCTGCTGCATGCGGATCTTGCTGATGTGTTTGTCAGAATCTGACAAGGAGTCAGAAGAAAAGTCTTTACACCATACAGCTTTACGTGAGGAGATATCCTGCTGCCAAGGGGAATCCGTCTCCTAGCATGGAGATAACTGTACCAGCACAACTGAGCACAGATCAGGGGGTACAGATCCACTGGGTGGACACTTCAGCACTGACCTTTTTAAGAGGCTCCAGAGAGCAAGCAAATGCTCAAGTTGGCCCGTTGACATGAAGTTGGAGGGTAGACTGGCAGAAATATCAATGCCCAGTTTGACAAGGATGGTGCTAAGGCTGCTATTTGATGAATTAAGACTACTGGAGAAGGAGAGGAGGACATCTGGAATATCTGGCCACATGGAGCTACACAGAGAGAATTTTCTTATTTTGTCACTGGCTGTGCAAGACCCCACAGCAGCTGTATGCACCAGGGAAATCTCGGATCAAATGGTTAAGATTAGAGCGACACAGAAGGAGATGGGTCCTTCGTAGGCATCTTCTTAGCCAGTCTTCCCAAGAGTTAGCTCTCCACATGCTGTTGTAAACAATGAAGGCAGAGCCAAGCACTCCTGTGTGTGATCTGGCAACAGGAGCGGTGTACAGGTTTAGGGGTAGGAGACCTTTGTAGCTTTCTTAAACAAGAACTGAAGCCTGAAGGAAGGAGCAGTGAGGGCAGCTTCTCAAGCACATGACTGGCAAACTGCAAGCCTGGAATGTCAGTCACTTAGAAGCAAAATCTTGCACTGGCAGGTGTTGCAAGGGTAAGATTTTTGGCAAAGGCAGCAAAATCTGGGGAAAGCAAAAGATATACAGCAAGAACTACAGTGAAAAACCAAGCAATGAGGAACATTCTTATTAAGTAGTGTGGTTGAGGGGAACTGAAATGGCAGTAGGCTTGGTCCTGCTTACATGCAATGCAAGGAGGTGAGGAGAAGTCTATTGTACACCATTTATAGACACTGCACAGAAAAAGGGACTTTCAAGTCCAACATTGCAGAATTTCAGTATATGCACTGTCAGATCAGATGTGTTTATTCTAAGAACCACTTCATTTCCTTACTGTACATTATTTTTAATTAAGCGTCTATTGCAGGTTAAAACATAGGAGCTCACAATGAGCAGTTAGTTGGTTGTTTGGCCATAACCAGTCATAAATAACTTGATTGAAAGAATCGTGTGCAAATCATGATTTCTGTGCTACTAAGCAATAACAGTATTCCTTTTAAAATAACAGCAAAACAACACACTTGGCGAAACTTGGAAAACTTATTGTAAGAGCTCAGATGAGTAACCCAAAACAATTAAAAATACTTGAGAAAATACTTCAGTCGGGTAATAGATACTCATCAATATCCTGGAAAATGGAGACACTCCATTTGGTTTTGATAGGGCAGTATGAATTGTACATTGGTTAATTTGCAAATATACAAGCAAATTCCAACTCAGGACGACCACGATTAAATTCCTCAAACAGGTTATGAGCAATCTGATGAGACACCAGAACAAGCAACCTAAAACTGCAGGACCAGAACCAGACACAAGTACAGGTGAGAAATAAGCAGTAGCCAGTTCTTACTGTCCCTGCTCACCCAGGTATCAGATCAGGATCATACAAAGAAGACTATTGAACCTGCAGGATTTTTTTTTCGTCTACTTGTGAAATGATTTACAAGAGGCTTAATTTTCTTCCTCATCTTAATGGATAGTTTCTGTTACCCTTGGCCTTTCAAGACCTTTGCTAACAGTCGAGCTTGCCAATGTTTCTTGGCAACTGCAGGCTTTTTTTTGCCCTTCAGTGAAGTGTGGGTTCATGCTTCTGTATAGCTAGGAATAAAGAGTATATTTCCTTGCATGTTGACCTGACACTCCCCTCCTCTTATGTCATGGCAGTCTAACGAGGTTTGCTCCCAAATTTGGAAAGGAAAGACTGCACACTGTTGAAAAGAGACTTTATTTTTTCTTTACTGTTTCATCTGGTATCTCAAAGGGAAGTTTGATACTGTAAAGAAAATCTGACTTGTGCCTTGTCAGCCTTAGTGGCAGAGGATTAAACAGCCTGAAGTACTATTCTTCGCTCTGAACATCTAGATACAGAAGATGCGTCTTCCTGTTGAATTGCCTCAGCTGTTCACTGATGCATCCAGAACTCTCTAGGGCAATCCAGATGTTTTTTGAGGGTACTTCTTTCAAAGGAAACTTTCAGATTAAGGAATACTGAAGTCCACCGTTTCTTTGAAGATTTCTCAACCCAAATTATGCTGCCTCAGAATCTTCTTGATGATTCCAGGGAAAAAGCAATTGTTCTGTCTCTCCCACCATCTGCATTGGCCTGCCCTCTGTTGTTCCTGTCTCAAGTCTGTAGGTTGGGGCTCACTCAGATCATCAGGTGGCTCAGGGTTGTTCTTCCATGACGTTCCTCAATATGAAAGATTCTGGAGGTACAAAGTGCACATAAAACACTTGCCTTACCTTTGAACACACATATGGGTAGTCACAACTCTGCCATTGTGTAGTATGTTAGAAGCAAAAGGGACTAAGGTCCTGCTTCTGCTCTTTAGAGAGCCATTGGAGCTAGGGATGTTAGGTGTTGCCCATGACATTAGTTTCTGTACAGTTCATCTACTCCATCTCACCTCTTCCTACAGGGAAATAACATTCTCTTAATCAGTTGATTTCTGCTGCCACCACACCCCCTCCCCCCCCCAGCCCTGTCCCCAGCATAGTATGCTTTCTGTTTTGTCTTCCTATTTGAGTACTTCAGTCTTGACTATCTTGAGATTTCTTGAAGCTGAGAGACTAAGTATTTCTGAAAGAACTCCCACCTGGTTGATTTCACTGGTGACTTCCAGTCGGTAACTCTGTTTTTATAGGCTCCTGAAGGGTTGATTTTTTGAACATATCTCCCAGTCTGTGAGCTAGTTCCTCAGTAGGTTTTTAAATATTACACACCAGGTGCTTGTGGACCCTGTCATTGGATTGTTGGTTCCATTTTTTTCTTACCTCCTGTGATCACTTCACCTTGAAATTTGGGTATTCATGGCTGGCATTCCATGTAGTATTTGCTTTCTGACTCTCTGGAGTTAAGCTCACCCTGAAGGAATCAGTGGTTTTGGTTGGGTTTTTTGTTGTTGGAGTTTTTTTGGTTGGTTTTTTTTTTTTTTTTTGAACCTGAGATTATTGCTGTAATATTCTTTTCAAAGCCTCATGCCACACGGGCTGACTCTGTATTTCATAGTCTAGGTGCCTGGAGGCCCCTTTCTTTTTAACTCTACAAGTCCAGGTCCTTTTTGCAATTCTCCCTATGTAATACTCTTCTCATCCAGGAGTTCTGATAACTACATGCAACGTCAATCCACTGTTACAAAACCTTGAAGGTTTTCCAGGCTGAGTCCATCGTACCAGTGATCAAGTGATGTTGGTAGCCAAGCTACTCAATGTTGCCATTTTGCATGTTTGCTTGAGACCACTTGGTCTTTTGATGATACGTTCACTTCAGCATCCAGAGCTTTGGTAGGGCATCTACTTTGATAAGCACTTCTTGACTGATGAAATTCTGACATCATTCACAAAGTGGTGTTGTGTTGGTATGGAATGGTGCCTATTTTTGAAGAAATAAGGTTATTTGCTACTAACCAGCTTTGAGATATGAAATCTTCAAGTAGCCTTTTTTTCCCCTTGGGGATGGTGCCCTAACAAATAACAGCCTTACTTTTGGAGTTAGTTCACCTGCTTATTTAAGAACGGAGCGCAAAGCTCACCCTTATGTGAAAGACTTGACCTACTGTGATTAAGCAAGGTAAAAAAAAAAATTTTAAAAAATCGTTAATATTTCATATCAAGAACATTTTGTTTGCTTGCAAGTAGCCTTATGCTGCTTCTTTTGTTCTTATTAATTTGTTACGCTAGACGAGTTGAAGACCAAAGTCAGTGCACTTTTTCCTCCGTCTTGGAAAAGAACTCCACTCTGTTTACCCAATCCCCATTTTTGTGTCTGATCAGGTATTCTAATTAAGTGAATTGCCTTGATGACAATTAATTTAAAAACACTGAAATGGTGACTTTAAAATCTACATTATCCATTTGAAAATGTAGAATTGTATTGTCAGACGGTAGAGTTGTATCATAGAATTTTATGCTGGATTCCAAGGGTGGAAGGGAAAATAACTCATGGTTTTTGTAATACTGATGATATACTAACATTTTTTAATGTAAGTAGTGTAATATATAAATCAAAATGTGTTCTCACTCCTGCTTCTGCTTCAGTCAATTGAGTTCTTTAATTTTGTTCTTGTTGAAAATAATGTTACAAAAGATGAAGATATTGTACACTCTCTTGCCTCATTTACCTAGAATACTGTTCTTGCAGGAAGGATTTAAAATTTGTCAGTGACATTGAGAAGGAAATGAGAATGCTTGTGGAAGCTGTGAATAAGGTCAGTATTCAGATATTCTGTATGACTTATTATAAGAAACAGTTTAGTTTGGGGGGAGTCTGATGTTAATAAACTTTATTAATACTAATGGTTATGAGTTGACACTAGGTCTGTTTGGGCTCCAATAGAGCGCACAATTTAATTGTAAATAGAACAAAATTTTTAGGAGACATAGTAGTTCAGGATCACTTTGGTGACAGCCAAGCTTTGTTTAAAGATTCAACCCGTGCTGGGCTTTAATGCATCAATGGATTATCATTAATTTTTGGATATCCATTCATAAAGTATTAATAGTCAAAGGTGATGTTTAAAGGTTCAGACTTTGAGGAGGAAAGCCTAGGTTCTTCTGATCCCTGTAGTGGAACTTGCTTACAAATTTGTGGATAACTTCCTGCATTTGCCAGTGTGTGAGGTAGTCCTCCTTCTATAAGGAGACTCAGGTTCAGCCACAGTTGTTTGGCAGACTCCAGTATACCTAGAGATGTTGATACCACAGACACAATCATGGGTTTTTCAGTGAAAGCAGAGTTCCGCCTTCAGGCCTGTCAGGTTAGCATACTTCTGGCTTGCTGCTGCACCATGCCTGACCCAGTATATGTGGTTCAAAGGACAGTGTGAACCATACTATCCTCAGATGCCCTTAGCTCAAGAAAGAGTTAACCTTCTGTAGAAAGCATTAATTTCCTTCCCTCTACCCTCTGAGGACAGTTACTTAACTTTATTCCTTCTTTTTTATGTATGATGTTTCTTAAACAGTCTTTGTGCTTGTCCATTGTGACACAATGTTCTTACCCATTGTTTTCCACATTAGAATGAAAGTCTAAAAGGGGGCCATCTGTGTCTAATTATGTTCAGGGCCCTCCAGCCTCAGACTCTTTGTAATAGACGCATAGAACAGTTGTTATCACCTAAAAATAATTTGCCCAATGTTGTGTTGCCTGTGATTATCCTGTTTTACATATACCTTTATATACTGCCTTTATTATACACCCATATGTACACAAGTATGTACACACATATATATTTCTGTATACATGATAACTGCGTATAACCGATGTATATGCCTACACTAATATCAAGCCAAGATAATGTAATAGAGAAAAAAGGCAACCACAGATCTTCGATTTGCAATTAGTGACATCAAATATGACAGAACAAGAGAACCGGAGAGCTCAAAGCATCTCCAATGCTTTAGTTCTCAGCAGTAACCACCTATTTGTTAAATAATGATCCTACAAAGCAGACGAATGGTGTCTGTTAAAGAGCATCTACGTTGCAGAAGGGAATGAAAAGATGAAAACAAACCGAATGTGACAATCTCTTCCCTGTCTGACCTAAAGGGAGAATTACCCAGTGGTTACTTAAGCGTTTGTCATGATCAGGATGAACCAGTTAGGCCCACATGACAATTAAGTATCTCAGGGATCAGTTCTGTACCATCCTGCCCCTCAGGCTGTGGGGAATTGCTATTCCATAAGGTGCAAGAAGTCCCCAGGAGTCAAATTGTATTTAGAAGGGGAAGAGATTTCTTTCTGAACACCAAAGGCAAGTGACACAAGCTTTGAAGCCGTATATTATAATGCAAATGCAGATAAGAAATCATTCTTCTTTCATGAAGTCTTCAGTAGGCAAACCCAACAGTTACCTGAGGAGTTCCATGACAATCTCAATGTTCTGTCCCTAAAAATTCTCTATTTAGTTACATATTAACTTTCACAAGGCTGTCAAATTCCTTCTTGAAATGTTTAGATTCCTGATTACCAGCTTTCTGTTTAGATGCCCGTTCTAGATCTGCATTATTCTCATTGCTTACAAACTTCCTGTGCTTCTGCATATGAGCCCATTTGGTAATAGTAGATTGACTTGTGTCCTGCTACATGAGGCTGTAGTTGTTCCACAGAATTGCAGAATGTTTGAGGTTAGAAGGGTCCTCTAGAGGTCATCTGGTCCAACTCCCCTGCTCAAGCAGGGCCATCTAGAGCCAGTTGCTCAGGACCACGTCTAGATGGCTTTTGAGTATCTCCAAGGATGGAGAGGCAACAACCTCCCTGGGCAACCTGTGTCAGTACTCAGTCATCCTCACAGCAAAAACCTCCTGTGTTTCTGTTTGAGCTCGTTGCCTCTTGGCCTGTCTCTGGGCACCATGGAAAAGAGCCTGACTCTGTCTTCTTTCCACCCTCCAGTATGTCCATATCTCTCTTGTACTGGGGAGCCCAGAACTGGACACAGTACTCCAGGGGTGGCCTCACCAGTGCTGAGCAGAGGGGAAGGATCACCTCCCTCAGCCTGCTGGCAATACTTTCTCTAATGCAGCCCAGGATACCAGTAGCCGCCTTTGCCACAAGGGCACATCACTGGCTCATGTTCAACTTGGTGTCCACCAGGATCCCCAGGTCCTTTTCTGCCGAGCTGCTTTCCAGCTGGGTGACCCCCAGCATATACTGGTGTGGGGGGTTGTTCCTCGCCAGGTGCAGGACTTTGCACTTCTCCTGGCTGAACTCCCTGAGGCTCCTGTCAGCCCATTTCTCCAGCCTGTCAAGCTCACGCTGGATGGCAGCACGCCCCTCTGGCCTATCAGCCACTCCTCCCAACTTTGTGTCATTGGCAGACTTGCTGAGGGTACGCTCTGCCCCATCTTGCAGATCACTAACAAAGATGTTAAACAGGACTGGGCCGAGTATGCAGCCCTCCTCTCCCCCCAGGGTACGCTGCTAGTTACCGGCCTCCAACTAGACTTTGCACTGCTCATCGCTGCCCTCAGGGCCCGGCCATTCAGCCCGTTGTCAGTCCACCTCACTGCCTGCTCATCCAGCCCCTACAGCAACAGCTTGAGGGGCTATGAGGCTCTTATGGGAGACAGTGTCAGAGGCCTTACTGAAGGCTAGTGCTCTCCCCTCATCTACCAGACACGTCAGTTCATCGTAGAAGTTTATCAAGTCAGTCAAGCATGCCTTCCCCTTGGTGAAGCCATGCTGACTACTCCTGAGGAGTTTCTTGTCCTTCATGTGTCTGGAAATGGTTTCCAGGATGAGCAGCTCCATCACCTTCCTCAGGGATCAAGGTGAGGCTGACTGGCCTGTAGCTCCATGTGTCCTCCTTGCCTGTCTTGAAGATAGGAGTGACAGCATGTGTGGAGGCCATGCTCTGACATTCTTTTCCTTCAAAATGGTACTGTGTATGGCGTAAAAGGGAACATGTCCCTTGCACGGTAAAGTTAACCTGCTCTTCTACTCGATTCTTCTTGCATACCTTTTCTTTTTATTTCTGGAAGTCTCAAAGGCTTTATTTTCTCCCTTGTAAGAGTCATGTTTCATCTTGCAACCCACAGGTATTTATGTTGTCTTGGGCATGTCTCTGTACCTGGTAAGTGTTATCAGTGTTGCTCATTCAGGCCTGTGTCCAACCTGACTAAGTCAGCTCCCCCTTTTTATGTAGCCAAAGATTGGATTAATATGTTTGACATGGCATTATGCAAGGAGACTGTTTTTAGTTGTTCTTCTGCCATGATCCCCAAGTCCTCCTTATGCTTGAGTCTGTGTTCAGTTACTTGTTTATCATGACTCCTAAACACTTTCTGACTAAAGATGTGGCTTATTTTCTTTGTTTCTAGATGTAGAGCTTTACTTACTTGTATTAAAAGTATTTTGCATGCTAGTCTATCGAGCATTCAGGTAGCTCTGCCTGTATCAGTACTATGTCTTTCATACTGATTACTGTTACTTATGCTTACACATTTCACTTTGACTTTTTCATTTTTTGCACTGTGCCTTTGGAGATACCAACTTCAGCTTAACTGAATAAATGAGTAATAAAAAGAATTTTGATACTTACAAGTTTTAGCATTAATATGGTTCAGCTGTATCTATCATTATATGACTTTGCTTGCTTCGTGAACATCTGTTCCCCTAGACTCATCAGTATGTACCCATCTAGCATAGCAGAGTTGTCATCATTGAGATATATGTATATATATATAAGCAGACAAGACAGGAAACATCATCCAGCTGTGTCTGCATACAGACAAATTCTGATGTTTTTCTGAGCATGGAATCATCACCACTTTTTTAAAGCAAGCGTTACTAGTCATCATAAATAGGTACAGAATCTGTAGATTTTCTTCATTCAGATGCTTCATTCAATATGCTGGAAGTGTTGTAATAGGTGGGAGGTTTATTACTGTTCATTGCTAAGTAAAGATTATATCCTGACAGCATGTGATGACCCTGAAGACTTATGGACATGATTGACCACAGTTTCTGGTCTAGTTACTATTTGTAACTTCACTGTTTTACAATCTAAGAGGAGGCAGATATTAACCCTCTGTTTACAGGGTAGCTACAATGTACCTCCAGTGTATATCTTGCTGTATTACATGTCGTGGTCTTTATGTTAATTAGGTGACTGACCTTTTGTAAATCCACATTGACTATTCCCAGGGACCTTCTCCTTCATGTACCTAAAAAGGGCTTCTAAAAGAACTTGCTCTATGATTTTTCCTCAGGCTTTGAAGTGTAGCTGATCAACCCATAGTTCTTGGGTTGTTTTTCTTCTTTTTTTTTTTTTTGCATTAGCATAGTTGCAACAATTATGCTTCTCTAGTCATTGGGTTCCTACCCCATTCTCTACAATCTTTCAGAGATGATAGAGTGTGGGACATCGTCCTGGTCTCTCAGCACCCTTAAATGCACTGTCTGCAGTCCCAGGAACTTGCATAGGTTGGGATTTCTCCAGAAATCCCTGACTCAAAGTTATTCTACTACTGGTAGTTTGTCTTCCCCTTGAACCCTGTCTGTAGACCCAAAGATCTAGAACACTTTGTTGGTGACAACCAAGGCAAAAGCTGAAGCAGTGTCTTGAGTCCCTAAAGCAGACTGAAGCACTGAGTGTCGCATCCTCATCTGCATTTGCTGTTACGAAGTCACCCAACCCATTAGGACAGGGCTCGCAGGGCCCTGCTTTTTTGTTTGTTCTTTTACTGTTTATATAGCACTCAGTGTCGAATCAAGCATTATCAGTCTTTGTTAACTGAAATTAAAACTACAATTTTGTTTTCATTTAATAAAAAGTCTATTGATGCCATTACGTGGCAGATTTTGCAGGTAAATAGCCTCTTTGGTAGAGGGAAGTGATAAATAAATCTGACATCTTTGAAGCTATCTCCAATATGTGCATTGCAAAGCCAGTCTGAAAAATAAAATTAGATCTGATTCAAAATTGGCAGATAATTCTGAAAAATAAAAATTCAGAAAAAATAATTTTATACTGCTTCTTTGGGATGTAAGTAGAGTAGATACATTCAGGATTTGTATTTCAAACTTAAAAGATACATATGTGTGTGTGTATACTTTGAGGTGATGGAAACAATAGAGAACACAATTTAATTTTGGGGAAATAAATGGACATTTTTAGATGAGTTTTCTGTCAATACTGAGGTGTTAGCAATTTGTGGCACTAACTTTGTAATAGCTGCAAAATTTTAGAGATAGAAGTACTTTCTTTTTTCTTTTTTTCTTCCCCCTGGCCCCCCCGAAGGAAAACTTTACCTTTTTTTTTTTCTTCTTTTTTTTAACCTTTTCTCTTTAATCAGGGCAAGCATACAAAGAAGAGCCATTGTTACCCGCCAATGAACAGAGATCACCGCAGAATCATCCATGAATTAGCTCAGGTTTATGGCATTGAAAGTGTGAGCTATGACAACGAACCAAAGCGTAATGTTGTTATCACTGCAGTGAAGTAAGTAATTCATTATTGTTTTCAAATCTATTAACTATAGTTTAAATAATTGAATGTTTTTATCACTTATTGAAATGAGTTTCTTTACAATGCAATTTGCAACATGCTTCCAGTACAAATTTTTTTAAAGTAGTTTTTAAATTGATAATTTCATAGGCTTCTATTTCCACTAGTCAAGTAAATCTTCAGAGAAGAAAACCCAATTAGAAATAAAAACTAAGAAGAGATTTTGCAAGGCTGTTTTCCGTTCATCTTATCAGTAACTTTTTGTCTTTTTGACATCAGTTAAATTTGATAGAGGTATCAAAGATGATAAATGTTATAAAATTTTATGAAAACTAATTGCTGAGTTGAGAAGTCATATCTAAATTTGCACCTTCCTTGAAAAAATCTGGTATTGGAACTTACTTGTTCTCCATCTATCTGAACCTGCCACAGAGTATACTCCCTATTTAGTTAATGGACAAAGAGGGAGCTGGAATTACTGCAAATTGCAGAGATTTCTAAGCAAAAATGGAAATATTTGGAGAAGACCCACAGAATGCAGTTCATATTAGAGAATGAAATGACGAGAATATAGCTGGGGGAAAAGCAAGGTGGTTGCACTGGAGACATAGTATGGGAAGGCTTCCCAAATCAGGTATCAAGGCTTCCTTGGTTCTGCTGCTCAGTGAGCAGCATATTTAGTTTAGCACTGTCAAATTGTGGTTCTTTGACAACCAGTTGTTTTTAACTGTAGATACTGACTGTAGTTATAAAAAGACTGTCACCTTCCATGCTACTAGAGTGCCATGAGCTGCTCCTGCGCCTGTTCATGGGTTGGTAGCTTAGCTGCAATCTTGATTTCTTCCAAAAGAGAGGGAGTGCCACTTTGATACCCCTTTCTGTTTCCATGAAACAATTTAAGATACTCTTTTTGTTTCTAGTAAAGGAAGGTGAGAAAAGAGATCATATTTGAAAAAGCTTATTTAAGAAAAAGAAATAGATGGGGGGGTTGGGATGAGAAATTAGTGAAGAGGATGAAGTGTCAGAGAAAGGAGCAGGACAGATGACTATGCTTTAAAAACGAAGGTGTATCCTGCAACTTGAGAATGGGAGGCCTTCCTCTGTGGTTTTAGGAGAGATTGCACACTTGCTCCTTCCCTTGTGTTGTTCAGGGAACAGCGTACTGTGCAGAAAGCACATGCTGCTATTTCACCTCTGCCACTCTTACAGACACCAAGTGGTCTACTAAGAGTATTCTTCAGCTTCATAGCAATGTTTCTTATTTCACTGGATTCATCCAATGCTTCTTTTCATTGTCTTTTTATTTGCCACTTCTTCAAGACATAAAAGACATTGAAGCCTCAGACAAGTCATAGCTCAAGTTCCAGGAAGATATTTTTGAGTATTTCACAACAGCTTCTTCAAGTCCAGGGGCTAGTAGTCACCAGAAAGTCCAAATGGTTTGATTCATTTGTTTCATCCTGTTCTCAGCATTTCCCATGGATTTGTATTATGGGCTCCTCCGAGTATAGATAACTCAAAATGATACTAGGCAAAGAGACCATTCTTCCTCTTCGCACTCCCCCATTGTGTCATTGAAGTGGTAATGTCGCCATACAGGTTGGTCAGAGGAGTGAGAAAGTCTCCTTGGTGCTAAGAAAGCTTCTTCCAACCGGACTTCTTCCTCTTCTGGATATCTAGGAGCAAACACCACAAATCTGCTTTGCCCTCAGCCCCTGCCCTCATCATCATTCCACCACATCAGTAAGAGTTGGTCATATTAGCTGCATTAGAATCACTGATGTACAGCATTGCCAATATCTAACCACATAGAGAGCATTCCCAGTATTGACTGTCAAGGTTGATCTGAATTTACAGTTCTGGTGTTGTTTGAAGTATAAGACCCTGAGTGAATCCTTGCAAGTGCCCTTCTCCGTGCTTCCCTGTTGGTCATCTTTGCAGTCACCATCTTTTGAGCAGTTGCAATACCAGATTCCTTTTGAACCAGCTTCAAAGGTAATGTCCAGACTGGTATGGTGAAAAGGAGAAGGCTTTCCTCTCCAAGTTGACACATGCGCTTCGCTGTACTTGTCAGTGGTTTCTTGAAGTCTTTTACTCATATGAATTTCCTCCTCCTACAAATAACTCTGGATGCCAGAGCCTGTTAAGGGGTGTCTGCTTGTTGTTATGTAGTGACCAGTGTTTAAGCAGCTTGTATGGACTTGAGACATCCTGGAAGTGTTTTTGAGAACAGTTGTCCCTGTAAGACCCATCCTTTTCCTGTTCTTTCCAGGAAAAACAATAGGGTCAGTCTCTCTTCACAAACAAGGGGACTTTTCAGGAAGGTGACAGAGTCCCTGCACATTGTTCTCACCAAGAAAACCACATCCTGCCACAGTCTCATTGACATGTTCTCTATTATTCTTCTTCACCCAGGATTTTGTTTCCTTTCAATGAGGTCAGTCTGGAGACAGTTCAGGAGTGGTTATCTAGCTGCAGGCTACACAAGACCAACAAGAGCAAAGACCTTAAGAAATTAAAACCCCTGTAACTACGTGGAACACCCTTATCAGATCATGGCAGTTGCATCACAGAAGGCAAAAACTGTACATCCCAGTGGCAGGGTTGAAAGGAAATTATATGTTCTGAGGAAACAGAATTATTCTTTGGCTTCTTTAATTTTTTCTGGGCACATTTCAGTACTTGATCTCCAGGTACAAGTTCATTTTACTTAATAAAGTTAACTGTCTCTGCAACCTTTCTGGTATCTGGAATAACTTCACTTCTAATTTTGCAGAAGTTCTGATGACTTCCTGAAGGTACTCTATAGCTTTAAGGACTTTTATTCTGCCCTTCACTCTCTAGGAGTTTTCTCCTCTGCCATGAGGAAAAAGCTAACTTTCTCCCTACCTGCTTTGCAGTCACAAAGGCCTTTTCCAATGACTGCATCTCAACACTTCTAACCTCTAAGGCTTTTTGAGCAATTTAAGCACAAATAATGCTACAGGTCACCAGCCAAGGTGGTTTTAACAGCAGTCCTGCTCCAGAAAAGAGCTTCATCTCTCTCTTACGATTTTTCCCTCAGTCTTGACATTTTTTGCCCTGAGAATAGTATGTGTTGCCTCTTGACAGCTTATGACATAGGATATGTGAAGTCTAGACAATCAGCAGATTGTTTGAGAGCCACTTGCTTCATTATTCCACCCAAACTGTATCAGCTTTTGGAGACACTTCTCACAAAAACCTGCTCTGTCTGAAAGCTGAGGGATCATTATTGCAAGGCTATATGGAGTCAGTTCTGGACAGATTAGTGGGCAAAGAATTTTGTAGTAGTTCATACCAAAACAGATCAATGCTGATCCATCCTGGAGTTATGAAAATTGAACTTCCAGTCTTTAAGGAGAAGATAAGTTTGAGTTCTGATTTCCGCAGTTCAGTTTTATACAACAGGCCATCCTGTCAGCACTACCAGTGCCTTATAGTCAGCAAGTACTTATGTTCTCCTTGCTTTTCCCTGCAGTGCTGTTAAAAATTTGTCATCTCATCTTTGTTGCTTGGGGCAGCCAGTTGTCTTTTTTCCTTACTTTGAGAGTAAGTTAATAGAATGAAGAATGGCAACTTTCATATCAAAATGTCCAGAGTACTTGCAGAGCCTTTTGGTTCCATCTCCACAGTTCTGTTACAACTGATGATAGATAACCATGATTTACATTAGCAGGAAGGGAGGGTCTGCTTTCTTTCTCCTTTCTGGCAATTAATTAGTCAAGGGTTTTTTTTCTGTTGTACACCTATTTAGTTGAATTCAGTTGTTTGGTTTTCTTCCAGGTGAGCTGAATATGATTGGCTGGTTTTTTTGGTTTTGTTGTTGTTTTTTTTTTAAACCAATGAATAGAAATATTCACAGAATTTTGGGGAGATTGGAGTCAGTCTGGTATTGTCCTGTGTGTCACCAAGGTATACAGGAAGTGCTGTATGTTTTGCTTGAGTGTGAGTTGATAGATTTTCATCTCTAAAGCCTCTGTGGTTTCATGGCTGGACAGTCTGCATATCTCTTCTGGGTTTTTTTGGAGGGACACTGAATCTTGTCGAAGCAAAAACAGGGCTAGGCCTTGATGTGACCAAAACAAATTTAGTTCCAGGATCTCCTCTAACTGTCCACAAGGCTTTGATCCCTCCTCATTTTTAAAGGTTTGATATATTAACCCTCTACATCCTGGGAACATTTCACTTTAGGGCAGAGCTGCTGTATTTACTTTCTTGGAATGCGGGAACATTCTCTTTTCTCGTAAGATTATTTTTTTTTTTTTTTTTTTTTTAGCTAATTGTAGAAATAAGTGCACATGTATTCTTCCAAGTGTTCTGTTTTCTGCATTCCAGAACTCTCATTTATTTTCTTTTTTTACTACACAAAAGAGATTTAGCCTGATGTTTTAGAGTGAAGACAGGCACCTTACTTTGCTTGTGAAGGCCTTTCTAGCCTTTCTTTTTTTTGCCTATTTACCTCCAGTCAATTGGGTCTCCGTGTTTTTGCACACCACAGTTTATAAAAATGCAGGAAGACAACAAAATATTCTCCCATCTCCTCTTTTAGTCTTTTCAGGTAGAGCTCTACAGTTGAGAGGTAACTGAAATGACAGTGGGAGCATTTGGCTTTATATGCCAGGCTTGGAGCTAAAGGAGAGGAGGAGTTTTTACCCGTTTTATACAAGAGGGGAAAATTAGCTGTTCTCAACTGATACGACACCAATATACTTGCTGTTAGAATGTACATGTAAACATAATAAATCTTGAGAAAATTATGGTCAGTGGCAAGTAACTTTTTTTTTCCAAATAATGAATAATTCCAGTGTTGGGGAGATGGGGACACTTTTTGAATTGATGACCTATGTATGCAAGATTTTGCAGTTCATTTGAACAGGCTGTCAGTACTCAGTTTAAAACAATACTGAAATGGGGTCAGGGATCATCACTTCATATTTTAGTGGGCTTCTGACTTAACTTGAAAATGTTGTGGAGTTTTTCATCTGTGTTGCCACAATATCACAGGAATTGGCCATTATATTTTCAGAAGTGATGGAAACAAGACATGATGGAAATAAGACAAATATGATGGAAATAAGACAAATACTTAATCTTTTTAAGCTCTGAAATAGAATCTAGTGTTCATCTGTGTACTGATATGAGATTTCAACTGCTTAGAGCTCTGAGGGAGGTGGGGAAAAATATGAAATACCAAGTATGTGACAAACCATGGAACTCTTAACACATACACATTTCTGGAATTATAACAATACACAAGCCATCATTTTGCAGCATTTTTCACTATTTGAAATGTAATTTTGAACAAGATGAACTTGAAAGTAGGAATTTAATGTGATTAGTAAACACAGAGAATCTCATGGTCTAGAGGACTCTGTTCTGGGAGGAGTTTATTTAAAAGTTCATGAATAAAATAAACAAGGAGGAAACATTATTTAGTGATTGACATAGAATCATTTAGGTTGAAAAAGACCCTTAAGATCATAGAGTCCAACCATTAATTAACACTACCAATTCCACCACTAAATCACATCCCTAAATACCATGTGTACATGTCTTTTAAATACCTCCAGGGATGGCAACTCAGCCACTTCCCTGGGGAGCCAGTTCCAATGCTTGATAACCCTTTTGGTGAAGAAATTTTTCCTAATATCCAATATAAACCATTCAGATAGAAATAGGAAAGCAATCCAGTTTAGTGTACCAGAAGTAGTTCGGTCTTAAAATGTCAGTAGCATGGGTTTAGAAGAAAGTGCAAGAATGGTAAGAAATTGACCTTGACAAGGTTTAAGGATTTTAATTTATTCAACGTACTTGCCCCCAGAAAAGATGAAAAAGAAACTCTGAATGGAAAAGATGCTGATAGTGGAAGGTTTTTCAGTCTTGTGGTTAAATCGTAACAGTGACTGGAAATTAAAATAAAGCAAGCTCACTCTTGAAAGTGGCTCATGAATTTATAGGAAATTTTAAGACATCTCCACAGCCTATTAGAGATATAGTGTGTTTGGTAATTATTTGGATATTTTTTTTTTTTATTAGATACCTTTTTGGAACAATCTTTCTGGTTAGGTGTTTTTGGTTTGGTGGGTTTTTTGGTTGGTTGGTTTGTTTTTGGTTTTGTTTTGTTTTGTTTTTAAATATCCTTCCTCCTTCTCCAGCCAGTACAGCCTTTGGGCATGGACTGCCATACTGAAGTTGAGTGTGATTCACAGCCAATATATGCCTAAAGCGTATAAATATACATGCTAAAGTACACTGTTCTCCTGTATTGGAAAAAATCCTGCCCTGCATCACAGCCACAGGGTGGCCCTTGTGCTTGTCCCATCTGCAATGCAAGTGGGGTGCTTCATTGTGGGGTTGTGATCACATAACAGATTGTAACTAGTGTGGAGGGCAGGAAGAGCTGATTTTTTCTTTTTTTTTTTTTTTTTTTTTTTTCCCTCATGCATAATGTTATTTTTCTGATCTTGTTCACCTGGGCTAGCTGACAAGGAAGAGGCAGTGTTGCTGCATTGTTCCTGGGAGAGTGTTGCCTAGCAGGGCTACTTTGAGAGCAGAGTGATAAACAAGTTTAACATGACTTACTGCCAGAGTTTAAGAACATGTTTCCAAAACATTAGATAATACGCTGTGAAGACGCAGTGAACTGTGTTCACATGATGCCAAGTTAAGCTATTAAGTTGTTGCTTCAGATCTTATATCTGTTCTGTGAAAGAACAGATATATGTTGCCCTAGAATGCAAGTATTGCATTTTTGGTATTTTAACAGTTGATCATGTTGTGCATTTCATAGTAGAAAGGAGTTGTGCACTTCCCATGCAGAAAGGAAGGAGTCTGGGCACCAACACTCAGATCTAGTAAGCCACTTCTGCATCTTTTATAGACAGTGATCAAGAGACATTTAGAATACTGGATATCTTGTTCTTGGTAATGAAAATGGACTTTGCACACTATTGGTCTCTGTGGTTGGAAAATTAAATATTTGAATAGATAATTTAAGTATATGAGAATGAACTCTGACACCAGAACTGCTACTTACAAATGTAACTTTTGCCCAAACTTCTTAATGAATATAATTGCCTATTGAATTAAATAACCTTTCTTTTATTTCTCTAGAGGGAAATCCATTTGTCCAAGCAATACCTTAACTTCTGTGCTAGATAAAGAAATGCAGAGCAGGCCTCCACCTCCTATTCCTCATTACAAACAAACAGATAAGTAAGGAATTTGTTTTTAAAACAGTATTCTCCAATTTTGTGCTGAGTTACCTGAGGATAGTGTTCCTGAGCTTCAAATTTATACTCCCTGTTTCATTGTTTTCCCAACCCGCACACAGCTTTGGAGCTTGCAGCCTTCACTAAGATTTTCTTTCCACAGAAGTAAACCTGAAATGAAGTGCTAAGAAAATGTAGGCTTGACTGTGGTATAGGAGTAGTAATATAACAAATATTGTGGACTTTTAAAAAATTTTTTAATAAAGATTAGATAGTTGGGAAGAGATGGCTGTTTTGGAGGTTTGGGGATGTTTTTTACCTTTAACTGTTCTATGTAAAAGAGTAATGTCTTACTGGCATAAAATTATTTATTTGGACAGGTAGTAAATGTATTTTTCTTGTGTAGATATGACTACACAGTTGGCTAAAGGCAAACTACCATTTTTCTCAGATAGTGAAAACTACTGAAGATGGCATATATAAGGCTTGTTGGTGAATAGTCTAATAGAACAGTCTTTATTTTGTATGACCTGCCAGCTTCAGGTACCTGTAGTCATCTCATAGTTACGAATTTTTTTCATGGATGGCTTATTCTTTGTTCAGGTTTACCTTTCAGAACTTTTTTTTCCCCCAAGTTATTTCCAAATTAGCATTTGAAATCATGTTTTGTTAAGTACCATTTGCAGAAAGGGACAGCTTAATTTTGCAGTAACTATTGCAGTAGCTATTGGGTGTTTAAGGTGCTACTGGAATACAAAGTAGGCTGTTCTGAGAAAATTTAAATTGTTTCAGAACTAAGCATCTAGAGCAAAACACATGTCTAAAATGACTGCTTACGATGTAACTCAATGTGAATTTTAAAAAGGTTGTTACTCTTTATTTTCACTTACTTCTGTGGGATTCCTGTCTTCAGTGACGCTAGTGAAAGGGGGTTATGTGGCAAAATGAAATTTAAAAAGGGCTTTAGCCATTTATTTTTAATTACTGGAAGTGAAATTTCTTTAGAATGCTTAATTCTGCAAAATCTTCTGGAAGATCTCATACTGTCTTATGGAAAAAATCTTTACAGTGTTTGGATTTGGTATTACCATATATTTTTTGTTACTCTTGCTTTTAAAAGCGAACAGATTTGATCATCAACTCACTTCAACAGTATTTCTTTGGCTCTTTCTTTTAAAAAGGCATGTTGAACATTTAGTCTTCAGTACAGTATTGTTTTTGTAATAAATATTACCAGTAAATGGTATTTAGGAGGCTTTCTGGAGCATTAAGGTACTTCCATTAAAACATAATTTAGAAATGTATGCCATTTACCAATGCAGTGTGCATGTGCACACTGAGACATTATGGGAGTTTGTGATTTCAGTTTACTTTGTATCTTCTTTTTCATGTGGGTGAGTAACATCTAATATTCTTATAATTTCAGGAGCAGTGGAAACAGTGGTTTATCCAAACCATTAAAAGAAGAGCCAGTAATTGACTACTTTGATGTCCAGGACTGAAGTGATTGATGTAGAATTATGATACAGAAGCTTAGAGGTGAAGATACTAAGTTATTGTGTGAGGCACTTTTTGGTTATCTGTCAAATGATCAGTTGTTCAGCATATTCATGGTTTAACATCTAAAGTTAGATTGATTGTGATACTTTAAAAAGTTATGCATTTTTACAGTTTACGTAACTGCAAAATACCTAACAGTAGTATAGCTTTTTAAATCTGGGTTTGGTGCAATTTTTTATCTAATGTGCTGTCAGAATGATGTAGATTTCCACTGATGCCTTTAAAGTGAGAGAACTGGTAATCAAATATATTTTTGAGGGTAGTAAGAACTCAAAAGATTTATTTTGACGTATCTCATACAACTTAAAATGGACCAGAAATAATCTGTGTTAAAAACACTGATGGGAATATTGCTAGTGTTTTCATATTTTATTAATTCACTTTTGTGTTAATGTGGTAAATTTGGGAATTTGAGTTACTCTTCTACATGGAAGGAAATATAAAATTTAGTCTAAGTATGAATATATACACTAAATGCCCATTAAGAGCACAGACTCCTTTTGGTATCTGAAGAACCAGGATTTGGGGAAGGTGGGGAATTAAGACTTGTTTTGCCTTATCTCAAATTTGATGTGTAAAAAACCAAAACAAACATACAAACAAAACAAAACAAAAAACCCAACAACAACAAAAAACCAACCAAAAAAGACCCCACCCCAAAAAAAACAACACAAGAAAATTATCAATACTTTGTTATTCAAGACCTTGAACAAAATCAGACTTTATATATTATTTTGGTGTTCTATTTGGTTTAATTTGTATTTAGATATGTTAGCTTGATGGTCTTCTGGGGTTTTTTTTGCATGGTTTTATTGGGGGTTTATAATCTTTTTCTGTACTGTGCAAGCTTCAGGTGAATGTGTGAAGTTTGGTTTAAGTATGTTATGAATTTGGAACAATATTTGTAAAATTTATAAGACCATCTGTCTAAACTGTTTGGCAATGGAAGATCTTTGTTTTATGGGAGATGCCATAAACAAAATGGAATGATGATTTAAACAGTGAAAGACACCAAAGTGGTCTCATAGATGGTGAATTGTTTCCAGATGATGAGTTAAGGTAGGTGAGTAGCTCTCTGGGAGAGGAGATCGTAGGTCTGATCAGAAGAGCTGGCACAGCTCTGAATTTGAGTAATATCCGTTCACTTGAGAAGAAGGTTTTTTGAAATAATAGCTTTAGTAACTCTGACACTGATGCACTCTGTTTCTTGTTCCTTGTGGCTGGCTACATGTAGCACTAGAGGTGAGTCCCCTGTACAGCATCAGAGGCTGTTGCTAAAAGGGGCTTAGCATAATGAAGAAACAGATCTAGCAGAAGACTTGTTGATGATTTATTTTTCAACGAGCTCACTACGGTGTAGTGTGAGATTTGATGCCAAGAAAATAGAAGGCAGTTATCCATGCTTAGGTTCACTTATAGTTGTCACACAACCCTGAGCCTTATCTGTGAAGCATTCTGTGGCTACATTTCATCTTGAACAGCTTGTGAAACATGGAAGAATGAGCAGCAAACTCACAGACCATATCTGTCCCCCAAAATGTTTTGAAAATAAAAATGCATGCTGTTATTGCCTATGTCTGTAGGAGCTTATTATTTCACATAAAAATCTGCAGTCTTAAATGTTTCTAAACATTTGAAATGCATATGCTTCAGGTAGAACAGTTACCAGGAGGATTCTCAGCCCTCAAGAGTGTGTAGGCTTTTAATTTGCATGTAGTGGTTTAAATTGGTTTTACCTTTTTTGTCTAATATTTTGTGAACAGAAATGAAAAATAAATTAACATAGCTTATATTGCCCTTAATTTCTTAAGCAAATTAATGTTTGATTCTACAAGGTGTACTGCTTTGCTAAGCTCAGCTGAAGAAATAAGTTGCTCGGCATCTTTCCAGGAATGTATTCAATCCCTTCATTGTGAGGCGTGTATCTATTCCAGTGCTTGCAGACAAGTGCCAGCTCAATGTGGCCAGACAAAGGCTAATTCTGGTTTTGAAACTCAGAGCTATGTTAATATAGCTCTGTTTTCAAGCTAGTAACACCTGCTAGGGAGAATGTACATAGTTATACCGCAAAGGTAGGTTCTGGACAGGAGCTGGCACACACGTCTGGTGAGCTGAGAGTATAAAGTTAGATGCACATACACTGGAGCACACGCAGTTGGTATACCATAGGTAGACCTAACCTTACAGAAAACCAAAGTGATTTAGTTGATAATAAATGGAATAAAGCTGAAGCCTATTAACTTTTCACACAGTTTCACATGAATATAGCTAAAACTTCACATTTGCACCTCTGATTTGAAATTTAAAACTTAAAAGGTTTTAGTAGCATTATATTTAGGTCTACTCTTTGGAATTTTTATCAGATTATGGCTTTAACATAAAAATGTGAACCTTGGTGAGATGCACTTCAGCAGTCAAGTATTCTGCCACTGCTTTTAATATGAAAACCCAGGTAATCTTCAGCTTCTCAAGATGAGACTAATAATTATTACTGAATCTGTTCATACTGAAAAGTCATAATTCTCATCACTAAACCTCAACTACATGAATGTTAAAACATTTTTATAGATCTGTATGTTACACATCTCTAAATCATGGCTGTTGGAATATATCTGAAGTTATGAAGTAAGTCATATGTACAGAAACATTTATTTTGAAATGCATTTTAATAACTTCGTTAAAAACACGATACCGTACATTTACCCAGGAAAGTAATACCAAAAAGAAAGTATTGATGTCTTTCTTCCCAGAACACAGTTACATAGCCTTAAGAAGGAACTGAGCAAAGTTTAACAGTGGTGCTCTCCTCTCTGTTCTGGTTTGCTTTTGCTGCAATGTATCTGTGACTTTCATATGGAATAGTACTAAAGACTGTAGTTTTGATATCTGTGATAACTCATCTTCATATTGCACGTGTGCCTCATGGAAATATTTTTCAAATAGCTATTTTGTAAATCTGAGCTGGCCTTTACACCTTTTATCTAATAGAAGAATGAGTGGATAAAAGAAATCTTTGCATCAGTGAAGTCAGTAGCAAAAATCCTATTGACATCACTGGAACCAAGACTTAAGCTTTGATATGCTAGTCATTTTCCACAGCCCTAAGAATAATATTGTTTCTTGTAAATTTAGTTGAAAAAAGTACTCTGCAATAAGCATCTTTTGAAATAAATTATGTGATGTCAGTTGGAATTCATGCAACTTCATGAAGTGCTTTTAAAATTGTGTATAAACTAGGCAGATACTTTAGCATTTGGGCTGTGCTATTACCAGTCTATATTGTTTAACATGTTTAAAGTGCTCTGAATATTCAGTGCTTGGGTTTAACCTAAAGTTGTGTAAGATGCGTAAGTAGACTTCAATACCACTGTTTCTGTGGCAGTTTTGTACAGTATCTGCCGCATAATGAAATGAGCAAAGTAAAATTGTTCTAAAACACTTATTCTTAAGTTATTTGTTGAAAGTTTTATATTTTACTTGATTTTTTCAAGTTACTGGTATAAAATTACTTTCTTTATAAACCTGAAATAAACCTAAGTTGAAAGTTCAGTGCTTTGGAATTGTTCGCAAGCTTTTTTTTGATATTCCAAAGTTGGAAGACTGAAATATCACAGAGGAACAATAAAGATTTAAATGGAAGTTTGGGGAGTCCTTTTCCTCAAATTTTGAAATATGAGGTGTGATTTCCTGGATTTGAAGTGATTTTAAATGAATGCTGTAAGGGGAATGAAGCAAGTAAAGACTCCCCAGGAAATGGAGAGTAAGGATTACCCGCTTGCTACCTTCTTGGGATTCAGAAGTACAGGAGAGATAATTTTCTGAATAGAAATGTACATTTTGGTTATCTGAAAAATCCTTTACTATGTCAGCCTAAATGCTACTTGGCAATAAAATGTATGATTTTAACTCATTGTCCCTTCATTGTTGTTTGCCCACTGTTCAATTGTAATGGTGACTGTAAAGAGTGGTATGGGGCGAGGGCAGCAGCAGGGGTGGGAAGTGAGGACTAATGTCACTTAAAAGCTCCTGTGGGCGTTAGATTTAAGAAGACAAATTTAAGATGACAAATGTTGTGGGGGGGTGGGGTGGGTGAAAACTTTGCCAACACAGTTCAGTAGATGGCAGGGAGACTCAAAAAGCAAACAGCCTGAAAATCAGAAGTTTGAAATTATTTGAACTGCTTCCTCCTGAAACTTTTATAGTACCAAGTAATGCATCTCCAACAGCAAAAGCCACAGAAATGAAGAATAGCAGCAAAAAATTACAGTAGCCTGAGCTGATATTTCAGATGGAGTGCAAGATGGCTCAAAGAAGTTCAAGAAATTATCTGAGATTGAAGAGTTCTTGAAAGACAGCTGAAAACCTTTTGTCTTACTACCTCAACTGCCAGTAAGTTTGGACTTTCTTTTCAGGATATTTTGAAGGATGAATATGGCATGTTGCAGGTATATAAGCATTGCAAAACAGATCTTAATTGGAAATCTCTGCCTGAAAAGAATACTTGCACTTCAGTTCAGGACTGTCATTGACTAGAAGGTGACCAAACATGTCATCGTTATCAGTGTGTGCAAATGGCAGCAGAACAGACAAATCAATCTCGCTTTCTGTTCACTTATCTTGTTCATGTTTGGAAATAGTCATTCAAGTCATGACATGGTCACAACAGTCCCCTACTAGGTTAAAAACAAACAAAAAAATGCTTAGATAGATACTACTGTTCAAATGATGTTGGTTTTTGAGTATTTTAGACTTTGTAGATGCTGAATTCCTAGCAGAAGCCTTGCTACTTAACAAATGCTGTTCTCGTCCTTTACTAAGATGCTGAATTCATAAGATGGTTGATGTGCTAATTTTTATGTCTATACACTTGTTATTTAACCATGAACCAGAATGCCAGAGACATTAGAAAGGGTATCTTTAGAAGGGCTGTATTTTGGATGCTCCTGAGCTCTAGACCAGGTTTCTTAGTCTTTCTCATCTCAGGATTTTTGGAGGAAGTAGTGCAGCCTCTTGAGCAGAGGGAAGGAGACCACGTTGCTGCTATCCTGGGAGAAGCCAGGTCCCAGAAGGATTCTGGGATTCCTTTGGTGTTAACAGGACCCTGTTGCAGGTAGCAACATGTGGATCCTTCCAGCTTCCAGCCAAAGGATAGGTGAGTGCGCCTTCATGTTCAGTGGGCGAAATCTGCTGCTGAATATGCTTTGCTTCCTTCTAGAGCAGGGCTGTGGTGCCCTTTTACAGTCTAGACTTATGTCTTGTTCTGCCACCCCATGAGCTACTGTTTCCAGCACTGTATATTTTTTTGAAGTCAGGGTGTCCAGTTTTACACTTCTATGGAAAATAGAGGTCTCTTTCACAATAGAAAATGGTTTTTGCCACTGAAAGAATCTTTTTCAGAGCACAGACCAAGGCATGGCACCTTTCTGGTGTTTCAGGCAATCCCCTGTAAATTGGTTTAGGCTCCATCATTGTATGACCTACTGTTGCCTGCTCTGGAGCTCTTTTCAGTGAGAGGAAGGAGGGGCAAAATGTCTGTTGTGTGGAGATCTGCTTTGCTTGCCCCTCACAACTTTACTTTCTGTGAAATCATGTCCAGGAATGGCCACCTAGTAAATGATTCAGCTTTCTACTGGATCTAATGTGTGCTTATTCCAATGTCCAGTGTTGTGGTTTAACCCCAGCTAGCAACTAAGCACCATGTGGCCGCTTGCTCATTCCCCCCTGGTGGGATGGGGAGAGAATCAGAAGAGCAAAAGTGAGAAAACTCGTGGGTTGAGATAAAAACAGTTTAATAGATAAAGCAAAAGCCATGCACGCAAGCAAAGCAACACAAGGAATTCATTCACCACTTCCCATCAGCAGGCAGGTGTTCAGCCATCTCCAGGAAGCAGGGCTTCATCATGCATAATGGTTACTTAGGAAGACAAATGCCATCACTCCAAATGTCCCCCCCTTCCTCCTTCTTCCCCCAGCTTTATATGCTGAGCATGATGTCATATGGTATGGAATATCCCTTTGGTCAGTTGGGGTCAGCTGTCCCAGCTGTGTCCCCTCCCAACTTCTTGTGCACCCCCAGCCTACTCGCTGGTGGGGTGGAGAGGCAGCAAAGGCCTTGACTCTGTGTTAGCACTGCTCAGCAATAAGGAAAACATCCCTGTGTTATCAACACTGTTTTCAGCACAAATCCAAAACATAGCCCCATACTAGCTGCTATGAAGAAAATTAACTCTATCCCAGCCAAACCCAGCACATCAGTCTTCTTGCAACATCCACATTTACTCCCTTAAAGTGTAGGAAATTTATTCTGGTCAGAGGACTAGAGGGCTTCAGTTGTAAGGAGCTGTAAGAAACTAAACTAAAAATCATGATCACTGTAAAGAAAAACTCAACAGAACACTTTTTATATAGTAGGTAGGAATCAAAGGGCTGTCTCTTTCAAAATTGTGTATGTAGGGTAAGCTTACATGTTTTACTAGGGAGCATATTTTATAAATCTAAGTTCTAGGAAATAAAAGGCTGTGGTGGAAACTGAGTAGTGGGATGTGTTGGGTAGTTGCCTGTCAATACAGTCAGGAAGGTACATTCTGTCCATTCAAGGCCCCTAGAGAGCTTATCTTTTCTTAACAAGCAATTTAAGGGATTTCAGAATTTACTGCTTACCCAGTAAGTTAGATACCTCTTAATAGATATTAATAAATGCTGTTTCAGGAAGCATTAATTAAAATCTTCAGTCAGTGCAGTAACTCCTAGGGTAAGTACTGATTTAGGTTGGTGTTTGAATTCAGTATGTTGGCATCAAATAAATAGGTGCCAAAGTTTCTAATTAAGTATGTGCCTGTGTGACTGCTTAGGAAGGACAGTTCAGCAGCTTCAATCAAAGGCTTATGCAATTCTAATTATATTCTATTAAAGTAGGCAGTGATTAAACAGGTATTGGATTGATGCCACTGAAATATCAATGAAATAACTCATTAATGAATTTTTATTTAAGGTGTATTTCTGGTAACTATTAGGCATTTAAGGAGTGCTACATCTTACCTGTTAGCTGGCATCTAAGTACTTACTAAGTAATGGAAGTAAGGTATTTACTAAGAAGTAGCTGATAAAGCCCCATATGAAATGAATGAAATTTTATCCCATGGTTCTCCCATTTTTTCCAGTCCTGACTATGAGAAATTATTTTAGTCTTCAGCCTAAATGTACACAAAGCCGAGCACCTGGAATGGAATAACCCCATGCAACTGTACAGGGTGGAGCCCGTTGTCTAGACAGCAGCTTTGTGGAAAAAGACCTGGGGGGCAGGGGGTCCTGGTGGGAAGCAAGTTGCAGTGCACCCTTGTGGCAAAGGCAGCCAGCCGCGTACTGTGCTGTGTCAGTAAGCACGAAGACAGCAGGTCGAGGGAAGTGATGACTCCCCTCTCTTCAGCACTTGTGAGATGACTTCTGTAGTACTGGGTCCAGCTGCGGGCTCCCCAGTGCAAGAAAGACCTGACCGGACTGAGTCAAAGGGAGGTCCACCAAGTTGATCAGGAGGCAGGAGTACATGACATACAGGGAGAGGTTGAAGGCACCGGATTTGTTCAGCCTCAAAGAGAGAAGACTAAGAAGAGATCTTATTACGGTCCACAACTACCTAATGGGAGGGTATAGAGAAGACAGACCCAGAGTGCACTGTAGAAGGATGAGAAGAAATAGAAGTTGAAACATGAGAAATTATGACTTGATACCTGCAAAATAACTTTTACCATGAGGGTGGTAAAATACCGGATGAGTTTGCTCAGAAATGTTACAGGATCTTCTTCCCTGAAGACATTAAAAACTCAACCAGATGAGGTCCTGAGTAACCTTCTCTAACTGGAGATGCTTGGAGCATGTAATTGGACTAGATCACCTCCCTGAGGTCCCTTCCAACCAATATGATCCTACAATTCATGGTCAGCTTAAACAAGCTATGCTCTTGACTCAGTTTTGTCCTTGAGCTTTAACAATTCTTTTTCCACATACAATGTTAGCTGTCAAAAGTGTTCATAGAGATCAGTTAATCAAATTCTCTCCATGTCTTCGCTTTGCTGGGCAAAGACATCTTGGCTGTCTTGACCTCCCTGAGTTTCCTTTTGAACAGGCTGTTGATTCTCATTATCATCTTAGCCTGTTTTATTAATCTTTCTGAATGTTGCATTCAGTCTCCAGAAGTCATTAGCAATTCTATTAATATGCTAACGTCTGTGCTATATTTTGTCTTTTCAAAAAGACCGTGATTGGTTAACTGATAAAAGAGGTAATTCTGCAGTCACATTGAAGTGTTCAATGTTTATGGCTTCTGATGGTTGTTTTGTTCAGAATTTGATAGTTAATCTTCTGTTGTTGTTGTTTGTTCTGATACAGCTTTTGTACTTTTCTAATGTTTACCGTTCAGTAGTTTTTACACATTTATGGGTAGAATACCTTCTGATAGAACAGAATGGATTGAATGAAAGGAAATAAAATTTTCATGGTTTCCTAGGACCCCATAAGCTGTATATGCAGTTTTGGAACTAATTTATAAGACTGTAATCCTTCAGTTACTACAGGGTTTGCAGATTCAAAGATGGTTATAGTTAAATTCAAATATTAATTCTGGAGAAAATCATGTTTAAGAGCAGCAGATTTTTAACAGGAGATTTTTTTTAAGTGAATGAAAAAAATTATCTATTTCAGTGCTTCATAACAGGTTTATTTTGCATCAAAGAATGTCTAAAATTAAAATAATGTAGAAAAGCATTGGCTTTTTCTTGCCACTCTTGAAGAGAGAGCTCTTGTTATTCTGAGATTAATATAGCATTCTTTAAGTATTACCTGATATTTAATTCCTTAATGATGCAAATACTTTTAATGGCCAAACAGCTACTATCATCAAAAACTTATTAAAGCAAAGTCAGCTGATTCTGTGGAATGGACATCTTACCAGCTATATCAAGAAGTTCGAGAAAAGGTTTGTTTTCAGAAGCAAAAGGGATTTGCAAAAAATACCTGAAAGAATCAGCAGGTGTGTTACTCTTCAAGTGAATATAAGCTAAAAACAGTCACCCTGTAAAATATTTTTCAAAACATTATCCAAGTCTACAAATTGAAAATATTAATGCGAAAGAAATTAATATGAATAAAAACTGCTTTAGAATTATGCACATTTAGAGCTAAGACTTCCCCTTTTTCCCAACAAGGTCATAGCTGAAGAGTGCAATTTTGGATTTACTCCATAGCCCACTGTCTCCAGTTACTGATTCCTGTTTGGTTGTTCAGTTCAAATTCAGTCCTCCAGCCAAGTCAGTAATGATCTTTCCCCTCTCTAGGTACTAAACCCCCAAATTGTTACTAGATGGGAGGTTTCGCCATTCTAGGTGCAGAGTGGGAGTGTGGCCCCATATGAATCCATGACAGGAGGAGTTTTAGGAAAAGCAGATGGGGGAGGAGAGAGAAAAAGGCATGGACTCAGGTAATGACTGGGGATTTTCATTCCAGAGTTCCTGGAAGATTGTATTATAGCTGGCAGTCTTTTGTCATAAGGGTGTCAAACAGATGGAGAACACTGGAAGCGTATGGGGAGAATTTCTTTCTTTATGCTTGAAGATACAAAGGTAGCAAGGAAGGTAGCATACATTTACCACTGTGGATGAATGATGCTGGAAACTGGGCTGGAGCCATCTGCCTTGTGCTGTTGAGCTTGGCTTCCCAAGGACAGGTCTAAGGGCATAAGACAGCCAGGAAAGAGCAGGTTTGGCTGAGATAGGGGAGGAAGAAAGCAGGGGGGCTAGCATATGTGGTGGGGAACAAAGGCATTGTCACTCCAGCAGCCCAGGTGTGGAGAGTCTTCTAGCATTCCTTAGGGTCATGAGGTACTCAGAGAAGGTAGTGACATGGAATGCAGAAAATGTTACTCAGGCATTTTCTGCTAAAAGGGCAGAAAATCAAGCTCTGGAATAAGACATGGGTGGAAACAGTCTTGTAGTGATGGGAAAAGATAGCAGCAGAGCAGGACAAAATGAGGAAGGGGACACATACACTCAACAGTATTCCTGAGCATATTGCAACCTGGACAGCAACCAGCAATACTCTCAGAAAACAAATGAAGCTGGCCCAGGCATTTGGAAAGTGTGGGCAGACCATTCTGGTGGCACACTGAGGCACAAAATTGCTTGAAATAAGAATGGGACATTTAGGCAAACATGAGCTAATGACTGCAGACTGTGATCAAAAGAGAAATAGGCAGGTTATGCCTGAAGTTCATTACACCAAAGCTCACAGGTGGAGAAGTTTTGCATGGTAGGCAATGGGGGGAGAGGGGAGATTGAGAAGATCTGTTCCTCCAGGCTCTTTACATGATGTTTGTTACACTTTCAAAAGTGTGTTACAAAGTCACAGAGGAGTGGATGGGAATGCCAATACACTGAAGACTGAGGAGATTTGAGAAGTTCGTTTTGCAGTGGGCACTAAGTTCTTCTGACAGATTAACCCAGAAGATATAGTGCACGACACGCTTGTTGGGTTAAGTACCGGAAGGCTTCCTGGTTTTAAGGTGGACAGGGTGCCAGGTAATAGCATGGAATTACAACCTGTCAAGGGATAGGAAAAAAAACAATCACTCTGTTCTGTGGCAATTTGCCACTTAGAGGGGAAGTTTTGTTCATCCTTAAGACCAATAAGTATTAAAGGGACCAGTGAATTCTGGTTGATCACCACTTGTCCTCTAACTGTAGGTATAAATTCCATTCTATTCTATTCTTGCAGAGCAGCCAGAGATGACAGAATGGATTCTCTGTTATGCTCTGTGAGATACTGTTTCTTTGGCTCAGCATCTTCAGCGATACGTTCCTGTGGTTGTAGAACATGGCTTACAAAATGTATTAACATTGTGACTACTACTGGTAAACCCCATGTGATTTTAATCTATTGAGATTCAAGTTCTAAGGTCAGGCACAGTGGTTGCTCAACAGCTTGTGCAGTCTTCAAAGGAGATGAGCCCAATGCTAGAACAAGCAAATTCAAAAGACTGCTCGTGTCACACATTGTCCTAATGACTATTTGTTGCGCAGCATAGTAGGATTGTGGCTGGACTTCTGACATTTACAGGGCAGCAGATTCCTGCTAGCAGAAGACAGCTGTATTGTTTGAATACACAGGGAGCCCCAGGACAAATTCCTCACTCTTGGTACTGGAATGAGAGAAGAAAGACAGTTGCACTCAACTAGCAATCCTGAAAAATGCTTTAGTTTTGCTGCCAAGGGTAGTAATGCCAGGTGGAGTACATGCTACTACAGTGGTCTGGGCCTTCTCAGGGCTGAAAAAGCCAGAGTGTCGCAGAAGGAGAACTGTATGTTGTACAGAAGTCCTTATGAGACACTAGTGGGCAGTCAGAGCCCAAAGGGCTTCTTGTAGAAGACCACATGAGCCAGGGCTGTGAACTGAATGTCAAGATATGTTTCACTCAAGAATGTGGGTTGCAGGGAAGCACCCTTTACCCACAGCTGTGGGGGAGCTTACAGCAACTTGTAAGACTAATAATAGTTGGGTTGGAAGCTTGTGTTTCCTTATCCTTAGGTTGATGTTGCAAATGAAAAGCAGAAGATTAAGAATGAAATAAAGACTGTACTGTTAGACCATGATTACTGTGTAAGCAGCAAGACCCAGGCTTTGGGATGCAGCCTATAGACACATGGTCTTAGAGACCACAGCTATGGCTGAAAGACCAAGGGTACAAAAAAAAAAACCAGTGGGGGTTTTGCAGAGCTGAAGACCATGTTTATTATTGGGTACAGAGAAGTAGCAGGCAAGGTGGAGGGCACAAAAATGCTGGTGTTGCAGATAACTCTTGGCCCGGCAAAACAGAAAACACTATTACAACAAAGACTGCTCATTAGTAAAGCTAAACAATTTCTGCATTATTATGAGCATCTTGCTAGAGAGCGTTTATGGCAACCACCAATCCTGCAAGTGCAAACTGCTTTTCTGAGTCTGCTGGGCAGTGGACATGCGTCCTGCTAGGGCAGAAGAGGATCCCCTGGAAGGGACATCCTTGATATTGCAGTCACCCTATAGAACAAGGGGTTGTGCTCATTGTACACAAGTTCACAATGAGGATGTCTACCAGGAGGGGCCACTGGCAGCACACCCAAGTTCTGAGGGGGCATTTGAAAGCACAGTGTTACCTCTACATCCAAATGTAGCAGAGGAGGTAGAGCGGGAGGCACCCATGGAGGATATGCAGCAATAGTAATGGCACATCCAGGAGTGTGGAGCTAGGCAATATGTAGAATACAGATTTGTTAATTTAGTCCAGGTATCACTACAAGAACTCTATGAAATATTTGTTTTAACCACTCATGCCAACTGTTTGAACCTGGTGATTATGCTCAGCTCCATCTTGAAGCTGTCAGCATGCACAACCCTTTACATTCTCCCATTATTAATTTAAGCAATATGAAAGCAGAGAGAATTTTAGACTGCATTGTGCTCTCCTACAGAGTAAATGAGAGCTGTGCTTTTGATCAGACTTTCCTCTTGGCTATCATTACTATAAAAGCAGTTGGGAGCACAGGACACAGAACCCTACGGTCTATCTACCATTCTAAAATCATAGACAAAAAGTGGTACTATTTAATTGATCTAAATAATGGTTTGATCTAAACAATAACCTCTGTTTTGCTGGGAGTCTCACAGGACTTAAGAGAGGTGAGGGATCTGACATGTACAATTGTTAATTGGTGCAAAAGAGCTGCCTCACAAACTGGGGTGGTCTGTACACAGGAAGGTCATACTGAATGAGATCACCTTGCCTGAAGACCTGCTGCATGTTATATATGCATCATCTTCCTATCTGAGGGGAACAAAATTTGGGGTATTCTTAAGCCAAACGATCACCATAGATATCCCAAGACCTCCTCCCTCCTTTCACACGATCAAACTTATCACAGTGTTAAGGATGTCAGAAAGTTATTTAGGGCAAGAAACTTTGGTGCTGTATTTGTCACAGGTGGTGTAATCACATCCATAACTACATATTGCCAGCCCTGCTTGTCACATGACTGTGCAGTTAATGCATGGATGCAAGAGTAAGGTCCCCCAGCTGCAGACTGATGTGCAGGTCTGGGAATGTTTGCAGAAGCACAAGGCCCTGGCTATTAAAAAAATACATTGTTTATTTGGCTCATTTTTTGTGAGAAATGCAAAGCCTGCATGGAAAGCATCACAGATGTAAAGGCTGGAAGCGTGGAATGTGCTATGGATGGATCTGTAATCTAAACAAGTACCTATGCTTCATGCCCATCTTCAAAAATCTAGAGGCAGGGAAGGGCTATGTTTTTGATGACATAAAGTGTATGCAGAAAACAGGGATATATGTCCCAAATGACTTTTTGCCATGGAGTTAGCAGCAGAACCACAGTAGGATGCTTCCCACCCCTTCCTTTCCACTCCCCCCACCCAGCTTCTAGTCTGCTAAGAAACTTGCAGACTTCTTAGTCAGCACCAAACTGCCCACACTTATGGTCCCCACCTACACATCCTCACAAAGTTGGCATTTTTGTTCTGTTTTTCCATTTGAGTATGCAATGTTGCCTGTATCTTGCAGCACAGTGCAAAGCCCAAATGCTGCCCCAGGAACTGCCATGGTCATCGTGGCAGCTTGGGTCAGGGTGCACGGGCCTCTTAGTCAGACTCACAGGATTAGACTCTTTGCATGGGGCAGGGCTTGCTTGGGGATTTCTTGGTGGCCTTCTAAGACTGGGGCATAGCCTTCCTGCATGTTCTAACTTGTTGGTGTTCCCCTATGCTTTTAAGGTTAGGGGGACCACCCTGTTAAATTGCTATTATTACTGCTAATATTACATCAACTGAACAGTGTAAAATCTGTGGACAGTCTATAATACAGTTGTCTTGCAACAGTGTCACATAGCAATCAGTAAGGAAGAATGGGAAAGGTGTACACGGTTCAGTGGTTTAGGAAGGAAGAGGATGGCAGTGTACTAACTTGCTCCAGCAGCTAGAATAAGGTCAGACACGAGCCAGACGTGGAAAAAGCCCAGCCAGAGGAGACAAAACAGAACAAAACAAAACAACATGGACAGAGGTACGATTTTTCAGTTACAGCCAAGAATACATTTGGTGAAACTGGCATGTTCCAATGAAATTAGCCCAGTATCAGCTGGTAAAGGAGGCGGGGTTTGGCTGTGGGAAAGTTAAACAGAAACAGCAAAGATTGTACAGGGCTGGCCTGACAGACTACATACAAAGAAAGAGGGGTATGTCTGTGTTGAGTTGTTATGGAACGATGGCATGCAGCGGACTGATCTAGAAACGGATACAAATAGAGAATATGCTAGCAGAAAGAAGCAGCAGCAGGTCACACAGGTGGATATGGGCAGTGAACCCCTCGGGTTGCAGCCATACTCTATGGACCACCTCTACTGTTTGGTTTTCGTCAAAATTCAGCCCTGTGAAGAAGTCATATAAAGAAACAAGTTCCAGAGCTTGAGCTGTGACTAAGGGTCAAATGACACTGAGGAGAGCTGAAAATGAGCCTTTAGCCTTGCAAAAAAGTTGTGCAATCTTCATGTTTCAGGAATACCAGAGGAAGGGGACAGGTGTAACCCTGCACTGAACTCCAGAGGGACCATGTGATAGTCACAGCTGCAACTCTTCTCCCTCTCTTCCCTGCCCTCACTCAGATCAAGGCTGCATCATTTCCCTGGCTTTTCCAGGTTTCCCATTCTCTCAACTAGACAGGAAGTCACCCATTTCTGTCCATTCAAGCCCAAACACATTGTATACAATTATGACAATTGGTTCCTCCCAGTCTCTTCCTATGTAATCTTTCTTGTGGGCAGTTTATTCCACCTATGTTCCATTTTTCTGTTGTCCAGTTGTGAGGACAGGTCTTCTTCACAAAGTCTGTGTTTAAAGGGGGATCTTGCAGCAGTTTCTGAGCTAACTGAGCAATTTCTGACTCCTTTCTCTGATATGACTTGCTGCTGCCTATTTCCCTGGCTTTAACAGGATGAACAATCAGCTCTGACTAAGGAGATATTCGGTCTCCTTGTTCTAATCCTATAGGATTTATAATGAGATTCATATATCAGGGTGTATATATATACAAATATATGTGTATATATACACTTTATACAGTATACACTCACTTTATAAACTATATACATATATATCAGGTAATAAATCCTACAGTAACAGTCGCTTTCTATATTTAAGCTTTTAATATTAAAAGGAAAAATGTATTCTTACAGGCAACTAGAGTGTATCTCTAGAGTGGGAGTGACTTAAGACATTTATTCTCTCCAGATAAATGTTTTGTATGTAGCAGAGTGATGAGCTGAAATAGTGGGAAGTGTTCTTTAGAAGAACAGTGTACATCTCTACAGAATTTTAAGATTTTAACATTAACATTTTAACTACATTATCTATACCTTTAAATTTTGACTCTGTTTGTCAGAGATGTGATTTTCCCCCCCTCCCCCCATTCCTACATAAAGGTATAACCAGCTAAAGGAAAGTATATTCTGCAAGTATGACTTGTTCTATTTAGGATGCTGTCCTAAGCAATTGCCAGACAAAGTATTCTTTTGCCAGTATAGGCTGTATCTCCACCAGCAAGACCTGACTGAGATAGCTCTCTGGACATACATATTAGATTAGAAAAAATGAAACCTAAAGTCCCTTTCACTATGCTCCCCCTGCATCCCTCCAGTTTACAGAAAATGAATCTAGTTCCAAACATTTTAAAATAATTGGTAAATAAACTATTCCCAAATAATACAAAAAAAAGATCACTAGGTAGATGGAAGCATATATCAAAATGATAGCTTCTTGTTATGTGCAAAAATGGCTGCAGCTTCAAAGAAAAGGAAAAGTAGTAGGAATAGGGATGGCTGTACAGCTTTTTAAATCCATGAAGTTTAAGCTTATGAGGGAAGTTACTGGATTTTGCCCTGACTGATGTGCTTCCGAAGCCTTTAATTTCCCCCAGGATTGAGCCAATAGCTCTTTATCTGGTTCTGGCATCCAATCAGTGATTTTTTATTAGATTAATTGCTCTTTGGTACCCTATATTATCTACCTGGAAAACTAGTCTTATACTGTAATCCGGTCATCTCATGCTCTCATTAATAGAAAATAGCCTAACTGTCTTACTCTGAGCCATTTTCTTCATTTTTGTGAGTCTTTTCTGCACTTGTTTAAATATGCAAGCATCAATTCCTGCATTTTGAATTCCAATTCCAATACTGCTTTGTCTTTTGCCACATGCCATTATTACCACATCAAAAACTTATTTTTAAGCCCCACCACAACTTCATGTAACGCTTCCGCTGAATTACTGTGCTTGCCTGAGAAAATTCACTCATTATTCATTCTACCCATTGGAATGCCTTTGCTTTTTAATGACTTTTACTTTTTTTTACAAATGTTTGCTTTACTGTGCAACAGGAAGCAGATCACGTTTCCGCTGATGATATTTTCTGATGAAAACAGTGTTGATAACACAGGGATGTTTCAGTTACTGCCAAAGCCTTTGCTGCCTCTCACACCACCCCACCAGTGAGTAGGCTGGGGGTGCACAAGAAGTTGGGAGGGGACACAGCCAGGACAGCTGACCCCAGCTGCCCAAAGGGATATTCCATATCGTATGACATCATGCTCAGCATATAAAGCTGGGGGAAGAAGGAGGAAGGGGGGGATGTTCAGAGTGATGGCTTTTGTCTTCCCAAGTAATCATTACGTGTGATGGAGCCCTGCTTTCCTGGAGATGGCTGAACACCTGCCTGCCGATGGGAAGTAGTGAATGAATTCCAAAAGAAACCCCTTTGCCTTGGTGACAGAATGACAATTTTCATCAGTTTTCTCAAAATATAAGGACAGTAGAGTTGTGTAAGAGGTGGCAGCTTGATCATAACACCTGCCTTACTGGAAAGAAAGATGTTGGACTGGATGAAGACAGATAGTCAGGGATGGGAGAGACAAAGCAAGGCTGTCCAGGTGGTGATTGTATGGTCCCAGCCTTAAAAGATGCAAAAAATATGGGTGTCCACTAATAGCTTTAAGATTGTTTTATATAGTTATTTAATACGATAAAGATAATTTCATTAGGTGCTGTGGATTCAAAAACATTCAGTTGATACAAGTATTCTGTAGCTTGTTCTTCCCTGATTCTGTCTAAAGTTGCCATAGGTGTTTAATTTTGCTAGGCATTAGCAGACCCTTTCATTGCAAATGAAAGATGAAGTACACAAGTATTGAATACTTAATTTTCTGTACTGACCATTGGTTGGGCTTCCTTTTACTGCTAGTAGACTATTTTGTTGTTACTACTTAAGTCCTTTGCTAGCACTGTCCATTTTGCACACTGGCCTTAATTGAATCCTGTTTCTAGGAGCAAGTTGGTGGGCAGCGTAAGTGACTTTCTTACAATTTTGTTCATTAAGTTACAGCCGATTTCAGTTATATCAGCTTTGGTTGATTTATTTCCAGTTCCATATTCCTTACAACTCTTATGTGATATTTTAAACAAAAAGTGTACTAATTTTATTCTTTCTTTTCTTCATCCTTTCTCTATACTCTTTCTGTTAACATTCACTGAATTATTCTGTTGAAACATTTAATAAGGCGCCCCCAGAGTGTCATTGCTGAAATCAATGATAATATACCTTGGCAGCTCAGATGAATCAATATGGCAGTATCATCTATCTTTTCTATCAGTGTCAGTTCTGGAAAGCTCTTCTGGGAATCCACATTTGCTAAGACTTTCAGACTAAAACCAATAAGCTACAGAAAACGATACATTTTTCCTTTCAAGGCCAATTATTTTTAAGATATCACCACCAAGTAAAGACACAAAAATAATTTCGTTTATTATTTTCATTGTAGCACTCTTAGGAATAGTGGAGAAGGTGGAGAGCACTCTAACCCCTGTGTAAGAGATTATCAGCCAGAATAATAGTTGCTTTCTACTTAGCTACCTTAAAAAAAAAAAAAAAAAAAAAAAAAAAAGAGAGAAGATAAAAACATGAGCATTCTAGTTCCCAGTTGAGAACTAATGACCTGGAACTCTCCTGGCTGTATGCGCTGAGGGACCAGACTCTCCATATTCATGGCTTAGTCAGTCTGACTTCAGAAAACCACTGCCATGTGAGCTGCCTAGCTAGAGAAAACAAGGCCCTCCTGTTTATGCTGTAAAAGTTCAAAACTTAAAAAAGATGAAAAACTTGAAAGTTCAAAATTAAGCATCATTTCCTTGGCTGAGGCTATCTTCTTGGCTGCAAACCAGGTGATATTTCATGAAGAGTTACAAGGCTTTGCTCAGCCCCTAGCCCTTTCATACAGTTTCCTGAACTTCCATTTAGAAAAGAGTTCAAGGTATAATGTCCGAAATGATGGTACAACCCAAATCAGGACTTGCCTTTGCAATGCAACATAGGCATTTATTCCGGTAAGGCAAAATTGGCTGACATTGAGAACTTATCTCTAAAGAAAAGCTGTGAGAACAGGTTGTTGTAGAGATATAGACAGCTTTTCTAAAAGCAACTAGCATCGCTTAGTCAGTTAGCTTGCAGCACGCAGCCTCTAGATAAGTGTAATCAAAGTCCATATAGCAGGCACAACCTAGCCTGTTTGCCTGGAATCCACCATGGCTGTGTTTGTCACTGAATTACAGTTAAATTTGGGGGGGGGGGGGATCTTCTAAAACCTGGCTCTTGTTTCCATGCTCTTTGGTCACCAAAAGATGTCATTTCAGCACCAGTTGCCTTCCTGCTTCAAACTTGGGTGAAAAATTCCATTTGGTTCTTGGTTGGAAAGGTGCTGTTTAATCATGTTTTACTTCCTCAGGCTATTCTGATGGCCACTGTCCAACTGTACTCCACTGGATGACAGCATACAACAATATGGGGACACTGACTCTTGATAAAAAAAATTATCCACAGAGACTACGTATTCTCAACTATTGTGAAAATTACTGTTTTTAAAAAATCATAAATCTAATACAGATATGAGTTTTTACATTTATTTAGTTGAACACAATTATACAAAGGGAATAAAACTATGTTAATTAGTATTTCAGCATGACAAGACATAATAATTTTAGTCAATAATCAAATTTGAAGCTGTAATTGTAGCCATTGCAATAGGTTATAGAAAGGCCTCCTTTAGAATAGCAGTTTTCTATCAGTTTGCAAGCTCATTAAGTTGGCTACATACATAAAAGATATTTGTTCTCTTTACTGAGAAATAATTGGGCAGTTTGTTACTACAGTTCATAGAACTTCTGTTTCCATCTTTGTTTTACAACCCTCCAATAATGTGAAGAAAGATAGCACCTGAGGAAAAACGCTAGGAAACTCTGCCTCTAGTTGGAATACAAAAAGGTGAACCTAGCAGAATCTCCTTATAAGCAAACACAGAGATACCTTTACAGTTATGTTTGTGTGTGTTTTCAACGTGACTTTATCACAGATGTTAGCAGAGAAGCATAGGGAAATTAAAAGGAAGATAAACTATAACTAACATCTGGGGGTTTTAATTTCAGCACTTTAGAAGCAATTTATATATTTTTTTTAATCCTCTAGTCATTATCATCTACAGAAGATGTAAAATGGATAGATTTACTGTGTCACTCCTAACCACGCCTGTGAAGTCTCTATGTAGGTGAAATATTCTCAGTTGATAGTGATTGACAAGTTACAAGATAAAGTAATGTTCAGCTAAGATGAATCCCTGATATTATTTAAAAAAAAAAAGTAAATTGGCATAATTTATGGAGGAAGAAGGAAAATTGCTACCAGCTGATTCTGACAAATGCTCCAATCTTTTAAAGAGCCAATTATAAACAATAATGAACTACATTAAGGCCATGTTCCTTGGCATTTAATGCCACATATGGGAGGAATTCAGTTGCCTGTGTCCAAGATGGCAATAGAGAAGACATATTTCCCTGCTAACACTATAAGTGCCTTGCTTGATTCAATCAATATCTGATTTTCAATTTGCAAAATTTCCTTAATGCTGGCATGTGAGCACCTTCACACATGAAGAATCAGCCCATTTGCATAGATTCACTGCAATTCAGACAAAGCAGAGAAACACCTGATTTCGCTCCTGTCCTCTGAGGGGCCTCATCCAGCAGACATATCGAAGAATACAGCGTATAACAGTCAAAAGTTAGTTAACTAAAAACAGAAGGAGAAGTGCCTACTTTTAGCATAATAACCTGTTATTTAGAGTACTCCTCCAGGTGGATTCTAAACATTTCTTGCCTGAAGCGATTCAACTGTGCTATTCCCATATCCCAAAATAATATCGTTAATGAGTATGCAAGAAGCTACTGCCTACCCTTTCTACTAAAACCATAGTACTGTCCAGCAGAGAACTCACTCTTCTGAGGGCGTGCATATCAGGGAACCAGACAGTGCTGCTGCTCAGTGATGAGGGGTTCTCACTGGGCAGAAAGGATTCCCAGTGTTGAGTTGAGCATGGTTTCCCTTCAGAAGAAAAGCAATGCAAATGGATTATGCAGGGTTTTTTTCTGTCAAGTACTCTATGTCAGCAGAATAATATAACACAGTTAAAGCAAAGGTAATATTAACTTCTATTGTATTATCTTAATGTTTTTACCTGCCATTCATTTGACAAGGTATTGCTCTTTAAAGAATTCTCTACTTTTTTATAATATGCTTCTATGTTCTCCCCACTTATTGGGTGTTATGAAACTTGTTTCACAACTCACTTAAACCTTGGCAATGATTAACCTGCAATGCTAATGTTGCAAGTCAGTATCACTGTGTCTGCTAGCAGATGCCATTGAGAGGGCGGAGAGGCTATTCATTTCGGCAGAGGATGAATTCATGAGGTGCAATTGCTTTAAATACTGCCATGATGAGTGAAGTTTTCCCTGCCCCAGTGCAGTGGTTTAGCAATGACAAAGAGGAACAGGTGCATGTGAAAGGTATGCTAGTGTACTAAGCAAACATGTTGGTGTTCCTACCTTCATCCTGCAGAGAGGTTCTCACTGCAGGTTTTCTAGTCAGTAAGAGCAGTTTATTTCACCACTTCTGTAACTAACAGAACTAGTTCCAGCTGGCACATACTGTGCAGACAGAATATGCTACTATCCATATTCTAAGGGTGCATCTCTGCAGTTTTGGCATCTTTTCCACACCACAATCTCTCAGCTCAAGATATACGTGAAACACATCAAGTGGACACGGAACAAAATCATCCTAGTGCTACAATGAATTGAACTGCTACCTTTTGAAAGAACAAGCCCTGTGTGGATGGATCAATATTTAATGCAGAGGCCAAAGAAAACCAACTTTCCATTAGGAATTTTGGCATTATCTCAAAAACACTCTATCTGTAGCTCCTGGCAAACACGTCAAAGTGTCATGCCAAAAAAGCTAAAAGATGCAAAAGCATAGCTTTGTGCCTTTCATTTCTGAAATTAAATAAAAACAAACAAAACCAAAAAATTACACCTTTGCACATTAATGGTTGTAGGAGCTTAACTGTCCAAGTCCCAACCCACTGAGCCATGCAAGATGAGCACGAGTCAACAACTGTTAACAACTTCACAGAGTTGTAGCACAGAGATTAAAAATTTCAAGATGCACTGCATGCATTAGCTTATTTTAAGAAGAAAAGCTACCTAGAGAATAAATTAAAGCTTCTCTTTCTTCTCTTAAGAAGAAAAGCTACCTAAAGAAAAACTACAAACAATAGTACAAAAAGTGCAATGAGACAGGCTGAGGAGACACGGTGTTTGTTCTGTGACATATTGTTAAAGAAAGCACAGAGTGGGAAAGGATGGGAAAGTTAATTCTGCAAGTGCTACTGAACAATGCAACAAGGATGAACAGAAATTAGAGGTCGTAGAGCTCTAAGACAGCGGTGCTGTTAAATGCACCAGAACACAGGCTTGGCCTTTTTCATAGGGGGAGATGGCTCTCATTCTGTTTTATCACCAGAAAAGATGGGACCTGTTGCAATTAATATTCCTTTAGTGTTTCCTATATGGCATGGCAAACCACAGGAGCTAGGTCTCATGATGTCCCCACACCACACAATACTGACAAGGAGAGGCAAAAGTAGAAGGGAGAGAGCAGATGTAGAGGCTGAAGGCAACAGATAATATACCAAGCTTTCTAGTTCTCTTCTATTTTTCTGTTTTGTTAAAAAGCAAATTCTGTTGTACCTAGTTAATGTGGGCTAGTGGTTGCATTTGTACGGAATCAGAAAGAAGTAGTTTGTGAAGGACCTCTGGAGGTCATTTAGTGCAGCCTCCTACACTAAGGGCGAACTTCAAGGGTAGATCAGGTTACTCAGGGCCTCATCCAGACAAGCATCAAGGAACAGTCAGAACTGTCTGCTTTCTTTGGGAGAGAAGCCAAGCACGGTAACAAGGCTAGCGGGGCAGGAGTTTCACCAGCCAGAGACTGGTTCCGCAGTACCCAAGTGAAGCAAGCAGGCCAGGCTCTGGCTCAACAAAGCCCATGGTGAAGCATAGCTGTGATGGAACTGAAGGCAAGTACACCTATGGCATAGATCAGACAGGGACAGAAGGCCCAGGCCTGAACTTCAATGGAGCCACTCAGCCCAGGGGCAGAGGGTATGCAGGTGGAAGTGTCTCAGGTGAGGCTGGTCAGTGCAATTAAGGCCTATTAGTGCACTCAGGGTCCTGACAGCAAGTTTTAGATATCACTAAGGATGGAGAAGCATGGAAGCAATAGCCTTCTTTGCTAGGTTTCTTCATACATGAGGATACTAAGCTGGAGTAAGATCACCCTCCAAATAGAGGAATTTCAGCTCTGCTGGTTGGAACAAATTAATCTGAAGTCTCAAAAGAAATTTGCCTAGTGTGGCCTTTACAACAATCCTGCTGGACAATTCAGCAACTTTATATGGCGTTCCTGGAGTTAAAACACATCATGTGGTTTCTTTGCATCTATTTCTTCCATAACTTCTAACCATTGACTATTGGTACTGGTCCTTGGGATAATCAGATCCCCTTATCTTTTGGGGAGTTTCTCAGCTAATGGCTTCTCCTTGTCCGCCTGCTATGTCTTGCACTTTGGAAACTTTCTCTGTTGACCAGTCTCAGTTACTGTCTACAAAGGCAGAATCCCTATTCCAGGCTCCAGTGTCAGAGGTCCATGTGAAAAACACTGCATTGGCTAAGCCAGGCAAACACACACCTTTTCGCTTTGCTGCTTATCCATCTGATCTTTTCAACAAAACAGACAATATGCAGGTTCTCATACAGTAAACTGAAGCCACAAATTTAAGAAATGCTGCCGCCTGTCGTAGCACCTTAGGAGTGTACCCAGCCTCATGGACTAAAAAGCACCATAAACTATCACCATGTAAACTAATGACAGGATAAAGTGGCCCAACTCAGTCTGAGGATTTCTACAAAGCTCAGCCATGGAAAGCTTTATCAAACCAATAAAACTCTTGAGTTTTGCTCTTATTACAGAAGCCACAGGAGTTTACTGAAAGATAAAATTATGTCATGCAAAGCCTGCCCATGAGCCAACAGCATTGCTCTGCTAACAACTCAAGTAAAATCAAGGTATGTATGTGCATTTAATGCACAAAGACTCATTAAAGGATTACAAAGCAAATCTCAGTCTTGTTAGAAACCTGTGTTGTGATATCAGCATATGCTCCAGCATATCATTACTCAGTAAGCATGCTGGCATTGTAACCATATGTGACACCCCTAATTTCCCCAGCCTTCGGTCAGCTAAGATTCATATACCTTCTGAATGGAGGAATAGTTGTTGAATCCACTTGTATTCTGACCCTTTTGTAAGTAAAAATACTTGCCACTAGTTTTGCAAATACTGTTCAATAATTATACATACCTAGTTTTTTGTGATGGTATCCTAACATGCTTCATACTGTGGTGGATACAGCTTCCTAAATCATTCCAGGAAAGAATCCTCCAGAATGTTCTCTATCAATGATTTTGTTATTTAGAAAGAATGAGGAATCAACCGTGCTGCCAGATGCCATATTTCAGTAGCATTCCACCTTCATACCAGTATGTGCTCTTCTATCAGCATACTCTGATCCTGGAAGACTGTAGCCAACTTCTTTCATGAGGGAGAGGTCATACAGGATTTCTGGAGCTGCTGCTGGGTATTTCATATCCACAAAACAGTGTGATTACACCACTGTGGTCTTGTTCAGCCTGCCTAAAAATTGCCAGTTCACTACTTGCATTAACTATGTTGACAATGACTAATTTCATCAGGTTTTCATAGGCTTCCATTTCCATGTGCTCTGAATGCAAGATAGACACACAATCTGACACTTTGCTTCAGGCGTGTCTTAATGATCACCATAGATATGAAAAGCTACTGCAGCATCTCTGCAGAAATGCCCTAGGCATGAGCACTTGGGCAATGGAAACTCTCTGGCTGTCACAAAGTTGGAGTCCATTGCGATGTGCTAACCTGAACTGTGTTCCAGATGACAGTGATAACAGACTGTAAGGAATCAGGTGATGGCAGGTTGTGATGCCCCTCTCCTCTCGTTGAGGAGAGACAAGTAGTCAACAAACCATCTTAGAACAGTACCACTTGGCATGGTACTTGTTTGTACCCAGGAAACAAAAAGCACAGTGTAGCTGGCTTGCATTTTGGTCACAGTATGAGACAGAAATATTTGAAGAGTCAGGAAGGTCTGGCAAAGGTCAGACTGGGAAGGTGTCATGTTCAACTTGGGTTACACTGTATCCTTTTTGGAGCTACCGCTTCCCAAGATAAATGTTCACTTCCGGCAGTCCTGATCCTCAAATGTATTTTTGGCTGCATTATAATGCCTTTATCTGTTCGATTCACATTACAAACATTTTCCCCCATTACTTATTATTGCAATCATTGTCACCCACAGACTTTACCAGAAAATCTAAATGGCTGATGAAAAAATTGTCAGAGCAAATCCTAATCTTCCTTGCTCCCTGTCTTACGTTTTGTTATCTTTCTGCCTCTGCTAACACCTTGAGATCTGTCAAGAAGAGGTTTTGAAATATATGGAAGGTATATGGAGCTATCCATAGAAATTTCCAACCAAATTTCAGCTGGTACCAAATCAAATGCCTTGGCTATTTTCGTGTGGGCTGTAACACTAGAACAACTGTAACAGTTCAGACATGTTATCTTGTCCCCCCAAATTTATATACCACGACCATCTTTCCTCAAAACAAAATTATCACTGAGCCAGTTAGCTCAACTTTCCTGAGTCACTTTTTCCCCTCTTTTTAGGTATTGATGACTCAATATTGATAAGGACAATCATTCACTCTTTTGGAATTTTCCCAATTTTTCAAGATCTCTAAAAATTTAGCATTCCTGACTCTGAGAAGTCACTGGCTAGCTTATTTTCAGTTTCGTGTACGTAAACTGCATTAGTCCTGATGACTTGAAAATGTGTAATTTTAGTAAGATTTTTGTTTTCAGTCACATAGACTATGATCTGGATGTATTAAGCATTTTTCTTTCCTTCTTTGCTATTTCTGATTTTACTTTTTTTCCTGTGACTATAACTGTATTTTTTTTTATTTCTAGTGATATCTAATATCTCAATAACATCAAAGACAATACAAGTTTTTAAGGTATTGGTGTCTTAGTGACATCATTAATTTCCTTAGGCAGATGTCCTGTTTTAAATCATAACATATTCGTGGTTAGCATTAATTTAATCCTTTTTCTATTCTCAGTATGTTAACTAACTTCATTATACTTTCACATCTCTTCATGTGTTCTGGTTGGGGTTTTTTTGGGGGTGGTGGTGGTGGTGTGTTGAGCACTCAGTAGCATATTCATCCCCCAAATCCATTTTTGTTAACAAGAGGAATGCCTTCTAAAGGTCCATCTGGATATATCTGGTTGAAGTGGTGGTGTACCTGCTGCATTCCTATCTTGCCAAACAGAAAGATGGTGATGGTCCAGAGCTCTGTGTTTTCAGTGAACATTACAAACCGAAAGCTTTTTCTTTTTTTTTTTTACCAAAACACTCATGTAATGTTATGATTCCAGCATTGTGCTTTTTAGACACAGATCTATATAATGTCTTAATCTTATTCTACTTTTGCTCTTTTTTAATTTCTTATTCCTAGAAGTGTATCATCAGAGTAGTCTGTTGTTAAACCTGGCATGGATCACAACATTACTTATCTCATGCTATTTGAAGGGAAATGACAATAAATCAACGTAAGAAGTGAGTTAGTTTTCCCGGTCCTCATTGTGCAAAAACTTTTAAGAGGCTCACAAATCACAGCTCTCAGACTACAGGGTGTCCCTGTAATGGGGAACAACCTACAACCCCATGTGAACTTACCCTCCTTGCTCCACAGAACTCCACCTATTTTTCATCAGATGGCTCTCCATGGTTATGACAGAGGAAAAAAGAGAGTTGGAAGAGGAAGTGCTGCCTCTGTTCATTCAAAAGTTGTTTGGTCCAAAGCTTCTCTTTCTTTGGCTCTTAGCTATTTTAGACAAAAAAATTGTATCAGGTTGAAGTAAAATTGAAGGCTGCAGTCCTAATTTCTCCCCACTCAACCTTTTGTGCGTGCAATATGACACTGTATGATACAGTTTTCATCTTTATTGTACATGAGTTTCTTTCAATAGACTTCTCAAGGCACCAGATGGATGGTACTTAAAAAATGATCAGCTATTTAAAATTTTCTTCTCAATGCTCATATGTGATCCCATGCCTTATACATTGCATGCTTTTCAGTCCTTGAAGAGGGAGTTGTTATTTTTTTTATATGTTTTAAAATTACCTTTACTATTCTAATTTATCATTGTATCTAGTTCCTTAGTACCACTAATTTTGATAACAGTCTGTACCATGACAAAATCAGCTTTAATATTAAAAGTTCCCCAAAATATCCTTGCCTCTGCAGGTAACATCATTAACATATTGGAAATCTGCTATCACTAGCAAAGACACCATTCCAGTCGCTTTCTTAAGCTTGGAAAAAGGCAAGGGGATGATGAAGAGACACATCCCTAACACAGAAACTCCTTTTTCACGCAGCCACTGTTCTTGTTACTGTAGTTACACCATGGTTTGAATGGGGGTGGAACTGGAAGCCCATACCAGATACCAAAATGTTACCATGCCTCTCTCCTCTCCTTTTCTTGCTGCCTGCCACCTCCACATCTGCCACTTCACTGCCACCTTTGATGGCCAGAATCACTTTCCCCACTCCCTTCTCTGAAGGTCTCTATGCTGTGGGACAGACTGTAGTGTTAGGTGGACATCTTCCATCCCACTGAGGTATGGGACCCACAAACCCACCAGAGTCCCCTTCCAAAAGGCATAGATCCAGACTGACATGACTAGAGTCTTTCTGCTCTATTCTAGCACTTTGCTGGGAAGGTAGAATAGCAGGAGACAAGAAAAAGGCCCTTGGCTTCAAGTCTGTTTTCTCTGCTTTTGGAGTGGAGATGCTACAACCTCCTCTGGGAAGGAAGTTTAAGGTAACCAAGAGCTACAGCTCATCACTAGCGCTACATCATTAATATTTAATTTGATACACTGCCCGTCCACTGATTCACTGAATCTGCTTCACTTCAGGTCAGAGCTTACATGCTGACTCCAACCCAAATCACGGGGCCTTCAGCTGTCCCCTGCAACCCATGGCTGCCATGCAGGACAGCAGATTTCTGGGAACCTTCTTCATCTCCTGGTAGTCCCAAGGCACACAGTGGACTTTCTCCTCCACTTGTCCAAAAGGTGACCTGCAAAGCTCCTGTGTGGGCCTTCTGGATGCTGCCATCCCTTTAGAGACGTGGAGGATCAGGGCCCTACAGTCTGGCTCTGGCTTCCTTCGGAAGACAGTTTCTGTCTGCTGGGATCTGAGGCACAGCAGCCTGGCGGTCCTAGTGCTGCAAGCGTATCTGCAAGGCAAGGTCTGAGAAAGAGAGGAAGCATTTTTTGTGCCTAACAGCCATCGCTGAAACCCAATAAAACAACCCAGGGCGGCTCTCACACGTTCAGACACACGCCCACACCCTCCTCGGGCTGTTTCCCCAATGGCACTAGCTCGACTCACGGCAGACACTTCTCCCCGCCGCCGCCCCGGCGCGCCTCTCCGCCTCCGCGGGAGAGCAAAACCTCCCGCCGACCGGCCTCCGTTCCGAGCTGGCAAGCTGCGTGTATGTAAATCAGAGCCAGCCACAGCACCCCTTTCCCTCTTCCCCTTTCTCCCCCCTCCTCCTCCTCCTCCTCTTCGCCCCCGGGGGGCCGCTGCCCGCGCCCCGGGGCCCCTACCTCTCACTGGGGAGCCGCGGCCGCAGCGCCGTCAGTCAGGCGGCGAGGGGGCGGGGGCGGGAGGGGGCGGCGGCCGGCACCGAGCCACCGCCTCCTGCTGCGTGAGGAAATGGCTCTCACGTGAGACAGGCGGCAGCGCCGGGCTTACCCTGCCCGCTGCCCGGAGAGGAGGCGCCAGCGGGTCCCGGGGCCGTCTGCGCCATGCCGACCAGCTTCACGGTGGTGCCGGTGGAGGCGCAGGGCGAGGAGCGGGGGCCGGCGGAGCGGGATGGGCAGCGGCAGGAGGAGGAGGAAGAAGACGACGAGAGGGACCGGGGCTCCGGTGAGCGGGGGTTGGGGGGGGGGGGAGCGGGGGGGGGGGGGAGCGGGGAGGTGCCCGGAGAGGGGGTCAGCGCCCGAGGACAGCGCCGGCGCTTTGTGTGCGGAGGAGCGGGGCTGCCGCGTGGGGCGGGCCGACTCGCCGCCGGAGGGCCCCTGCCGCCTGTGGAGGGGCCGCATCGCCTCTCCGCGGCGGGCGGTGCCGGGGCTACCTGTCCAGGTGGAGAAGTGCGCCTCGGGAGAGGGCGAAAGTCCGGCGCCTGGGGTGGCTGAGAGCTTGTTTCTCTTTGTTTCCATAAGCCGTCGCCGCTGGCCGAAAGGAGGAAGTGCTCCCGGGCGGCTCCGGCCGGGGAAGCGGAGCAGCCCGGAGGCGGGCGCGGCGGTCAGTCTGCCGCCCGCTTGCAAGGGCGAGCGGGAGTAACCAGTGCCGCTGGCAGTTCAACAGGCGGGCGTAAAAATCATAGAATCGTTTGGGTTGGAAAAGACCTTTAAGATCAAGTCCAACCGTTAAGCTCTGTTTAAAAGCCAAGTCCTGCTGGAGCTCGTTAGAGAGAGAGGTAGGAGGGAAGATTCAGACTGTGGAGAAGAGCACAGTCTTACCTGGCTTGCTCCAGGTGTTTGTCCAGCCATGTGCTTTCGCACCAGCGACCGTGTCTTGGGTTAAGTACGTGTTTGCTACCTGATGCCGTGGTGTTAGGAGCCTTGCCTCCTGCTAGGCCTCGCCCCTGAAGCCGCCTGGGGGAGCAGAATCAAGCCTGAGGTGGAGCTCGGGCATCTCGAGTGAGGGTCTGCCCAGGGCAGCTGCTTCTGCAGCAGGATGAGTATGTGTCTGCAAGCAGTGGTGGGGAAATGAGTGCTTTTCTCACTCGGATGATAAGGCACTGCTAGGGAAGCAATAACTCCTTTTTTCCTTTGGCTCAGAAGCCTTTAACACTTCCTCTTTCTGAAGCGTGTTACAGCAGCAATACCAAGTATGGTGCTTGAATCATAGTGCTAGCACTATGAGAGCTAGTTGGATCTTGCACATTATTTTGGACACAGTGTTGCAATCAATACTCATTCTTAATGTTTTTTTTTTTTAGATGTTAGATGATCACAGGTGAGAAGATGGGTTTTTGTAAAAGGCAATTCCTCATAACGGCAGGTTCTCCTTTTTGTAGGATAGATCATGGATACATAAGGCTAATACTGTGGGATGTGAATGTAAAGAGATGAAAACAGATGTTTGACAAACTTAAATATATTTACATTATTTTAATTTCTTTTTGCATAAAGATTCTGTAGGAAGATGATCCAGTAAAAGACCAAGCTGACAAAGTTGGATTGTTTTCTCCCAGAGCTTTCTCCCCTCAACCCCCTGCCTACCCATGAAAGATACGTACTACATGTAGTTGCATTTCCTTTGGTATATTTAAGCGATGAGCAAGTGTTCCAATAACTGCCCCCCCCCTTTTTTTTTTCCAAACTAAATGGAACAGAAAAACCAAAATAATATGAACTGTGGCAATAGTTTGTTTCCTGTACTGGATGGGTGACAGCAGTCCAGCATTGATCTGTTTGGGCAGTTTTCCTTATGGTAGAAGAGCTAGTCAGAAAGGCATGGAGTGTGGTGTTTGGTTAGATGGCATCTCAAAATACTGAACATACATACAGGCATCATTAGACAGGATTTGTTAGACCATGTGTATATCTGAAGCATCTGGAAGGCTTGGAACATCTGGAAATCTTGGGAGGGCGAGAGGAAGAGTGGAACTGGCTTATTGTGGTGGCTTATTTCTAACCTTTAGGGTTGTGTTTAAAAAAAAAAGACATTCTTCATGCAATTAAGTAGAATTTATGGACTAGCAGTTACATTTGCAAAATATGCTTAGATTATCTACTGTTCTGGATCTATATCACTTGAGTGGATGGATTTATGTATGACTTTTCCTGTTAATGTGCCTGTAAAATAATGAGTAGAGAGGAAAACTCTGAAAAGAGAAGACATTGACTTGTAAACAAGATACAGTCAGAGAGCTCTGACTTCATTAAGAGATTACATGCTATACTTGGATACAGAGGTTTGGGAAGTGAACAACATACTTAATGTTGCCTCGGGTATTATATGGATGTTTGTGGTATGTAAACCTGTAATGCATAAAATTGTTAAGTTAATGCTGTGTAATCAAATAATTCTCCTTGACTCATTCTTCTGAAAACTTTAAAGAATTCTAAAACATTAGTACAGCTAAAAGCTGTTGCAGTTAAGCCCATCTAAAAGCCTGCTGCTCAGAGAAGGAGTGCTTGACTTTCTCCTTGCTCCAGCCTTGAGAAAAAGGCTAGGGAGTAAAACATTTCCTTCTCTGCCCTCCTCCACGTCCCTGGATTCCCTTCCTTTTTCCTGCACTTGACCTTGGTGCTCATCAGACACTTCACTGGGCTGGTTCAACGTGCTAAACTGGCAGAAAACTAAACTCCTGCGGAGGGAAAAACATGCTTCCCCTGTTTTGGAGTTGAGGTGAGTGCTGCAAAAAGTCTGAGAATGGCTAGAGTTGTGGGAGGGGGATAAAGCTGAGAGCCGAGGTGGAAGTAAAAAAAGAGGCAGAATGGGAACTTCCCCTTTGGCTCACCCTTAGCCTGTATAGCTCAGCATATAACCTTGTTCCAATTGTTCAGGAATCTAGAATTTTATCAGTTTTGATTGAATTGTCTGGCTTAAAAACCAAGTAGTTGTTCTGGAATTTCCTTAACTGTGCTAGTACCTGTTTTTTAAAAAAAAAAACAATAACAAAACACAAACAAAAAACCAAACCAAACAACAAAAAACCCAACAACCTCCTCCCCCCCCCCCCCGAAACCCACAACACTTTTTTGGAGGGAAGCAGGCTGTATGCTGTTTAGCCATTAGATCACCAGTAAAGTAGTTGTAGTATCTTAGTAGCAAGGCACTTACCAATTATTCTGTGCATTTATCCCCTTTCACACATTCTTATTTGATACTCATCTATGTGATAATGGAGTAGGCTGGGATGTTCTTACTCTATGCTCTTCACTCCTTCCTAATCATCTGAAATTCTGTAGTCTTGTATTTTCTGGTTATGTGACACCCTCACATGTGTGAAGGAGGGGAAGACTTGGGTGAGTGGCTATTTGGCTGGATTATAGCACTGGCCAAAGTAGTACTTGGGAAGAGTAGGGAGGCAGAGTGGAAATTAGTGCTTGGATTGAACAATATAGTTGAGGGCCAGAGCCTGCTGACTCAGATATGCACAAACTAGCAGAAAGCATAAGTGCCTGTGCAGCAGCATATGTGCCTATGTCTTTTAATGTGTTTATAATACACTACAAGGGTAGTCAGGAAGCAGTAGCTGTTTGAAGAAGAGAAGGAAACAGGAGTCTGTTGTAGGCAGTAATAGATGAAGTTTTATGAGAAATTCTGGCTTTGGTTTCTGTTGGGTTTTTTGTTTGTTTTCTTCACAGATATCAGTAGTGACTGTCTATTAGATAGATCTGTCAAAACTTTGTAAAGCTGATCAAATCTCTACTTTATTAGCAGCTCTGTGTGTCAGGTGTTTCAAAGCATAACTAGTATTTTTAGCATCCCATAGTATTATTTACCTAGCCACAGCAGTGTCTTATTTAGAAACCAATATGAGAACTAACTCCTACAAAATCTTTTTAAATTGAAGACCCTCAAATAGAAGGAGTATCAATGACAAACCTGGTCATCTACCAAGAAGTCATCACATAACTAATGAAGCACAAATGCTGTGAATTTCTGTAAAATGCTGATTCCTGGCAAACCAGGAAATAGTTGAGGCAGGTGTGTGTGTGTGTGTGTGTGTGTGTATATATATGCAATGGAGGGAAGACAGGCTAATCTCACTGAGATGGCTAGTATATTTTCAGTCAGCTTCTGCTCAAACACAGAATCAGTCGGTAGTTCAGAACTTACTGTACAGAAAAAGACAGTATTACCTGTTCCCCTTCATCCCACTGCATTTTGTCCAGTTTTCTGTACTGTGAAAAAATGCAAACTGATGTCTTCACTTTTTTTTAATCTCCACGGGTTAGTTATCCCTCTCTGCCATGTTCATGTGCTTAGCCAGTAGTGTGCACAACGTTTCCAGTACTGCCTAAAGGGTCAGGTCTAGGGATATGCATGGGAGCATGGGTTGGCATGTATGATACTGTTTTCCACATGCTCTTCCAGGCTCCAACAACTTGTGGGCCAGAAAAACATAAGCATTCTATGAAACTGGATTACTCTCTCATTTCTTTGGTGAGTTTAGATTTTTAGATTAAGTTCTAAATTTGTTTGTATTCTAAATACACTCAGTGAATTTCTTTTCTGTTCACTTGTGCAGTCAGGAATTAACGTATGTTTTTGGCACCTCAGAAACTGTGGCAGTAAGATCTGCTGCTCAAAGGCAAATTGCCTCTTGTTTGTTTTCTGATCCAGTCATCAGATTAAAGGCATCAAATCATGCTAATACTTGCCAGGTCCCTCTCCAGATCACTCAAGATTTTTGTAAACCTTGCCCATCTTAAACCTATCACCTTTTTTCCAAACTGAAGACTCTTATTTAGTCATTCTTTACATGGAAGCTATTCGATACTTATTGTTCTACTTTCTGTCTTTCTCTGAACTTTTTCCACTTCTGTTTGTTTTGAAATAGGGGAAGTTCTAGAACTGCGCATGATAATCAAATTGTGAACAAACAGTGATTTCCCCCCCCACCACCACTTTGTCTAACATGGACTTTTTTCCCTTGTTATTCCTGATGTTCAGGCTGTGGTTTGAAAAGCGATTATTGAACTGGTGTTTTTATGAAACAATCATAACCAAAGTATCTCATTCATGAGAGGTAACAATCAGTTGGAGCCCAACTGGTTTAGGATTGTTTTCCTTCATGTATGTACACATCTGCTCTTAAATTTCTACATCGAATTTTGCCTGTTGGTTTAACATTCATTTAGTCTTGGAGATCTGCAGCTCTCCATGGTCGGCCTGTGCCTTGACTATCCTAAATAACTTGAAATAGTTTCAACTGTCACATCTCTGGTCACCTCATGTTTTTTTACTTTTGTTGCTGTTTTTTATTAATGTGTGGAACAGCACGTGTCCCAGCAGCACCTCAATGACCATGTCCACCTCTGAGAGCAGACCATATTTGTTTTCTATTTTCTTACTCAGTTATTTACCTATGGCTTATTGAATATCTTCTCTTTTATTCTGTGGCTGCTTTATTTCCTTAATTATGTTCAGAGAAGGACTTCATCAGAAGTCTTTTGGAGATCTTGGCAGACTGTATAAACTAGACTTCCATTATCCATGTGCTTGTTGATTCTTTCAAAGAACTCTTTTAGGCATCGGAGGCAGAATCTCCCTTTACAGAAGCCACGTTGGTTTTCCTCCCCTGCCACACCAATGTCATTGTATAATACAATGTTGGAATGGAAAATATTATTCCTGTTTCAGATAAACACATATCCGACATTTGATAACAGGCATGGGAGTTACACACAGGGATTTTCTTTGCTCTGAGGGGCATTGGCTGTCCTGATGTATGCCCAGCTCTGCCAAGGTGGTCTAATTGATCCTTTCACTGTGTAATATAGCTGCATGTATCATTGTGAAGTTAAGTGTTTCTGTTAGCTATTGATAGCTCCAAGGGAAATGGGGGCAAATAAAGGAGGCAGAGTTAAGGATAATAAACTAAATAACTTCACTGTGGAGTAAGGGGTCACTTAGCATTTTGTAACTGTTTAAACATTTCTTTTAGACCACTGCAGTTTTGATCTTTTTTGTGAAGGAGAGGACCTTAATGCTTGAAATGGACAGTAAACTATTATTTTTACTTCATTGTGTTAATTTTATGTGAATGAAATGCTAACATTCTTTTACTGTACTTATTGCCTAAAAGCTAAATGTAAATAATTCTAGTCATAAAACAACTTTAAAATAGAACATTCCAGAAGAAAGCAACATCAAATATAGTGATACCAGCCCTCATAATTTTAACTTCTCTGATCCTGTAATGAAAATATAATTACTGAGATTTTTTTTATCTCTTGTTGCTGATTTTTCTTTTGGTGATAATACTTTTGCAGCCATCAGAATATGGTGAGTAAAGGTCTTCTGGTGTAACTGGTTTTTACTGTTTTTCGTAACAGAACTTTACTTGTAATGTTTTGTTATCTTAAAATTATAAGATGACTGTTTATTGTCTTAAAAGCTCACAGGTAAGCATTGTAAAGGCTGCCTTTGGTAAGGGATATAGTTTGTTCCTGCATAGCAGATCTTATTAGCTGCTGCTGGGAAAAAAAGTATTTCTATTCTCTCCAGTGCTACTGCTTGTGAACTGTTCTAGGGAGCCAAATTGACAGGAAACTAGCTACGACAGAAAAACAGTTATTTTTAAAAAGTTCTTTTAAGAGGCTTTATTTCCTTGAATCAGCTCATTGCAGAACAACAGTGTTGTTCCACCCTCACCCCAACACAGAAAGCCACCCCTTTTGGCAGCACTGACCTGATTAAGTTTTCCTGCATCTTTGAACTATGTTGTTGCTTTACATAAAAATACATACTAAAGCATGGAGAATGAAACAATTAGCACTATTTTTATTTGCTCTCTAGACTAACGAACTATAGAATGTTATCACAGGGGACTTACTTTCTGAATCTGAGTAGAAATATTAAAGCTTGAGGGTTCCCCCCCTTAACAAAATGTGTTGCTTGGTTTAAATGAATTCTCCTACCAACTTAAATATATTCTCCTACCAATTTTACTTTTTTTTTCTACACAATCCTTTTGTGGCTTATGTGGTATTTTTTGCATAATCAGATAGTATTTCTTTTCCTACTTGATTCAATGTACCAGTTGAACAGGGAGCATTTCTGGTACACACTATAATTTGTATAACTGCAATTATTTGTATGCCATGGCTTTATGAACTGTCCAGACAGTAGCTAGCAGAATTTTAATTCTGCTAATAGTGTAGCTTATTGTGTCAGGTTTCTATTTACCTTCCCCTACCCCAAGCTAATAAGAGTACTTCAGGTTTGGAATATGTTTTCCTTGGCTCTTTGCACCTTTGACACAGTGGTGACAGTGTCGTGGTTTAACCCCAGCAGGCAACTAAGCACCACACAGCCGCTTGCTCACTCCCTCCCACCCAGTGGGATGGGGGAGAGAATCAGAAGGGTAAAAGTGAGAAAACTCATGGGTTGAGATAAAGACAGTTTAATAGGTAAAGCAAAAGCCACACACACAAGCAAAAGAAAACAAGGAATTCATTCACCACTTCCCATTGGCAGGCAGGTGTTCAGCCATCTCCAGGAAAGCAGGGCTCCGTCATGTGTAACGGTTACTTGGGAAGACAAACACCATCACTCTGAACGTCCCCCCGCCTTCCTCCTCCTTCCCCCAGCTTTATATGCTGAGCATGACGTCATATGGTCTGGAATATCCCTTTGGTCAGTTGGGGTCAGCTGTCCCAGCTGTATCCCCTCCCAACTTCTTGTGCACCCCCAGCCTGCTCGCTGGTGGGGTGGTGTGAGAGGCAGCAAAGGCCTTGACTCTGTGTAAGCACTGCTCAGCAATAAGGAAACCATCTCTGCATTGTCAACACTGTTTTCATCACAAATCCAAAACGTAACCCCATACTAGCTACTATGAAGAAAATTAACTCTATCCCAGCCAAAACCAGCACAGACAGCAAAGACAAATTCAGTGGAGAAGGTGTCATCACTCTCGACAGTGGCTATGAACATTTTTTCCTTCCCTGCTGAAAGAAAAATACATGGTGAAGTGCATTGCATTTATGTGGCAAGGTTTTGGTAGCGAGGGGATGGCAGGGGTGGCTACTGTGAGAAGATGCCAGAAGCTTGCCCCCGTGTCAGACAGAGCCAGTTCCAGCTGGTTCCAAGACGGACCCGCCACTGGCCAAAGCTGAGCCCATTGGTGATGTTGGTAAGAAAGGGTAAAAAAAAAAAAAAGCTGCACAACAGCAGCTAAGAGAAAGGAGTGAGAATATGTGAGAGAAACAACTATGCAGATGCCAAGGTCAGTGAAGAAGGAGGGGGAGGAGGTGCTCCAGGTGCCGGAGCAGAGATTCCACTGCAGCTTGTGGTGAAGACCATGGCATGCAAGTTGTCCCCCTGCAGATATCTACACTGCAGCTTGTGGAAGACCCCATGCCAGAGCAGGTGGATGTGCCTTGAAGGAAGCTGTGACCTGTGGAGAGCACACACTGGAGCAGGCTCCTGGCAGGAACTGTGGCCCCATGGAGAGGAGTCCATGCCAGAGCAGGTTTTCTTGCAGGACCTGTGACCCCATGAGGTGACCTGTGCTGGAGCAGTCTGTTCCTGAAGGACTGTACCCCATGGAAGGGATCCATGCTGGAGCAGTATGTGAAGTACTTGAAGAACTGCAGCCCATAGGAAGGACCCTATATTGGAGAAGGTCAAGAAGGACTGTGGGTGGGGCCCCATACTGGAGCAGGGGAAGAGCGTGAGGAGGAAGGAGCAGCAGAGACAGCATGTAATGAACTCACTGCAACCCCCATTTGCCGACACCCTGCGCCGCTTGCGGGGGGAGGGGGTATAGAAGTTGGGAGTGAAGTTGAGCCTGGGAAGAAGGGAAGGGTGGAGGGAAGGTGTTTTAGATTTGTTCTTATTTCTCATTATCCTGCTCTGTTTAATTGGCAATAAATTAAATTTCCTCAAGTCGAGTCTGTTTTGCCCATGATGGTAACTGCTGAGAGTTACCCTGTCCTTTTCTTGACCCACAAGCTTTTTAATCTTATTTTCTCCCCCTGTTCTGTTGAGGAGGGGGAATGATGGAGTGGCTTGGTGCACACCTGGCAGCTAGCCAAGGTCAACCCACCCCATGAAGTCTATGAAAACTGCAGTCTCTCTGATTTCATATGCAAATTTTCAAGTAGTTGCAAAATTGGACGGAGTTTTGATGCACTAGGTTGTGCAACACTAGGTTCTTGCTATGCTGCCCTGACCCTGCTTTACAAGAGATATAACTATTTCTTTGGCAGCTTCTCCACCCTCAACATTGCCATCCTTGAGTTTTAGGGCATCAAAAGTGTTACCTACGTATTTTTAAAGGTCTGATGGTAATCTTCAGAAATGGATTTATGAGCAGTTAGCAGTATACAAACTTAAAGATGGTCCCTGAATAACTTTGCTCTTGAATCACAGCTATAGGAAAGCATGGCTTAATAATGTCTGTGTCAATTGGACAGTATTTATTATCTGCTTCCTGATTTCAACAGCTAGCATTCTTAATTAGGTACCTTAATTAGCTGTACCCTTTAGCTAACTCATAGCAACCAAAAATAAGCAGCATTCAACCTGTTTAGGAAATCATTCTGGGAGCCTTTGCAAGGTGAGATGTTGAGTGGTAACTGCTTTGCAAAAAAGGATTTTTTTTTTTTTTTTTAAAGCTTGTGTATCTTCTAAAAAAAAAAAATCCTCTCTCTTTCTGAAAGAAGTGAAAAAATTGTTCTGTTTCTTGCCTTCTGACAAGGGCCACACAATGGCCCTTAAAATGAAAAGCATCTTCCTACAAGCTTACTTTTTGAAAAGAATAAAACCTTTTAGCAGATTAATTCCAATCTTGAAGAATGGGAAGCTTGCGTATTTTTCTTCTAGCTTCAGAAAGGAAAAGTTAGAACATCCTTGAAAATATGTCAGAACTTCACTTTTTTTACCTGTAGAACTGTCCTGATAGAAACTTACCAGGACATAAAGAGAAACAACCTAATAGCTTGCTGCCATTGATCGGTGACCAGTCATATCTCTGTCCCTCTACTGGCCTTTCTTGCTTTGTGGAACATCTGCTGAGGACTTGCCAAGCAGCTTTATTTTGCTAGTGAGAAACAAGAAGCAGTCCCTGGGGAAAAAAAATTAAAAAATGAAAATGGGGAAGTACAGGAGGCAGGCTTTTTGCAGCATCAGTGAGTTAAAGCAGCTCTTTTTGGGGCCTAGTAAGCACCAGAGCTGGTTCTAGGAAGGAGGAACTTTGGGAAACAGGCTTGGAAGGAGCTTTCAGCCTTTCCACAGTTGACCATGCTTGTGGCATAGGTGTTAGGATCACAGAGAAAAGTAGATTTTTAGATGTGATTCAAATATTTGATCACAGGAACTAGTCTGTTCTAAGCAATAGCATCCATTTAATAGAATTGAAACAGTTTGTATGAAGTTGTTTAAGGCTGGTATAGAATGTGTAAAATAGATTAATGCACGAACTAGAAAACAGTGATCTATCCAATTTGGAAGAGAATTAACAAATTATGCAGCCAGTCTTAAAGAGGACCCCTTTATAACTTCAAAATACTTCTTTTTAAGAAAAGAGTGCTTGCAAAGTTACTAGAATTATATTTTAAAGTGGTTTTTATCTGCTATATCTTAAATACAATTAATGCAAGCTCTTTCTACATAAAATCAATGTTTAGCAACTATACTTATGGTTAACTTGCTTAAGATCTGCTAAAATGTACTTGATGCATAAAATTGGCTTTTTTAATAGTAGATAGATCTTTGGAATAGGTTAATCCTACTTGTTGCTAATGTATACTGATCTGCTTAGTGGAAGTATTTTAAAGTGATTTTATTTGATGGAAAGAAAACTTTAAATGTATTTATTATTAGGCCAAGATGTGGGATGTTTTGGTAGCTTGATCCTGCCCATTTCACTAAGCATGGTGTTTATTGCTGACGGAAATCCTCCAGCTTAATTCTCTTTAGGGAGTTCTGTGACTGTCATGTAGTTTGGCTGTGTCATGTGCACGCTTCACACTGCATGAAGCCTTAATGACTTGTTTCAGGATTAATCCAATACTAGTAAGAAACAGGATTTGAGGTCTTACACAAAGCTGAGAGGAAGTAACTGTCAGTTTCCTGTTTCAATTCTTGATACGTGAAGAATCAGCAGAGAGGAATGACTTGATTTTTCCTTAATCATGAGTGAACAAGATTATGAAGAAAGTGGGCCAAATCCAAGTGAGTCTCTTTAAAAGACAATACCATCATTCTAATGACTCTTTTACTGAAATAGCAGATTCTGTACTTCCAGCTATATTATAAAGAATTTATAAAGAGCTTTTGCAGTGTGTTTTCATTAGAATTATGCTGTGCTTGATAATAATAGTAGCCTAAGTAAAGGAAAATTAAAATTTAGTGATGCTGATAAGGTAAGTGATGGATGTAGTATTAGAATCCTCCGTTATGTAAAGGGGTTTACAAGGAGCTTAAGTACACCTTGTTCTGCTTTTCAAGATAACTTACAGAAATTGTGCTAGTCTGATAAAAATAATGCAAGAAATTGGTTATGTTACATATATTTAGACATTTCTTTACTAAAAAAACCCAATAACCTGCAACTTTGAAGTAGATTGCACTGAATTCTTAAACCCATCTGATGCAAAAATTCAGAGGCAAGATGTGTTCAAACAAGGTTATTGATGCCCTTTCATAATTTGAATTAAAACAAGGTAGTGGCTTTTGCAAACTTGAGTTTATGTTAGAGCTCTAAGGAATACTTCTATGTATTTTTGGATTAGGATTGGTAAGAAATTAAATTTTTAAGATTGTCTGAGTTCTTTAGTTGCCTGCCAATCAAAGATTTGGACATATAGGAAGTAAATATGCATGATAGAGAAGATAGAATTACAGTTTTTGCCACGGGCAGCTTTCTTGGATGTGACACTTCTATACGTCAGTTTTAGTGACTTTTAAACTTTATGTATTTTTACCTTAAAAAGTTTATTTACATTAACAGTAAATGCTTGTTTACCCTTGTGCAAACAGGATCTTCTCTCATTTTGTAATGGTTTGTTCTTAATGTGACCCAATACTAACTTAATTAAAATGTTACTATATTTTTTATTAAAAACTGTTAGTTTTCACCTGTGTCTGGCTAACCAGAACCTATTTCAAGGTATGTGGAATGTGATTAAGAGTTGCCCTTTGGAAACTATGAACAGTTAGGACTTTTCTGTGAAGTACTTTTCTTCAACTGCGTTCTGCTTTAGACAGCAGCATATAAAGTTACAAATTTCTGGTGGGAAGCAAAACTTTATAGCTTTACACATGTACTTGTTTAGAGAACAGCTATACCTTATAGACAAGCTATCTTATTTGAGGCCATGTGGCTCAAAAGTTTTAGATCATTCTCACTTCTTTGAACACCACCTGTATTCTTTTGCCATATAAAAAGAATTTGCTTTTATTTTTCAGATAGATGTTAAACTCTTACAGCGTGACAGGAGACATAGATGCTTGCTTTTTTGGACAAAATGTGTTTGAATACAAAGGCGAATAGGAACATTACTTGAATGTGAACAATAATGACAGACATAGTGTGGGACAGCAAGGAAGCAGTGAATCTGGAAAGGATTTAGGGGTCAGACTGGAATAGAATAGCATGAGATTGGTTTAATGCTGTGGTAAAGAGGGCTAGCCTGATCCCTGGAGTAGAGAGGTGATGATTATACTTCTGTAAATAGCATGATTGAGACTGGTGTTAGAAGGCTGTATTTGATTTTTAAAGTTTGAAATTTTTTTTTTTTGCATAACTTAAAAACTGGAGAGAACGTTGCCACAAAAATTATTAAAGGTTAGGAAAAAGTTTTATGAATGTAACTGTTTCAGTTTTTCAAAAGAAAGCTTGAGATGATTTGATAAGTATAGTTACCTTCACAGATAGAAAATACTAAGTGCGAGTGGTTAAATTTGGAAGGTATACTAGGATGTTATAGCTAGAAGTTTGAAAAGAGCCAAATTTAAATAGAAATAAGGAACAACTTGTTTGAGACTTTTCCAGTAATTAAAAAAACACTTAATCTTTATAAAGATAAATTGATAGGCTTTTTTCTTATTTCAGTTCTGAAAACATCAAGAGATACACTGGTCAAATTTTAGTATGTTTTTTCAAAGTTATAGAGCCTAATGCAGAAATTAAATTCTGTAACCTGTGGAAAGACAGGAAATCAGATTAGGTGGTCTAATATTTTTGTCCTTAATCTCTTGAACAGGCATCCTAGTGCAAATTTAGGATCACTTAAATGCTCATTTCCTTCTACCCCAAGCTGTGCTCTGCCATCTTCCCTAAGACAAGACACTTGTAACGTATTTTTTCATACTCTACCTCTTTTGACCCAGGGGCGGGGTAGAGCAGGAAAGGAGGGAGAACTTCGCTATAGTTCTATGATTTAGTAATATTGGCATCATTGCTAAGGAAGTGGTTTTGCTTACACACTGATTGCTCATTCCTATGCTGATGGTGTCTCTAGTGACAGCACAAACATTTGTGTAGTGAACACACGAACTCATCTGGATTAAAAGTAGCAGCAAGAATAAAAACAAAAGCAAAGCAGCCCTCTCCCAACTCAACATTAAGCACACACGACTGTTGCATTTATAATATAGTTCTGTTTGTGTGAGGAAGTGTGATACAGGGACACAAGTGGGTGAGTAGTAAGTCTGAGAGGGGAATGAGGGCCACCTCTTTGATGGCAAAGGTGGCTTCTGCCTGTTTAAGCTATACTGTTGTGTTCTGTCTTACACTGTGTAAAATGGACCAGTTTGGATCAGCTTAGAAATTTTTAACTGGTAACGTACCTTAAAGCATTCTACCTGTCAGCGTTTGTGAGGATCACTGCTCTGAAACTTCTGAGGAATATGAATTTGAACGAAGTGCTGTCTTTTGCCTCTATGACCAATACTTTGAATTGCGATGTGCAGACATTTCTGACGTGAGTTTTGTTTGGTGTGTGGAAATGTTATTGAGAAATCATGTGATGGGATTGGCAGTTCTAAACTTGAGGCTAGCACAACTCTGGGGTGGTTTGTGATAACTTGTGTGGGTTACACTGCATCAGCAATTGGGGGGCTAGGGTGTATGGGAGTGCACATTGTGATCATCTGCATGAACACTCTGAATATTACCTCCCAAACCTGAGACATCTCCTACCTTCTCTGCTTGCAGCTGTATATCTCATGTAGAAAAGAAAATGTAATTTGTTGCAGCTAATTTCCATGTAAATATAGCTACACCCATCACAGTGCTTGAGTATCTGTAGAAATCAAGTAGGAATTTTTGCATGTCCTGTCAACACAGAAAATACCAGACAGGCTTCTAGGAAAGGTACATTAGTTATGGCTTTAGTTTGTCTACTGGTCCATCAGTAAGCACAGAGTTGTGCTATGGTATGTGAACATTCCATAGCAGATTAAAAATAGTAATAATAATAATAATAATAATTTTAAAAGTATATATTTGAGGGGGGCGAAACAGATTTATTTCTAGACTTAGGCTTTGATCACCTTATGTTGGGTGGAATGGAGTGTCACATCAACCAGTGTTTTTTTGTGTGTCATAAGACAGAGGAAACATTATACCATAATCAAGCCCACAGAAGATTTTTTGTTGTTTTATTTTGCCTTTCTTATGATTTTTTTAATACCAGTGGTGGTCCAAGATTAAATACTGGCTCAGATGGACTACTAATCTAGTCCAGATTTAAGATTTTTTGCCTGTAAACCCTCATAACTTCAATTATTTTCAGAAATCAAGCAACGGTAAGTATAGATTTTTGGAGTGCTTTAATTGGATTCCAGAAGATGTGTAGCTTAGAGGAATGTCTAAAACTACATTGGAAGTTATCATTTTTATTTTATGTTTAACTCGCCTCCACACCTGAGAAGAGTTTGAGTTCATGCAATTTCAAAGAAACCCGAGGGAAAGGTGATTTGCTTGTCAAGCATTGGAACAGGCTGCCCAAGGAAGTGGTTGAGTCACCATCCATAGAGGTATTTAAGACGTGTAGATGTGGTGCTTAGGGACATGGTTTACTGTTGGACTTGGCAGTGTTAGGTTAATGGTTGGACTCTGATCTTAAGGGTCTTTTCCAACCTAAATGATTCTATGATTTGATTATCTTTAAGCTCCCTCATAGAATTCCAGGGAATAGGGTTAAAACATAAAAGTGTAAATGGCTTGAGACTTACTAGTGGAACGAAGTACCTATTTCTATATTCCATGTTACCTCGGTGGAAGCAACTGAAATAGTTTTTTCTGTTTGCTCCATTCCGCTTGATGCACCAGAGGTGATATTTACAGCACTTGTGAAAAGTGTAAATCCTGTCTCTTTTTAGTTCTGGTTTTCTAATGAATCCCTTCTTAAAAAGAAGGGATGAGCTAAAGATTGGGATAGTAGCTTATTTCGTTAACTTCACTGTAGTTGTTGACTGTGTGAGGTCCTAAAACTAGTTCTTTCTACTGGATGGTGTAATACATCTGAAATTGAGTTACATGTTTGTAAGGCTCATTGTATTTCTAAGTATATTAAATAAGCATACTCCCAAAGGTGGTGTTTTTTTAATTTACAGTCAATATGATTTTGTTGACAGCAATGCTGAAAACTCAAAAGGAGCTTGTTCAAAGGTGTTCATAATTGTAGGATTAGTCAACAAACTGCAGATGAGAGAGTACTTAGTACATTTTTGTGGTCACTTTTTCAGCATTGATCCTCTTTCAAACAGAGCTAAAATAGATAATGCTGATCATGTCAAATACTGTAAAAATGCTGTACCAAACATTCACAAAATATGAAAAGAGACAACTATATTAAAGAAACAGGAGACTTTATAGTGACAGGCTATTTTGAAGACTAGCATCAGAAAGCTTTAAAATAGGTAGAATATTGGTTGGAAACACTGAAAAAGGATTTGAAGAACAGGAAACCTAAGTTCTGTGTTTTTTCCGCTTGAAGTCTGTTAGGTGCATTTGACAAGACTTATTTCTTAGAGACATTGTGCTCTGAGCTTTTTCCTATTGGAGCAAAGCCAAATAACTGTTTGTTTAGAAATACAAGCATATAAAGGAAGATGTCGCTATTCTCCTACCTACAATTTAAAATACTTAATGTACAGTGCTGAGAAGCTGATTTTTACCTCCAGAACTGGTAAGACAAAACTATATTCTCAGAATTGTGAATACTGATTCACATTACTCATTTGGCTACCCTTTCGATGTTTTGATTAGTCTAATGATACCCATGAAGTAGTAACACCAGTGACATTACACTCCGTATGAGTGCAAAACAATACTTGAAATTCCCCAGCTCACTTTTTGAAGAGTAATCCTTTCTGAAGGGATTGGAAGTACCCCGAAGGGAGTACTAATATTTAGCTAGTAAGTATGGCTACCAGCTGTCAATAGGCAAGAAAGTCAATAGAATTGTGATCTTAGCAAGACAAAATATCAAGCAACCTTATTTTTATTTTAACTTGGGAATGTGCCTTTTAATGAATGCTTTGTAAAAACTTCAGCAAAAATAATGTGGTTATTTCAAGGAATGGAGCTAAAAGAAAAACAGTGTTCCAAAAATCTTGGGAAGAAAGTGCAGTGTCTTAACTAAGAAGTTGTAGTGCTTGTATGCTTTAGCAAGATGATGAGAGGAATCAGCATGTATTTGCTTGGGAACAGAGTTGCTTTTTGTTGTCTATGGAAAAGCTAACTGAATCTTTCTCTAAGTACGATGGAGCTGATTAAAGGATAAATGCCAATTTCTCAGACAATCTTGTGCCAAGCCAGCATGTTCCATGCACTGTGAAACATCTCAAGGTGCTGGTCCATGAGGGAGATTCTTTTGTGTTCACAGTGCTCTTTCTGCTGGCCTTGCGTTAAGCATTGTTGGAGGAGGGGGACCTAGCCAGGCTGTAGCACTTGAAGCAATGGGGGACCAATTATAAACTGTAGAGAAACAGAAAAAAGAAAGCTGGAGGCTATGGATAGAAGGAAATATATTGGATAAGAACAGTAATTGTGGGTGAATTCATCAACAGTTCTTCTCTGGATCATGGAATTAATTCTAGAGCCCTAAAGGACAACAGCTTTTGAGTCTTATGTATATACTCCTATATACTCTTAGTATGTGGCTTCTATGTCGTGATACCAATGAGTATAGTGATACTATGGAGAATCTATTGGACAAGGGAGCTATGGAGAGTGGTAGGAAATCCATCAGGGCGGTAGTCACTCATCTGCTTGAGGGACTGAGATCTATTTCTGTCTTTATTCCAATCAAGATAATACTTTGTGCTGAGACTGGCATCCATGCTTGTGAGAGCTTTGTTCTGGGACTTCATGTGGGGGGCAGAGTGGAGGACACAGGGAAAAGAGTACAACTTGTTTTCCAGCTGTTCCTTAATTCTGTAGCGAAGAAACTGTGTAGGTGCTATTGCTGTAACTTGTGAATATAAGGGCAAAAGCACAGACAGGCAAAGCGGCATAGGCAAGGACTTGAGACTATTTGGAAATGCCAATGTTGTGACAGTATTGGCAATGTAGTAGCTTTTGTATTGCGTGAGCTGGAAAGCAGGGAAAGTGATGCTATATTTTTTGAGAGGTGTGCCAGAGCAGGTCAGGGGAGCTACAGCTTAATGAGATAGATGTTTCAATAAGGAATAGAATAAATATAGCATGTCATGGAAGAGTCCCCACAACCTTTACAAAATAACTCCTTTTACATTGTTTTTTCATAAATTCCTGCCTCACCTACTGGAGTTTTTTTGAGGGAGTCAGTAAAGTAATGAAAAGGTAGGTGTTTTTCTCGTTGCCCAGAAGGTTTATGTGAAGTTGTGTTATCAAGTGCTTTTAAGTAAACTAGAAAGATGGGGCAGAGGAGAGGGGAGAGATCAGTATATGTATTAAAGAATAATAAGTAATAGTTAAGCGGCAGAACGCTGTACAAAGATTAGACTGTTAAAGTAAACTTAATTTCCTTAAATGTGGACTTTGAGTCCATGTGTCTGGGACAAAGACACAGTGTTTGGCAGCCACCTCCAGTGTTATCTAGAAGCAGTTCTTAAACCAGCATCTTCTGACTATTCCTTTTATGGTATACCTTGTCGTCTTTTTCCTTTTGTTTCTAATTGTTGCACTTTTCCAACAGGGGATGGAATTGCCAGGGAAAGTAGTCCATTTATTAACAGTGCAGAGATGGACAGAGGAAACATGTATGAAGGAAAGAATATGGCTCTCTTTGAGGTAAGTTAAGTACCCAAAAAATATATTTCACCTTCGAATGAGGCTCTGGTAGTAAGATGAAAACAAGGAAACCCCTGTTTACTTTCTCTTGTGGAATTTACTGGGGGAAAAATCGATTTTAATAACTCTTCAGGAGTTTGGTTCCTGCTAACATTCCATTTCAGTCGATTTGAATGATATAATAGGAAAAAAGTACTAAGATTTTTTTTTTCTTCTATATTTTAGTTTATCTGTATAGGCAAGAACAGTAAATTTTGGTATGCATTGGCGTGAAGATATGAAATAAGCCTTCTTGCATTTAAAATTTTTGGGCTAGGATCTAGAAATTGTTGTTAGAGAAAGCTGCTGAAAGTTAAATGTAGTGGTTTTAACAAAGCAGTATCCAGCTTTAAAAGGATTAGCAAATATATTATGTTGCACAGGGGAAATACGGACTTCTCTTAAAGCAGCAAAACTATAAAACAAACTGTGATAGGCCATGACTTAGTTATATTGCCCAATTACAGTGTAGCGCATACCATACCTATTTCTACTTTCTAATATAAACATCTACTTTATAATGCAAGTTTAATACGTGTTTAATTCACTGAATGTTTGCAATCATTTACAGAAAAAAGTATATTGATATGGTACATTTAAGTGCCACTGTTACAATGAAATAGTACTTTTAGTAAAGTTTAACCTAAGTTGTTCTGCTCTAGCAGCATCAACTGGTCTTGCTTTGATGCTTACTGTTAACAATAAACAAGATCCTTCCAACATTGTTTGCTTAGCCATCTTGCTATTGCGTTCTACCCACTATTTTCTTGTTGTCTCTTATGCTCCTCTCTTCTTCCTTTCAAATATATTTGCAGAGAGGACGTGATCTTTCAGTTCCCTCTTTCTGCATGACTCAAATAATGTATTTTTACTATTTTTCGCTAAGTCTTAGAGAAGATAGTGCTAAGGATCAAAGTAATGTTGGTCATTAGTTTTCTCTTTGTCATGTATGGAATTTCTTACTATTTTTTGACAGAAACCATGGTAGTGGATTTTTGTCACTGAATTTCTGTCCTTCAGGCTCTGTTCCATAAAGCAATGTCCAAAACTTCCTGTTGTTCAGATTAGCTGTTGTATTCCTCAGTGTTGATGAATTAGCCATAGCTGCTTTTTGTCCCTAATCTCCTTTGAAAATATGCTTGCATCAGTTATTTTGAATAGTGACTGACATTAAATCCTCAGCTGATGGTATAATGATAACTATCTTTTACGTATCTCAGATTATAGACCATGCTGTTAAGTGTCGCCTTGAAAGCCTTCTAATGACTTCATCACCATTGCTGTTGTGGTGAATCTTTTTTGGTAGTATATCTGTTTCATAGTATGTTTCCTACAATCTTATTCTTCTCATGGTTTTCAGCTGACTTGTGTTTGAATTCTTGTATAAACTGTTACAGAGAAGATTGTCTATTATAACCATGATGGTCATGACCTAATGCCACAGGCAGAGATGCCTTAGTTCTTGTCTTTCTGTCTGCAATCCTGATCTCTTGTTTTCCTTCCAATAGCTGATTTTGTGTACTTGATTGAATTCTCTGGCTCTGCTTTTCTTGGAATCCTTTTATTGTATGTGCTTCTCCTGGATTGTAGTATTTGTTGCACGTTTTTGTTTTGTAGCAGGTATTTGGCTAAAGAAAGATGGGATGAATTCTGTGTCAAGTAATATTACATAAGTGCAATTACATATGATATGCATATGTGCCTGTATGTTCAACAAATAAATACTTTGGAAGTAGTGTGCCTATTTTAAAATAAAATATGTAAGCCTCCAACAGTAGGCTTGAGAGCGATCCTTAAGTATCTTGGTGCTTGAGAGAATCGTTTGAGGCTGCTCTCTAGACACAAGCAAGATGCTGGAAAAACACCATAATGACTCGACCCTGCCAGTACAATCCCCTAAACTATATTGTGACAGGAGTAGATTTATATAATTAACAATGGCCCTTCTCTAGATTTCCCTTGAATTCCAGCTGTACAAGCTGCATATTGTAAGATAGTGTAAAAAAGTGGAAGAAGTATTGCAAGATAGCCACGTAGTGCTAAACTTCTAGAAAGATTTAGAACTCTTGTTGGTTGAAAGTTGACTGATATTTTTGTCATGCTAATTTTTGGATTTGGGTGAATCAGGGCTGACCTGTTGAGTATGTGTTTGAAGTAGCATCATAAAATCATGACTTTTAAAAAAAACCTGTTTAAATGCAATATTCTTAAAATCCCAACAGGAAGAAATGGATAGTAATCCCATGGTGTCATCTCTTCTTAATAAACTAGCAAACTACACTAATCTAACTCAAGGTGTGGTGGAACATGAAGCAGATGAAGACAGCAAGCGAAAGGAAGTCAAGGTATTTAAACTTTTAAAGTTATTGAGACAAAACTAGCCACAAAGAGGAGTATTTTTCAACCTAAAAATAAAATATATGGATGCCTAAAAACAGGAGCGAGATTTGTAATACTGTATTTAAAATTGAAGCGTTTGTTGTAGGACTTGTGTTAATTCAGTGTTCTTGTTAGCATGTTTTAGCAAGACCTTGCTGTAAAAGCCCTAGATAAAATGTGTGCAAAACTAGGACCTGAAACACGCAGTGCACCCAGTTTCTTCTTCCTTTTTCTTCTTCCTTCTGTCCTCGTATGAGCATCAGTACCTTTTGTCTACCTCTAGTGAGGATACAGTATGATTTTTTTTTTTTTTTTGCTGGTTTATTAATACATTTTAATTGGCTGGGTTTTTACCTAAAGTTGAAATTCAAGGAAAACTTGAGATGAAACAGGTCACTCTTTTAAATCCATAAGCATATTTGCTCCTGTTAACATGGTAGCAGTTTTTCTGAGTAGCTCTCTTGTTTCTATGTGTCGGAATAAGTATTTTTAAAACTTAATGGACACATTCCAAGAAAACATTTTGTTGCATACCTCAAAAATATGATATTTATTGGGGAGGGGAGAGGGGAAGGAAAGGCAAAGGCTCTGTTTGGCACATCCCTAAACACACTTGCTAGAAGACAGCAACTGAATTCTTCAAGGGTTGTCTACTGGATACCCAAAGTGCCTATCTAGGCCTCTGTAGAAATGGAACGTATGCAACAGTTGGAGTCTGCAATGAGATGTTGGATTGATCCCTCTGTGAGCAGGGAGGTGTTTCAGGAGAAAGCTTGGATCAAAAACATGTGACCTGACAGAGTACAAAAACTCCCAGGCAAGGAGGAATGATGAGCTGGAACTGGTTGAGCATGGTGACTGAAACTAAGAAATTTAGGGTAGATAATGGGAAAAGGAAAGTACTTGGGAGTCACTTGTCTTTGTGTAGGAGAAGGGGTACTGCTACTGACTTTGCATGCTGAGCTATGGAGAAAGGAGGAGAAGCACATAAGAATGAATAAAAGGAGATGAGCACATAGCAGAAGACAGATATGAAAAGGTGCTTGAAAGTAAGGTTAGAACTGGAGCTCGTTTGACTGGAAGAGAGATTTTATGGTATGATACCCTGAATATTTGCAGTAGAACTGTTTGCATTAGGACTTGACTAGTGTAGGAAGTTGGTACCAGGACAATGGGCAAGGGCGAGGAATAAAGTCCAGCTGTTTGTTTTAGCGTTTTGCTTATCCTGCATTTGTTTGTGGGGGGGTTTTCTTTTTGTTTGTCTCACTGTGCTTGTTCTGTATTTGTTTCTCCTCACCTGAAGATACAGCTTGAGATATGAGAAAACCAACACTGATCAACTCACACTTTCCTTAGTGTGATGCCTGTCCTCCGTCCAGCTGCTGCGCAGAGTATTTTGTTAATGCAGCACAGTGTTAGTCCATCTGGAACTGACTAGCCAAATGAACACCGTGTCCTCACTTGCACTTAATCTCATTTGAGCACCATCTGGTGGCCCAAAACCACGATTTCTATGCGTCTTTTTTCAGTTCTGTGTCTGAAATTAAGTGATGGCAAGTAGTAGCCTGGCAGAGTAGCATGTTTCATGGTGTAATTGAGAGAGCAGCATTGATGTTGCACATGGATATTGCCCAACATGCTAAAAATAAAGATTACAGTCTAAATGGCATTCCATGGCTCCTTATAAGTAGTTGGAAACTTAGTGTTTTCTTAATTTTGTTAACTTATAAAGCACCAATGCTTGCTTATTTATTTAAATTGATTGCCTTTTTTCATAGCCTGAGTTGTGATTTAAGATGACCTTCTGTATCTGGAAACCTACTGTGTATAACTACTGCTTCTAAGTTGAGTATTTCAAGGCCTGATTTCTTCATAAGTGTAGAAGGCTGGAACTTTAATGATGAAGTCTGAATGCTTTTGTGTGTGTCTTGAGCCATGATGATCACCAGCAAATAAAAAGTACAAACAAATATACTATGTTGTGGCAGGTTTTACAACTTTTGCAAAAACAAATTGTAGTCGGCTCTGCATTTCTTCTGGCCTTGTCATAATACCTTGTCTGTCTCTTTTAAAAAATTGAAAACACTTACAGTTGAATATAATTTTGTGGGCCAGCTGCAGGGCAACTGCAGATCAACTTTTTGCAGAATATATTTGGTATTTTGATTATGGCAGTAACTTCCCTTCAGCGGTAGTCTGTAACTGGTATTTCAGAAGAAAGTTTGTAAAGCTTTTAATAAACACATGAAGGGGCATCGTACCCCGTCAAGGTTTCATCCTAATTCCTATGGAACAAGAGGGTTTGCTATCACAAATAGTTTTCTGTCTTTTCAGGAATCTTTCTGCATAAATAGCCTATGAATATTTGTGAAGCTGGACACTCTGAAGCTACCAACCAATTTCACCTGGCATTTGTTCATGAAGCATTTGTGATAAGTGTTTGCGGAAGAAAGTGCTTATGGACTTAAATTGTTTAGTGCAAAGGAATTAATGTTCTGACTTCGTTTCCAGGTTCCACGTATGGGCACTTTTATTGGTGTGTACCTGCCCTGCTTGCAAAACATCTTGGGAGTCATTCTTTTCCTACGTTTAACATGGATTGTGGGAACAGCTGGAGTTCTCGAGTCTTTCATCATCGTGTTCATGTGTTGTGCTTGTGTAAGTTAACCTTTTTCTTTACTATTGGCCAAATCTTCTGTTACAAGAGTACTGCTGCCTTCTAATTTATGAGTAGCAGAGAAAGATTTCTCCATAATGGTTAAGTATCAGTGCAAATGAGAGACATGGGATATATATATATGCACTGAGTGTCAGGTGTCATTCTAGCCTGTATGGAGTTTGAGCTGATCACAGTAAGCTTTTGTTTGAAGTATTATATGGAATTTCAGCTTTTAGCAAATATTTCATGATTTACATTGACATCTGAACTGTTCTGCTTTTCACTACTTCAGAACAAACTAAAATATAAACTACAAATCCACAGCATTATGTCCATAAATTAATATTTTGGACTGTGAGCCGACTAGTAGATGATATTGTCATAACAATGACACTTGATCAGTTTGTCACTACTATTTAATAGGAATAATGAACATCTTATTTTAAGTATATTCAGTGGTCTGTATTCTTCTAGTTCTTTGTAAAGACTGTCTCAAACATCTAAATTAGCTGAATCTTCTACTGAAAAATTTAGTACTTAATTTACATGGATATCCCTAACCAAAGATATGATCATTTTTGGTTGCTGCAACACCTTATTTAAAAAAAAAAAATAAAAAAAATCCTAGTTTCATTTGATCACTTTGTCTTGCCCCATCTTTCAAAAAGCTTTCAGTATTTTAAATTTCCTCTGTTTCATCTTTCCACAGACTATGCTAACTGCAATTTCAATGAGTGCAATAGCAACAAATGGTGTAGTTCCAGGTAATGAAGAATTTTATCTTAAACGGTGAATGGTCAAATGGTGGAAGTTTAAAGCTGGGATAAGAAATTACTGTAGTCTGAGATATCAGAAGTAATGCTTTTGTGTCAAGTGCGTATTTTCTTTTAACTGATTTATAAATGACTTTTTAAGGTGAGATGCAATCTTTTAACTGGACCTTCTGGGAATTATGAACTGTAGCACACTTTTGTCATCAATCATTTGATTCTGTTTGAAAGAAGGATAAGATGTTATAATTTGAACTAATGGAGACTTGTCTTCATGCAAAGCAGATTTCTTTACAAACCTAAAGATAAGGCTGCTTCCCACCCCCGCCGGATTTGCCTAGACTACATTTCTAAACACTGGAGATAGTTATGTTGTTTTCTGCAAGAATAACAGCCAGTCTGCTGGCAGAAATATTTTTCTATATAAGCACTCTAGGTTATGCTCATCTCCTTGAATTTTCGGATGAACTTGTTCTTCATTTGTGAAGCCAATTTTTTTTTTTAGATGCAGAATTAGTTGGCCTTTGAAGCTCTTATCCTTTTCACTTTCTCAACACGTTAATTGATAATACTGGTGTTCAGACAATGTTATGAACTCTGAACAGTTTACCTAATGAAGTTAAAATAATTCCTCACTTGCAGAGCTTCTCCAGCTTAGTAAGGAGTTCCAGAACTGATGCATAAGTTGTTGGGCAAAAGTAAATGCTACAACTTGTGCAGGGTGTAAAATAATTCCATTTCATGGATGCAGTACCATATGATATATAAATACAAAAGAAAATGTTGTTTCAAATATTTATATTTTATAATGAAATGTAGTTATTCTAATCAGTGTCCAGATAACTAAAATGTTCTGCTCTTTTCCCCTTCATATTTTTAAAGTTCATTGTAAAGGTTTTGCTTAACATCTGAAATCTTTGAAGTTGGCAGTTCTTAAACTAGACAGGCCTTCATTTTCATCTTTTTTTTTTGTTGGCACCAGTTTCTTAGAGAAATGCTGCTTCTGCTGGAATATATGGAGGAGGCAGAAAGCACAGATAGGAACCTAGGACTGAAAGAGACCTTCTGAGCAGCAGGATCTTGTCTCTTGCTGTTACACGCAACAGCATTATATTTAGTAAAAGGATTGGTGATACATCATAAATTTTTTGTTAGTTTCTCATTTGTTTGTATTGAAAAGCAGTTTCAGACTCGACCCTTTGATTAGAAGTGTATTTCTTATTTGCAGACTAATTTTATACAAGGCTGGTGTATGTTTATTTAAAATAAAGCACTTCCTTTCTCTCTCTCCTCTTTCTTCCTCGGTTGTCATGAGTGGGACAAACATTACGAATTTAAGAGAAGATGGAGAGGGAACCAGAGAGGAGCATGCCTTGAGGGGGTTGGGGGGGAAGTCTAGATAAAGAGATAAAGAGCTTGAAACTCAGAGCCTTATTGAAAGGGAAAAGGTACAGTGGACATAGGAGAGGGAGTAGCTTATGACTTAAAGATGATGCATGTATATGGGAAATATGAGTGAGAAGAATTGAAAAATTCATGGGCAAAGTGAATAGTATATGAGTAGACAAGAAAAAGCGATCCCTACCTAACACTTTTAAATGGTACTGAAGAAAATGCCTGTAGTGCAAGTGGTAATGGTTTCACATACAGAAAAGAAAAAGAATGCATATTAGTGAGAGAAATTCTATTTTGTCCCTATCTCATAAGGAAATTACGTTTGTTGTTTGATTGTGAATAGCTTGAGGTTAGAAACTAAAGATTGAGTCACATCTATTTATACTTGTATATCCTTTCCTTAATTTACTTTTAGATTGTTTAGCTTGTGGATTTTTTCCTCTTTTTCCTTCGTGTTTACTTTCTGTTCCCCAGAAAATGCATGTGGGAATATTCACTTTGAAATGTACATTCTAACTGGCTCCTTGGTATAGACGTTGAATACAGTTTTGGTATGAACATGTCAATGGAGACACATGCAGTAGTTATCTTGATTATGTTGACTGAATGATTCAAATTTTTGTTCTATACTACTGTCCTTAATCTGAAGGGCTGGAGTCTTTTTCTGATTAAATTCACAGCTGGAGGCTCTTACTACATGATTTCAAGATCTTTAGGGCCAGAGTTTGGTGGAGCAGTGGGACTTTGTTTCTACTTGGGTACAACCTTTGCAGGAGCAATGTACATTCTTGGTACCATTGAAATTTTATTGGTAAGTACTAGTTTCTCTTAAGACTAAATGTATTTGGGCTGTTTTGGGAGATTGCTGAGGATTGCACTTGGCCTAAAATGCATTCTAGTTTGGTGATTTTTTTTTTTTAATGTTTTGATACGATATTTCCAATAGAAAAAATAAATTAAAGGCTGTTTGATGTAAGTTTGTTCTGCTTAAAGTAGGAACCAAACAGAACTCGGTAACATTTACTCATTTTTACCAGATGCAATATATCTGTCACATTTTCATAACATGTTCTGAATACCAAATATCCCATAAATTATGCCTGTGCTACTGTACGCCTACAGAGTTGCAAGGAAAACTATATTAATTTTAGTAAGACATACCTAATATTCCAAAACTAAAGGTATAGGACCAAACTGGAGATATAAACTGGAGATGAAAAATAAACAGGAAATATTTCAGTAGATTTTGCAGAAAAGAACGTCAGATCAATAAGTAGACTTTGGAGACATGTTAAGATTTAATTCAGTGATTTTTGTACCAATTTAAAACTACAACTTTTGTATCAAAAATGACAAAAAATGCCACAAGAAATAGTGCAGTCATCAGTGAAATGTCACATTAGATTGCAGATTAAATTCTAGTCGACTGCTTATTTTCAGAGTCTCTGAAATGTCATTTGGATTTAGTGATGCTAAGTCAGTTATTTTAGTTTAAAAAAAATAGTTTATTTACAAATGTGAAGGAATTAATTTATTCTTTAAATGTTTGTCTCCATATGTTCATGGTGCACCACAGCAAACTTAGAAAAAGTTTGATCCATATATAATGCTGCTTTTGTGTTATATGTCCTCCTCTCCTTTTCCAAATAAAAATGCGCAGATGCACATAGCACTTCCTTTAGGTCAGCTTAGACTTGTAATTGAAAAGCTAAAGATTCCATCTTGAGAGTCAGTTTATCTTTTTTGCTTTGGAGTCTTCCTTTTCTTCAACTCTGAATGAAGTCTTACTCATTTTTTTCTTTCATCTAACACAAGAAGGTTTTGGTTCCTTTCCTTGTGACTCTCAGAAGTTTAACAAGGATGTTCATTTCATGGTATTACCCATCCTTTGTCTTTTCAACATCTTTTTTTTTTTTTTTTTTTTGTCTTTTTGCTGTAGCTTCTCAATGTATATCTTGTTTCATTTTTCCCAGGCTGTATGCCTGTGAGCCCTGAATCCGTTAGTGAGCTCTTCAGGGGAGCTTCCACTTACTTTGTATCTACTAGAATTAATTTTCCATTTTACTGTTCTAGTTTTGAGATCATGACTGTAAGATTTTTAAATCTGGCAACTACTTTATAGTAAGCGGTCAACACACCTAGGTAGCTCTGCCTTTCTGTTGGAAGAGCTGCTTACTCTTGGTAAGTATGGCATAAGTCCTTTTAAGCCATGTTTTCTTAAGGTCTAGGAGGACTCCCCTCCTTCTTCCAAATGAAAGTCTGTGGGCTTGGCATCAGAGAAGCATTCCCAGGATAACTCACAGAAACTTTTCAGCTTCTGCAATGTTTGGCACTGCCATGTGCACTGGGGAAAGCTGCTGCCCAACGGAGAACATTATGCCCATAATCTCCTATGAGGCAGGAATTAAGAATCTATCCCACTTCCTCCTTTTCAGACTACTGGCTTTGAAATTTCATATTCCTGTGAAGATGCTGTGGAAGACTGCCTGTATGGCAATGGCCCAGCTACTGTGGCTTTGACTCATCCAGGGCAGGCTAGACAGTTATTAGTCATCATATCAGAGACTGTACGGATATGCACAGGAGGTACTTCAGAATTTCTCCTTGTTGTTACTTACTATGAACCCATGTCATAAATTCAAAAAAGCCTGGATTTGAAATTAGAGATAGTCCTCACTCAGTACTGCTAGTTTGTGAGATCGGATCTATATTAACAACACTAGCACCATGTCACTTCGTGGATTGGATTTGGTGCACAGTTCTCCCTACTTAAGAGTTATGCTGGTTTTATGTGTTGCTAATAAACATGTATGGGGTTCAGCTATGGAATTCAAAGTAAAAAGCCTCCCAGGATGTCATATCTGGCAGAAGACCTCAGAACAGACCCCTGTCATAGCCACAAGGCACAAATATTGATTTTTTTTCTCCACTGGGACATGGATTATTTGGAGGGGCAGAAATCAGTCATTTGCCTGTGGCTTTCCCCAGCAAAGGCTGTGAACAGCAGGGCAGCAAAGCGCACAAGAAAACTTTCTGGAGTACCTCCATACAGAGCCTGATACTTTTGCAACATCACAATGTAGGATTTTCTAACGATACGTAAATACTCTCTCTGCAATCAGTTTTTTGTTTTGCTTTTTTTGTTTTCTTTCATGGTGATGTGACAATTTTCATCTCTTCTAGCATTCTAGTAAATATTAATTTACTAGATTAAAATTTAATTTAAAATTAATTAATTTAAATTAATTTTAAAAAATTCTAGTAAAGAATTGCCTATGTCTATTTTTGGATTTTGGTCCTGAATATATCAGGATAGCCTTCTGCTCAAAGTTTCTTCCTGCCTTTAGAAGTTAGATTATTTAAGGATAGTCAGTTTAGTAGTTGTTTTGAAGGAGCAGAGTAGCCTCAAGCCCTAATGCTCCCCTTATGGCTGAGCAGAGATTTTTCTGTAAAGGTCTTAAAAGAAGGAATAAAGATATGTTTATCGTGTAGTGTAGTACACAAATGTCTCGGAACTATAGGTCAGAGTTTGTCTTTTAATTTGCATTTATCAGTATAAGTTCTATAAGCTGTGCTTCCAACTTCTTTTCAGGTAGAACCCAGAAAAAAATTACATGAAACTGAGATCTGTAAGAGAATCCTGTTTGAAATTACAGTAGTTTAAATTGTCTGCTTTAGCACAGGACTAAGCTTTATCAAACTAAGCTTAAATTATGCTGTTGCAACTTCAGATTAAAAATTAAGGTAAACTAACCATAAAACATTTTTCAAGGTACAATGTTTAAGGTATCTTTGTTTGAATTTCATGAAATATAGTGCAGGGACTGTAGTACTGAAAATGTTGTTAGTTTTTATTATGCTTTTGTTTGACTTCATATTTTGTTTCAATCAATGGAATTATTAATCAGCAAATGCTTCAAATGAATCTAAGGATGTATCTGGTTTGAGCTGAGTGTTTGAGCTAGTTTTTGGTTTTGTTTTTTTCTTTTAATTTTTGTCAGTAGCCCCCCCCACCCCCCCACCCCCCAGGTCCTTAGTGGTTTTTCCTGTCTGGCAGAGACATGAATTTGAGGAGTGGAAACTCTTAAAGGGGAGAGAAGAAGCTGGATTAAAAGCAGTACCTCATTCTCAAAACTCATTTTTCTTCATCCCTGCCTCCCCCTTCCTTTTACCTCTGCGCTTTCTAAATGCCCATGTTGTCTGGTTGAACTCGTTTGTGAAAGAATAAAACTGATACTGTAATAGAAGTTTAGATTTTGAAGTTCAAGTAAATGATTTCTTAATAAAATGTTTGTTATTACATGTGTGATAGTTTACCATATCTCTTGCAGACCTACATTTCTCCAAGTGCTGCTATATTTAAAGCAGAAGAGGCTGGTGAAGAAACAGAGGCTATGTTGAACAACATGAGAGTTTATGGAACCTGTATTATCATTCTGATGGCCATAGTAGTTTTTGTGGGAGTAAAGTATGTCAACAAACTTGCACTGGTCTTCCTTGCCTGTGTGATTCTTTCAATCATTGCCATATATGCTGGAGTTATTAAGACTGCTTTTGACCCACCTGACTTTCCGTAAGTGCAGTATCTTTAAGTAGTGTGAGTTAATTAAAAAAAAAAAAAGTGGAGGGAGGGAATAGCTACTGTAACCATTTTATGTTTTAAGCTAAACTTCAAAATACAAGCATATTGGCTTCAATGGTAGGTTTTATGTGTTTTAAGCAATTATGTGTTCATTTGTTATTCTGAGTTACCTGTCTGGATCTTCCTTTCATTGTTCATAAGACATGATACTCTGGAAAATGTTGATACTTAAAGTTACCAGCTGTTATTCCATCCACATCTAAAGAACAGGAAGCTGGTTTTTGCTAACAGTAAATACAGCTGCTTTATCTAATGAATTAAACTAAAACCCTATAAAGTAGAAACGTCAAGAAAACATTGTAGCTATGAACCACAGTTATGAAAGAAACATACTTTCAAACTTTTTGTCATGAGGAAATTTTTGAAACTTCCATTTCTCCGTACTTAAAATGGAGACATTGCAGTGTTAAATTCACTTGTGTTTGTGAAGGCTTTCTACCTTCTTGTTAATAAAATCAAATTTTATTGTTGTCACATGTGACATTGCTTCTCAACACCTTTATTTTTTACCTTTCTTAGCTCACTAAGAATTATTTCTTTTGTCCAATTATCAGTATGTGAGTTGCATTTTTGTGCATCTTTTTCTGTTTGGAAAGAAAACAAAATACTTCTTAACAAACTAGCAGAATAGCCTGGTAACTTTTGTTATGAAGTGCCATCTGTTATGCAGGACTGAAGTTATCCTTTGCTGTATGATTGTTACTGATTTCATAGTACTTTGAAGTGTTGACGGTTGCATTATGAATTGAGCATTACAGCAGTATTTGTGGACTGTACTGTAAAATGATATCAAGTCTTCTGTTGGAAAAAATAAGTGTGTTCAAAATTGATATTTTTCTGAAGAAAACTTGAATTTCTAAGAAACCGTAACTTCCAGTAGGGAAATACTTAAATCTTTTGGTCACCTGTATAGCTAAAAGAGGGTTTATCTGGATGTGTAGCATAGGTAAGACTTATTACCAAGGTCCTGGAAACGTTCTCTGTGGCTGCTACTGGGATATATTATTGTTTGGGGGAAAAAAATTAATGAAGGTTCTCTTCCAATAAATATAATTGTTCACATTTTGGCCAGTCTGCCTCAAAATGAGAAACTCAAGTGTGGTTTTATAGTATGGTAAAGCTCATCTGGTGGTGAGCTGGTCACCAAAAAGACCACCTTCCACTTAGCTGGTTAGTTAGGTTGGCATCACTAACCTCCATCAGGTTTGGCCATTGTATAGATAGTAAAATAGTTTACCTCAGATCTCCCAGCTGAATCAAACCGGAAGAAGGTTCCGTGGGTTGAATCAACTCACCCTGCTGCTATAGGGTCACCAAATCAATAGCGATTAAAAAGAAAAATGAGCAAGGCAAGTACCAAGATGATCTTTGTAGCAGCAGCTTTCTGCTAAATCTGCTCAACTTCTATGTGATGCCATACCCTGAAGCTGTACTGGTGTCCTGTACTCTTCTCAAGGCATCTACTCTTAATTGCTATCAGAAACAGGATATTGCACTACATCAATATTCTGCTTGGCTTAGTGTACTTGTTCTAACGCCGTGCTATGTTTTTAGTGTTTGTTATCAGCTTCTTACTGAGCTCCTTCAGAACTATTAGATGTGTACTATGTGTTCTTTGACTTATCTGTCTAACAGAGATATTTTATTTGATGTTCCTTCTTTTGTCTCCATAGATATTTTATATAATTTCATTATTAAGCAAGCCTGGAATAGATATCTCCTAAACATCTTTTGTGTAGCTTAGCAAAGAAATGTTCCTAGATCCTTAATATTCTTTGCTGTTAGGAATTTGCTTTTTGCAAGCTGTTCTGAGTTTTCTAATTTTCTTTTATTTCTGAGTGTTTTGAATGCTTCCTGCTATGTGATTCTTTAATTTGTACTCCCACCAATGTTTTTAAATTTTGCTGTTTAACCCTCCTGGCTTATTTCCTACGTTTTGGATTTTAATATTTTTGAGGGCCATCTAAAATATTTATTTGCTAGAAAAGGGCATGACACACTTGCTTAATCTTACTTTTGTATTTTTTTGGTCAGGCTCATCATTATATTAAGTATATTAAGTATTACTTAATTTCACTTCTTTCTTGTAGGACTGAATGAATAACGATCTCTGTTATTTAGTGGCCAAGCTGCCTGAGTTGATTGTATTTTCCAAAGAATAAATCAAAAGACAAAATAGCTGTTAATACCTAGAGTAGAAATGTTTGATCGGTGTTTTAAAGATTATTGATGATAGTTTTATATGCAGAGACTATGTACTGTTTTAGTATAGGCCATAAGATAGGTACTATAAATAACAGGTTTCTAAAGAAATCTCACGGACAAGAAGTGGTTTAACACTATATTGAAGGATCACTGTTTTTATTTTTTTGTTTCTAGTATCTGTCTCCTTGGAAACCGTACATTGTCAAAACGCAGCTTTGATGTCTGTGCCAAATTTACTGAAAGCAATAATGAAACAAAGACTACAACTTTGTGGCGCCTGTTCTGTGATAGTTCTCTGCTTAATGCTACATGTGATGACTACTTTAGTCTCAATAATGTAACAGAAATTCAAGGGATTCCAGGAATAATGAGTGGAGTTCTAACTGGTAAGTTGGAAAGCACAGTGATTTAAAAAAATTTTGGACATTATTAATTTGGCCTATAGCTGTTCAGTAATGTAGTGGTCTAGCCTGTCACTACTTCTTTAGTTCTGATCTGTTTGTGTGAAAGATTGCTACCTGGAGTATGTTTCCTCCTTTAAAGTTTCCATCTGGTTTTAGAAACTTAGTATCAAATACTTTAATTTGGGGGTCATCGGAGTTTTATAGGCACTCTTTCAAAAGGCATTGTTCTATCAAAGAAAAAAAAAAGTAGGAGAGTGTTTATCACAGATAACTTTTTTAAAGTGTTTAGTGCTCTTGTATGCCAAATACACTTATTTCAATAAGCTGTTCATCAATACATTCTCAAACTCTCCTGAGGGAGAACTTGTTTCCAATTTACAGGTGGTGCATTGAGGAATGAAGTCCTGTGGCTTGTCCAATGTGATACAGCAAGTTAGTGATGGGTTTGGAGAAAAGCAGTCTTTCTAGCTTCCAGTCTAGCATTTGGACAGGAGATGTTCTACAAAGTATATAGATTTTCTTCTGTTTACAATCCTGTACAGTTGTGGCAGCTTGGGTTTCCAATAGCACTGGGTCATAAGATTCATTTTGAATGTGTAACGGATTGTATTGTATACAAACAAAGAATGTTTCTGGGGATGAAAAGGATGTTCTGATACCTCTCCCCTGCTTCCCCTTAAAATAAACTTTAATTTATATAAATATGCAACTCTACGTAGGGACACTAGGCAATCACTACTGCCATAGTAATTCAGTTTAAAATATCAAATATTAAGTGTACAAATACATAAAAAGATACTAAATGAAGCATAGGCTTCTCTGAATCTGAATTTGTATGTTTAAAAAAATCACTCTATTTCCTCAATGAAAAATGAAACTCTTTTCAATTGAAATGTTTATTACAAGAGATGTGACTTACGGTTTGTTCTATGCATTTTATAATTTACCACACACATATCTACAATTTTTCCTGAATATTTTTACATTTCCTGCCCCAGCTCAGAAGACAACTGTATGTTCTAATTTTTTGCTACAGTGTAAACTTTAAACTGCTGTTTTGCTTTTGGAGGTTTCAGGCTGAGTACTAATTTTTCTTCTTCTGGAAAAAAGTGCTTTGGTTCTGTTCACTGATTAACATTTCTTTGAACTAGCACTACTGTATAAAAGTGCTTTTCGCTATCCTAGTGTCACGTAATGCTAAGATCTCTAACGACCATTGAGAGTCTGCTGAAAGCTCAGTGTGAGGGATACACCTTCCTGTGTTCATTGCTTGATGCTTACCTGTAGTGAATTTCATCAATTGCATTCTGTTCAGTCACTGAGTCTGATACGGTTTTTCTGTAGTTCTCTGCAGTTGCTTTTGCTTCTACTACTTCGAATAACTGACTATTAGCGTTCTCATCTTGCTACTAGCTCCTTTTTCCAGGCTGTTTGAGTGTACTGGAAAGCACTGATTACATTCTGCTACTGATCCTCGTGGAAGCTTACTGATGGCTTTCCTGCATTATAAAACTGTACTTACATTTACTCTTACCTGTTGTTTTCTATCTTTGAACTATTTTTTTATCCATGTGAGGAGTTTTCCTCTTATCCCATGGCTATTGTAGATTCCTTGGGTGAGGAATCTTTTAAAAATGTGGGAAATCCAGGTGGACTGAATCAAGTGGATCGCCTTCATTTATGTTTCCCTCAAGAAACTTGAATACTTCTGACAACTTTCTTTTACAAAAGGTATGCTGAGACTTCCACAGTTCCTCAAAACTCAAGAAAAAAAACACTGAATCGATGCTGGTTTTGTCAGAACTCAAAGATAACACCCATGTGTTTACTGCTTCTGTCCATTGCTGTTGTTGCTATCAAGTGTTCATGTGCAGGTGCTACTTGTGAGCCTTTCGTTTCCTGATCTCTATGAAACTCTCTTAAAAAGTTGACCTTACATTTGTCATGTTTCAGTCCTCGGGTAGCGATATGACTTCAGGTAAACTCATAGTTAGCACCTAAAGTCTTTCAGTAGTCTTGGAGGTTTCAGGCTGAGTACTAATTTTTCTACTTTTGGAAAAATGTGCCCTGCTTCTGTTCACTGATTAACACTTCTTTGAAGTAGCACTACTGTATAAAAGTGCTTTTCGGTATCCTAGTGTCACGTAATGCTAAGACTAAATTAAGTGCATTGCCTGTCGTGCTTGCTGAGTGTGAGCACACATTCTGATACCTAATGTAAGCTTGAACTTGACTGGCAAAGATTTCTCAAGGAGGATTTTCCTCCACTGATGGCGTACGTTCTGCTTTGTGTGAAGACTTTGCAGCTGCAGACTCTGCACATTTAATTTTCTTGAGCTGTGTCTGGGAATACTCAGGTATCATGCCTGGGTGTCTCAGGAAGCGTGTGCTAAGTCCTCCCGCCATTTACTGGGCGCTTGTATACAGTAAGTATGCATCTCTTACGCACCTTCCATGAATGTTGTCCTAACAATAATAAATCATTCTACAAATAGCTGACCAAATATGCCCATGAGTGTGGCCCTAACAATAATGAAATAATTCTGGAAATAGCTTTCAGCAACATCGTTCTGCTTCATGGTAGCATGTTGCTGGGTTAGATACACAAACAAGACCTGGTACAATGTATCCCTAAATGTTGCTAGAGGAGCCTCAGCAACCCATGAATAGTCCTAGAAGGGCAACCTACGTCCCCAGAAACGTCTGGACTCTACTGAAAAGTGACCCTTCTTCCTCACCCGAACTTTCAAGTCCACTTGGGTGATCACTTTTGGGAAAATAACCATAGGAAACTAGTGTAACAAAGCTCTGTGTGGCATCTTATGAAAGGGGAAAGTGATTTCTGTTTTACAAAATCTCTAAGCTGATTTTATGTGGTCATGCTGGTATGCACGCTTCCACAATTAGAATTGTGGATTGTATGAATTGGAGTGATCAGGCCATTGTCATTTCTGTGTCATACTGAATAAAGGACACCAAGCTGTTGAGTCCTCATTAAGTATTTAGTGCTTTTGACTGGCAATGACAAACTGATTTTTGGACTTTCTTTTTATGCTCCATAGGGAGTGGATGCTAATTTGGAGATCTTGTCTTGTTTTATGTCACTCCTCAAATCTTTGCTAAAATTCCTGAAATTTACAGTTCTCGTTTCCTTAACTCTTCTTTTTGTGGCTTCGGTCTTATCTCTAGATCAGTTTGTTCCTCTTCATTTGAATGAATTAACACACATAGCATTCTGTAGCAATTAATACTTACTTTCCTTTTAATCTTTGTTCTGCTGTCTCTTATATTGCTCATGCGTGCTTCCATATATGCTTACCAATTGTAAGATTTCTGTTACAAATCTGGGTATGAGTACCCTATTTTTGGCCACTTATGGAGATTCAGAGTCAATCTCCTATTGTGCTCAAGGTAACCTTTTGCTATTGTGAAGGCTTAGAATACTGTACTTAATTCCCTTAAGTCGTACTGGACGGCTGAAAATTGGCTATCAGATCCATCATCCTGGCAGTCCACAGGAATTGTTTATTTCTGTGGTGTAAAATCCTCTGGCTCTGATAGGGAGGGAGATTATCTACTTTGTTGCCACACACGTGATAGGACAACTTGTCTCGTTTTAAAATAAGAGTCAGTGTTGGATGTTCTCACCATCTTGTCAAGGGGCACAACCAGTGTTTCCACAAATGTAAGCTCTCAAAAGCTACTGGTTCTTTGACCTGTCAATCTTCATCGAACAAGCATCCTTAGTTTTTTGGGGGAATTTGAGCCACATTCTGCTGTGTTTTGCTTGCTTTGGGTTTTTTTTTGCTTATCAATTCTCTTCTGAAGTCTGGTTACTCTGCCTTTGTCACTGTGTGGAATACCTTCACCATGAACAGCTGAGTCCTGAACTATTGTCCAGGGTTATTCTGTACAGCAGGTCTCAAAGAACTCAAGTTACTGCTAAGTAACATTTCTTTTTTGACCTGTTCCTCAAAATATACGAACAATATGAATATAGACTAAGATTGCCTGAACCTGGAGATAATAGTTTCCTTATTTTTTCACAATACATCCTGATAATACATCCGTATGTCTGTGCAATGTAAGTGGACATTCTACAAATATACTAGAATTTAATTCTATAATGAAATCTTTTTTTTTTTAATGGAAGAGAAAATCTTGTGTGATGCATCCCATACACTACTGCATTTCTACTGGCATACAGTGGGAATGTCCACCAGTTACAATTGGTATTGATCATATTGCTGCTGCATTCTTGGCTTTATAAGTAAATGTTGGGAAATGTCATGATTTTTGTGTAAGAAAAGCCATCTGATGCATAAGATTATTGCATTCTCACTACTTAATATCCTGAAACAGAGAGATGACACTGGCTCTTGTTTTTTCTCCCCTTGTAGATAATCTGTGGAGTACCTATTCAGAAAAAGGATCAATAGTTGAGAAAAAAGATCAGCCATCAGTTGCTGGATCAGAAGAGACAAAAATGGGTGGACTCCCTTATGTATTTACAGACATCATGACCTATTTCACAATGCTTGTAGGGATTTATTTCCCATCTGTGACAGGTAGATACAACTATTTTTCTTGAGTGAGGATGTGTACTTATAGCTGAAAAAAAGATTATTTGTGTGTGTGTGTGAATGTTTATTGATGGCATATGATATTGCTAGTCTGTGTGTCCAAGTTTTATGTACCTAAAACTTTCTGGTGCTAGGGAGATATAGCTGGTGGCTGGTTATTTTAGGGGGTTATAGGACTTAAACAAGGAGTCAGTTTAAGTGCTGTTTTCTATGTCTGGAAAGAAAACAAAAGCTCCATGTGTTACTAAATGCTTACTCAAAATAAGTTGTATAACTTTATAATATTATAATCTTCAAATGCATGAGAGAACAGTTGAGTATTAAGATGATTGTTTCAGGTATTCAAGCCATGAACCGCCTGTGATTTGTTTAAATGTCCAATATTTTTTTGCAACTGTAACTAGCAGAGACTTTTTTGTCAAGCTTAAAAATTAGATTAGTTGTATATCATTTTCCTTGGGTCACATTTGACTGAAATAGCCAGAGACATCTTTCTTCAAAAGTCCCAGCTCAAGCAATTGTAATATCAAGTAACAAAACAGAACTCTGATAAGAAGTTGTAGCAGTGTTTGCTAGTAGAATACCAGGAGGACATATGCCTTCGTATTCTTGTCCCCCACTGTTCCCATTTCTCCGCTTCAGGCTCTTTTATCAACATCTCATCATATCTGAGCCTGTGGTTAGGGTTTCATTGCGTGGAGTTTGACAATGCTTTTGCACTGGAACGTCTTGACACTAGCTTCCACGTTTTTGCTTCCAAGAGTGGTTAGGGCAATTCTAGGAAAGATGGCAGAATTAGTCAGTTATTGTATAATTTTTTCCTCCTGTCACAGTATATGCTAGAGAATGTTTTTGTTCTCTGGTTAGATTCAAGCAGGGATGTGTACATGTGATTTCCTAACCAGTCGTCTTGTACTTCCTGCCTGCTCCTTTCTTTTTTGTTACTATATTTTTAATATTTAGTTTATTGATTTGCTTGCATATCTTATTATGTATGGTCTGTTTAGCAGAAAGTTAGTGCATTTGGTCACGCTGGTTAAAATTGCTAAATCCCATTAGTTTATAACATCCATCCCCAACGTTTTACTACTCCTGTATATTTCCCCATTTTAAAAATGATTCTGAAGTTATATTTGAAAAATATTTTTTCATTTTTTTATCTGTCTTTCCTGAGCTTTCTGGAATTTGTTCAGTCAACAATGGGTGGTAACACAAATTTCTGAATAAAATGAGGGTATAAATTGAGGATTTGTGCAGGATTATAATACATTTCTGTAGCCTGCTCCATTGGTAATAATGTGTTAGATCAGGCTTAAAGCTAAATGTTCCTATTCTATTAGTTATTTACATAGAGTTAGTATTAATTGTTTTTCTGACATATAAATTTGGTCTCTTTTTAAGGTATTATGGCAGGTTCAAACAGATCTGGAGATCTTAAGGATGCTCAGAAATCTATTCCTACTGGAACAATTTTGGCTATTTCAACTACGTCTTTTATTTGTATCCTTTATGCTGTGACTTTTTTTCCTAGTGCGCATTCTGTAGGTATAATAGTATAGTTTTTTCATTGAAAAGTCATTAGAGTTGCCTGAGTATAAAATGAATGAAATCTGAACTGAAAAGAAAGATTTTATCTTTGTCTAAAACATAAATAATATTTATAAATATTATTGAAATATATCAAATTTTATTTGTATATATAAATGTTTATATATATATTCTATATTCTACTAGTGCTTCAAATTCCAAGATATAATTGATGTTTTTAGTTAAGTGATGTAGAGGTTTTTAGCATCATGCTTCAGCTGGCAGATTGCTTTGTTATACTCAGTATAACTAGTGAAAATCTTAAACTACCAGCAATAGAAATTTAGTCCTTCAGTACCTAGAAGACACAAATGCTTATTTATATGAGAAAATATCTGTTCTGTTGCATGATGTATGAACTGGCTACTTCCAATACTTCACAAATCAACTGTGCATCAAATGCAGTCATAGAGACCATAAACTAAAAAGTTTTAGCAGGGAAGAATTAAAAAAAAAGACCACAAACCAACCAGAACAAACAAAACAACAACACCCCCCCCCATCCCCCTTCGTTATCATGGACACTTTCATTTCATCCCTAGGTGAAAAATGGTGTTTTCTCTCTCTCTCTCTCTATGATTATTTATAGTGTAATCTTCCTTCAGTCTCAGTAATAGATCTCTCCTGTATAGTGTTGTTTGGTGCCTGTATAGAAGGTGTGATATTAAGAGATAAGTAAGTCATATTCAACTTCTAATTTTACAGGGTGTATGTATGATCATGGGTTATGTTAATAGGACTTATTAATGGCTCTTCTGGGAAGTATCTATGTGATATATTTTTCTTTCGCTTAGGTTAAAACTGGAGGGAAAGTCTATCTGTTAAACTGAGTTGGCTGCAAAAACTGGTCAGGTTATCAGGCTGTATCACTTCAAGAAGCAGAAGCAGAATCCAAGATAAATGAAGTGGAACTGTCCCTAATAAAATGTTCTTGAGAAAGAAAATCATAGTTAGTATTTGCGGAGCTGATGGGTGGGGGTAAGGGGAGTGATACCACTTTGGGAGAAGTAATATGCTCCTGAGGAACAAAGACAGAAAGAGATTTTTGACAGTTACATGACAAGGAGAGTTCATGAGAGAGACTGCAATGCACCATCAGGCCTATAATTTCCACTGGATGTATGACTATTTTTTGTTTTAGAAGATCAGTTGTAGATCAGGAGTCGTGTCAGTTTTCACCCATGTAATTGCCTGAGGATATCTGAGGCACAATATGAAGCATGAAGGGAATAAATGTAATGGAGAAAAGCATGAAAGAATCTCTAGATTTTGATAAATTTCTCCCCTAGGAGAAGTTGAGTTGACTAAGATGAATCCGTTGGCAGGTTTCACATTTGTTTCCTTGCTGGTGCCTGGTTCTCTTTTCTACTAAGGCCCAAGTTTGCTTTTGGTGATGAAGCAGTGGCATTGGGGTATTGTTTGGAAGGTGATGGAGATAATGCTGAGACAACTTATTTCAAAACACAGTCTTTTAGTCTAGAAGGAAAACCATAAGTTAGAAGCTGGATTCTAATCAAAGCTAATACAAGAAGCAGCAGGGGATAATTTTTACTTTAAAATGGTATTGCTGCATCAGTGAAAATCTCTGATTTCTTTTTCTTGAAAGTAAATATACAAACCAAATCAAACTGATGCTTAAGAAATAGTAAATGAATTCAGAATTATAAATTAATGCAGAGCCAATATCTATAAACTCACATTTTTGAAAGTAATGTATTTGAAATTTACCGAGGGGAGGGGGGGTAATTTTGCAAGCTGTGAATGCAGGTGATCTGTCATTAAAGCAGCATGCATTGTAGCAAGAGCATTGAATCTATGTTCTTTCATTTACACTGCTGCCAGTTCTTGTTTGGCTGAAATCCAGCATAATAGTAAAATGTATGGATATTGGTCTGGTTTAAAGACTGTTTTTTGGGGTCTTTTTCATTATGGATTGTCATATCTGCCATGGGAAAAAGTAGGTTGTACATCTTTCAGTGTTTGCCTTTCATCTTTTCAAGTTGTTCCTACCTCGTGTTTAATTAAAACACAGGCATTAGAATTTGAATTAAGAATGAATGTGCAGCTGTATAAAAGTCATCATAGAAGCATTTTTTTTTCTCCTATATTTTTAAAGGGTGAAAATAGTATGTAGCCATGCATCCATGCTTGGGCATATGCAAAAATTTGAACACTGGCTTATTATGTTAACCTGATTACTATGTTTCTTGATCCTGCTTAAGAGCAGGTCTGAAAAGAGATAAAACATTTAATTTTTCTTAGTCTGTAGCCTTTTATTTTCTTTGGTGTTTATTTTGAAAAACCTGAAAACACTTGGGAAAAAAGAAATCATGCTATCACAGTGTAGATAGTCTTAAAATTGATTTTGGCTGCTTACTACAAAGCTAAGATGAACTACAAGAAGTTTACTTGCTTTTAAAACAAAAACATCAGTTTCATGGGGGGACAGGGGGGAAAGAACCTTTTTGTAGTTTACCCAAGATGTCTGTAAATAAACATAAATTTAATTATTTAAAAGAAAAAAAAAAAAAAAAAAGCAGTGGCATTGGATGGGACACTCAAGACTAATGAAAGCACCTCTTCCTGACTTCCCCCTGCTTGTTTGCCATAGTCATTTAAAAATTGCATCAGGTAGCATGACAGTCAGAAGGCATGTGGATAACTTGAGATGGTTGTGTCTAGTAGTTTCTCTGTTTACTTGTCCATATGTCAGTGTCATGCTGTTAAAAGGAAAGGCTAATACTTTGTTTTCTGAATCTCCTGCTTATGTCCCAGGGTATACCTGTATTACTTGTAGAACAGACTTCTGCAATCTAGTTCCTAGCAGTCACAAGGATCTAAAGGATGCATATCTAAATACTTTTGCTGTTGCTGTTAATTCTGTAAAGTTTGCCAAGATACCTGATAATTGCTGCATGTCTGCTTAGAGGCAGTACTTATAATGAATCTATTATAATATGTTTTCTTTAAAACAGCAGAATAAAGAGAAATTGGTTGGTTGGGAAATCCTATAGTGCATACTGTGACATGGTGTTTATTGTTGAAAAGTGCTGTTGTGCAAAAAGATTGAAATGTGGGGGGTGAAGTTATAGTAAAAGTCATTTTAATGCTTACTGGTTTTTTTCTTTTCCCTCCCCCCCGCTTCCCTAAGGTTTGGAGAAGCAGTTAATGGAAATCTAGTGGTTGGTACGCTGGCCTGGCCTTCTCCATGGGTTATTGTGATTGGTTCATTCTTTTCAACATGTGGTGCCGGTCTCCAGAGTCTCACTGGTGCACCCCGTCTGTTGCAGGCCATTGCAAGAGATGGCATTGTGCCATTTATTCAAGTGAGATTTCTTTTTTCTTTACAGTACTTCAAATATGGGTTATATTTTGACAGAAAAATGAAGCATTATTTCTGCTATTCCTGTAGAACTGTGAGGAAAAGATTTGGAGCTCAGTTCTAATTGTATACAATAATAGATCAAGCTATTGTAGGACAAAGTTTGAATGTGGATATTTCTGTGCAATGCAATTTAACTATTTTTGTTCTTACACATAACAGGGGTTCAAAACTGAGAATATAAATCTTCTATAAATGGAAATAAATGAACTAAGAAGCAACTAACAACTGAACTTCTTGACTCCAGGCTGTGTTTACAACTTGCATTTGTGAACAGAGTTGATTTCTCTGTGGAATCTCACTGTGGAACTGCATGATACTTCTCATATCATAGAGATACAATTCTAATTTTTATTCATTTTTGTAAGCTAAAGGAAGTCAACAAAGATGTAACAATAGAATTCTATCCCATGACTCTGAACATTAAGATTGTTCCGACATCCCTGTGCGTGTTTTAAAAATAAATGAACCCGTTTTTTTCTCAAAGGAAGTGAGTAAGGGAGCTGGCAAACAGAAGAAAATAAGAACTCTTGCTGGAAGATATTTAATACAATTGCTGGGCTGCATCTGCGAAAACTAGACAACTAGACTTGCGTTAAAAATAAATAAATAAAATTCCAAAAGATGATAATGTCTAGAGAGAAAAGCTGTGATTTCTGTGGTGAAGTTTGGAGTTTGAAAGCTTACCTCAAATTGCCAAGAATAGCCAACAGGTGCACAGCACTGATAACCTACCAAGAACAGATTCAAGTATAAAAACCAGGATTATGTCTGAGTAACTATGAATATTTTGGGAAAAGAGTTAGGGGACAGTTGTCAAATTTAGCACACAGAAAGAAATTGCAGATAGCACAGACACTGAAGGTAGCTAGGGCTGAATTTAGGAGAATAGGCTGTTCTGTATGGAGAGAGTCCTGAGGACGATTTGGAGCACTGGTTTGTTTTTATATATCTCTTTGGGAGGTTTATATCATTATTTTGATACCTAAGTTATGTGACCAAATTTATGTTTGAGTATTCCCTACTTTACCCACACTTACCTCTGGAGTCTTGGTCAGATGTGTGCTCTAGGTCACTGTCTCACATCTGAGGTTGGTGTAGTATGTTATGTTAAACATGGGCCATTATTCTTGGTGAATAACTTAAAACTCTCTTCAGACATATCTGTAATCTATCTGCAGTGAGGGCTAGGTATAGAATAGCAGCAGCTTGGTTTGGTTCCCGAGTTTGGGGGAAGCCTACAATGAGTCAACACGTTGATGTGTGACTTGAGGAGAAAATTCCTCAACTAGGAATTCCTCAGCATTCCACAGCCTGGGACTATTATGAATGGTGGGTTAGCTGGAGAATTTGAGTGGGGTTGGGGGGGAAACATCTGAGGAGGAGGGAGATGTGCAGAATATGTGGGAATGGGAAAATAAGAGAGGAAAGGACTTGTGTGAAGAGAGGGAAGGAGTGCACAGGGAATGGGTTAGAGGAGATGGTTGGAAAAGCTGAGAAGCAAAGCAAAATGAAGAGGTAATGCTAGTGGCTTTGGGGAGGTGGGTTGTCTCTTGTGTTGTGGGGTTTTTTTGTTGTGGGTTTTTTTTAAAGGCAGATCATACTGCTGTTGCCAACTTTTTTCTCAGCCTTTAATCACTTGGTTCCATTCCGCTGCTGCTTCCCTGGTCTGTCTGCTAGTGCCTAGTCTCAGTAGGGCTATATCCTTGATATTTTCTCTTAGGTCCTTCTCTTTTCTTGGGCTGGAGGGGAGAATGGTCACCGAAATGTACGCTAGTATTGCTGCTGGAAGCAGGAGCCAGAAGGGTTAATGAATCAAGAAGTAAACAAGTTAAAAAGACAGCAGCTGCTGCTTCTGCAGCCCCTCTGCTGCCTGAATGTTCTGCCAGCAGCACTTGCAACAGTGCTACTGCTAGCAGGAAATGCAACTGCTCTGTCTCCGATTCTACTGGCTTTAGCTGCTCTGCACCTACAGTATTGGCAACTTGTTCATTGAGAAAGTTATATCACCATTCCCTTGGTTTGGGAGCATCTTTTCTACCAGGGGTGGAGAAAGATGATGAGGATGTGCAAGAACGTCAAACATGCTGCTGCTGCTTTATTTCACAGTTGAGACCAGTGGCATGTTCCCTGACTTGCAAGACCTATATTTGTAACTGGAAGTAAATACACTAATTATGCTGGGGTGGGGGGACAGAATCATGATGGACTTTGACTTGAGTGGGAAGGGGTTGTAATGCAATAAATTGTAAATGCTGGGTTGTATTGAGAGAGACAAACGAAAAATTTCACTTTGGTCTGAAGTAAAAATTTGGTACTTGGTGAGAGGGTGACAGTATGATTCCATCTTATCAGGGTTAGATTTGAAAGGAGTGAAGAATTGGAAGGAAGAAATTTACATAGTTTGGGAAGTGGGGGAAAGGCAATCCAAGAGAAGCAGGATGTTTGAAGAGGGATTTGAGACTTGAAAAGTGCTTGCACTGCTGCTACATGAACAATCAAGGAAATGAATGCAAGGAGATTAATATAGGGGCAAGAGTGTGACATTTTTAAGAAAAAACCAAAAGACTTGAAATATGAGCAGAAAAAATGCCATTTTAATATAAGGGAAAGGAAGATTGATGGATGACAGAAAGCTAAGGGAAGAAGACAGTATGCAGAACAAGTGAGGTGAAGAACCTAGACGTTTGGAAAGGAAGCCATTATGGAAAACAGGAGTGAGGGTTTAGTCTTTATAGTTGTATGGAGGAATATGGAGGAGAATAAATACAGCTGGAACTTCAGGTGAGGCATTTTGCCATTTATTACCAGTATAGCTGGATAGAATTCTCCCCAAAGGAAACTACCACATGCAAAATGATTTTTGGTAGGGCTCTGTGCAGGATCATAGGCTTACCTAAGTCCTCTTTAAAGATCAATATTTATAAGTACTGAGTTGATGCCTATTTTGTATGTTACAAAAAATACTGCCCTCAACTATATTAGCTTTTTATAGACTAAGCATAAATCTCTGATGCATGTAGATTTTAAGTTACTTAAGATTATTTCAACAGCAACAGTACTTTAACATAATGTAGTCATTGCTTATTTTAGTAAACATTTTTCATATTGGAAATGTGTGTTTTTGCAATGTTGTTTGTGGCTTTTTGTAGTATAGATTGCTTCATTTTCCTTTAACTAATGACTATTTTTGGTTCCAGTTAAAGTTAGTTTGTGATCTGCAGCATATTTCATAACTGTGTAATAAACAACTTTCCCTAATCTTACTGTTTACTTGAATTGGACTAGGTATTTGGTCATGGAAAAGCAAACGGAGAACCAACTTGGGCTCTGCTCCTTACTGCTGGTATTTGTGAAATAGGAATTTTGATAGCCTCATTGGACAGTGTAGCACCAATTCTTTCAATGTAAGTATGAACGTGATGTTTTGTGTTCTTAAGCTAAATAGTATTTTATTTTTATATTAACTAGGTAATGGTTTTTCTTTTTGAAATAATACATGCTAGGCTTTGTTTTCTAACAGGTTATATTCATATTTGATCCTGGAGATAATACAAAACAACAAAATGTTTTGGCTGGAACTAATTTCTTGGCACAAAAAACTTTTTCCATGACAGAGTTCTTGAATGCTAGTAAAAATATGTTCAACTTCTAAAAATCTGGGTTTTAAAATAAAAATTCCTGCTATTTTAGCTCAAGTGCATCTAATAGACACAGTCAAAACAATTTAATGTCTTAGGGTATGAACTGAACTTTATTTTACTGACTTTGTCTTGGAAGTTTATCCCATGTGTTATGGGTTGGCCCTGGTAGGCAGCTCAGCCGCACACATCTGCTCGCTCACTCCCCCCCAGTGCGATGAGGGAGAGAATCAGAAGGGTAAAAGAGAGAAAACTCGTGGGCAGAGATAAAGAGAGTTTAGTAGGTAAGGCAGAAGCTCTGTACACAAGCAAAGCAAAATAAGGAATTCGTTCACTATTGATAGGTAGATGTTTAGCCATTTCCAGGAAAGCAGGGCTTCACCATGTGTAAGTGTTACCTGGGAAAACAAACACCATTAAGTCCAAATGTCCCCTCTTCTTCCTCCTTTCCCTGAGCTCTTACAGCTGAGCATGATGTCATACAGTATTGAATATCCCTTTGGTCAGTTGTGGTCAGCTGTGCGAGCTGTGTCCCCTCCCCAAGACTACTTGCTGGCAGGGCAGCAAGAAAAACAGAGAAGGCCTTGATGGCTGTGTAAGCACCACTCAGCAAGAGATAAAACATCCCTGTTATCAACCCTTTTGCTAACAAATCCAGAACATAGAACCATATGAGCTACTATGAAGAAAATTAACTCTAGCCCAGCCAAAACCAGTACACCGTGATTGTCAGTTGTTTGCTATATTTTCTCTGACCTCTTTGTTTGAGGCTCTATATTATGCTAATACCATGTTTTGAGGCCTAACATTCTACAAGTATTAATTTAATCTGTCTTGTGTTCTATTAGCCACTGTGACCACAGTGTACGAGTTCCTACCCCTTTTTTGGATTGCGTTCAGCCTTGTAATGCAAATCTGTCTAGTTAATTTCCTATTGGAAAATGCTCTTTGTTTGTTTGTTTTTTTTTTCTTAACAGGTTTTTCCTTATGTGCTATATGTTTGTAAATCTGGCTTGTGCAGTTCAGACGCTTTTACGGACTCCCAACTGGAGACCTCGTTTCAAGTATTACCATTGGTAGGGAATATTCCTTCATTCAGAAGAGATAAAACTAATTATGCAGGCTGAAATTGTTGATTTTCTTGCAATAATAAAACAAAATCCACTTTCTGACTTAAATGAGTTATAAGATGATTCATGCACTTCAATACTCTAACAGCAACATCTGTTTTCACGTGTTTGGAATAGGGCTAGTAATAGCTGTGATCATGAAAACATGTGGATAATGTAGAGGGTTTGCGAAGGGGCTACAAGATGACATTTAATATTGCTCATAAGCCAGATCTTCAGAATATGTGAAAATGAAGATAGAAAAAAAATACAATCTGTCTTTATATATAGATAAGGAGAACTGGTAAAAATGTTCAGGAAGGCCGATGACAATTTTCATTTTAGTTATGCAAAAAAAATATACAAAACCAAAACATGTACAGAAAAAAATCTCATTTAATATACATCAATTGGCTCTTCAACGATATGATCACTGTTTTTAAAATGTCATGCTTTGGACATTGCATTTAATAACTGAAGTAGACAAGTGGATACTTGACAAAGTAAAGGCCAATTATACAAAAAGTGTGGGTGTGTTTTTGTTTAGTTTTTTTTTAAATGGCTTAAGAGTTCAAACATTTCAAACTAAGATTGGGAAGCTTTTTGATATTTTTTACTGAATGTTAAAAATACATATGCTTGTTTAATTAACAGTAATTCTATTGAGACATTTTAGTGCTGAAATGCCTTGAAGACTAAGCCTTTAGGAGATAACCTGGCCTGATTCTAGGATGTAAGAGTTACTTATTATTTTTCCTTCTAAAGAATTGAGTGAAAATGAAATGTCATGGGCTTAGCCATGAAAAATCTTTTTGAATATGCTCAGTAGGCGCTTACTAGTTTGACACCTAAACCTCCAAATCCAGCAGTGCCTGTTGTTTAGTATTGTTTGAGAATTTTTTTAAGCTTAAATTCAAATCAACACTAAGTGAGTGATAGCAAAGTGTTTTGAAACTGACCTTACTTGGAGGTACAGACAGAGTTTCAGAACTGACAATTGTAGTAAATCTATTGTTATATCTAGTTCAATTGTATTATTTGTGTCACACAAAGGTTCAGAATGTAATTTTTTTTATAAACTAAAATTGGGACAATGTATTTTTATTTATATAGTAGCTATGGAAATGGCCTTTGAAGAAGAAAGGCCTTTCTGGAAGTTAACTTAAGTAAGAAATTGACTTTGTAGAACATTTGCATGCCTATTTAAAAAAATGGAAAACAATGGTTTCTTTTAGGACTCTTTCATTCCTGGGGATGAGTTTATGTCTTGCCTTGATGTTCATTTGCTCTTGGTACTATGCTTTGATTGCCATGCTAATCGCAGGATGTATATACAAATACATAGAATATAGAGGGTAAGACCATATATCTTATTTATTCTCTATTTAATATCTTTAACATTCAGCAAAAAGCACTTTTGTATAAAATAGATATAACTAAAGTAATAGAATTAAGAGTATGCCTTGAAACAAGGTAAGATCCCGTCTCTGTTAAGGGCTGTAAGTTTTCAGGTTCTAATGTCTCTGGAAGCTCTGTTCCAAACTCCTCGACAGCCAGAACTAGTCAAAATAAGAACCAATAAGGCTGGGAAACTTTCATTTGAGCTGAGATTATGGTGTAAAGCTTTGGCACTTCAGGAACATCACCTTTTAACATCAAGCAGCAACTATTACAACACTGCTACCTTATTGTTAACTTGTGCTAGAGCCCCAAAACTCTACTCTTTTGTGTGGACTTCAGCACTTTTTAGAATGAAGCCTACTGAACAATCCAGAGCACCCACTGAAAACTGCCTATTTTCTGAAGGCTTCGATAATCTTCAAATTGCAACATACTTTGCATTGTGTGCATGTGACAAGGGACAGATCCAGAGCCACACCTGTAAGAAATGCTGTGTGAGTAGGAGACTTAAAGAGCATGCTGAGTTCATTAAAAACAAACAAAAAACAACAAAAAACCCAAACAAACCACAAAACCCAACAAAAAAACCCCCACCAAAGAACCCCCAGCTAAACAACATATCCAAACACTAGAGGTGATTATGATCAGTAATGTGTGTGCTTTCCTGTTCTAAGGAAAGATACCCAATGCTGACAGATTCTAGTCAAGAGAAATAGTAAGGTCTTGGAGCAGGAAACTGAAGCGAGGCCGGTTGTTTTGATGAAGGATTAAGTGCAGGTCTTAAGTGGATCAGCTGGTATAAACTGCTCCACCTTGTGGGTTCTCCATCTTTTAATACCTCCCTTTCCAGATTAGATGCTTTCCTGGATTGTAACAGCTCCATTTACTGGGTTAGTTATAAGGAAATTAATTTGCCTATTTTAGCCAGGACGTCAGAACAGATGATAACAGTTCTGCTTGTCTCTGTGTGTGTGTATGTAGGTATGCACATACATAAAATTATATGTACATCCAAATTCGTATACAGGATCTGCAAGTGTTGGCACAGAGCCAGCACGTCTACCCTGTAGAAAGAGATTTTTTTTTTTTGCAGAAACAGGGCTGATTTGGCGGTGGGGAGAAACTCACCCTGAAATGGTCTAAAAACTGCTGTCTGGAGAAAACCTCAGTTTTTATTTTAATTTTTGCGTAACTAAGTAAAAGGAACTTTACATGATTGTGCTGTCTGTCAGGGTACCTTTTAATTGCCACGTTGTTCTTTAATAGCTTTTGAATTCAGTTTGGCTTATTATTTCATCTAAAGTTCGAAAGAAGGCTAGAGGTGACAAAGTTCAGTGAGAATTCATGAATGGAAATAAGAGGGAGGGGGAGGGCAAGGGAGATGGACCCCCTGCTGTAGTAGAATCCCCACAAAGGAAAAGGCTGTGTTAGCCTAACAGCTCTTTCTTATTTGGTTGGCCACCTGGCATAGAGCCTAGCTTTGTATTGGGAGAGAGAGGAGTGGAAAGCGTAGGGAGATTGAAAGTGGTCAGGAGGGCAGATAAAGCTTTAGGCTCATGTGGGAGAGAAGCTGGGAAGGAAAGGAAGTGGAGAAAGCTGTAGTGATGGTGTTGGGGGGAAGGTATAACACACTAATCCATACAGTGTCAAGTTTCACTTATCCATTCTGCTGCTTTAGAAGAATTCCTTTTACGTAGCCCTCACTTCTTATTCATTCTAGCGCTTAAAAGCAACTTAAGTAGCTCTCATGATTACAAAGAAGCTTTTGAAGTATGACTAAAATAGACCATCATAAATATTAATAAATACTTAATAAATAGTTCTCTTGAAGGGGCCTGAGACTGCTTCATCTTGGTTAGTCTTCATTCTTGATTTTAAATCTGCAAGATGAGGTTTTTTCATGCGTTCATGCAAAAAAGTGTTCATTTTTTATGCCCATTACCCCTCACGTGAGGAAAAAAAGTGCTTAATTAGTATAAATAAACAGGACCCTGTTAACTGAATCTCTTCTGCACCCTGAAGAGCGGAAAAAGAATGGGGTGATGGAATCCGAGGACTGTCTCTGAATGCAGCTCGCTATGCTTTGCTTCGTGTTGAAGATGGTCCTCCTCACACCAAGAACTGGAGGTAAGTCCTACAGCTGAGAATATGGGCACATGAACTTGAACTTAAATCCATGTGGTGTTGACATAGTTTTCCAAAGTGCAGAAGAATTTTAATGTTTGATTACTTATAGATTTTCAGATTCAAAGGAACAGTTATCATTGAGTCCCACTGTCTCTACGGAAGAAATGCTGCAATTCCATAAGGGTTTTTTTTTTTGTGCTTCTATATATGTTCACTCTGAAATACATTGTATAAATATACAGAGGATCCATTATTTGTTTAAATTCAATTTTTGTGGCAATCTTTTTTATATAGCTTCATTTAATAGTACCACTTTCTAAATTGCTTGGATATCATTAAAACAGAATCTCACATTTGCTGTCTATTTGTATGTAATGGGGTTAGTTGTCCCCTACTATTTTTGCAATATATTCTTGTTAAACTATCCATTTTCTCAAAGCCAACACAAAAATTACTTAGCATTGAAACACAAAAGGGTGTTTGCACATAGTCACTTCTGATGAACATAATGCAAATCAGAAGAACTTTGATCAGTGGAACACACAAAAAAGAAATTGTCACTAAATGTGGTACTTCAGTTATAGTCACTGCTCTGTGATAGTATCCCTGGGTGCATGCACATGCAATGGTCCATTGCCCTTCAGTGTAACAGCATTATTTTACCATTTGTCATGGGATTGACGCACATAAGCGGTTACTATGGAATACATGAGCCGCTGCCTTTATCTGTGTCTGAACTTGGCGTCTCAGAGGCACCAATGTAATGTAGTAGTCACTAAGAGCATTCCTGTTAAATGTCTGACATCGCTTCAGTGCCAGATGAGTTATCCTTCTATTGTGTCAACGTAATTGCTAGAACTGGAACTTCTTTTAACGTCTTCAACTGTGCTGGTTTTGAGGTGGGAACTACGCTCCAACTCTTCGTTGTTCTTTTGAATTTGTAGTAATGGCAGGAAAATTATAAAATGTTGGTTTGAGAAGAATAAGCAGATTGGATGTTGACTAAAGGAAACAGTTTGCATCCTCACCAAGTATGCAGTTGATACTGAACTTGGGGTGCTATCAGTGTGGTTAAGGGTTCTTTTGGAAGGACCTAAGCAGGTAGAGGAATGGGTCGACAAGAACATCATGAAAATCCAGAAGGACAAGTGCAAAGTCCAGCACCTGGGACAGGCTTGTCCAGTGCAATGGCACAAGGCTGGGAACCTGCTCTGGTGAAAAGGACCTGTGGTTCCCAGTAGATAGGAAGCCAGCAGTGTGCCTTGACAGTGACATGCTGGACTGCATCAACAGGAGCCTAGCTAGTATATTGAGAAGTAAATGTATTGGGAAATAATATTCCTCTTTGCTCAGCACTCATTAGAATATATCTAGAATATTGCATCCAGTTTTAGGCACCTAATATAGGAAAGAGATCAATAAGCTGGAGGGAGTTCAGCAGAGGACCACCAAGAACATGATAAAATGGAGAAAGGAAGGAAAAAAAAAAAAATTGAGGTGATGATCATTAAGCATTGAAGAGGTTACCCAGAGGGGATATCATCTCTGTCTCTGGAGGTTTTCAAAGTCCAACTGGATGGAGCTGTAAACAATCTGGTGTGCATTCTATGTTTAACCACTTCAAGCAGCGGGTTGCACTAGGTGACCGTGGAAGGGTGATAATTCTGATTCAGTTATTTTCTTGGTAAAACTATTCTTTACAGTAGCTTTTCTGAATGGTGGTATGGTGGCTCATGTAGGTATTCTGTACCTGAAGCGCTGGTGCTATTGCAAACTGTGGCTTCCTTGCTTGATGGTTGAATGTTTTCCACTGAATTAAGCACTTTAACAATTAATAAAATGCAGATTATTTTATTTTTCTGATTCTTTCTTGCTTTTCTATATGTATATGTGCGTGTTTAACTTTTGGGGTTTTTTTGGCAGACCTCAACTTTTGGTCTTGTTAAACTTGGATAGTGAGCAGCTGGTGAAACATCCTAGATTGCTTTCTTTCACCTCTCAGTTGAAGGCTGGTAAAGGACTGACTATTGTGGGCTCTGTGCTTCAGGGAATCTACTTGGATAAATGTACAGAAACTCAGAAAGCTGAAGAGGTATGTAAAAGACAGCTTACAAACACTTGTAACTTCCATTGGCATTTAAATGTTGAATCTGGATAACTCGTATCTTGAATTAGAACAGACTGTTGTAAAGTATTGAATAAAACGTCAGTTTTTACTATCAGCACAATCAATGATTATACATAAAGAATAGGTTGGTGCGTGTAGCAAAATGTTTTATAAAATTTCCCAATAGGATGAGACAATGCTGGTACTTCTTAGCTTTTTATTTTCTGTAATGTTGAGAGCCCTGGGCTCACAATCAAATTACATTCTTGAAAAAGCCAAATGATAGATTTTTAACAAATTCCCTTAGAAAGAAAACAGATTTATTTAACAAAAAAATTTAACATTTATCTAACAACTGCAGATGTGTTTGGCATAATTTCATTCTCTGGATGTAAACATGGTATTATTTTCTACATTGTCCTAGAAATACACAGCAGAGCTAGGAGTAGGAGCAGTCTTTGCCGGAATCCTACTCTGTTGCTTAACTGTAAACAGCATCCTTCTTGACATCTTCTACTTTCTTTCTCTTTTTTCCTTTCCTATTTATCCCATATCTCCAGAGAAGGTAAGATGAGGTAGGAAAAAATAGTCAGTTGCCGTGTAATCTAAGACGACATCTAACTGTGCTTGCAAAGACAAGTGAATTGAATTTGAATGTTTCTCTCTTTTTTCCTGACGACTTGTCGGTATTTGACTGTGCTGCCCGATTGGAAATACATAGACATTTTTGTGGGAAGCCCTTGAAAATACCTGAACTTAATTTGAAATTGTCCCCTGAAGGAAAAAGGGAAGTTAATAGCCTGAGCTTCTGCAGATCCATTGTTCCTACAGTTTGGACTTTCAATGCAAAACAAGTTTCCCTTTTTGTTTGGTCTTAACCAACTTGTGGACTTCTTTGTTTAATCCAGTGTTGGGGTAACTCGGTATAGATAATTACATTTGCTTACCTACGCAAACTCTCCTACTCCTAACTTTATAGTTAGGAAACAATATAGGGGAATATATAGGGGAAACATTTTTAGAAAATGCCGTGTTTCGTGTATTTTATTGAATACTACTGAAAAATCTGTTGCCTTTAGAAAACTCCTATAAAGCCTACTCCAAAAGTAGGCTTTGATTGCCATTGTATCTTCCAGAACTGGTTAATATCGTCAGTGTTGTTGAAAAGAGTATCACTGGAAACGTCTGCTATTTTGATCCAAGTCATCTTCAAAGCTGTGTAAAAATATCGTGTAAAACGCCTGTCATTTATTTGGACTTGGTATCTCTAAAACAGATGAGCATTTGAGATGTTGAAATGGACTTAACAAAGCTAACTGCCCCTTTTGTGCCAGCTTTCTTTTTTCTTCCTCTTGGTATTCAGGCTTGTCCCTAGTGGTTTTTAAAATAACAAAGTATGAAGCCAGATGGCCTAGCCGATATCACATGAAAAGGCTCCAAGGGAGCAATTAGCTTGAAAACGTGGTGGAAAAAGTCTAGCAACGGTATATTGTGAAAGTAATTGTTATTAAGCTGCTGTTATCAACACGCGTGAGTAGAAAACGAGACCAAGAATACAATCAGGCCTCTGAAATAAAACAAAGAAAACCTTTGAACGGAAACTGTTTGCCCATGAGGATTTGAAATGTTACCTATAGTTGGCTTAACTTGAAGTCAACTACTTTTTTGAGAGATGGAACAGGAATGGATTTAAGGGAGACCTACTCCCCGGGTTCTCTAGAAAGTCAGGCCTGGTGTTAAGATCGAGGAAACTGTTGCTTTTAAAATGGAAATGAAGATGAATTGTAAAAGTTTGAGGGTCTGGAGGCCTCATTGGTTTTGGAAAGTTTCAACTAGAAAATGTTTCTGGAAGATTTGTAGGAAATCAAGATTTCTCCTGCCTGTCTTCTAAAAAGAAAAAAGCATCTGTTTAAGCTGATATGCCCTCGCAGATATTGTTTGCACAGACAGACTTGTTGAGTTTGCTACCAAATTCTCTGAAGACTTTTTTTCTCTACTAAACAGAACTTCTGATGTGAAGCCACACTGAGCCAGTGCCAGGCATTCTGTGATCAAATCTGTTCCTGGTGGTTTTTGATGGGCGTTTTGGTGCTTCCAAAATTCCAAAGTTCGATGTGCTGGTTCTTCCTTCTGACACCATGCTGATCTCCCACACAAGTCACTGTTAATGATGGGATTGTTAAAGCGTGCCATCAAAACACAGTAAATGCCAAAGCTGATGTTTCCTAGTCAACCTTGATACCATTTGGAATGCTACTTTTGAATTACTTGGTTATGTGTCTGTATGTTTGTCAGTGTTTAAGTGAAGGGGAGCCATGCTGAAATTAAAGGGGTGTGGGAGATTTAATCTAGCCAGTTTATCTTGTCGTTATTCCGCCAGTGATTCCAATTGTCTCCTGCACATGTATCTTTCCACGTTGGGAGCCGATAAATAAAGAATGAGCCTCTCAATGTCAAAGTTGCTTAAGGAGCTTTGGTGGCCTCTTCTTCTAGAGTCCTTGGCATCACGTTTTTCCAAACCCTTTAAATTCCAGAAGAAAGGACTTGTCGTTCCAAACATACAGTGCTTTGTCAGTCAGCAGTTTTGACTTTACCTGAAGCAGTGTTACTTTATTTATCTTGGTCCATGTGGTCCATTTTACTCGTGTCTTGTTCATTCTTCTTTGGAAAGAAAAGGCTGAATAATTGAAGTAATGAAAAACCTGTGCGTGGTGTCCTTTGGGGAGGTGGGTGTTTTGGGTTTTAGTTGTCATAGAATCACGTTCAGTCTTTTGGAATTAGCAGTTTCTTGATGTTGGTGGTACATTGTAGCTAACGTTTTGCTCTTATTTAGTGCTGTTACTCCTCATGGTGTTTATTACCAGTGTTGATGACTGTGTTTTCCCCACGTGTAATCTTCCTTTTGCAGAACGTTAAGGCCTTAATGGGAGTAGAAAAGACTAAAGGATTTTGCCAGATTGTGGTGTCTCCTAATTTCAGAGATGGAATATCCTATTTGATTCAGTCAGCTGGTCTCGGAGGGATGAAGCACAACACAGTCCTGATGGCATGGCCACAGTCATGGAAGCAGACAGAAAATCGTTTCTCATGGAAAAATTTTGTTGGTATGTGTTTATTGACTTTCTCCTATGCTTTTGTCATGCAACTATGTAACTAACGTATTTGCTGTGTGGAGGAAATGCGATGCTGAACAGCCAGTGGACAATTGACTATTTCCCCACATCCAGTTTCCTGTGGAGCGGGTTTTCTCAGCCCTCAGTCTCTTCAACCACGGCTTCTCTTGTTCTTCTCCCAAGCGGGTTAGTCACTAAGCCCAGGGTGTTCCTCTTTTGCCTCAGCAGAATCTGGGAGGATTTAAGCTTTTGAGTTTAAAACAGAAACAACAGCTGTGAATGAAAACCAGAGGTTCTTGATCAAATGTCTTGTTTCCCCTTGCAGACACTGTACGAGAAACGACAGCAGCTCAGCAAGCACTGTTGGTGGCTAAAAACATTGACTTATTTCCAACAAATCAAGAACGTTTTACTGAAGGCAACATAGATGTGTGGTGGATTGTTCATGATGGTGGTATGCTGATGTTACTGCCTTTTCTCCTTCGACAGCACAAGGCAAGGACAACAGAAAATGGCTGGGATTTCATTTTCTAGCAACGGATGGTTCTAAGGGTTTCTAATGAAATACTCTTTCACCTTGATAGAGTTACGCATGGTGATGGCAATCAGTGTGTCACAAATTGTTACAATGGGTCTTTTTGATAGGTTTGGAGAAAATGTAAAATGCGCATCTTCACTGTCGCTCAAATGGATGACAATAGCATTCAAATGAAGAAGGATCTTCAGATGTTCTTATATCATCTTAGACTGAATGCTGAAGTCGAAGTTGTTGAAATGGTACGTCGCTGCGTATTTTTTTTAGGTGCCACTGAGACTAAACTTGGGAAAATGGATTTAGCATTTTTGAAACTAAGAGATGTTAGCCCAAATATAAAAAGGGGAAGATTGCAGTCCCACCAGGAACAAGAAGTTGTTTAAAGCAGCATTGTCTTACCCTGTCACAATGCTAGTGTGTGTGGTAGTGAGTGTAATGGTTTTGTCAAGCAGAGCTGAGCCATTTTGAAGTGTCAATGCCGACTTTGTTTACGAGGACTAGTCCATAGAGATAGTTCATTCAGGAAGGAAAAAGCTTGAATTTTTAGCAGGCAGTGAAATGGAAGGCTGAATGTGCTTAATCTAATAATCCATGGCATCCGGCATGAGGGAGGATGAACATGTCCGTCTCTCCAACTGCTGTACGAGTATCTCTCTGGAATAAGGGATCCCTAGGCCCCCGTGGGAGTGTGTCAGTTGTTTTTGGCATTGCCAGCCTCTTTGGCACTGAACAGCAAGACAACATAGCTACAGAGCCACAAGTCAAATAGTGACAAAATGCATTTTGTCACACTTCTCTCCCTTTTTCAATACCGGTCGTAAACCGGTGAAGAGAAAGGACTAGAGCTGTAGGCTGTCTAGACCTGCTTTTGTTGGCAACTAAGGAAAACCTTCATTATTTCCAGCACTCAAAGGTGACTAGCGTAATGTCCAAAGTAAGACCAAAAAACCTTTTAAACTCATAAACATGAAGTGGGATGAAGAAGATGGGTCAGCTGGTTCAAAACTTCTACCACCACCATTTCCTGGAAGGAACAAAACCTACCAAAAAGACTTAATGTGCTAATCAGCCACAAAGCAAATTTTAAGAATCGTTTAAATGACTTGTGAAAAAAATGACTTCTGAAAAATGGGGTTAGTATTTTGAACTAGGAAGTAAGATAAATCCTTTTACTTACTTATTTAAGTTTTGTTTTGCTTAGGGTACTGAATATAGAAGACTAAAATGCTGTGGCATGTGCAGGTGAAAGAAGACGAACAGTGCGCCATAGAAAAGGCTCAGCCTTGGTTGGCTTTTGAGCAGAAGACAGTATAGGAAGCATAACTTATTCTTTTCTGATGTGGGTCATATTTACCCCTGAGAATCTTCCAAAAGATCAGAGATACCTTACGAGTCAGTGGCAACACAGATGACTGCTACAGATTTTTACGTTGTATTTTGGCTTTGAGCTGATGTGAGAATATATGCCGGAGTTTCTTCATAAATGCTTCTGTTTGTGAGCCTTTTCTCACTGGTGAAAGGCCAATGTGTTATTTTGTGGCTCTAGACAGTTTTTAAGGAAACACGTGTGCACACATGCTCAGGAGGCAGCAACGCAGACCCAGTTTAAATAAGCGCTTTCATTGGTATAGTAGGATAGCTCATTGTACGAGATTGCTGTTTGAAGATGAAGTCTTAAGAATGAGGAAATGATTGATCAATTATATGCTCGGGATTACTCTCATGCCATAAATACATCTGGGACTGAACGGATGCAGGAATGAATGTGGTACGCTGTCTAAACGTTGTTGTTTTGAGTAGTACTTTTCTTCTGCGGTTTCTAATGCCAATCTCTCTTGCAGTTTGAAAATGATATTTCTGCGTTCACATATGAGAAGACACTTATGATGGAACAGCGATCTCAGATGCTAAAACAGATGCAGCTATCAAAGAATGAAAGGGAAAGAGAGGTAGGGACTTTGGCTTGGCAAGATGTTCTGTGAAAAATCTGGAAGTGGTATTTCTTGGCCGTGCCTTCTAATCAGTTTCTAACTAGTCAAAAGCTTTTATAACTGCTTTCTATGTTAGTTTCTCTAGAACTAGATTTTTTTCTTGTGGCTTTTTTGTCTACTGATAATTGTAACTTATTGTATGCCTAAGCCTTTTTGGTGGTAATCCTACAAGTCCATGGAATTCCCTTTTTTTTAATCTCTCCATATTTATTCTTTTTTTTTTTTATTTCGCAGGATTTTTTTAAGGTTCCTAAAGATGCCTTGTATTGCTAGAACAATGTGCTGCTGTAAATTCTCTTTCTTCTTATCTGCATCGCAGTAGTTTTCTTTTGATCTGAGCCTGCCTAACATCTTTTCAGTAAAAACAAGCTCTCCTGTAGTCCTTACTCAGTGTTTTTAAATTTTTCTCATTTCTTTATTGAAGACTAATATTTGTTCCAGTGGAGTTTGAGTGATTAATCAATCTACAGTAGGCTTTTAAGGATTTAACTTCCTCATGAATGCTTTACAAGTAGCCCAAGGACGTAAGGCTCTGTAGTCAATAGCATATAAATTGTACTGGAGACAAAACAATTTCTTCTCAGCTCTGTGAGCTGGTTTAAATCTGCACTACATCAGACTGGTTTTTGTTTGGAAGTTTTTTAATTTCTTTCTTCTCCCCCGCCATGTAACTTTTATTACTCACCTCTATCTGAATGTAACCATCACCGTTATAGCTTCAGTTTGTTCCTTCATATCAGGCAGGGTAAAATCTAAGATGTTCAAAATACCATCGAGTTTATTTCGTGGTCTGAAGTAAAATCCTTGATAATTCCAAGAACATCTAATACTTATTTCCTGCCTTGTCCAAGAAAAAAACCCCATATCCCTCTGTTTCTGATTAGGATATCTTAATCTCTCTTGTTCTTTTTTATTTTTCATCAGAAAATGTTTTTTAGTTATGCTTTCACTTCCTCTGGAGCTATAAGTATATGCACTCAGTGTGCCAGGCTCTTTCTTAATCTGATCATCTTCTCTTAAATGGGCTGAGCCATCCCCTCCAGTTTTATGATGACTTCCAAAACATTTCTCCCACTAGTAATCACTAGTTCAAATTAGCATTGCTTTTGTTTTCATTATTTGTCTCCAGACATTCAAATATAACCTTGATATTCCAGCTTTGAATGGTGCTTATAGCTTTGTTTCCTGTTCCAACCAAGATTAGCATTTTAACCTCACTTTGTGCTTGTACCTCTTCAAACGAGGTTCAAACCTTCGCAAAGAGGAGAAATTTTTTTGTACAGTGTTCTTTTGCTGTTTCCCTCATAGGCATGCTCTTATCCCTGAGGTATCACCCTCAGCCTCCCCTCTTCCGTCACTTTTTTAGATGGAGCTCTATTTGATCTTGCCCCTGTTTTCTTGTTGAACTGGAGCATAGGGACTCATTGGATTTTTGTTTCCTTTTTTTGAGAAACTTGGTTGATTTGTTTCTATGCAAGTGTAAATATAACACAAGCCTGCAAAGCGCAAGATCTGCAGACTTAGGTGCAACTGCCAAACATTTATTTATTTGACTTTGACAATGGCGCTGCAAAGATGAAAGAAAACGTAGAGGCTTGTTCACTTCCTTGCTGCCCTTCCTGGTGGTTGTTGCCTTCCTTCTCTGGCTAGTCCTGACTAATGACTGTTGGGCTGGGCAGTGATATTGTTGGAGCTGTGAGAAGGCAGTCATCCATCCCACCACTACTCTGTGTTGGGTTGCGCAGCGCAAGTGCTGTTGTGCAGATTGCTGCTGCTAGGTAAGATTGGCAGAATCGTGGGCGCATGTAGGTGAGGAGCACAATTATAGTTTGTGAATCACTGGGAAATAAATCAGTGTTTAGAGTCGGAAAGCAGCTTTCTCATCTGCTTAAATTTTTTTCATACTTTTGATTGTAACTGAATAAAATGAATTCATCTGAATCATCACATATATGAAGGGATGTGACCCTCACAAACAAGTGAGTATTTGAGGTTCCCATATAGACTAAAGGATTCAATTCACTTCATGTTTTCACAAATCTCTGTAAAGAGACTTCATATCTAACTGCTAAACATTTCAAAAAGAGTCCCATACTATATATATAAACAAATGGCATGTTTGTGAAAACAAACCAAGTTTATAACAAGCTACGATACCAAATCTCATCTATTTAAATGAAGACATTTTTTATTTTGATTAATATGATCATCTGCTTTTTTCTGTAGACTGGTTTTTTTTGGTTTTTTTTTTGTCATTGGTAACCTTTTTGTCCCAGATTCAGAGCATCACTGATGAGTCTCGAGGCTCAATCAGAAGAAAAAGCTACTCCAGTCCACAATCCATTGGCCAAGATGCACAGGCACTGCTGACTAATGATTATCGAGAGGAGGAGGAGGTAGTTGGACATAGTACTGGCTAGATATACTTTCGCATTGCAACACTTGAAGTGCCACTATTGCAAGCTGAACTGCAAACGAACAACTTGATCATTCGTTGTTATGGAACAGTTCTTCAGAAATTTTAATTTTACTATTTTTCTAAATTCATTATCTTACCCTGTATTTTTTATCTAGATGATGCTTCTGCAACATGAACTACATCCTATTTTTCTCACATTTTCCACAGAAGAAACACTTGTGTTTCTGAGAGTGCCTATTTTTCCTAAGAGCCAGAAGCAAAGATAGTTCTCTGCCTTCTATCTCTTAAAAAGTCTTAATAGTGGGTGTTTCATTAATAAGCGTATTTCATGCTTTCCCAAAGCATTGCCTTCCTTTATAGTTCCTATATTGAAGTACTGAAGCTTCTCAGAGACAGTATAGATAGACTAGGGCTTTTTAAGGAGATTTCTGTGCTTATTGACAAGCCATTATTAACCCATAAATGTCATTACTACTTTCTGCATGGTGAGTTTGAAAGGAAATGGACTGATGTAATCAATGGTTTTACTGTGCACTTGAAGTGTTGCTTATATCTAAAGATGTATAGCCTAGTTTGTAGAAATGCTGTACACCTTTGTGTTTCCCTTTCCTCACGAAGTGTGAGAAGAACGTGTTGTGTTCCATGTAATTAATTTAGTATCAAAAGAGCACTAAGATGTGTAGCATAGTTTGTAGAAATGCTGTATACCTTTGTGTTTCCCTTTCGTCATGAAATATAAGAAGAACATGTTGTATTCATGTAATTAATTTAGTATCAAAATAGCACTAACAAAAATGTGCTTTTGTTGTCTCTGCATTTTTATAAACGTGTGCTATAGGTCCAGAATTTCTCTTGGCCTCACTGTCTTTCTAAAAATGGCAAACTTTCTTCCATTGAAGCATAGTTGTACTGAGCTCATCTTACAGTTGTTTGAAATTTTAGTTCATTGGATACTGCTGTATGGCACGTACAGTATCTGCATGTGTTTGTTAGCTTTTTCCATTCTCACGACAGAACTGTATTCACAGTAACTTCTTATTCGTAGTCTTGACTCGTGATTTAATCTTTTGGGGAGATATGGAGAGACCATCAAACAAATAGATATTTATGTGAACCTCAGAATTGAACTCTAGGATTTGGGAATCCTCAAGGATAGGGACTAGGGAAATAATTTAGGAAAAATACAGAAGCTCTTAAGCATTTTAAACCAGCTGCAATTACAGTTTGTGAACCACTAGGGGAATTGGAGATAGAAAGTAGGTGAGAAAACTGCTTTGATTTTATTCATGCTTTTGATTATGATCTAAATGAATTTGATTCTTCTGAATCATCACATATATGGAGGGACATGACCATCACTAACGTGAATAATTGAGGTTCCCAAATGGAATAGGAGCTTCAACTCATGATTTAACAAGTCTTTGAAGAGACTTCATAACTGCTAAAGATCTTTAAAAAAAAACCAAACCCGAAAACCAAACACCAAAACAAAACCCCCCCCCCCCAAACAACCCACTCAAAAAATGCCCCCAGCTCTCCCCCCCCAAAACAGAACACCCCAAACCACAAAAACAATCCTCCCCCCATACCAATTCGCTTATGATTTTAAGAGTCTAAGGTACTGTATTTGTGTTGCTTTTGATGGAAATACAGAAGCCTATGGACAAAGTATTATGAGGGAAAGTAAGTAAGTAAATAACATGTGTTAAATTTTTCTTCCTTCTTTCCTCAAGAGGAGCAAGGGGAATGGGAAATGGAGAACACAAGTGCATATGCATGTGGGAACAACGATATTGTGTTCTTAAAGTTGTGATTTGAGTTTCTGCTATTATAAGGGAAGGGAAGGCCCCTTCATAGTTAGATTGATTGGCTTTTGTTATATAATATGCAGTTGCATGCATACGTAATCTAATGGAACATAGCTAGCCTTCAATTCAGCCAGTCCAATGTTGTGTTACTGGGATCATGAGAGTCATGCTGGTAGTTCAGCTAAAGGCATGTGAAATGGACAGTGTTTATGACAGTATCTGAGAAAATAACAATGTAACTGATGAAGAATGAGAGCACTGGCTTTCAAGTGTTTCACTGGCAAAAACCCCTGGAGTTAATGAAGTACCCTCAGGCTGGATTCAACCTCACTTGAGTTCATTACAAAAATAACGTCCAGCCCAGATGTAATCTTGCAAATACAAACAAATGACTACATGTTTACAAGCAGTTTCATTTCATGTTGAAGTCAAAACAGTCTGGTATTTGTTCACAAAGTAAGGTGCATTTTTCTGTATCTTCTTTTGTTCCACTGCTGTGAAATTCCTTTTCAAAATTTTAATAATGTGTAATCTACAAATGCTCTTTTTGGCTGAATCTTGGGGTGACTGTTTGTTTTGGGGCCAGGCTCAGCTGATCCATGACAGAAACACTGCCTCGCACTCAGCTCCAGCGATCAAAGCAAGTGTGGCTGCTGCTGTGCCGGAGAAAGTGCAAATGACCTGGACTAAAGAAAAGTTTGTAGCTGAAAAGCATAAAAACAAAGATTCAAATGTGTCTGGCTTTAAAGATATTTTCAACATGAAGCCGTAAGTATACATGTGGTGTTTGGAGTTTTGTATTTGATTGTGTGTATTTTTAGTGTGTGGTTTTTTTGTTGTTGGTGGTGTTCTGGGTTTTGTTTTTTAAGAGATTCTAGTTTATTTAAAGTTGAGCACAAACATGATCTTTCCATGTACTTCACTTAAATGCCATCCTTATGAAACTAGCATGGACTTGGGTGGAACAACAAAGACTAAAGAGTCATTCACAAGACTGTTGTGAATGAAGCTTAAATATGACAGACTTCAAGCTGTAAACTCAACTTCTGGATTGTACCAGAAAGCATATATGTTAAAATACTTAATGATAAGTTTTGTTTTTCTCTCTTCCTGTGGGTAACAAATTACTGTATATCATTTCCTCATCTCATTTATTGTGTTTTGTTGGGGTGGAGGGAGTACCAAAGAAGCAGATGGACTCTTTCAAGACATTTAGCTTATGTTTTGGTTTTTGGGTGGAGTGTTTTGGTTTGTTGGGTTTTTTGGGTTTTATTGTGTTTGTTTTTTTGTGGGTTTTTTGTTTTTGGGGGTTTTTTTGGGGGGTTTTCTGGTTTGTGTTTTTTTTTTAAATGGACATTTGGCCCTCATCCTGTAAAGCAATATAAAATTTGTGCTTATATGTATGTCTTGTTACATTTAGTATTTCCTGTTGAAATATTCCTTAATGTCTCTTTCTTAAATAGGAGTCACTTAATAGATAAGAGCTACTGCCTGTGTCAAGCCTGATGTAGTAGACACAAAACCAATGACAGAAAGACGTCAGCTTGTTTGCTTCCTCATGTTGTGATTGAAGCACACACGTGCATCTTTTCCGAGTTCTAGAAGGATGCAGTTATAAGCATGGCCTAGACTATTTTCTGCACATGCCCAAGGCAAAATTGTGGATATCAAGGGAAATTTTAATATCTAAAGGAAACATACCTTAAATCTAGGACTTGTAGACAGTAGAGTTAGCAGGTACACTTAGAATCAGCACCTTAAAATCCTAAGCTGTTTTGTGGATTTGCTCTGAGCTCTTTAGAAACAGTTTGCCTTCTGCAAATTCCAAACATCATCTTGCTCACACTCTAAAGCACTGTTTTTGTTCTGAGCTGCATTATACTCTAATTCTTGGGGGGGGTTGTTAATATCTTGGAAATATTTCCTATTACTTCTTTAGAATTGTGCAAGACACAGACTTCAGATATTATTATTTTAAAACTACTATATGTGGTTGGAAGTGGAAATTACAGTTCAAACTTTGTGTGCCTGTACAATATCTTAATACTGTTGAATTAAAAATGTACCTGATGGCATAATTTTTTTTCTGTGCATCTGCTTCCCTTCCATGTAGAGAATGGGGAAACCTGTAAGTCTAAACTTCATTTCACTTAAGCAACGTAGGCTGTGTTCCCTGGTTCTTGTGGTCTTGTCCATTGTATATGTGTTTCCTAAATCATGATTTGCAGTGTGTGTATTCTTTTGTACCTTGTTTTATATACTGTGATTTAGCATTTATCACTGAAAAATATTCTTTATTGTGACTTATTAATGTTTTCTTCTAAAAATTATCAACTTTCCATTCAAGGTAAGTCACAGAACATGCATTTTAGTTTCTGTAAGAATGTAAAACTTGACAATACTCTTCTGCACCAGTGTAACATTTAGTTTTCTAATTAACTACATTAAAAAGTGAATATATTTTAGTTCTGGAAAAATAGCCCCCATTGTAATATAACTACTTGGACAATAAGGATGAATTTGTTCACAAAGGGACTTACACGTTTCATCAAATGCCAGTTCTTGCCTCCCTTCTACCAACCCATGCATGTGTAGAAATAACATAAGTTCAGATATACATTGGGTATGACAGCATACAAAAATGGGACACTACATCTCTCTTTGTTCTTGGGTGGAACTGACTTGTGACTGCTCTGCTTTTTTCAGAGCCCAGTGTTGTCTTCGTTTTGTCTGCTTAACAAATTGAGCTTCTTATGAAAACTTAGAAAGCTTACTTTGTGTACCATGTATGATTTCAGTTCTACCAGTGCTTGAAGGCTAAATGAAGTTAGTCAGTCTCAGTTCACATTGTACACAATGTACCTTTAGTCAATTTGAGCCTTTGTTTCAGTGCTGAATTCTTGCCCACTCCATCACAAATTTACACCCTCCATATTTCCCTTGCATTTTATCTTTAGTTTAACAATGTTTCTACTTCAATATTTATATACCTCTTCAGTTACACACTCTTGCCTCTCTTCATAGTTGTTCTTTAGTCTTCTCAAGCTGCTGTTCTGCTTCTGAAAAACTGAGTTTTAAGTATTCTTCTTGTTCCATATATGGTTTTTGTACAGTTGGTTCTTAGGACAGATGGCTCCTGTGACAGAAAATCCCCCAGGAGGGACTGAAACTCTGTTTTGGGAATGTCATTGTCTTCAGGAAAATGGGGGGGGGGGGGGGAAGAATCAACTGAAATTGGTGCGGCTCATCTCCATTGGCTACTGAACTTCAGGCCAAATGCCCCCCCCCCCCCCCCCCCCCCCCCCCCCCCCCCCAATTACCTCTGCAAAATCAAGGATGAAAATAAAACATGAGACATGCTACTTCTAATAGTATCCTGTTAACTGTTTTTCCCTTCATAGTAAAAAAAAAAAAAAAAGGGGGACTTAGTAGAATACGAGTATGTATGCTCCCAGCATTCTCCATCTTTCTTGGTCCCCTATGTTTGGATGAACCTGTATGTGGCTGCTGTTCTCAACTCCACACTTATTTATATAATCTGAGGGTGGCCTTATGTTGCTAGAAGATTCTAGGATTAAGTGTTGGTATAATCCCCTGAAATGACCTCTGGTAGTACAATGAAGTTGTGTGTTTCCTTTTGTAAATTTTGGCCTCCTAAATCTTTTTCTTTTGTGAAAAGAGATCTGATTAATTTCTGTTGTTTACTTGAGCTGAAAGAGTGCTGGGGTTTGTGCTGTAATTTTGATTGCTGTTAGTGGAATTCAAAAGATGCCAGACTTGATCAGGCATTTCAGAGGACGTCTTGTGTCCTGCTCCTCCTAACCTGCCAGTCCTCTCTCTGCCATAGGACAGTATGTGAGCCCAGCTGAGCAGGGTACAGTTGTGCTTTTACTGTGAGACCACTAGTTACAGTGCTAAGAAAATTGCACAGGATTGTGTGATCTAAGTGTCTTATATCAGCATACCACTATCTCTGTTCTTGAGATGTGCTGTCACCCTGTGCTTCCGAGGTTCCCTTTGAAGTGACTCACTTCACTTGTAAAGAATCTACTTTTGGGCAGCGGATCTCTTGGATAAATGGGCTTAGGTAGAGTCTGGATATTTCTGTTGCACTGTAGTGTATGACTCATTTCCAGTCTTGGCTAGTTTTACACAGATGGCGGTTTCTCAGGAACTTTAAGGAAACTGTTCTTTGTTTTGCTCTGAAGAGCAACTAAATTGTCCAAGGAGGATCCTGAAATAAGGAAATCTCTGAAGTCCTAGCACTTTCTTCCTCTTGCACACAAATTTACAACGATTATATTTGTGGACGCAACAAGCAAAGCATTAGTCAATATTGATAATGTATGGGGAGAGGCTCAATTTCAGTTCATTGCTTACTGCCTTACTCTTACGATGTGAGAAACTAGTAGTTTTTTCATATATTCTGTGCTGTTTCTGAATTTTCTTCACCAGGCTTATAGTAATCTTGTAATGTTTCTAAAGGAGCATGAGGGAAATCTTGTACAGTACAGCATAAATACTGTAATCTTTCCATTGCATTCCTGTAATTCTTTTGTTTGGAATTTCTTGTACAAATCCAGTTTTTTATATAATTCAAAAAACTGGATTCTCAGTGTTTTTTGACTAAACTTAATTTCTATTGAAATTAAGTTTTTGCTTCATCTTTGTAAAAGATAACTAACAATTGGAAGACTTATGCATTTTGGCAATCTGCTTAAATTGCTTAAATTTCAGAGTTAAATGTTCTTTTCAACGGAAAAAAAAAATCTTTTAAACCTAGGTATTGCATTTTCTCAGACTTATTTCGAAATACTGGTGTCCATGAAAATAGCTTCTTCTACATGCATATAGATCAAATTTATAAATTCAAATACATAACATATAATTCAAATACATAAATATTGTGACAATACTTAAAAATGTTTGTTTGCATGCTAGGAATCAGTCAAATGTGAGAAGAATGCACACCGCTGTGAAGCTCAATGGAGTAGTGCTTAACAAATCACAGCACGCTCAGCTAGTTCTCCTGAATATGCCTGGACCTCCTAAAAACAGAAAAGGGGATGAAAACTGTATCCTTTACTATATTGCTTCCATATTTCTTGAAATTGGGAGTTTGGTTTTTGTGATTGTGCCATTGTCTGCTTGTCAGGATAACCATTAGTAACCATGGTAAGCATAAGTTTGCCTTTAAGAAGACGACTTTTGATTCCACAGAGTTTTAAGAAATGTTGATAGTGGTGGGGTTTTTCAGTGAATTGATGTAAAGCATTCCTTAATTTTGAACTTATTTTAAAATCTCTATTTTTATCTTTTCTGTAGGTGAGTAGGGCAGAACTAGAAATTTCCCCCAAATTAGGCCTCACTTCCATTTGAGCGAGCAGGTGGATTACATAATGGGACAGTAAAGGGTGACACAGGCAAACTCCTTGATGAAATTGTTGAACTTGATTTTTACGTTATATTTCAGACTTCTTGAGAGGTTAGTGGCTATTTTGTTTCTTTTCTGAATAAATTCCTTGACTTAATGATATTTCAGATATGGAGTTTTTGGAAGTTCTGACAGAAGGTCTGGATAGAGTTCTCCTGGTCCGAGGCAGTGGACGTGAAGTGATCACCATTTATTCTTAACCTGTTTGCACATTTTGTTCAAACCTCCCCCGCCCTCCCCATTGAGAAAACAAAGTTATTTGCCATAATTTGAACAGCTTCATTAAGAGTTCTAGTGCATTGAAAATTACCTGCCAGCTGAATCTTCTGATGATGTGTTCTGGTTTTTCTATTAAAAAGTTATATTTAAGTTATATTTTAAGAAGATAGATTTATGTAGAAAATATTTCTGTAGTGAATTAATAAATGGTGGATGGGATAGGATATTTATATGTAGCATATTCTGACACTTGTTAACCTGTGGTGAAACACAAAGAAATGGTAATGCAATGGTATTTTTAAACATGTAGAAATGTAAGCAACTTTTGATGATTTTAATCTTTATTCTGCATCTAAATAAAAGGGAAAGGTTTTAGGAAAAGTTGGCTTCCTCCCTTACCAAAGTGCTGCTATGTTGCTTCTCTTGGGATTAGTCCTGGTTCAGGAAACTTCATTCAGAAATGTATACAACCACTCAAATTTGTATATTATGTGTGTAAAGTGTTTCCCTGCAGTTCATGATTTGCCACACTTGTTTTAAATAACATTTCTCTATTTAAAATACTTAGTGAGGTAGCTGAAGCCTCCAGGTTACAGTAATAGTGAATTGACAAGTTGTGTGGTTTTTTTCATGAGCTACTAGCAGTTATTGTATGTTGCACAATTATACCAGTGAAACCTAAGAGCATCCAACTCATAGGAAGGCTATGGTGCCGTAACTCCACCTTGTTGCAAATATAATTGTAACAATTGATAAACCACAGCAAGCTGGTTAATGAAGTGCAGTCTTTTGTTTTTGAATATGTATATTTTGAAAATGTTGTATGTATGTGCTGCTGTTTAAAATAAAATCTGCTTTTCTGAACAGAACGAGCTCTTAAGTGTTTTTCATTTGAAATTGTTGAACAATTTAGTTTAGGTGCTCAATAGAAACTTTTTGCTTCTGTCAGAATTCTGCCCCTTTTCGGACACTCTGTTTAGTTTTGTAAATGTTAAGACCTAAAGTGTTTGTTGGGTATCGGAAGATTGTTTTACTCTAAAAAGAATGGTTTTATTTAAACATATATAAACTGTTCTTTTATAATATAATCAATGTCTCTGTTGCTCAGACTGGGACAGCAGTGATGCAGGGCCCAAATACCTGACTCTGCTCAAGGCCAGTGCTTTTATCATAGCTCTCTCGGGCAAAGCAAAACAAAGTTATAAACAGCAAAAGCTGAAAGCAGCTGTTACCAATCCCTGTAGTTTGATGCACAGCAACAGAGGGAACACAGAGGGATAATCAGGTGACCCAGTGAACTTCAGATGGCTCTCAAACACTTCTGGGGCACACCAAAAGGCACTTGGAAAGGCATGCTGCACACCAGAAGGCACCCGTAGACCACTGGGCGTGCGTGTAGGTGTTTAGGCTTTGGGTTAGGATTAGGTTTATGTACAGGCACTCAGAGGTACCCTGGGGGCACACCAAAGGCACTCCAGGGGCCCTTAGGTACATGGAAAAGACACACGGAGGCCCTGTGGACTCACCAGAAGGCATCTGAAAGTCCTGGATTTGCACAGCATATCAAGAAGTGCATGAAAAGGCATTCTCGGACCACTGGGGAGAAGAGGAATGTAGTCGGATGCCCCTGGTGCACTCCAAATGGCTCTTGGCTTCTCCTGGGACACATTAAAAGCCACTTGGAGGGCCACGGTGCAGGGCTATCAGCAGGCATTCAGAGACAACTGTGGGTGGCTTATGGTAAGAGTAATGGTAAAGATTCAGTTCAGAGATAGGCACTCAGAGGCACCTAGGACCCACCACAGGCTCTCTAAGGGCACTTAGGTGCAAGGCAAAACTGATGGAGGCTTCTGTGGGTGTACCAGAAAGCATTTGGCAGAGCCTGGTGTGCACAAAAAGTCACTCAAAAGTCCTGGTTCACCTCAGCACTCGGAGAGCAGTGGGGAGCACAGAAAGCCCCTAATATGCTTCCAGTGCACTTGAGACAGCTCCCAGATATGCCTGAAACACACCAAAAGGCATTCTGAAGGTTATGATGTATAGCAGAACTTACTGGTAGACCACTACGGGTGTCTTAGGGTTAGAGTTCGCATTAGGTTTGGGCAATGATGCCTCTGTGTCTTCCCTGCTTTGTCCAGGGTGCTTCCAGTGCTTTATGTGTAGCCATGGGACCTCCAAATGTCTTTCAGTGAAACTTGGGTGCCTCCACATGCCTTTTGGTGGGTTTCAGGGACCCCCAGAGTGCATGTCAGGTCTCTGCTTGCTTTTAGTTGCTTTCCAATTGCTTTTCCCCTCACCAGCAGGATTGAAGAGAACATCAGCTGGGCCACCCATGCCCTTGACTACTGCCCCCACCACCTCTGCCCTGAGATTTCTAATCACTTTTGATACTGTCCAGTCTTCCCCTGGTAGTATCATTTGTGCCCCCAAGTAATAAGAGCTGAAGAGTTCAAACATTTCAAACTAAGATTGGGAAGCTTTTTGATATTTTTTACTGAATGTTAAAAATACATATGCTTGTTTAATTAACAGTAATTCTATTGAGACATTTTAGTGCTGAAATGCCTTGAAGACTAAGCCTTTAGGAGATAACCTGGCCTGATTCTAGGATGTAAGAGTTGCTTATTATTTTTCCTTCTAAAGAATTGAGTGAAAATGAAATGTCATGGGTTAGCCATGAAAAATCTTTTTGAATATGCTCAGTAGGCGCTTACTAGTTTGACACCTAAACCTCCAAATCCAGCAGTGCCTGTTGTTTAGTATTGTTTGAGAATTTTTTTAAGCTTAAATTCAAATCAACACTAAGTGAGTGATAGCAAAGTGTTTTGAAACTGACCTTACTTGGAGGTACAGACAGAGTTTCAGAACTGACAATTGTAGTAAATCTATTGTTATATCTAGTTCAATTGTATTATTTGTGTCACACAAAGGTTCAGAATGTAATTTTTTTTATAAACTAAAATTGGGACAATGTATTTTTATTTATATAGTAGCTATGGAAATGGCCTTTGAAGAAGAAAGGCCTTTCTGGAAGTTAACTTAAGTAAGAAATTGACTTTGTAGAACATTTGCATGCCTATTTAAAAAAATGGAAAAAAATGGTTTCTTTTAGGACTCTTTCATTCCTGGGGATGAGTTTATGTCTTGCCTTGATGTTCATTTGCTCTTGGTACTATGCTTTGATTGCCATGCTAATCGCAGGATGTATATACAAATACATAGAATATAGAGGGTAAGACCATATATCTTATTTATTCTCTATTTAATATCTTTAACATTCAGCAAAAAGCACTTTTGTATAAAATAGATATAACTAAAGTAATAGAATTAAGAGTATGCCTTGAAACAAGGTAAGATCCCGTCTCTGTTAAGGGCTGTAAGTTTTCAGGTTCTAATGTCTCTGGAAGCTCTGTTCCAAACTCCTCGACAGCCAGAACTAGTCAAAATAAGAACCAATAAGGCTGGGAAACTTTCATTTGAGCTGAGATTATGGTGTAAAGCTTTGGCACTTCAGGAACATCACCTTTTAACATCAAGCAGCAACTATTACAACACTGCTACCTTATTGTTAACTTGTGCTAGAGCCCCAAAACTCTACTCTTTTGTGTGGACTTCAGCACTTTTTAGAATGAAGCCTACTGAACAATCCAGAGCACCCACTGAAAACTGCCTATTTTCTGAAGGCTTCGATAATCTTCAAATTGCAACATACTTTGCATTGTGTGCATGTGACAAGGGACAGATCCAGAGCCACACCTGTAAGAAATGCTGTGTGAGTAGGAGACTTAAAGAGCATGCTGAGTTCATTAAAAACAAACAAAAAACAACAAAAAACCCAAACAAACCACAAAACCCAACAAAAAAAACCCCCACCAAAGAACCCCCAGCTAAACAACATATCCAAACACTAGAGGTGATTATGATCAGTAATGTGTGTGCTTTCCTGTTCTAAGGAAAGATACCCAATGCTGACAGATTCTAGTCAAGAGAAATAGTAAGATCTTGGAGCAGGAAACTGAAGCGAGGCCGGTTGTTTTGATGAAGGATTAAGTGCAGGTCTTAAGTGGATCAGCTGGTATAAACTGCTCCACCTTGTGGGTTCTCCATCTTTTAATACCTCCCTTTCCAGATTAGATGCTTTCCTGGATTGTAACAGCTCCATTTACTGGGTTAGTTATAAGGAAATTAATTTGCCTATTTTAGCCAGGACGTCAGAACAGATGATAACAGTTCTGCTTGTCTCTGTGTGTGTGTATGTAGGTATGCACATACATAAAATTATATGTACATCCAAATTCGTATACAGGATCTGCAAGTGTTGGCACAGAGCCAGCACGTCTACCCTGTAGAAAGAGATTCTTTTTTTGCAGAAACAGGGCTGATTTGGCGGTGGGGAGAAACCCTGAAATGGTCTAAAAACTGCTGTCTGGAGAAAACCTCAGTTTTTATTTTAATTTTTGGGTAACTAAGTAAAAGGAACTTTACATGATTGTGCTGTCTGTCAGGGTACCTTTTAATTGCCACGTTGTTCTTTAATAGCTTTTGAATTCAGTTTGGCTTATTATTTCATCTAAAGTTCGAAAGAAGGCTAGAGGTGACAAAGTTCAGTGAGAATTCATGAATGGAAATAAGAGGGAGGGGGAGGGCAAGGGAGATGGACCCCCTGCTGTAGTAGAATCCCCACAAAGGAAAAGGCTGTGTTAGCCTAACAGCTCTTTCTTATTTGGTTGGCCACCTGGCATAGAGCCTAGCTTTGTATTGGGAGAGAGAGGAGTGGAAAGCGTAGGGAGATTGAAAGTGGTCAGGAGGGCAGATAAAGCTTTAGGCTCATGTGGGAGAGAAGCTGGGAAGGAAAGGAAGTGGAGAAAGCTGTAGTGATGGTGTTGGGGGGAAGGTATAACACACTAATCCATACAGTGTCAAGTTTCACTTATCCATTCTGCTGCTTTAGAAGAATTCCTTTTACGTAGCCCTCACTTCTTATTCATTCTAGCGCTTAAAAGCAACTTAAGTAGCTCTCATGATTACAAAGAAGCTTTTGAAGTATGACTAAAATAGACCATCATAAATATTAATAAATACTTAATAAATAGTTCTCTTGAAGGGGCCTGAGACTGCTTCATCTTGGTTAGTCTTCATTCTTGATTTTAAATCTGCAAGATGAGGTTTTTTCATGCGTTCATGCAAAAAAGTGTTCATTTTTTATGCCCATTACCCCTCACGTGAGAAAAAAAAGTGCTTAATTAGTATAAATAAACGGGACCCTGTTAACTGAATCTCTTCTGCACCCTGAAGAGCGGAAAAAGAATGGGGTGATGGAATCCGAGGACTGTCTCTGAATGCAGCTCGCTATGCTTTGCTTCGTGTTGAAGATGGTCCTCCTCACACCAAGAACTGGAGGTAAGTCCTACAGCTGAGAATATGGGCACATGAACTTGAACTTAAATCCATGTGGTGTTGACATAGTTTTCCAAAGTGCAGAAGAATTTTAATGTTTGATTACTTATAGATTTTCAGATTCAAAGGAACAGTTATCATTGAGTCCCACTGTCTCTACGGAAGAAATGCTGCAATTCCATAAGGGTTTTTTTTTTTTGTGCTTCTATATATGTTCACTCTGAAATACATTGTATAAATATACAGAGGATCCATTATTTGTTTAAATTCAATTTTTGTGGCAATCTTTTTTATATAGCTTCATTTAATAGTACCACTTTCTAAATTGCTTGGATATCATTAAAACAGAATCTCACATTTGCTGTCTATTTGTATGTAATGGGGTTAGTTGTCCCCTACTATTTTTGCAATATATTCTTGTTAAACTATCCATTTTCTCAAAGTTTGTTTTTTACTGAAAAGATGTCAGGCAGGCTCAGATCAAAAGATCAGTGATGCAGATGAGAAGAAAGAGAATTTATAGTAGCACATTGTTGTAGCAATACAAGGCATCTTTAGGAACCTTAAAAAAATCCCGCAAAATGAAAAAAAATGAATAAATAAGGAGAGATTAAAAAAAAACCAAACAACTGCACAGACTTGTAGGATTATCACCAAAAAGGCTTAGGCATACAATGAGTTACAATTATCAGTAGAGAAGAAAAGCCACAAGAAAAAATTCTAGTTGTTTTACGAATGAGTAATGAAACACAGTAGAGATCTCTTATTTGGCATGGGAGAGAAATCACTATAAGTGATAGCAAAGCCAAAGCATTTAATACCTTTTACAAAGTGTTGATAATAATGGGATAGTTAACAGAATAATGAGGGGGTAGAAGCACAAGCCAAAAGAAAAAAAGAAAGAGTTAAAAGTTACAAATATTCACAAAAATACAGCTGCATGAAGCTTGTCACCACAACATGCAAAATACCACCAAGGACTAGTATGGTTAGGGGAGCAGCAAACGTTGCATTCCCATCTGGATATCATGCGATTTCAGGTTAGTCAGCCTAATTTTTGCTCCAGAAACAACAATTAGTTGATGCATAAAACATGCAAAATGATGCAGAAACTAAAAAATAGTTGGCATGAATTGAACAAGACCAAGTCACAAATAAAGCTCATCACCCAGTTGAATAATCATGAACCTCAGCTACTGACATATGTCAAGTCTGGAAATGCTCTGGACATATTCCACACTGACGCTCAAATGTTTTGCTAGTAAATACTTGCACTGATCTTAGCAAGAACAGGAAAACTCTAAACATCTGTTCAAATAAAAAAGGATTTTTTTTCTTCCACATAATTTTAACCTTGCAAATGAAACCTGCTGTCGAGAAACTAACAGAAAGCAGTTATAAAAGCTTTTGATTAGTTAGAAACTGATTAGAAGGCACGGCCAAGAAATACCACTTCCAGATTTTTCACAGAACATCTTGCCAAGCCAAAGTCCCTACCTCTCTTTCCCTTTCATTCTTTGATAGCTGCATCTGTTTTAGCATCTGAGATCGCTGTTCCATCATAAGTGTCTTCTCATATGTGAACGCAGAAATATCATTTTCAAACTGCAAGAGAGATTGGCATTAGAAACCGCAGAAGAAGAGTGCTACTCAAAACAACGACGTTTAGACAGCGTACCACATTCATTCCTGCATCCATTCAGTCCCAGATGTATTTATGGCATGAGAGTAATCCCGAGCATATAATTGATCAATCATTTCCTCATTCTTAAGACTTCATCTTCAAACAGCAATCTCGTACAATGAGCTATCCTACTATACCAATGAAAGCGCTTATTTAAACTGGGTCTGCGTTGCTGCCTCCTGAGCATGTGTGCACACGTGTTTCCTTAAAAACTGTCTAGAGCCACAAAATAACACATTGGCCTTTCACCAGTGAGAAAAGGCTCACAAACAGAAGCATTTATGAAGAAACTCCGGCATATATTCTCACATCAGCTCAAAGCCAAAATACAACGTAAAAATCTGTAGCAGTCATCTGTGTTGCCACTGACTCGTAAGGTATCTCTGATCTTTTGGAAGATTCTCAGGGGTAAATATGACCCACATCAGAAAAGAATAAGTTATGCTTCCTATACTGTCTTCTGCTCAAAAGCCAACCAAGGCTGAGCCTTTTCTATGGCGCACTGTTCGTCTTCTTTCACCTGCACATGCCACAGCATTTTAGTCTTCTATATTCAGTACCCTAAGCAAAACAAAACTTAAATAAGTAAGTAAAAGGATTTATCTTACTTCCTAGTTCAAAATACTAACCCCATTTTTCAGAAGTCATTTTTTTCACAAGTCATTTAAACGATTCTTAAAATTTGCTTTGTGGCTGATTAGCACATTAAGTCTTTTTGGTAGGTTTTGTTCCTTCCAGGAAATGGTGGTGGTAGAAGTTTTGAACCAGCTGACCCATCTTCTTCATCCCACTTCATGTTTATGAGTTTAAAAGGTTTTTTTGGTCTTACTTTGGACATTACGCTAGTCACCTTTGAGTGCTGGAAATAATGAAGGTTTTCCTTAGTTGCCAACAAAAGCGGGTCTAGACAGCCTACAGCTCTAGTCCTTTCTCTTCACCGGTTTACGACCGGTATTGAAAAAGGGAGAGAAGTGTGACAAAATGCATTTTGTCACTATTTGACTTGTGACTCTGTAGCTATGTTGTCTTGCTGTTCAGTGCCAAAGAGGCTGGCAATGCCAAAAACAACTGACACACTCCCACGGAGCCTAGGGATCCCTTATTCCAGAGAGATACTCGTACAGCAGTTGGAGAGACGGACATGTTCATCCTCCCTCATGCCGGATGCCATGGATTATTAGATTAAGCACATTCAGCCTTCCATTTCACTGCCTGCTAAAAATTCAAGCTTTTTCCTTCCTGAATGAACTATCTCTATGGACTAGTCCTCGTAAACAAAGTCGGCATTGACACTTCAAAATGGCTCAGCTCTGCTTGACAAAACCATTACACTCACTACCACACACACTAGCATTGTGACAGGGTAAGACAATGCTGCTTTAAACAACTTCTTGTTCCTGGTGGGACTGCAATCTTCCCCTTTTTATATTTGGGCTAACATCTCTTAGTTTCAAAAATGCTAAATCCATTTTCCCAAGTTTAGTCTCAGTGGCACCTAAAAAAAATACGCAGCGACGTACCATTTCAACAACTTCGACTTCAGCATTCAGTCTAAGATGATATAAGAACATCTGAAGATCCTTCTTCATTTGAATGCTATTGTCATCCATTTGAGCGACAGTGAAGATGCGCATTTTACATTTTCTCCAAACCTATCAAAAAGACCCATTGTAACAATTTGTGACACACTGATTGCCATCACCATGCGTAACTCTATCAAGGTGAAAGAGTATTTCATTAGAAACCCTTAGAACCATCCGTTGCTAGAAAATGAAATCCCAGCCATTTTCTGTTGTCCTTGCCTTGTGCTGTCGAAGGAGAAAAGGCAGTAACATCAGCATACCACCATCATGAACAATCCACCACACATCTATGTTGCCTTCAGTAAAACGTTCTTGATTTGTTGGAAATAAGTCAATGTTTTTAGCCACCAACAGTGCTTGCTGAGCTGCTGTCGTTTCTCGTACAGTGTCTGCAAGGGGAAACAAGACATTTGATCAAGAACCTCTGGTTTTCATTCACAGCTGTTGTTTCTGTTTTAAACTCAAAAGCTTAAATCCTCCCAGATTCTGCTGAGGCAAAAGAGGAACACCCTGGGCTTAGTGACTAACCCGCTTGGGAGAAGAACAAGAGAAGCCGTGGTTGAAGAGACTGAGGGCTGAGAAAACCCGCTCCACAGGAAACTGGATGTGGGGAAATAGCCAATTGTCCACTGGCTGTTCAGCATCGCATTTCCTCCACACAGCAAATACGTTAGTTACATAGTTGCATGACAAAAGCATAGGAGAAAGTCAATAAACACATACCGACAAAATTTTTCCATGAGAAACGATTTTCTGTCTGCTTCCATGACTGTGGCCATGCCATCAGGACTGTGTTGTGCTTCATCCCTCCGAGACCAGCTGACTGAATCAAATAGGATATTCCATCTCTGAAATTAGGAGACACCACAATCTGGCAAAATCCTTTAGTCTTTTCTACTCCCATTAAGGCCTTAACGTTCTGCAAAAGGAAGATTACACGTGGGGAAAACACAGTCATCAACACTGGTAATAAACACCATGAGGAGTAACAGCACTAAATAAGAGCAAAACGTTAGCTACAATGTACCACCAACATCAAGAAACTGCTAATTCCAAAAGACTGAACGTGATTCTATGACAACTAAAACCCAAAACACCCACCTCCCCAAAGGACACCACGCACAGGTTTTTCATTACTTCAATTATTCAGCCTTTTCTTTCCAAAGAAGAATGAACAAGACACGAGTAAAATGGACCACATGGACCAAGATAAATAAAGTAACACTGCTTCAGGTAAAGTCAAAACTGCTGACTGACAAAGCACTGTATGTTTGGAACGACAAGTCCTTTCTTCTGGAATTTAAAGGGTTTGGAAAAACGTGATGCCAAGGACTCTAGAAGAAGAGGCCACCAAAGCTCCTTAAGCAACTTTGACATTGAGAGGCTCATTCTTTATTTATCGGCTCCCAACGTGGAAAGATACATGTGCAGGAGACAATTGGAATCACTGGCGGAATAACGACAAGATAAACTGGCTAGATTAAATCTCCCACACCCCTTTAATTTCAGCATGGCTCCCCTTCACTTAAACACTGACAAACATACAGACACATAACCAAGTAATTCAAAAGTAGCATTCCAAATGGTATCAAGGTTGACTAGGAAACATCAGCTTTGGCATTTACTGTGTTTTGATGGCACGCTTTAACAATCCCATCATTAACAGTGACTTGTGTGGGAGATCAGCATGGTGTCAGAAGGAAGAACCAGCACATCGAACTTTGGAATTTTGGAAGCACCAAAACGCCCATCAAAAACCACCAGGAACAGATTTGATCACAGAATGCCTGGCACTGGCTCAGTGTGGCTTCACATCAGAAGTTCTGTTTAGTAGAGAAAAAAAGTCTTCAGAGAATTTGGTAGCAAACTCAACAAGTCTGTCTGTGCAAACAATATCTGCGAGGGCATATCAGCTTAAACAGATGCTTTTTTCTTTTTAGAAGACAGGCAGGAGAAATCTTGATTTCCTACAAATCTTCCAGAAACATTTTCTAGTTGAAACTTTCCAAAACCAATGAGGCCTCCAGACCCTCAAACTTTTACAATTCGTCTTCATTTCCATTTTAAAAGCAACAGTTTCCTCGATCTTAACACCAGGCCTGACTTTCTAGAGAACCCGGGGAGTAGGTCTCCCTTAAATCCATTCCTGTTCTATCTCTCAAAAAAGTAGTTGACTTCAAGTTAAGCCAACTATAGGTAACATTTCAAATCCTCATGGGCAAACAGTTTCCGTTCAAAGGTTTTCTTTGTTTTATTTCAGAGGCCTGATTGTATTCTTGGTCTCGTTTTCTACTCACGCGTGTTGATAACAGCAGCTTAATAACAATTACTTTCACAATATACCGTTGCTAGACTTTTTCCACCACGTTTTCAAGCTAATTGCTCCCTTGGAGCCTTTTCATGTGATATCGGCTAGGCCATCTGGCTTCATACTTTGTTATTTTAAAAACCACTAGGGACAAGCCTGAATACCAAGAGGAAGAAAAAAGAAAGCTGGCACAAAAGGGGCAGTTAGCTTTGTTAAGTCCATTTCAACATCTCAAATGCTCATCTGTTTTAGAGATACCAAGTCCAAATAAATGACAGGCGTTTTACACGATATTTTTACACAGCTTTGAAGATGACTTGGATCAAAATAGCAGACGTTTCCAGTGATACTCTTTTCAACAACACTGACGATATTAACCAGTTCTGGAAGATACAATGGCAATCAAAGCCTACTTTTGGAGTAGGCTTTATAGGAGTTTTCTAAAGGCAATAGATTTTTCAGTAGTATTCAATAAAATACACGAAACACGGCATTTTCTAAAAATGTTTCCCCTATATATTCCCCTATATTGTTTCCTAACTATAAAGTTAGGAGTAGGAGAGTTTGCGTAGGTAAGCAAATGTAATTACCTATACCGAGTTACCCCAACACTGGATTAAACAAAGAAGTCCACAAGTTGGTTAAGACCAAACAAAAAGGGAAACTTGTTTTGCATTGAAAGTCCAAACTGTAGGAACAATGGATCTGCAGAAGCTCAGGCTATTAACTTCCCTTTTTCCTTCAGGGGACAATTTCAAATTAAGTTCAGGTATTTTCAAGGGCTTCCCACAAAAATGTCTATGTATTTCCAATCGGGCAGCACAGTCAAATACCGACAAGTCGTCAGGAAAAAAGAGAGAAACATTCAAATTCAATTCACTTGTCTTTGCAAGCACAGTTAGATGTCGTCTTAGATTACACGGCAACTGACTATTTTTTCCTACCTCATCCTACCTTCTCTGGAGATATGGGATAAATAGGAAAGGAAAAAAGAGAAAGAAAGTAGAAGATGTCAAGAAGGATGCTGTTTACAGTTAAGCAACAGAGTAGGATTCCGGCAAAGACTGCTCCTACTCCTAGCTCTGCTGTGTATTTCTAGGACAATGTAGAAAATAATACCATGTTTACATCCAGAGAATGAAATTATGCCAAACACATCTGCAGTTGTTAGATAAATGTTAAATTTTTTTGTTAAATAAATCTGTTTTCTTTCTAAGGGAATTTGTTAAAAATCTATCATTTGGCTTTTTCAAGAATGTAATTTGATTGTGAGCCCAGGGCTCTCAACATTACAGAAAATAAAAAGCTAAGAAGTACCAGCATTGTCTCATCCTATTGGGAAATTTTATAAAACATTTTGCTACACGCACCAACCTATTCTTTATGTATAATCATTGATTGTGCTGATAGTAAAAACTGACGTTTTATTCAATACTTTACAACAGTCTGTTCTAATTCAAGATACGAGTTATCCAGATTCAACATTTAAATGCCAATGGAAGTTACAAGTGTTTGTAAGCTGTCTTTTACATACCTCTTCAGCTTTCTGAGTTTCTGTACATTTATCCAAGTAGATTCCCTGAAGCACAGAGCCCACAATAGTCAGTCCTTTACCAGCCTTCAACTGAGAGGTGAAAGAAAGCAATCTAGGATGTTTCACCAGCTGCTCACTATCCAAGTTTAACAAGACCAAAAGTTGAGGTCTGCCAAAAAAACCCCAAAAGTTAAACACGCACACGTACATATAGAAAAGCAAGAAAGAATCGGAAAAATAAAATAATCTGCATTTTATTAATTGTGCTTAATTCAATGGAAAACATTCAACCATCAAGCAAGGAAGCCACAGTTTGCAATAGCACCAGCGCTTCAGGTACAGAATACCTACATGAGCCACCATACCACCATTCAGAAAAGCTACCGTAAAGAATAGTTTTACCAAGAAAATAACTGAATCAGAATTATCACCCTTCCACGGTCACCTAGTGCAACCCGCTGCTTGAAGTGGTTAAACACAGAATGCACACCAGATTGTTTACAGCTCCATCCAGTTGGACTTTGAAAACCTCCAGAGACAGAGATATTATCCCCTCTGGGTAACCTCTTCAATGCTTAATGATCATCACCTCAATTTTTTTTTTTTTTCCTTCCTTTCTCCATTTTATCATGTTCTTGGTGGTCCTCTGCTGAACTCCCTCCAGCTTATTGATCTCTTTCCTATATTAGGTGCCTAAAACTGGATGCAATATTCTAGATATATTCTAATGAGTGCTGAGCAAAGAGGAATATTATTTCCCAATACATTTACTTCTCAATATACTAGCTAGGCTCCTGTTGATGCAGTCCAGCATGTCACTGTCAAGGCATACTGCTGGCTTCCTATCTACTGGGAACCGCAGGTCCTTTTCACCAGAGCAGGTTCCCAGCCTTGTGCCATTGCACTGGACAAGCCTGTCCCAGGTGCTGGACTTTGCACTTGTCCTTCTGGATTTTCATGATGTTCTTGTCGACCCATTCCTCTACCTGCTTAGGTCCTTCCAAAAGAACAGCCGTACCCTTAACCATACTGATAGCACCCCAAGTTCAGTATCAACTGCATACTTGGTGAGGATGCAAACTGTTTCCTTTAGTCAACATCCAACCTGCTTACTCTTCCGAAACCAACATTTTGTAACAATCTCATTGCAGCTTAGAGGTTATAACAACAAAGCAGCACCACAAACAGGGGCTCAATTCCCTTTTGCCCAGACCAATCTAGCATGTGAATTCACTTATTCCCCATTCTAGCAGTAGGGTTTTATAATTTACAACATGTAATGCTTAATATCATGCACTTATAAGCAAAATAGAAAAAACAAATTAGGTACCTAATCAGCTGTGAGAGTGCTCATCCAACTGGTGTCAGCTAGTGCTCACACACAAGAAGTGGCCGAGATTGGAAGCAATGGGTGGCGCTCAGCTTCCTTTGGCAGCTTCTTTACAGCCCATCAGCACGGGAGCTTTGCTCTTGCTCTGTCACCCAACCCTCCTCTTCATCATTCCGCTCACCCTTGCTAGAGCCCATTTCCACAAATGTACTGCTGTCAGCTAGTGCTCACATTCAGAAGTGGCCAGGGCTGAAAAACTTCAGTGGCCCTCACAGTTTCTTGGTATCTCCTTCACAGCCCACCAACACTGCCGCTTTGCTCTTGCTCTGTCTCCCAACCATCCTCCTCCTCCTCATTTTGCTCACTCTTGCTAGAGCCCATTTCCAAAACATAGTGCTGCCAGCTAATGCTCCCACACTGAACTGCCCAGGACTGAAAGGTGTTGGAGGCCCAAACCTTCCTTTGGCAGCTCATTCACAGTCTGAAGAACACTGCCACTCTGCACTTGCTGTGCTTTCTAGCCGCAACCCTCCCCTCTGTGCTCAACGTGGCCAGAGCCCAGTTCCAAACCAAACTGCTGTCAGCTAGTGCTCACATACAGAAGTGGCCAGGACTGAAAACTGTCAGAGGCCCTCATATTCCCTTGGCAGCTCATTCACAGTCCGAACAACACTGCCACTCTGCACTCGCTGCAGTTTCTAGCCATAGCCCTCCCTTCTGTGCTCACCACAGCCAGAGCCCAGTTCCAAAACAAACTGCTGTCAGCTAGTGTTCACACAAAAGAAGTGGCCCAGATTGGAAGCTGTGAGTGGCCCTCACATTTCTTTGATAGCTTCTTCACAGCCTACCAACATGGGAGCTTTTAATTTGCTCTATCACCTAACCCTCCTCTTCATCATTCCACTCACCCTCACTAGAGCCCAGTTCCAAAAGGTACTGCTGCTAGCTAATAATCCCCAACAGGAGTAGCCAAAACTGAAAACCTGTCATTGGCCCTCACTTCCCTTAGCAGCTCATTCATGGTCCTGGATTCAGCACATGTTTGTCCTTCTGCTTTCTTATATTTCTTACCCAGAAAGCTTTGGAAGCAGCTGCAACAGCAGCTGGACTCCTCCTGAGGCTTTCATGCTTCCCAGTGTGACCCAGGGGATGCCTGCACTATGAACAAAAAGGAAGGATGAGCACTCTTACACTTAAGTAAGTAGCTAATTATTTATTTTTTTTTACACATAGGTGCACGATAGTAATCATTATGGGTTATAAGTTATGAAAACCTATCACTGGAATGGGCAATAAGTGAATTCACATTCCAGACAGGTCTGGGCAAAAGGGTTTTAAGGCTTTCTTTGTCCTGCTGCTTTGTTGTATTTCTTAATGAGCTCATGAGAAAGAGCTAAAGGGAAATTGTGCAGCTATATTCTCCTGAAAATTGGCGTCTCCAGCAGCCATTATATTTGTCAGGAAGTTAGGTCAGAATCCACTAACTTTTGCCAATAGGTATTGATGAAACCTCTGAGCTGGAAGGTATAAAAAGTCAGGTTACCCAGATAGTTTTTGAAGGGGTTCAATAAGCAGCTGGACTCCTCCTGAGGCCTTTGTGCTTCTTGGTATGGTACAGGGGACACCCGTACTGTGAAAGAAGAGGAAGGATGAGCTCTCTAAGCTTTAAATAGGTACCTAATTCTTTTATTTTTTTGCTGATAGATGTACAATATTAAGCCTTATAGGTTATAAGTTATGAAACCCTATCACTAGAATGGGGAATAAGTGAATTCACATGCCAGACTGGTCAGGGCAAAAAGGGATTGAGCCCCTGTTTGTGGTACTGCTTTGTTGTATTTCTTAATGAGCTCATGAGAAAGAGCTGAAGGGAAATTATGCAGCTACTCCCACCTGCAAATTGCTGTCTCCAGCAGTCATTACATTTGTCAGGAAGTTAGGTCAGAACCCACTAACTTATGGCACTAGGAATAGACCAAACCTTGGAGCTGGAAGGTATAAAAAGTCAGCTTACCCAGATAGATAGCTTTTGAAGTGGCTCCAACAGCAGCTGGACTCCTCCTGAGGCCTTTGTGCTTCCTGGTGTGACTCAGGGGATGCCTTCACTGTGAAGGACGAGGAAGAATGAATGCTCTCACCTTAAGCAGGTACTTAATTCTTTTTTTGGTTGGTTGTTTGGGATTTTTTTGCTCATAGGTGTACTATATTAAGCCTTATGGGTTATAAGCTATGAAAGCCTATGACTTGAATGGGAAGTAAGTGAATTCACATGCTAGATTGGTCTGGGCAAAAGGGGATCGTGCCCCTGTTTGTCCTGCTGCTTTGTGGTATTTCTTAATGAGCTCATGAAGTAAAGTTTGAATTGCAGAGTATGTTGTCCTGTAAATTGGAGTGATGTGAAGGGCCTGTGACAGAATGTTAGGTAGTAGAGCAGGCACAGAGCTCCAGCGTTGGTGGGGCTGTGAAGGGGCTGCCAAGTGGTGGGTGGTGGAGCCCTAAATGGTGGGTGTCTGTTTTGGAGCTGGGCTCTGGTGAGTGTGAGGGAAATGGTGTGACTGTTCATTCAAGTTCTGCTTAGATTTTGGCTAAGCCAGCTCATGCTAAGGCCTGATGGACGCTGGGAACAGCGCCACTAGGTCAAAGCCAGAGCACCACATAGACAGGAGAGGTGGCCAGACAGAGTTAAAAGGCCGTTATGCAGCCATTGTCTCCTGCAAAATTGCTGTCTCCTGCAGAAATGATATTTTCTCTGGCAGTGTTGTCAGGATCCATTAACTTATGGAAATGGTAGAGACCAAACCTCGGAGCTGGAAGGTATAAAACATCAGCTTACCTAGAAAGCTTTTGAAGAGGCTCCAACAGCAGTTGGACTCCTGAGGCTTTCATGCTTCTTGGTGTGATACAGGGGATGCCTGCACCGTGACAGAGGAGGCAGTATGAGCACTCTCATGTTGGCTAGGTACTTAATTCTTTTGGGTTTTGCTCATAGGTGCACAATATTAAGGGTTATGGGTTTTAAGTTATGAAACCCTATGGCTGGAGTGGTGAATAGGTGAATTCATGTGCTAGACTGATCTGGGCAAAAGAGGACTGATTCCCTGTTTTTGGTGCTGTTCTGTTATATTTCTTAATGAGCTCATGAGAAAGAGCTGAAGGGAATTTATGCAGCTATTCTCACCTGCAAATTGCTGTCTCCTGCAGCCTTTATATCTGTCAGGAAGTTAGGTCAGAACCCACTAACTTATGGCGATAGATATAGACTAAATCTCTAACATGGAAGCTCTAAAACATCAGCTTACCCAGAAAGTTTTTCATGTGGATCCAAAAGTAGCGGGACTCCTGAGGTTTTCATGCTTCCCAGTGTGACACAGGGGATGCCCGCACTGTGATGGAGGAGGAAAGATGAGCACTCACCTTGAGTGAGTACCTAATTCTTGTATTTTTTTTTTCCTCACAGGTGCAGGATATTAAGAGAAACAGGTTCTAAGTTATGAAACCCTATGACTTGAGAGGTGACTAGGTGAATTCACGTGCTAGACTGGTCTGGGAAAAATGGGATCGTGGTGCTGTTCTGTTATATTTCTTAATGAGCACATGAAATAAAGTTTAAGTTGCAGAGTACATTGTCCTGTAAATTTGAGAGATGTGAAGGGACCATGACAGAATGATAGGTGGTGGAGCAGGTGCAGAGCCCCAGTGTTGGTGGGGCTGTGAAGGGGCTGCCAAGGAAAACTGAGAGCTAAAACCAGTAGCTTTAAGTCCTGGCCTTTCTTGTCAGGGATTTGTACGTGTTGGTTGTTCTCTTTGGATCTGGGCTCTGTCGAGGGTGAGCGTTGAGCTGCGGGTGAGGCTTAGGTGGTAGAGCAAGCGCAGAGCCACAGTGTTGGTAGGTCTGTCAAGGGGGTTCCCAGGGAAGGTGAGGGCCACCAACAGCTTCCAGTCTTGGTCACTTCTGTGTGGGAGTCCTTGCTGGAGGTTTCTCTTTTTTGGACCAGGGCTCTGGCTAGGGTGAGGGAGTAGGTGAGGGATAGGGTTTGGTGGTAGTGCAAGCGTAGAGCCTCTGTATTGGCGGCACTGTGAAGAGGCTGCTAAGGGAAGGTGGAGGCCATCAACCACTTTCGGTCCTGGCCTTTCTGTGTTGGAGCCCTAGGTTTTGGGTGTGCATTTTGGAGCTGTGCTCTGGCTAGAATGAGGGTGCAGGTGTGGGTGAGTGTTAGGTGGTAGACCAACTGCAGAGTCCTAGTGTTCCCGGGGTCATGAAGAGGCTGCCAAAGTATTTTGATCCTGGCCACTTTTTGGTGGGACACTTAGCTGTTGGGTTGTACTTTGTACCTTGGCTCTGGCCAAGTTAGTGTGTGGGTGTGGGTGAGGGTTAGGTGGTAGAGGAAGCGCAAAACCTGAGTGTTGGTGGGGCTGTGAAGGGTGAGGTGAGGGCTGCCAAAAGCTTCTGGGACTTGAGGCCCCTTGTTCACAGCAGTGTTCTGAGCCCTTGTTACCAGTGAGGCACCTGTACTCTTGGGAACCACATCATGAGCAATCCCAGGAGACCCTCAAAGCTCATAGGCACACGTGCACACCCCAGCCTTTTCCACATCCTGTGTAACAAGGTCCCCTGCCACAATGAGCAATTTTCCCTAGTCTTCTGTTTGGCACCTGCATGCTTACAGAAGCCCTGCTTGCTGTCCAGGAAAGCTAAACCCCAAATGGATTTACATGTGTCCATGCCTGGCCAGGTTCAATTCCATTTGGGCTGCAGCTTCACTAGCTTTCTCCCTGGCTGCTCAGACAATGTTTCTGTGTTCCTCCCAGCTTACCCATCCTTGTTTGCACCCTCTGTGCACCTCCTTTTTGTGTTTGACTTTGCTCAGGAGCAACTTGTTCCTCTATGCAGGCCTCCTGGCATTTTTCTGTGTAGCATTAGGGATAAGAACTAAGAGGCACCTGAGGACCACCAAAAGCTTTCCAAGGACCCTTACGTGCAAGTCCAGACAGATGGAGGGTCCCATGGACATACCAAAAGGTACTTGTCTGAGCCTGGTGTGCACAGAAAGTCACTCAAAAACCCTGGTGTGCCTTGGAAAGCACTCGGAGAACACCTGTGACCACAGAAAGCCCCTGCTGTGCACCTGGTGGACTTCAGACAGCTCCCAGATACCCAAACCCTTGGTGTCCCTTGGGGGGGTTAAGGTTAGATTAGGAGTAGGGTTGTTGTTAGGATTTATGTTTTGAGTTAGTGTTACTTGGTTAGGGTTAGGCTGAGGTATAGGGTTAGGGTTTGTGCTTTCTTTAGGGTTAGACTACATTGCCCCATTGCAAACACCACCAGAGTAAGCCATCATCTCTCAGGGATGTATCTCAAAGGATACAAAAGCAGTAGTAGCTGGGAATTGGAAGATATAGTCCAGTGAGTTATTGGGAGCATAAAAAGATAAAGCAAAAAGACACATTAAGACAAATGTCCCCAAATTCAGTATTTCCCACAATCTGAAGTCTGCCCAGAAAAAGGAAGGAAAAAATAAGATGCAGCTAAGGCTCCTGTACAGATCACTAGAAAGTAATAGCAATACCTGAGATTCTCCATCATTATTAAGTATATAGACATTGTTTTCACATAACTTTTTTTGTTTTGGTGTTTATGCTTTGTCCACTAGAATAGCAAAGCTGCAAGTCATCACATCCAGAGCTGTTGCTGTTGAGACGGACACGACATATGAGAAGATCAAGCAGCATTCTCTTCAGCATTCTCTTTATTGTTTTACACAGCTGGCTTTTATATATTTTCTGCATATACGTGTTTCAATATCATTGGCACTTATTGCATATACACAATCAAGCATTGGCCACAGTTGGATGCGTCAATCTCTATCGCATCCAAGTTCCTTATCTTACGGCTTCATGAATTCTTTCAATTCCTGCAAGTTGTTTACTTTTCTTCTTTCTGGGGTTCTCATGGGAACACAACGATCTGCTCTAGGTCAACTCCTTCTTCTGTCAAGGGATCTGCGGACCCGCCACAGTTTCCCACAATTCCTCCTTTTTGTATTTGTGCTACAAAGATGGCACTGACAGTCTGTTGCAGGGCCCTTTGCAACAGGCTGACCAAACAAGGCATCATTAGTAACACAACTACAACAATTATTAAGATTACCAACCCCATCTTCACAAGAGACAATAGCCAACCTGACAATCCCCATCCGTTCAGCAGATTATTTAACCAGTTCCACCCATCATCAACTTGTAATTTGCGAACTCCTTCTTTCAAAAGTTGAATACTTTTGTGTATGGATTCACTATGATCAGACAAATTCATCCAACACATCCCTTCAAACTCTTCACATCCATGACCTTGTGCCAATAATAAAAAATCAATTGCAGCTCTATTTTGCAAAGTAGCTTGCCTAACACTATCAACATCAGTTAACAGATCACTCAATGCAATGGAAGTAGCATTGGTTTGCTTACTCAACCAACATTGGCAGAAAAGGGGCTGTCAGGATTTGCAACAGAAAGGCACAAGGTATCCTGGTGGGTCACATTTGCCAAGGTCACCCACACATTTTTCTTGGGTTGTGGGACCATCCATACTTCAGCGGGCAGAATCACCAAGCACAGGGCGGACACAACGAGCAGGCACCCACCGAGGGCCATTACGTGTTGAAACACAAGTATATCCTCGCTGTCAAGTTAGTAGGTCACAGGGGTCTGACCACTGACCTTTCTGCAGATCTTGAACCTTGACTTTAACCCCAGGGGAAACCCCACTGGTGTTAGTCAAGGATCCAAAATGTCGTGCTATTGGAGGCTCCTGAGCATCATCAGAAACCTGTAAAAAATATAAGACATATGTTACTTTGTTCAATCGGGCTTCTGGAGACTCCCCTGTCATTCCCCCTTTTTGTTTTTGCAACAGTCGCTTTAAGACACCATTCATACGCTCAACAATAGCCTGCCCAGTAGGAGAATGAGGGATGCCTGTCACATGAGTGACGCCCCAGGATTGAAGGAATGAGGATACTCTTGCAGACACATAAGCTGGGCCATTGTCTGTCTTAACTTGCTGGGGGACACCTGCAATGGAAAATGCTCGTTGCCAATGGCGAATAGCATCCCGTGCAGCTTCTCCTGCGTGAGCAGTAGCAATAACAACTGAAGAAAAAGTATCAACAGAGACATGAACATACTTTAGTCGGCCAAATTCTGGCACGTGGGTAACATCTGTTTGCCATATTTGGAGAGCTCGTAGCCCCCTAGGGTTGGTCCCATAAAAGTGAGGGACATGTTGGCCCTGGCAATCAGGACATGCAGCAACGATGGCGCGGGCCTTGGAGTTTGACAAGTGAAATTGCCGTTTCAGGGCTCGATACCCCTGGTGAAAAAAAGAATGAGACAACACAGCCTGCTGTTTAACATCCGGGGTATTCCAAGGACCGTGGGAGGTTTCTGTGTGTCCTGCGTCAACTTGCTCTTTAACTAACAGGTGCAGGGCTGCGAGTTTTTCATAACTAAGGGGCCACTGGTCTACCCAGACAGGCTTCTCTGTTAACCACGTCAGTGCCAGTGTGGGTCGTGCCACGCCCTGCAACAGTGACCCCTACTGAAAATCCGTTGTTATTTGTACCCCCCGCTGCCCAAGACAATCTGTCCCCCCCAGATTCAACGGTGCTGATGTCACATAGGGTCGGACAGTTGCTTTTTGGCCCTCAGAATTGCTGACAAGGACAGGCTTGGCAGCCATAAAGCTAATGGCAACGCCCCCAAGGCCCATCACTCCCATATTATTTGACACCAGAGGCCAAGCAGGAGGCCAATCACCTTGAGCAATAATGGTAACATCAGCCCCTGTATCCAGTAATCCCGAAAGACTTATCCGAGAGGGGACTGCACGGTCCATGGCGAGCGAGCAGGTCATCTGCGGCCTCTTGTCTGTGACAGTCTGGGACCAAAAAACAGATGGCTTCCCCATCGATCTGAAGCCACCATCTCCACAAACAACTTGCTCTGTCCTAGGAACACAACTCACAAAAGGCACAAGTTGAGCAAGTCTAGTTCCCTGAGGAATGGTGACCAGTGGCGTTGCTGTGGACACCATAGCACAAATCTGACCCGTGTAATCAGCATCAATCACTCCCACATGTACCATCAATCCTTGTAGTGTGCTACTTGAGCGTCCTATCAATAAGGCACTTAGTCCATTACCAATTGGTCCCCAGGCATCCAAAGGCACCCGATGAATTTGACGATCAGAAATTGTTATTGCGTTGGCAGTGGATACATCCATCCCGGCTGATCTGGCGGTCTTCCCTGACAATTGGTCACATAAGGTTGAGGGTTGCATTGCTGTTGCATTGCTCCCGCAAAGGGGTTGCCAGGGCTGTAGGGCATTTGTATCTGCGCGTGCCCTTCTGTGCTCTTCCTGCCATTTCCCTGCAGTGGCTGCCCATTAACATGATACTTTGACCTACATTGTTTAGCAAAATAGCCTTTCTTCCCACAATTGTTGCATGTAACCGTCACCGAGCCACTAACTACTCCCCCTTTTTTGTTTGGACTTCCCATTTTCCCTTTCTGTCCCAAACTATCGGGGCATTCGGACTTAATGTGTCCTGTCTTTCTGCACACAAAGCATTTCCGATCTTTCACGCGGAGGGCAGCCAGAGCAGTAGCGAGTGCAGCCATTTTGTGTTCAACAGAGCCAACCTTAGCATACGCCGTAACCATATCCTCTAGGGACGGATCGCCGGGCAATGCCTCAATAATTTTTTGACAATCCGGGTTGGCATTATCTCTAGCCAGTTGTTTAGTCAGCGTGGCTCAGAGACCCGCATCAAACACCTGTTCCTCTATCGCGCCTTGCAACGTTTCCACAAACTGTGGAACAGCTCTCGGGATCCCTGCTTAATTGTGGTATACCTCACTTTTGGTTCTGCTAACTTCACTGTGTGAAACAAAGCCTGCATGCCTATGCCCTTTACTTGCTCAAGAACCTGAGGGTGCCACTGCGCCTGTGTAGCTGGGTTGCTAAAAACCGACCCGATCCCGATCAGTGCGTCCGAGCCCACAGCACGGCAGGGATGGCCTTCAGGCAACTGCATATTTTGCAGCACGTGATGATCAGCTAGCTGCCGCCAGATGTTCATAAACACCGAACATTGTACTGGCTGAAACATAATTCGAGCTAAATGCTGAAAATCATAGGGCACTAACATTTCCAAATTCAACAACCGTAACAACTGCGTCACTGCCGGAGAATTTGGTCCATATTTGGCCACAGCACTCTGCATATCTTGTATAACTTTCCATGGCCAACCTACATGTTGATTAGGCTGATTAGACCCAGGAACAGCAAGTTCCACAGGGGAAGCACTCGGCCCCCCGCTATCCCTGATACAGCTCCTTCTTTTTCTATCGGCAGTCCTAAGGCTTCAGTCAACTCCCAGTTTCCCAATTCCAGGGCTTTTTTTCTTACTTGATCCCAAAAAAGTACTGCATTACGTGGTTGGACTATAACAGTAGCAGGTGGCAACTCCCATGACTGGGGCAAGGGGGGTCGACACTGCGGTCCTCCTTGCCCCTCTCCCTGCCTTAAAGAGACAGTAGAGGGCTCAGCAACACCCCTCAGGGGACCATCATCCTCATCACTGTCTGGTAAAGGGGGGTACAACTGGTCCTGCGCTTCCTCGTCCGTGGTTTCATTACTACCAGGGGGGTTTACCGGAGAAGGGGGAGGACATGTATCAACTTGAGGATTTGTATATTTTTCTTTCGCCTCCTGCAGCTGCTGCCACGGCAATTTGTAAGGTGATGAATGTTCCCTTGCCTCTTGTAGTTGCTGCCAGGGTAATTTATAAGGTGAAGAATGTTCCGCAGCCTTCAATTGATCAGAAGGCAATTGATAAAGTGGAGGGTTTTTCTCTGCAGCTTTCAGCTGCTCAGAGGGTGATTGATATGTCCCTGTAGGATTTGGCCCTAACAGGGCAGCATGTTGTGGAGGCTTTTTCCTGGGTCGCATTGCAAGCAGTTTATCTGGACCACCTAGTTTACAGGTCTCCCGGGGAGCCTCGGTCGGCCCAGTAGAGGCTACAGGAGCACAGTCCTCCTCGTTAGTGTCCCTTCTCTTATCCTCCTCCTTATCACGCTCAGCCTTTAGATCTTTCAGAGTCTCTAATAGCACTCGCCATGTTGTCAATAAATTGGCTGCATCTTTTTCACCTTTAGACGCGGCATCAAACAATGCTTCCCCAAGGGATCGCCACGTAGTAACACTAAATGCTACAGCCGAATTTGCCTCAAACCCCCGCTGTCGCCCCCAAATCAGCATTTTTTGAAGGTTATTACCAGTCAGTTCTAGTCCCTTTCTTTTTAATATAAGTGTCCACATTGAAAGGACGGCTTCCTCCTCTTTTGAGAGGTTAGTCCCCATTGTCCCGTTCCCAGCGGCTCACCTTCACAGGTGTCTTAACGACCCGGACCACTCTGCTGCTCCTCCGCCGCTCTCAGCTACGCTGGGCTCCGTCTCCACCGCACCTCGCCCTGCGGTCGCAAGTCCTTGTTCGCCGACTGTTCCAATCACATCACGTCGGGGTCACCAGATGTCGCTGTTGAGACGGACACGACATACGAGTAGCTCAAGCAGCATCCTCTTCAGCATTCTCAGCATTCTCTTTATTGTCTTACACAGCCGGCTTTTATATATTTTCTGCATATACGTGTTTCAATATCATTGGCACTTATTGCATATACACAATCAACCATTGGCCACAGTTGGATGCGTCAATCTCTATCGCATCCAAGTTCCTTATCTTACGGCTTCATGAATTCTTTCAATTCCTGCAAGTTGTTTACTTTTCTTCTTTCTGGGGTTCTCATGGGAACATGATGATCTGGTCTAGGTCAACTCCTTCTTCTGTCAAGGGATCTGTGGACCCGCCACAGTTTCCCACACAGAGCTAGTCTTTATTTCGAAAACACTGTCATCGTTGTCCATTTCTCGTCCTATTCACTGTTCCCACGTTATATCTCTGAATTAGTATATCATCTACCTCTTTCTTAAACACATTCCCAAATATATGTATAAGTAGGATTTGTACTCAGCTGTATAGTACAAAAAAATCTTATGCTAAGGCTGTTAAACCTAGCAGTTAATATTGAAAAAATTAATATTTAGGTAGCATCATGGCATCATTAATGGAATTCTTGTGCAATAAATAGCTCAAGTAACTTGCTACAGAAAGAACAATTTGAGAGTAGTACAGAGTTTTTTCAGGATGATGCAGTGCATGGTAGAATACCTGGGACAGAGGGACAAGAATGCAATGGAAAGGATAACAGTTACATCACATCATTGCTATACACACTGTATTGAATGACAGGTGCAGCACCATCAGTCAAGCTGTTATGAAATGATTGTTGTCTGTTACAAGACTATTTACATCTTCAAAACACCACTGGGATATTTTCAATTGCTCCTTTCAAATAAAGGGAATAAAGAGGAAAAAAACCCCGGTTTCTGAACTGGCTCTGTTTTGAATAAACATATACTTGAAAGACTAAAACCAAAATAACAGTTGCATTAATCTTCTGGAATTTCCACCCCCCCATCCCCCCAATAAACAGCTAAGGTTAGCTGCTATGTGATGGTACCAAACTTTGTTCAACCCTGTACCTTTTTAACACTTCTGCTTAATTCATGACAGTAGTCAGTGTTCTTTATTCAGCAGCAGTGTAGTGACTTCTTTCTTCTGAAGCTAGGAGAAAGTTCCAAAAACTAGAGAACTACAATGATTCTATTAACTGCAATGTTAATAGAATCAATTTAGTTTTACTTAAGTAATTTTCAGTGAAGAATTCCTTCTTGTAGCATTTTGTGTTTAACAGTACTCTCCTTATTCATGAAATAAATATAAAGCACTACTCAGAGACTTGCACTGATGGAGCATAAATAAAAAAAGGACTGTCAGAGATGTCAAATGTTTTTATCAAATGATCAGGATGTAAAGACTACAAAGTATACCCCATAAGACAAATATGTTGAGCTGATGGCTTAAAAAAATACTTAACAGTGTAGTTTAGAATTTAAAATGAAGCTTTGAAATGCTATTTCAGCAGTTACAGGTACAACTGCTTTGTACATCCTTGGAGATGTCAAAGTGAAGAAGGGTTCAACTGGAATCCATTATTGTCTCAAAAGTGCTGCTTTGAGAATAATGCCTTATAATGTGGTAGTAGATGTTAGTGTTTTACTTCCAAATGCTTGAAATCATTTAAGCAAAAGAATGAATTAACTATATTTATAGATTTCCTAGTTTACCCACTTGACCTAACAACTAGGTCTTTGCCTTCTCATTTCCTGCACAGTTTTGTAAGTGAGTTCTCATCACCTTAAAAAGCCAATGCCAAGTTAATGAACTAATGAAATTGTAGCAACTGATAACAACTGTTACTAGGGCTCAAAGGGTTGTAGTGAATGGGGCTACATCTGGCTGGCGACCGGTCACCATCGGTGTTCCTCAGGGTTCAATTCTAGGGCCAGTTCTGTTCAATATATTTATCAATGATCTGGATGCAGGCATTGAATGCACCCTTAGCAAGTCTGCTGATGATACCAGACTGGGAGGTGCTGTTGACTCTTTTGAGGGACAAGAGGCCTTGCAGAGGGACCTAATAGATTGGAGCACTGGGCAATCATCAATGGCATGAAATTGAACAAGAACAAATGCCGGATTCTGCACCTGGGACAGAGTAACACTGAACACAAGTCTAAATTGGGAGAGGAGTGGCTGGAGAGCAGCCCTGCAGAAAGGGGTCTGGGGGTGCTGGTTGACAGCAGGCTCAATAGGAGTCAGCAGTGTGCCCTGGCAGCCAAGAGGGCAAACCACATCCTGGGGTTCATCTAACACAGCATAACCAGCCGGTCAAGAGAGGCGATTATCCCACTGTATTTAGCACTGGTGCGGCCTCACCTTGAGTACTGTGTGCAGTTCTGGGCCCCACAGTTTGAGAAGGATGTTCAGGTCCTTGAATGTGTCCAGAGGAGGGCACCAAAGCTGGTGAAAGGGCTGGGAGGCATGTCCTGTGAGGAGCCGTGGAGGACATTGGGCTTGTTTAGTTTGGCAAAAAGGAGACCTCACTGCTCTCTCCAGCTTCCTGAGGAGGGGAAGTGGAGAGGGAGGTGCTGATCTCTTCTCCCTGGTACCCAGTGCCAGGACCTGTGGGAATGGCTCAAAGCTGTGTCCATCAGGGGAGGTTCAGACTTGACATTAGGAAGCATTTCTTTACTGAGAGGATGGTCAAACACTGGAACAGGCTTCCTATAGAGGTGGTTGATGCCCCATGCCTGTCAGTGTTGAAGAGGCAGTTGGACTTCTGGTCCCTGAAGCAGTCAGGCAGTTGGACTAGATGATCATTGTAGGTCCTTTACAACTGAACTATTCTGTTTGATTGATTGTATTCTGTTCTATTGTATGGTTGAGACAAAAAAGTATGCATTTGCACTACAAATATCTTACCCATGGAGTACATCTGTACATTAATTTAGCTTTGCAGTAAGGCTCTTAACAGAACTGCATAAATAACATAGGGGCTTGTTATCTTGTGCAGCATAGGCAGAAAATATGTACTACCTTTGTTGTATTCCTTAGAGAAGAGAAAGCAAGAGAAAACATACCATGAACCACTGAATCCTTAAAGTTTACAATGATTACATGACAATCCTCAGTTCATATATCGAGTTCCTATGCCAGTTTGCAAAGAGAAAAAGGGAAACTTTCAAACCTGAGAAGAACAAAGATCATAGCCTAAATACGTTTTTTTTTTTTTACTCATTCAGATTGCTATAGCATTCAAGAAAGAATGAGTCAGACTGCAAAATTGACATCAATACCTGATTCTCTTCTACAATGAAATCTGCAACAGTCAGTGAAATGTGGGGAAGACAACTTTTTTTTTGTTTTTTGGTTTTTGGGGTTTTTTTGTTTTTTTTGTTACAGAAGGTACAGCAGGTTGTTTAGTTTTGATAGAGAAACAACAGCCTTCAACATCAAGGTAACTTGAGAAAAAAAAAATCACTCAGGGTTTAGGGAAGTATCATTTTTTTAAAATAGGTAAAAGTAAAAGTAGTTGGTACCCACGTATTGAATGTGCAAGTTGAGAGGAGGGTGTTTCTTGGGGCAAGGGTTAGACATGAGAGGTAATTTACAGCTTGTGCAAAAAGGAAAAGGAAACAGGGAGGAAAGTGAGCATACTGTGTCATGCCACCAATATTTCTACTGATGTCTATAATTTTTGATATCCAGTACAGCTATGATTTTTACCTCCCACGTTTATGTTTGGAAGAGGTTTTCTAGGATTTCCTAGAGAATCAGGAGACAGATGAGACAGCGCACTTGTTTTCTGACAAATTTAATAGGTGGATGTTTTTATCCATTGATGATACAAATTGATTATATTGAATGGTGGTTGTGTTTCAGCTACAAATGTGATACACTGGTGTAAGTACATAAAGTAAAATCACAGGTGCAAGATCCAAGGATATCCATATTGATGGGTAAGTTACTGCTAAGAGGGAGGGGGGGGTGGATTTGTGGATGGCCTTTCGCAAGGTTCACATTTCCTTATAGTCTAGATTAATCTTCAGTATATTAGAGTCATAGAATGGTTGAGGTTGGAAGGGACCTCCAACCTCAGCCAAAAAATGGTATTTTGAGTCACTAGGCAGAATCTGTTTCTTATGGTTAGATAATGTTTGGAGTTTGAGGACTGCAAATAATTCAGCATAGGCTACAATTTCCTAGCAACTTCCTACAAAGATGGTCACATGAGATTCTGTTCTGTGCAAACAGGGTTCTGATATGTGCAGTCAGTGAGGGTTTTTTGTTTCATCCTGAAGTAATTGTATTTTGGTGGATATTTAAAAAATGCATTCACTTACTTGGTTGGAGACATTTGGTGCACAATAGCTTTCCTTAGCTTACTGAGATGGATGTTAGAAATCTTTTCACAAAGCAAGTTTCTTGATGTCTAATGGCCTGTCTGTAGAGTATAGCATTTTAGGTATGGATTGAATAGTTGTTTTTAGAGAAGTGGGTGTATTGTCCATTAAATATAAGGTTTTGGTGGTGTTTGGGTTTTGTTTGTTCATTTGATAGTGGCCCTAGACTCTGGGAAAACATTGCTTTAGGAACAGAAGCTGAAGCACTTTGACAGACAGGTGATGTTTATTGAATTAACAGTGAAAATCCAGAAGGGAATGGATGTCTTGAATTTCATATCTTATCTCTTCTTCCAACTCACAAAAACATGGCTTGCAATAACAAATACTTACTCCAGACTATGGGCAGAGACGTGCCAAGCTGTCCTGGTTTCGGCTGTGACAGAGTTAACTGTCTTCTTAGTAGCTGGTACAGTGCTGTGTTTTGGATTTAGCGTGAGAATGATGTTGATGACACTCTGAGTTTTAGTTGTTGCTAAGTAGCGCTTATCTTAAGCCAAGGACTTTTCAGTTTCCCATGCTCTGCCAGCAAGCAGGTGTGCAAGAAGCTGGGAGGGAGCAGAGCCGGGGCAGCTGACATGAACTACCCAAAGGTATACTCCATACCATGGAACGTCATGCCCAGTATATAAACAGGGGGGAGTTGGCCGGGAGGCGCGGATTGTGGCTCTGGCATTGGTCAGCGGCTGGTGAGCAATTGCATTGTGCATCACTGTTTTTTTTCTCCCCCCCCCCTCCTTTTTTTGTTATATTCCTTTTCATTACTATTATTATTATAATAATATTTCATTATTACTATTGTTAGTATTATATTTTACTTTGTTTATTAAACTGTTCTTATCTCAACCCATGAGTTTTACCTTTTTTTTTTTCCTTTCCTCCTCCTCACCCCACTGGGAGGGGTAGGGGGAAGCGGCTGTGTGGTGCTCAGTTGCTGACGGGTTAAACCACGATACAAGCTTTCAGAACATAGTTTCAAAGTTCCTTGAAGAGGAAATTAAATATGTACTTTTTAAAATCCCACAAGCCCATGCTATACCTATAATACACAAATGACAACTTTATTGTAAAACTGGCCTTATTTATTTACTTCACCCTGAAATGCTGTAAGCTAAACCAGACTCCCCATCCAAAAGTCAGGTCCTTGAGGAATACTGAGGGAATATATCCTCTTCTTGTAGCAGGGGTTCATTTCTAATATTTTCAACAAGCAGTCTAGTACTTTCCATCTTTATAAGAACATTAACTTACCAGAAAACTTTCAAACTCTTTTTTTAGATTATCCATTATCATGTCAAATTGAAGTTTCATATCACTGTTATCTTTGGTGGAATCCAATTTTCATAAAGTTAAATTTCATTATGACCTTCAGCTTTACAGTTTAAAATATAACAAAAAGTAGGACTACCTCATAATATAATGTACACTATATAGTATGATCTAAAGAATTTTTTGAAGCGTTATCTCATGCAGCTTAACAGAATTTTTGCTATTTCCCTGCTGTCTCCATTAGAAGATACAGACTGGGGAAGGTCAAAACTATTGACAATTTATTTGGCGAGGGCAATACCTCTCAAGTAGGTGAAAGTGAGAGAACCAAAGCAGGTTGATTAACTTTTACACAAATTGAGAGGGAACTGCCAAAAATAAACTCCCATAGCGCTCAAAGAAAAAACAAAATGCTTCATAGTCCAATTTAGCCCTAAGAACGAAGCAGTTCTCCAAACACACTGGTCTTGTGATCTTCTTTAAACAGTATGTTTGTCAAAGGTCATGTGCTGCTTTAGCATCACGTAGCACAGATATTTTTAGCACCTTATTGTCTCAGACTAGTTCTCACAGAATTACTACTTTTTCAACCACTTTGAGTGCCCAGTGTTGCTGGCACTAAATTGTTCAAGACAGGGATAAAACTTGCTATTTCTCAAAAGTTTCTGTTCATTCTTTATGAAATCTTTCTAATGTTTACTAATCCTTGTATTTGAATGGAGCAGTAACAGCAGCAGGAGCACTAACAGATACAGCACTCATTTTTTTTCAGCATTTTTATCCACAGGTTAAGCCTTCTCTGAGCAGTTGACATGATACCTGTACTTGGGAGTCATAGCTATATTACAACCATTGATGATACAATTTACATCAGAAAATTCTGCTAGGACAGAAAACTTAGGGAAGATCAGCAAGCTTTTGGATTGCAATTTTCCATTCTACACTTGCACCGCTTAAAGCTAACCAAAAGCGAATGTTTATATTCAGACTAGGTTATAACTTTATTAAAATTTTTCCTTTTCCTGTTTGAGTAATGGTTGACAACACCAGCATTTTAAGTTAATACTTAATTCCTGTGCTGATGTGAAAACTGAGCATTCTGTACTTCAGAAGCACCATTCCCAGGTAAACACAAAAATACATTACTGAAGTAGTCAACACAGGTCAGCTACACTTTTCTGTTTTGTTTTGGGGAGGGGGAAGGAATTTTGCAACACTAATGTTTTCAGGTCCACATCTAAATCTACAATTCTAGAGACACCTAACTAGCCTATTTAGCTCCTCTCCTCTATCTTTTCAACACACAGTACAAACAGTTGGTACCTGATGTAATGCTGTTCCTGTGCATGGTCATGAAAATCAAAGGAACAGCAGCACACTGCTATTCACTTACGTATCTGTTGATTTGGACTTCCTTCACCAACCATTTAACATGCTATTCCATTCACCATCAAATGTGTCACAGAGGAAGTGGCCAAGTAATATGAACAGCCATAAAAGAGACCTCATTAGGAAGAGAAAATTACTGAAGAGAAGAAATTGCCTGCCAGCCTGGGAACTAGGTCTGTGAACCAGAAGCATCCTTGAAAAGTGCAGCTGGAATCTTTGAAGCACAGCTGTGTACCTAGAAACCAGAGACAGCCTGAGATCCGTAAGTGCAACAAACAATGAACTGTATTGGCAACTTATCATCTGAAAAGGTGAAAAATAGTCTGGAAAAAGGGGAAAACATCCTGAGAAAGTAAGAATCAGAATAACTGCTTTTCTAACTGCAAGAACAGGAAAGCAGTCTGGAAAAATAAAAATTGGTCTGAAAGCACAGAAAATATTGTCATCTATTGGCTATTCCAGGTGAAAAATAGAAATCAGTAGCACCTATTTGCTGCTCAGGGTGGTGGAGTCCTATGCCCCTTTATGTCTCTATGATATAAAAATGACTTAAATTTTAACCAAAATGGAGCATCTCTCTCTGGGAACTTTCCAAGCTGCACGTACTTTTCCCTTTCCTAAACAGGCTGAACTCTCTGCACGAACTTTCTATGAGATCTTGGACCCTCGCTGGGGATTCCTGGCTGACTCCAGACTCTGTGATGTGGATAATCTTTGAAGTGAGACTCTGCCTGTTACTTCATTGGTCCCCATCTGGGCCCACTTCTGGGGTTGGTTTGGTTTGTCCTCCCACCTTTGGGATGGTTGGGTCCCCCTCTGGGATTGGTTTGTCTCCCCTCGGGGACAGTTTGGCCCCTTCTGGAATCTGTCTAATTCACTTTTGATACCAGTGTTATATATCCATACAAGTAATCTATCGTAAGTATATCTGCTGTTACATTGTTGATAAGCTTGCTTCATTAATGATAAGTTTGTAGTAACCTGTAATAGCATATACCTACTTGGTTGTTGCTATAATATTGATTTTTGCTGTACTACCGATTGGTGCCATATTATTGATTGCTGATACTAATTTGTAATAGCTTGACATAATGTATATTCACTTTATTAATCATAGGCATACTTGCAAGTGGTAATTTTTGTGGTAATTTATTTGCTAGTGGTGATTTCTGTGGTCTTTGTGGCAATCTGTAATAAAGTAAAGAAATTTAGAGGATGAAGCCTCCATGTCCTTGTGTATTAAGGAATCCTATGAACGTATGGTCACAATCTTTATACACCTGCAGGCCAGGGGACCCTTGTGACACCAAGTCTGACAAATTACAAAGCAGTTTTTCCTGCCTCTCTACACACCATATCATAAATACTTGCCATATGTGCATGCTATACACACAATTTGAATACTTTTTCTTTGGCAGATAGTTCAATATGGCTGTATGTTGGTAACCTAAATGTTAAAAATTGTGCTTCCAAACAAACAAAAAGTAGGTTGAGCAGCCTTGTCTATTTAAGTCTCCAACTTGCAGGGAAAGGACCTTTTCCAGGGAAGCCAAGGTAGCTAAATTAATCTCATTTCTAGGGAGGCATGAAGAAGGAATCAACACAAAACCTGATCAAACACCACAACTTTGGTATTCTCAATTGCTATGCAAGCAGAGAAGACAAAAGCATTATACAAATACAAAAACATTACTTTTCAGATCCTCGCTTTCCTGCCTGGCTCAGCAACCCATCTAATGACATCTGTTAGGGGCTAGGTTTGGCCCTCATGGCTGACCTTCCTGTGTTCATTATTCACCAGTGCAAGCCTCTGTTCTGAGGGGTCTCTGCAGAAGGCCTGTGCCTTTCAAGTCTCCAGCCACTCCTTGCATCCAGTACATTCAGTCTCAGTATCCTTCCTCTGCCTTGTTGGACCATTTACAGCATCATTGCTCCCTGATAGCACCCTTTCAGTGCTGAGTAGATAAGCACTTGCACAAACTGAACAGAGCACAGCAGCACTGTCTCTAACGAGGACTGCAAACACTTCCCCACCCCTTTAGAGAGAATGAGCCAGAAGCTTCAGAATCCTAAGTAAGTGAGCAAGCAAAAAGGAGAGTAAGGCAGGTGCAACTAAGCTCTGGGATGCAGATCTTTTCACTGAACAAGAAGGAATGGGGGGAATAGGGGAGTGTGATGTCCTGATTGCCCTCCAGACATTTGCAGTAGCAGAAGCGGCAGCCTGGCTGACGCACAGGAGGTTGCATTCTGCATAGTCTTTTATAAGTGGTTTCCCGCCTGGGGAAGGGCGGGGGGAGGAGGCAAAGGGGGCAACACAGAGACTTCAGAAAAAAACAGCAGTGGCTTAAAGAGAAAAGCAAAAGGCCTGTTGTTGCACTTTGGTTAAAGTGAGGGGTGTGAAAGATGCCTGGGAAGAACTCCAGACGCAGACGAACTGGGGAAAAAATATGAGTGCCCCGCTGGCTGAAGGATGAGAACTGACTGTGTTGTTTAGAGCTGAAAGTAGAAATGGTGCATAGGAGATGTTGTCTGCTCTTGGCAGTCCTGGTGGCAATAATGATTTGCTTGTTGGATGCAACTTTAACTGCACAGGATTTTCAAATAAGTTAGTCCCCAGTAGGAAGGATGAAAGGATGATGGTAGAGGGGTATAGAACTTGTTTAAAGGGACAAATCTCTGACTGCTAAGACCTTTTTTGTCATCTCACATTTGGTGTCTGGTTTGCAGAAATGCTAAAACCAGGGGGATCAGTAAGATTAACTACACCAAGGTCAGAGAAGGAGCTTCAGGACACAGAGGCTTCTAGGACACAGAGTCAGCAAGATAAATGGTCTGAACAAACAACACATGGCAGAAGCAAACCTTAGAGGATACCAAGCTGCAAAGTGTCCTCAATCTGACTACAGCACACATGCTTGCAGACCATGAGAGACTGAGGAAGACAGTTTCTCTGAAAGGCAGCAGTCTGTCACTCTTCCAAAGGTCTCAGCCCAGCTGGGTCCTCTATCTAATAGAAGACCATGCTCACCTTAGAAGCCCTTCAGTTTCCATCGCACTATGGAAGCTGGTCAGAGGCAGATGTTATTTTTTCTCTCCCTTCTTAGTGTTTATTGGTATTTGTTTACAAGCATTTGAAACTGATGGGTAGCTGCCACTTCAGAAATTGTAGAAAGGGATCATTGAGCATAAATACTACTGGAATGTTAGTGAGGCAGTATTGTCAACTGCTCCACTTTTTGTCCTGCATTGCATTATTTTCTTGCCTAAGACAGCTCAGCTTTTGAAAACACATGAGAATTTCAGCTTTTGCAAAAGCAACAAAAGGAATTGATCCTCTTTACTGAACTTTGTGTTTAATGATAATTCTCAAAAATTAGGATTTCTTACAACATAAAACTGCAAGTAACAGAATGGAAATAAAAGATAAAGTGAAGTTAAATTTACTTTAAAATCTTACAGCATTTTGAGTTCTGGTCCATGATTTTAAATAGCCATAGCTGGCACTATCAACTGCATAGCTCCAGCTTGATACAAATCAGAAAGACAGGGAACACAAGGCAGGATTAAATCAGTATCTGGCTGCACTTGCAAAGTATAAGGTAACTTTATATGCTTAGGTAGTTGTAGCATTAGTCCTTCTTCTGTAATAGCAGAATGCCAAGTCCCACACACATGGAAAAAAGAAGAAAGAGTAGGCCCAAACCATAATCAGCACTGCTGGGGCAGAAGAGATGCAGGAATCCTTCTGAGAGATGGCACACATCCTTGTTGCAGTAAGTCAGGGCAACACCAAAATGCTACAGCTTGGCCTGTATTTAAAACCAACAATAACAACCATAATTAAGAAAGAAACTCAAGACACAAAGGTAGGATATCTGAGAGCTAAGGACAGGATTTCCATAAAGGAGCACCTGTCACCACAGCAAAGGTAATTGCATGCAGCTAGTCTGAAGTTCTTCAGGACTTGGAACAAGCTGGCTCTGAAGTTGGAAATTGTGTGATTTAAGAGAGAAAAAATACCTGATTCCATTCCAAAAGGGTACAAATCCCTCCTCGCCCAAAATGTGACATTTTCGCCTAATGAGTTCTGAGGTAAATATAGTTTTGTGTCAGTAAAACACTGTTGTCATATACTAGCAGTGTTTTATTGCAGTTCAGCCTTTTGGATTCAATACTATTCAAAGTATTGATATACCTGTTATGCATTTTAGTTAATACTATATTTCATGCAATAGAATTTTAAGATGCCACTGTAAACAATAAAACTTTTGCTTCAATCCTATCAAAATGCATTTTAGAAGATCACAAAACTTTGAAAATGTTCTGCAGAACAGTTGGCTTCCCATGAACAAGATCCAAATCCTTTCTGCACATGGATCCATGTGCTCCAACTGTTTGTCAGTCATTCACAGCTATTCTGCATGGTGATGCATGCATACCACTTATACAATGCAATGCACTCCATAGTCCAGGCTCAAAGGGAATATTTGAAACAGACATAGTGCTGATCATCAGTGGGCACTAAAACTATGGCCTCTACATACTCCTCCTGACCCAGAGAGTCGTAAATAGACAGCATATATACATAAGACTGAAAATGGAAGACAGGCAGGAGTTTGTTGGAAGCAGAAGAAGGAGGAAATAAAATAAAGGGGTGGGCCAGGAGTGGCTTTAGGCAAGGAGAAAGCAGAGAGCTGCATAGGCAGCAGTCTTCATAAGGCATCTAAATATTCTGAAATAAGAGCTGATCTATGAACAAGCTGTCTATTTTGTGTGTACTGAAAGAGGCAGGGACTGGCCGTTGTAGCACAACCTTCACCTCCAGGTACAACCTGTTAGCTGGCTCTGCTGCCAGGGTGGAGGAATCACTACACATAGGTTTGCAGCTACTGTACACAGAGTGTCCTCTCCCAAGCAACAGGAAGGGCCACTATTCATACCAAAGGAGCAGATCCTTGGCCTAGCAAAATTCAAACCACTTATGTCTGGCTGAGAAGTCACGGGAGAAGTCTAGGATGGAAAGAACGGCAAGGTCAGAGGGAGGGAAAGGTAAAGAGTAGAGGCGAGAACAAGGGAGCATGTGGAACTCTGTCCAAATATAAGCAAGACCATATGAAACCCAATTCTGGCATTTTCTAAATATCACAGCTGCTTGGCTCGGCAACTTAGATTACTTCTATTTTTTTTTTTAGACCTCTGTAAACATAAACAGGTCATGTCCATTCACTTCCAATTTTACCATCACATGTTTAATCAATAAAACATGTTAGAAGGAAGAACGTAAGCTAAGATGACATCAAAAAATCATTTAAATGCATGCTGTGGAACCTGTAAGCTCTGCTTAGTACTCAGTCCATTAATTTTTTTTTTTTTTTTTGTAAACTAGGTTAGTAGCTGCTTGCATATTCCTATTGTGGATAAACAGAAAGCTTTACAAACCAGCACTGCCTAAATGAAGAAAGTTTCTTCCTTACCCTCAGATGATGAGATCCAGTATTATTTCAAGTAAGCTACCTTTGTTATCTTAATAATGATCTTTAATACTACAATGATACCTCAACTCCTGCTACAATATTCACTTTCAGTGCTGTTTAATCAAGTTTTCATGAACTGTTAAAGTACATTTAATGGCAGAGTGTGGGGCATTAACCTGAGCATCTTTTTTTTTTTTTTTTTTGGCTCACCTAGAAGCTAACCAAGTCTCTAGTTCTACAACAGAGCAGTTTGGGCTCTGGTAGAGTTGACAGAGGCTGTCAGCAGAGGTCTCAAATTGGCTGACAATGGGTAAGATTTGCTAATATCTTTCTCTTTGGTCTGTCTGCAGTGTTACAAATGAGAGGCTGAGTAGACATATCTGACACTTGCCTGCTACCCAGGGATTCTTCCCCCACTATAGTACTCTCCCCAGATTTGTTTTGTGGCCCTACTGCTGCATCCTGACACTCGGTTGGCCCCTTTACCCACGTTCCAACACAGTGTGTGTGTGTGTGTCTGGGATTCTGTTTACTCCGTCACTCAGATACATTTCTTGCACTGGAGCTTGCCAAATAATGTGAGTCTTCCAGGCACCGGTTGTAGTTCTGTCGCAGAACAATACAGAGTCCTGGCAGAAGAGGGCAGTATTTTATGCAGATGAACTTCTAGTTACTCAGCAACCCACTTTGTCCCTTTTCCACGTTTTTGAAATTGGCATTGGATTCATTTTTCTACGTGTGCTTTCGACACTAGTCTTTTCTGCATTATTACCAGTGTTCTAGACTTTCTTTAAAGCAGCTGAAAGCAGCAGGGCACATCCTACCAGCCAAGAAGCTGATTCAGCAAAGGGAGCAGCTTGAGGCACTTACCTGCTGACGTCACAAGCATGGCTGTTGCAGCACTGTCCTGGTACGCCTTTGTAAAATACGCTTTGCAGGAGCTTCAGCAGAGTCCTCATAGGCTGCTTTATATTGCTGGGGGAAGTGGGGAGAAATCCCCTGCTGTCAGCCAACCATTTGGTTTGCTACCTCCTCAGTATGGAACTTGACTCCTCACCAGCACAATGTATTAGACAAACGCTGCAACTCCCCAAGCAAAAGGAGGTCTATCATGCTTGCCTCTGCAGAAGAAAGAGAGGCACAGGGACGTGGAGGCTGTTATACATCCCCCGCTACTGGGAATGTACTGGATAAAACACAGACTGGTGAATTCGGAAGGCCTGAGGGCAAAAGCAAAAACTGGTTTAGGGAGCCATAGGTGAGGATAGGCGCACAATCTTTGGGACATCCTGCTGGACTTGGGAAAGGACTTTCCTGTCTTTTCTGTAGGGCTACAAGCCTCACTGCCAAATCCAGACGGAACTGTATAAGAAATCAGCCAAGCTTAGACACCTATTGTTTTACTAAGAAACAAAGTGCTTTTGTGTAAAATAATAAGCTATTAATTAAGGGTCCTCCCCTCTTTTGAGAGCAAGTAGTGCTTATGTAAGGTGTGTGCAATAGATATAGCATAGTCAAAATACCTCAGCTGATCAGAGGCTATTCAAACAGAAGTAAATTCAGCCGAGAAATTAAAGAAAACTCAAGACTGATCAACGAAGGCACAATTCTAGAAAAGACTAAATTAACTTCTGATTTGCCAGAGTATCTCATCACCACTATGTTACACCTTTAACTCATTTTGTTAAGAGAACTAGTGAACTTTTCTAAAGTCTCTTTGAAGGACTTGATCAAGTAAGCTCCCAGTTCATTGTTCGTCTCCTGAACAGCTGCGTCATAACTGCCAAAGAGTGGAGTTGAAGCCTTCACATCCTCCCTGTTTGCTTGGAGTAAAATGAGGTTAAGCTCCTCTGCTACACTTTTATATTTTTGGTGATCGAATCTGCAGAGACTGGCATCATCAATTGGGTAGGTGATGTCAATAGGGTAGCAGTCCCTTGGAACTGGGAACTCCACATTTTTCAGCATTGGTAACTCACAGAGAAATGTGAAAAGGTGTTTAAGTGCCTGGGATGACAGTGGGTTTCCAAGAAACTTAAACTCCTGTAGTTTCTGACAAGGGCTTAAACCTAAAATCAACATGTTGACATGAGTGTCTTGGATGTTACAGTCCTCCAAGGTAAGACTCCTGAGCACTGAAGAGGAATGGCTGAGAAGCTTAAAGAATATTGATGGGTAAAGGTCAGGTATATTGTGACCACTCAGGTCGAGGGCTTCTAAGTGATTAGCATGGAAGCTATTGGCTAAATAGGCCATATCAGCATGGTTCAATGAGCAGTTAGAAACATCCAGCATCTTCAGTGGAGTTTTTAGTGGGCTGTAGAATTAAAGAGAAAAAAAGTTTTATGGCATAAAACATTGAAAAGCTACATTTACAAAATTTCATACACCTATCCACATTATGAATGCAGCCATCTGCCAGATTCATTTTTTTTTCTAACCCCTTCTGAGAAACAGAAGCATGCACCAACAATGACAAGTATATTTTCGTCCTGAACTCAGTTCCATGAATTAGCTCCTACTTTACATGACTCGAACTGTGTTGTTTTAATGGCAATTAATTTGGTAACATTCTATGTGTCTATTTTGTAACCAGTTATATGTTGTCAGGTGTCTATTACTTTCTGAATTAATAGCAGACCATTACTACCATAAAAGCATTGGTGGCTGCTTCTTGTAGAAAGCTGTTATAATTCCAGAGATTTAGATAATTTCCATTAAGGAAGGATTAATTCCAAGATGAAAGCCAATCAGTATTCTAACAAGACATCTGCTTTTGTTTCTAGTTTTGTTTCTACTATGTTTTTAAATGCCCAAGAGGCTTACACATTGTATTGTTCTGGAGTTGCAAAGAGACCTTCTGATGAAGAAAAACGTTCAAAGAAGTGTACCTGAGATTATGTGCAAATATTCTAGTTGAATATAAAATAGTTCTGACAGATGAAAATCAAGAGATCCCTTTCATACATACTAAATCTTAATGAGACTTCTGCCACAGACTTCAGCTGGATCAAGGTTAGAAACTTGTAATTTATTTCTATCAATATAAGCAGTGTGCCATTCACAACTTTTAAATGAAATGACTTCTTCGTACAGGAGGAATTTTAGACCAAGGTGATTTGTCTCGATGAAACTTTTGTCTGCCTTTTTTTTTAGATGCTCTGAAAAGCATACAGTTAACTTATTTTCTGTTCAAATATGAACACTGTTCACTGGCAGCTTGTTATCTTTTTGAGAATTGCCAATTTTTCCCAGGAATTCATCATGAATATTCATATATTAGCTTAATTTGCAGTACAGCAAAGAATCAGATCTCTCTTGCCTTGAGATCGAGAGACACAACAAACAACTGAAATCAAAGTCTCAAATCAAAGTCTGCTATCCCCCTGCCCACCTAAAAATACAGTATCTGTGGAATCTTAGTATATTTACTGCCTGGTTTTTAGAGGACAAAAATTCACTAGAGACCCTGAAAAATACTTGGAATATGACTCAGGTCTTGCACCAAAGACCAGCCCAAGCTGACTGAGATACAAGCTTAAGAATGTGGCAAATCAAAAATGTCTGGGTGTACCCCTCTCTTATGTGGTAGCCAAAAGTATATTCTCATCATGCTCATCAGAGAAGCTCTGGAAGACTAGTAAGAACAGTCAGTCCTTCTAAGTGTATGAGATATACATTGGCTTCCAATTCTCCCTGACAAATACTCTTTCCTAGCTTCCTGCTGCTCCTTCTCACACCCCCCACCCTGAGATATACTCACTTCCCTTATTCTCTGAGATTCTCAGCTTGCTGATGGCACAAAGGGCTGTTCTTTACAGTTTGACTGAAAGCAGGATGACCAAATTACCTGAGCAGTTTCCGTATTCTTCCTGTGAGTATAGAAAATGACATACTCAGCTCGGTCAGCTGCATCATTTCACCCATCTTTTCTCCAATGTTAGTAAGCATCCGTTCATCTGTAGCTGTGAACCTCCGCACATTAAATGTTCGTGCTGGCAAGGTCAAGGACATCAATAGAGGGAAGTGGATACTGTTGAAGAGTATTTCCAAGTGTTCCATTTCCAAGCGAACATTGTGAACTATTTCCAGTTTGCGCAACAACGAGGGATCAGTGAGCTTTATGATATAGAAGAATTTCTGCAAAGCCAGGTTGTCAGATCTGAATGCCACACAGCAGATCTTCAGTGGACAATAGCATTTCTTCAACAGGGCCTGCACTACCAGCTCGTAGTTCCGCTCTGTAACAAACAAGTCAATTAGCACATCAATACTGATTTCAAAGGTACCTGGATTGCACTGTGTTTGTTGCAGGTAAACCAGCAGTTCTAAACAGAGCTTTGAGAGCAGCTGTGTCCTGGCCCACCTGCCCATTGTCTTCTTACACTGACAAAGCTGAACTTCAACATCTTTTACACCCGTCAGGTCGACCACTTTCAACCTTTTCACATAGGGAGAACGATGATTCAGCACATAGTCTCTCAGCCCTGTCAGACAGCTTTCCAAGCACACTGAGCATGTTCTATGGCTCAGGTCTTCCTGGTAGTCCACAGTAGGTCCCAAAAGTTTTCCCATGTTAAAGTCAACAAGTGGCCAGTTCTCTACCAAGTCATGAATCACGTCCCCTTGCTCCAGTAAATAGCTGGCTTTAAAAAGAAGAGGAAAAAGATTATGGGCAACACCACTGAGATTCTTCCTGGCAAACTCCGCATTTGACACGAATGCTTCAGCACTAATGAATCGGAGAGACTTCATTGTTGCTCTGGACTCCTTGCCGTCATGGAGAGTGAATTCTGCGTTTAACTAAAGATCCTAGTTGCTTATCACCTTCTATTTTTATCTGCAGCTGCTGTTTGCTGCTAACGGAAGCCTTGCTGGGAAGGCAGAATGAGGAGTCACATGCTGATCCTCTGCTTTCTATTTTGGAGCTATACTGTGATTCTGCAGTAATTAACTGGGAGATCTTTAGTCAGAGAGCATTTATTCATTTAAACCCTTATATTTATAACAAAGCTAACTCAGCTAAGTACAGACCACTGCCCAGCAGGAACAGTAAGATCAGGACAGCACACATACATGAGAATATTTTTGTATCTTTCCTATGCCATACAAAAAGGCACTCTGGGTTCCAACTTAAAACACATAACATGATCTGTATTGCACTTTCTTCCACAAAAGATGATATGCTGGGGATTCACATGCTGATTTCAATGGGGAAGATTTCTCAGAGTTAGCATAGAGCTTCTTCTAAAAACTATAGCCATAAGTAAAGGCTGAGGTGCTACAGTCATTGAGCTACACAATGTCCCTCCATTTTGCCCTTCCTATCAGCAAGGAATAGTTAAACACAGTGGCTCCAGTGGAAAAGACAAAAGACTCTAGAAGAGCTCAGAGCCTTGGTGACCAGGACACTTGCCTGTGGTAGGAGACTGAGGGTTAAGTACAAGACAAGCTGAATAAGACAGAGCACAGAGTTAAAACTTTCTCCTAACTTCCCAGCCAAGCATCCTATTGCTGTTGCTTTGAGCAACAGATGGTCTTTTCTTTCCTGTTATTCAAGAAATCATGGTTTCATTGTGATACAGAATGGGAAAACATTCAAAATCTATTATCTTTTCAGGCCAGGAGAAAAACCTCTCTCACCCAGCTGTCACAAAAGCAGAGACATGTTTCTTTCTTTCAACCTGGCACTTGCCTGCTGGGGGAAGCAATGTTGGATACCTCCCTTACAGTGTCCTCTCATGTCTTTTGCTGGGCAACCAGTGGGACAGAGAATGAGCATAGCTTGAAGTTACTAAGTTATTGAAATTATTGAAATTATTGAAACATTTATATTTGTTGTTTTCTTTTTTTTTGGAGGCGGTGCCTTACATCTGAGTTGTGGGGCTTTTGGCCATAGAATTGGGATTTCAGTATATCTACTGGGTTATCCTCTACTAGCTATTTACTGAACATTGGGTGCAAGACAATCCTGTAAACATCCTTCTTTTTTCCTCTGTCATTTAGAAAAACCCTCAGATCAATCATGTTAAATAGTTTCTAAGTGCCTACACCCTTAACTCATCCTCCATTCCTTCTGTTCCCCAGGCCGTTCTCTTGTTCACCTTCCACCCTCTGCAGATGACCTCTACCTCTTTTCTTCTGCACCTCCCATTTCTCCAGTGTCATTTGTACAAAGGTTTCTGATATAATCTGCCTGGCTGGCAAAACTGACTGTGTCTTGCGATGCCCTTGTTCAAATCCAGAAGAGGTCTTGTCAGATTTATTGACTTGAGTTCCATGCCATGCCCCACCTTAATGTTGGAAATTGCCAATATGGAAGATTAAACTCCTGCTGAGAAATGCATCAAGATCTCACAGTACCATGCTGAGTTGAAAAAGTTGCAGATGATAATACCAAATGTAACATGGAAAAAAGTATTAAATTTACTGTTTCTTTTAAAACAATTATGAAAAAGAATTGAAGGAAAGAGTCAAACTGTCTTCCCCACCAAATAAGCAATAACTTTTTCGTATATAGAAGCAGCTACAAATATTTATTTCAGTTTTTTTACCTCTATAAGTGTTGCTCTATTCTAATAAAAATCTAAGACATTACTAGAGCAGTTTATCTTGGAACTTCCGGACCACTGGTCCAAATATACTAGGTAAGCAGATAAAGAGGTCCAAATATATTAGGTAAGCAGATAAAAAGTTGTGTATATACCTTAATAACTAGCTGTTTAAATTTTGAAAGGCAATAAAACTATACTTAGAAAAGTTTCAAGCAGTTTGTACATTTTTCTTGTCATACAGGGATCAGTTATATGTTGCTGTTTTCAGCATTTATAAAATTGCACAAAATATAGTAATACCTACATCATCATCTGCTATACATGAACCAGAGTTGAAAAACAGAGGAAAATACTTAATACCTTGACAAGTTCTATCTATTTCATCTTACATGTTTTTTACTTATATTAGTGATGCCACTTGTCTGTTTGAAGGTAAAATTAAGCTGATATACAAACCAGAAAACGGCAAAAATAAAAAGCTTCCTCAGAATGACACAATCTAATAAAGATGTCCCTTCCCTGGTCATTTAAAACATATTTAGGATATTTCTTTTGCTTTTGATAAAATATTCCGTAATGGGTTTATTTAAAAAAAAAAAAAAATTGAATCCATGAAGTGTGGCATGAATTTTTCACAGCAAAGCAGATGTGGAATTATCTGGAAAAGCAGGGTCAGCACAGCTTGATAAAAGTCTTCATTGTCATCTGATTCAAAGATGTCAAAACAATTATTATATTAAACATTTAGTGTTTTATTTAATGGTAGAAGAAATCATGACAAATTAGTTAAAAAATTTTAACCAAAAGTAAAGTTCATGATATTCTAGCATTCAAGCTGTTTTAGTATTGGTTTTGTACAAGTATGGCAACAAATATTAAATTCACACAATAAAACAAACATTTTTTTTCAGTTCGTACAAAATGACTAATCAGAGCAGTGTAAAAAATGTTCATCAAGTGGATTTTAATAGGTTTTTAGCCTTTAAAAACAGTATATTAAAAATAAAAGTATTTAATGATAAAATAGCTGGTTTTCAAATTAACTTGAAGGAGGCCACCACTGAGAACCTCAGAACTGTCATCCTAAATGTATGAAGAAACTAATTCTTACTGAAGTGGATTCAACATGGAAGAAAGTTCTATTAAGAATTTCACTTTTATAATCCATGACAGGATATATACATCTATCAGCAGCTACGGAAGCACTCCTGGGTCAGATCAAAATGAGATGGGGCAGGGGAGAATACAGGTAATCCATTACTTTTGCACAGATCTTGCCAGTTTATAACTGTTTACATTCAACTTTTATTGGCATAGTCACATAAAAACAGAATTCAGAGGTTCAGGTTTGCAAAGATGCAGCTCTGGCATAACTAAGGGAAAAGAACAGAGAGCACTGATTTATTAAGGAATGAAAGTTAAGCAAAGAAAGGAGTTTAAAACTATGTAGCAACACAATGAACAAAGTTCATTCGAAATTCAGAAGATGCTGAGAAAGATTGCTCTTCAGAGAATGTAGGGGAAGGAAAGCATGACAGATCTAATTATTTTTGTGGAATTTCTCAGTCCAAAAATAATCTGTCACTATAAACATTTTCTGCAAATTTTTTTTGACAATTATCATCTATATTCTATTATTTGAGATGTTAGAGAAATGCCAATCAAAATTCATCTAAAAAATTACAGAGATTTCTCACTTGTTAAGAAGTCATCTTCATATAAGATTTTGTGGTTCTCAAGAAGATAGAGTTCAGATAGTTATGTTGAGCAAAATGGTGTGACAATGTCTTAAAATTCCTACAGAAACCGGCAATCCAGGAGACTCCTGGAGTGCATTGAGGATAACTTCTTAAGCCAGGTAATAGCCCTACCAGAGGAGATGCATTACTGGACCTGTTGGTCACCAACACAAGTGAGCTATCAGAGACATCAAGATTGGAGGCAGCCTGGGCTGCAGTGATCATGCACTGGTGGAGTTTGCAGTCCTGAGGGATATGGGTCAGGCGAAGAGTAAAGGCAGGACCCCGAATTTTAGGAAAGTAAAATTTCAGCTGTTCAAGGAGTTAGTCAATAGGATCCCCCTGGGAAACTGCCCTCAGGGACAAGGGAGCAGAACAGAGCTGGCAGATCTTTAAGGACGCTTTCCATAGAGCGCAAGAGCTCTCGATCCCCATGTGTAAGAAATCAGGAAAGGAAGGCAGGAGACAAGCATGGATGAGTCAAGACCTGCTGGTCAAACTAAAGAGCAAGAAGGACATGCAAAGGCAGTGGAAGCAGGGACAGGTATCCTGGGAAGAGTACAGGGACGCTGCCCGGTTGTGTAGGGATGGGGTCAAGAAGGCCGAGGTGCAGCTGGAGCCGAACTTGGCAAGGGATGCAAAGAACAATAAGAAGGGCTTCTATAGGTATGTCAGCCAGAAAAGGAAGGTCAAAGAAAGTGTACTCTGCCGATGAACACGACTGGCAAGCTGATAGTAACGGACGAGGAGAAGGCTGAGGTACTCAACAACTTTTTTGCCTCAGTCTTCACTGGCAATCTCTCTTCCCACACCTCTTGAGTGGGTAGACCTCAGGGCAGGGACTGGGGGAACAAAGTCCCTCCCGCTGTAAGAGAACATCAGGTTTGTGACCACCTGAGGAACCTGAACATACATAAGTCTGTGGGACCTGACGAGATGCATCCCAGAGTCCTGAGGGAACTGGCTGACGTAGTTGCCAAGCCACTCTCCATGATATTTGAAAAGTCATGGCAGTCAGGTGAAGTCCCTGGTGACTGGAAAAAGGGAAACATTGCACCCATTTTTAAAAAGGGTGCAATGGGAACTACTGACCTGTCAGCCTCATCTCTGTGCCTGGGAAGATCATGGAACAGATCCTCCTAGAAGCTAGGCTAAGGCACATGGAGGACAGGGAGGTGATTCGAGACAGCCAGCATGGCTTCACCAAGGGCAAGTCTTGCCTGACCAACCCAGTGGCCTTCTATGATGGGGTGACTAGATCAGTGGACAAGGGAAGAGCTATGGATGTCATCTATCTGGACTTCTGTAAGGCCTTTGACATGGTCCCCCACAACATCCTTCTCTCTAAATTGGAGAGATATGGATTTGATGGGTGGACTGTTCGGTGGATAAGGAATTGGCTGGATGGTTGCATCCAGAGAGTAGTGGTCAATGGCTCCATGTCTGGATGGAGATCAGTGACGAGTGGTGTCCCTCAAGGGTCCGTATTGGGACCAGTATTGTTTAATATCTTCATCAATGACATAGACAGTGGGATTGAGTGCACCCTCAGCAAATTTGCAGATGACACCAAGCTGAGTGGTGTGGTTGACACACCTGAGGGACGGGGTGCAATTCAGGGGGACCTGGACAAACTTGAGAAGTGGGCCCATGTGAACCTCATGAGGTTCAACAAGACCAAGTGCAAAGTCCTGCATCTGGGTTGGGGCAACCCCCGGTATCAATACAGGCTGGAGGATGAAAGGATTGGGAGCAGCCCTGCAGAGAAGGATGAAAAGATGGACATGAGCTGGCAATGTGCGCTTGCAGCCCAGAAAGCCAACTGTATCCTGGGCTACATCAAAAGAAGCGTGGCCAGCAGGTCAAGGGAGGTGATTCTGCCCCTCTACTCTGCTCTGGTGACACCCCACGTGGAGTACTGCATCCAGCTCTGGGGTCCTCAGCACAGGAAAGACAGGGACCTGTTGGAGTGGGTCCAGAGGAGGGCCACAAAAATGATCAGAGGGATGGAACATCTCTCCTATGAAGAAAGGCTGAGAGAGTTGGGGGTTGTTCAGCCTGGAGAAGAGAAGGCTTCAGAGAGACCTTATTGCGGCCTTTCAGTACTTAAAGGGGGCTTATAAGAAAGATTGGGGCAGACTTTTTAGCAGGGCCTGTAGCAATAGGACAAGGGGTAATGGTTTTAAACTAAAAGAGGGTAGATTCAGACTAGATGTAAGGAAGAAATTTTTTATGATGAGGGTGGTGAAACACTGAAACAGGTTGCCCAGAGAGGTGGTAGATGCCCCATCCCTGGAAACATTCCAGGTCAGGTTGGACGGGGCTCTGAGCAACCTGATCTAGTTGAAGATGTCCCTGCTCATTGCAGTGGGGTTGGACTACATGGGACTAGAAAGGACTTAAAGGTCCCTTCCAACCCAAACTATTCTGTGATTCTATGAAACACTATTTTTAAATTGTTTAATTTCAAGTTTGGGGTTTTTTTTGGCAAAAATTTATATTTTGAGTGAGGATATTTTCCAGTTTAGTTTAAGGTTTTTGATGCTTTACAAACAGTTTAAGCCTGAAGTGATCAATAAATTTTTCTGTCTATGCAAGAAAATTCCATGCATTCCCTCCCTCAGCAAGCTACTATCTTTGCAGAAAACCAGGTTGTGTTTGTAGCCCACCCTACAAGAAATATAGCCTGGAGTTGTAGTTGTTGGTCCCCACTGTCAGAAAGACGGAGACAGCTCATGCCTAATTCTCTGAAAACTACCACAATTGAACAGCTCATTATGATGCTATCTATAGGTAACTCAAAGATGACAAAGGTTGCTAATGAGCATGGGAAGCAGGAGAGTTAACAGAGCAGTGGTAGAGGTTTTATTTGTCCCACAGTGACAGACCAATACCCATGTGGCCAACTCAGCCTTCCATACACCCAGAGAGCCTGGCAACCTTCCATAACTTGAACAATCTGATCCAGTCCAAAAGGGTATTAAGTCAGAAGTGCATTTGCACATCTTCTGTTTGATTATCGCATTGGCACAAAAGTCATTTTTTAAAATGAAGTACTTGAAACATCTGTCAGTACATATCTAATACACATGAATCACAAAACACATGTAAAAATGCATAGCTCTGCTTTATGTCAGAGAATGGGTTTAATCCATGACACTACATCATTTCATATTCTTATAAGCAGCTCTCAAAGTGAGCTGCTGCATGAAAGTGACAGTGGTCTGAGAAATACTGAACATTCAAGTGAAATAAGAAAACAACTTACAAGGAGGTACACATAGCTTTCCACCAGACTACCCTTACAAAAGGTGTTACAGAGGTGATTCAAGCTCAAAAAGCTTTCTAATATTGTTAAATCATGCAAGCCAGCTTTAGGAAATTCACCCATGCCCCAGTTTAATTGGCTATTTTAAAACTGACATGGCAACAAGCAGAGTTTTCCTTTTTATTATTTTCCCTTGATCATTCTAGTACTGAAGAGAAAAAAACTGTTAGTTACTCATTTATGCCTGTCAGTCAAACAACTGTTAAGAGATCTAACACATGAGAGGTTTTGTTCTGATGGAAAAGGGAAATCTATTTAAAACCAACCTTACTGCTTAGTGGGAGTGACCTGATCACATTAATCCATATAAAAAGCTCACAAGAATTTTTTTTGGCACAGGAATTAATCAATATAACATTCTCTTTGCTTATGGAGTGGTTAGAAAAAGCATTCCTAAGCACTCCCTTCCTCTTGACCACAGTATCAATGTTCTCTTGTGTTACACAAGTATTGTAATTAGTGTCTCAGAACAGCAATTTTCTCGAGGAGGCAATTTCCCAATTTCCACAAAAGTGCTCCTTTGACAAAGTAGGAGAAGCAGAGATATAGCAACATGTCAGCCGTAAAGCAGAAGCACTTTAAGGAAACACATTAACCTCAGTATGTATAGAAGTCAAAGCCAAGCTCAGCACTACCACCACTCCAAACCTGGAGGACTGCTGGGAACTAACACAGTCAATGTATGCCAAGCTTAGGCTGGAACACCTCAGAGGCAGTGCTCTTGGTTTCCCAGCTTGCTGGCTAGTAAAGTTAATATGGGTCATTGCTGATGACTGCGATAAAGAAGGATAAAGTAAAGCAATCTCCAGGTACGGGCTGTGTAGAGGAATACTTCAGTAGAGTATGTCGGCCTTGGATCCATGTTGGCTAGCATGTTAGCCTTCATCTAATCCAAAATGAAGAGCTCTAGTCCCTTTTCTACCATATATATGAAACAGATCTACATATGTTCCTAATAAAACACAAATACCAGCTCGGAATAGTAGTGCTATTCTACCTGCATATTTGACTAATAAAGAGAATGTGGTTTAACACTGTGCCTTCCTATCTCCTTCCATCTCCTTATAAAATACTATTACTTTTAGTAACAGTAATATTTCCTTCTACTTCGCCTACTTCCTCGAATGAATTTGCAGACCTCAGCCAGTCACATTTGTATACATGCAAATATATGCATGTATGCAGTGAATACAGTGCACTCAGCTATTCTGAAATTCCAACACTTAATTTACCAGGATTATATTTCTCTCTATCTAGCTGGACATGTACACAGAAGTGCTGGTAATGCACAGCTGTATCCAACTGTATTTACATGTCAGATGTCAATTTTGATTGTAAATTCATGTGCTTGCAGGATCCAGAAGTCACGCAATATCCTTACATCACACACTTTATTTATTCTCACAGAATCTTGCAAACATTGGGGATCAAACACTATGGGGATCTTGCTGCCACTGCTCCCTTGAGTCAACAGGGATTTTTATTATACGTTAAATAGGCCTGCATCTTACTTTAAAATTCAAGTATAACGGAATTAAGCTTAAAGAGCTAATTGCTCTGACTGACTAGCACTCATTTAGCAGCATGCAACCTTTGACCTCCAGTTTGCGTCAGCATTACAATATATTGTTAAAATTACTGGTGCTTCTATCTAACGTTGAACTTGCAGTGTTTGTTGTACCTGATTAACTAAGAATCTCTTTGTAACTAAATGATATTCAGCCTCTGCCTCTTTTGGGTGCATATTCCATTGGACAGTGTTCCATTTTACTCTCTTTTGTAACTGTAAATGTATTAGTGTTCAATATGATAGTCTTTATGTGCATACAAATGTTATTTGAATGTCACAAGTAGCTCTACAGACAGAAATGCCCTGTCTCAAGTTCCAGTTTCTAGGAGGAGCTGGTGTAACAGAGAACAAACACTGTAGTGATGTCTTTCTGATGACAGCCTGTAACAGGTGTTCAGAAGACACTATCCATTTGATATTCAGGGCTTTTAACAGAACTGATGTTCTGGGTGTTCATACTCTCCTATGTATTCATGTCTTTTGCATCTGGACACTCTTTCATAAAGTCTCCAGATCTGAAAAGTCTGTCTGAAAGAACAGAGCGCATTGCTATCAAACACTTTCGTTTCAGCCAGAAGATATGCTATCTCAAAAGCTCTGCTGAACTACAATCAGTATTGATATGATTTATTCCTGTAATGAATGGTATCTCAACTGTTTAAACCAAACTCTTGAGGGCAGACTCTGCCATCCTCACACTGGGCTTGGACTTCTGTCATGAGAATTCTTGCTGAAAGATGTATATCACCATTCCCAGAAAAAAGCAGCACAGCATGGTAGAACAGGGCCAATAAAATAACTTAAAGATAAATGTTGGCACTCATGTAATGAATTACACCATGAGTTAATGTAGGACAGAATCTGTTTTGTTACTCAAGCAAGTCACTCAGCAAAAATGTAACTGAAGGCAGAAATTTAAATCAGTGAATTGCTTTAAGTAAATTCAGTTAGAAAAAAAATCATTTGACAACCGTGTTTGTTGGACTAATATTTCTAGTTTCTCCAAAACTGATTCTAAAAGATGGATTTTTAAATGCATCAGCCACAGAAGTGTAAAATAACACTGTATGGGGTAAGATGCTAAAAGCCAAAGCCTACCATACTTACACCCAGTTAAGTCGCCATTGCAACACAAAGCAAAACATAGCAATTTTGCAACACAAAAGAAATCAAAATACTGCAGGTAGGCAACTGATAGTTTAATTTAGTTACTCATCCTATGGAGAGTAATTTCACATCCACAGGATCTGGATCTTCAAGAGACCTCAGCATTAGTTCAATATTGCCACTTTTCTAAGATGACAAAGATATACAGAATAAAAATTGACTGGCTTTTTGCCAGTAACAGTACTTACAGGTGTAACATACTGCCTGTTGTACTTTGATCTGTGATTCTTCTCAGGGAGAAGAGGAGGTGTGCACTGCAAGGAATATTTGGAACTAGCACTTGAAACATCATAATTCAAAAACGTCTCTGTAGTAAGCTGTGACAACTCAGAACGGGCAGAAATACTAAAATCACTCACACTTCACCTGAAGTGCACTGAGATGACTCCAAACTCTCTGTGACTATGAACAGGAATAAGAGCACACAAAAAGTGAAATGTAGTGTAAACCAGCATGAACAACAACAACACAACAGAAGAAAGTAAACACCTGGTTTCCAAAATCTTAAGACCATTTTTGCCCCAAACTGAACATAAACCTCCAAAGACAATGTAACTGAATGTTAATAACATGAAAGACAACGCCTCTGGACTTGCAGGATTTACCTGTCTGACACCACTGTACATTGGTGAAACACTGTCATTACAATGCATGTGTCCAAAGAAGGCCAACGAAGCTGGTGAAGGATCTAGAGAACGAGTCCTATGAGGAGCGACTGAGGGAACTGGGGTTGTTTAGTCTGGAGAAAAGGAGGCTCAGGGGAGACCTTATCGCCCTCTACAACTACCTGAAAGGAGGTTGTAGCGAGGTGGGTGTCAGTCTCTTTTCCCAATTAACAAGTGATAGGATGAAAGGAAATGGCCTCAAGTTGCAGCAGGGGAGGTTTACATTGGATATTAGGAAAAATTTCTTCACCGAAAGGGTTATCAAGTATTGGAACAGGCTGCCCAGGGGAGTGGTTGAGAAACCATTCCTGGAGGTATTCAAAAGACATGTAGCTGAGGTACTTAGGGACATGGTTTAGTGGTGGACTTGGCAGTGTTAGGTTTACAGTTGGACTTGACGATCTTAAAGGTCTTTTCTAACCTAAATGACTCTATGATTCTATGTACTGCTAAAGCCAAAAATAGGAAGAATGTGGTTCTTGAAGGCAGGAGAAACATAGTGCCTCAATAGTGACACAAGGATCTGCCCCCATCTGAGCAACAGTCTTGCATTTAGAGTGCATTGGGAGTTGCTACTAATACATGATATTTGAGCAATGAGTTCATTTGAGCAATGATACAACTTTAAGTCAGAAATTACAATTCATTGATATTCAGCTGTGCTACTGAACATCTGTAAATGTATCCGTTAACAATCTGAACCACCGACCATGTGAAAAATATCCTCTTCAGCCAATGCTGAAATCCACTTACTCATTGAAGGCAGACTTCCTGTTTCTTGCTCCAGTTCATCTTCCTCAATGCAGGTGCTAATATCATATGACCAGTGGTAGAAAGGTAGTCCTAAAAACCCGGAAAGTAATGGGCTAGAGCAGACATGCAGGCTCAATGAACGCAGAATGGATGATGATGTCTGGTTGCTTGAGGAAGATGTGCTACTACTAGTGATAGTAGAATGTGGTCTCCTTAGTGGTGTGGAATGCTAAAAGACAGACATTGCTACTGATGCTTGAGATCTTGGCTCTGTAAGAAAAATACATTTGGGTCATTATGGAAAAAAAGGGGGGAACATTATCTTGAAAACAAAATCAGGAACAACACTGAGAATTTACATTTGACCAAGTATCATCTACTACGCAAACCAATCTTAGTAAACTGTGATAAAATCTATTCAGTTCTAGGACTATCTTGAAGCTCTTTTGACAAGGGAAGAAAAAATGCAGTAATATACTCTATTCTCAACTTCCTTGAAAAAGAAAGAAAGAAAGGGTATGACGCAATTATTGAAAGCTGTCTTCTGACTAAACCCAGCTGCAGGGAAGAAGAGAGTCTGTACGGCATGGGTAATATGTCATACCTTTTCCCTTCATGATGTAGTCATAGTTTGATTGCCTATGGCTGCTTCACTGGGTTTAATATCCATGAAAGGTTTATTGCCTATTCCCATTGATATCACCTCTTACATTTGAAGTTCTAAAATGCATGTTGTACACAAATAAATTTTAGGGAGCTCTTTGAAGATTTACTGCAGAAATAAAGCATCTTAAACTATCAGACATTTCCTAAAGGTAATTACTGACTGACTCCCTACCAGAAATTTATTAAGTACAAAATAACGGAAGCAAGTCTTCCTGAACCTCAGTGCTTTTGCTGTTATTTTCTTTAGAAATATAAAAGAGATTTCAAGGATGAGTCTCTCCCCTCTTTGCCCTCCTCTGGCCCATACTGTCACTATCACAACTGAGTCTCTCCCAGTTACTTCAGTTATAGTACAAACTTGCTTTGTCACCTCCTAGCAAGGTAAGGATTTCTTTCAAAGGGAAACAATGTGATGATTTTTCCCATTATAGCTTTGTCACTGTTCAAGACATTACTTTCCTCTGGTCACCTAATTTGAATTCCAAAGCAGAAATCATCACCTTCATCTGATCAAAAGTAATACCCAAGAGTTAGACTTATACTGTAGGGACTTCCACCTTGTATTTGTACTAAAACTTCTACTGAGAGGTAGTGATACCTCCTGGGTATTATACAAGTGGTCTTCTATTGAAAACTGAGGGACATGCATGCTAACAAACCTCTCAACTACAACTCAAAAATATTTTGGTGCTGCCAGTAAAGTAGAAAAGAGAGGGTAGTGTTTATTTGCCCAGCTTCATACCTGGAAAGGTAAGTGCAAGCTTTCCTGAAATCCATTCCACAAATAAAAAAGAGGCACTTTCTTGTGAGGGTAGAGCCAGATAAGATGTGGCACAATCAAATGTGCAGAGCCAATGAAAAGCTGCAAGACTGGCAAGTCCAACAGCAACAGCATTTTTTCAAAATGACAGTTGCTGGCTGGGGTTAAACCACGACACGTTGTAACTCTCATAATCCCCTTTTTTGCTCCATAGCAAGACAAAGTTAGGAAGAAGAAAAAAGTGTGATGTGATAGTTAAAACAGCAAAATATTTAGTATCTGATCTTAGTTTCTCCAAGTACCTTTGAATCAGCTTTCATTTATTGAAAAATGTTCTTGTGCTTAAGCACAAGTTAAGCTGAGAGGAAGATGGAGAAAGAACCATTTACCAAATATGCCCAAATCATAGGCAGGCTGTAAGGCCAGCTTCATACAAGCTCAGTTTTAAAACTGTATATATAAAAACCATATCCACATTATACCTCCCACACATACACTATCTTTTCCAACTAAAAATCTATTGCATTTAGCACACATCCAGAGCAGATACATAAAAAAATCGCCAGCAATGTGATGCTTTGTCTGTTAGGAACAAGTAACCATAGTCAGAAGTTACGTTTAACTCTTTTGAAATGAGGAAGCTACACTGTTCACAGAATCATAGAATATCTCAAGTTGGAAGGGACCCAGAAGGATCATCAAGTCCAACTCCCCACTCCTTGCAGGACTACCTAAAAAACCCGTTACCCTTGTAGTTCTCATCTGGTATTACAACACTAGCATGTGACTGAAAAGATTGCATCATTATATACTCTGTTTCATAAAAAGGACAAGAACTTAGTATCAGGGCTCCGAGTGCACTAGTAGGCCTTAACTGCCCTGACCAGCCTTGCCTGGAACCTCTACCACACCCTCTGCTCATGGGCCCAGAGGCTCCATTCAAGCTCCGTTCTGGGCCCTCGTCCTGTCACTACCAGACAGGTGTGCCTGTCGCAGCTTCAGCTACCTTTGTGCCTGTACCCCTGTTGATCAGGACCCTGACCTGCAGACTGACTTCTTGGCCTGATCTGGACCTGCCTGTCACTATGGAGTGCCTGATGGTCTGCACTCTTCACTGACACTGGCTGCCATCCCTGGGCCTGTCTTCCTCCCTTGCTCGGATACTCCGGGACTGGGCTCTGGCTGGTGACACCCCTGTCCTGCCAGCCTTAATATCACACTTGCCTCCCAGCTCCCCTGTCCCTTAGGGAGCAGCTGGCCTTCACTGCTCCCTGACATTGAGTTTGCGTAAAATCAGAAATACTGAAGTTAGATTACTTCATCGCTAACACATGATGAGATTTAAACATATTGGCCAGGTAGTTTTAAATGTTCAAATAATTAGCAGGCACAGGACCCTACAGGTGATGGAGACTGACTGACAATAGCATAAATTTGTCACAGGTCGAGATATGCAATTCAGATGACACAACAGGCAACAGAATTTGTAGTTAACTCAAAATGTCAGACTAGAAGAACACATCCTCCTTTGATAATGGGACTTATATGTTCGAGAAAGCAGTGGCTGACAGTGGGAAATCTCTGCAGTGCTCCAGCTCTTTCAGAAAGTGTTGGCCGTGGAAATCATGGAGTTTCTCAAAGTTCCCAAAGATAATGTTCTTCTTCCCTCGCAAATCCTGAGGTAAATAATTTTTTTCTATTTCTGGAAAATTGCTGATGATATATCCTAAGGATGTAACATACGCCCTTTCTGTTGTGATCATCTAATCCATTATATGCTGTACTTCATTGCTGAAAGACAAACAATTGTTTTAAGCACTGACAGGTTATTACAAGGTGTAAACAATGAACTCTGTCTGCTTGCACATTTTATTCATCTCTACACATATTTGATGAAAAATCACCTGCTCAGCCACCTAAGAGTTCTTTTGTCTTGTCAGTTACAACTTTATGATCTTCCTAAATGCAGGTGTTTTTCACGGACAAAACAGAGGACTGAAGTTGGTCCTATGAAAACTAATTATCAAAAAAAAGGAAGAAAGCAAAATGCTTGAATGTGGCCAAGGATACCATTCCATGTCAGACCCCATTACTGCATAAACAAAAGTGAATTTCTTTCATTCTTGCATTTAAATTTGGAAACAGAACTAAATTTCTGGGATGATAAACTATCATTCAGTCAAATTTTCATGATTTTCTGTAACCGACATATCATCTGACACTGAGAAAGATGTTATTAAGATTAAAGTATGTGACCTTTCTAAAACAGACACACAACACTTTCAGAAAAAGCCCATGGCATTTGCGGTCTTAGAATTTGATCTGTGTAGATGAGATTTTAAAACAGCTACATCTGTAAAGGGCTAAGCATGTTTTTTTTATTATGGCAGGAATGGCTGCACAGGACAAGTAATGCTAATGATCTAATAAAAATCCATAGATTTTATAATTTTAACATGAAAACTGGATCTATCTTAGAAATCATTTTACATGAGAATAAAGTAAAATAGCACTTTCCACTACAAAAAAGGATGCAATTAAAGTAATTACCAAAAAATGAACATTCATGCTTTTTAAGTGAAAATACTGTTTCATCATTATTAAAAGTAGCATGTATTGATCTATTAAAACAAACAAACAAACAGTTAAACTTCTTCTAAAACACTTACTTATATAGAAAAAACATCATTTAAGACATCCATTCCTGCACTAACTAAAGTTAATTTATGTCTTCCAGAAGCACAGAGGCCACAACTTAGAAAACATTGTAATACCACTCAGCAAAACTGCTAAGCATGTGCTAAACGCTAAGATCATTAGAGTTACCTCAGGATTTGATTGAATTTAAAAATAGGTTGACTTGTTGATAGTTTGCTTAACTACAGTCCTGGAAAATTATAGCAGCCAGCCACTATAAATAAAATAAACTACAGTTCAGCTACTGTTACAGACATAATGAGTAAAGTTGCTCAATAAAGAACACCAAAGTGATAATGAATTTAACTTCAAGGAGATTATTCCCCTTTGGAATAGCCTATGTGAATCAAGGAACATAATTCTGGTCCTGAATTACTAATTAATAGGGATTAATTGAAAAATGTTTTGAAGGAAGACAGAAGAACTATATTTTTAACACTTCATTTTTGGTGCCAGACCATATAGATATACACATAATTTTGTTTATTAATATTGATTTAATCTTTCATCTTCAGAGAAGTCACTGGTAAATTGGTCAACCTACCAAGCTACATCGCCCCAGAAATGGATGGTCTTTACTCCAAAAAAAAAAAACAAAACAAACCCTATAATATATTCAAGTCTGTTAGCAGACAGGAGGGACTGAGGAGTTAGGAGAGTATTTCAGAAACTGCCAACTCTATTTACTTAGAATAGTAAATTCTAATTTACTTAGAATCTCCTTGTAGTTAGATCTTCTAAATATTTTGCTTTAACCTAAGATTCTTTAGTAAATGGCATCAATAGATTGTTTTAAATGAACATTTAATTGCAGAACACACTCAAAATCCCACCCGCAAAAGTAACTAGAGCCAATCTTTATTTTTGCTACTTTATGCATGATTAGATTTATTTTGCAACTTCGATTTTGTAATTTTTAGCAGACCTTTTGCTTACTTCAGACACTTGATTCAGCTGAAGAAATATATCAAAACTACGAATGTCATTTAAGTTTTCAAGCAATTTCAACATCCAGCTTTTGTATACCAGCCCAAGAGTTTTTTTGTATACTAGCCCATTCTTTCCTGTTGCAAAAGAATGCTAAGCCCCAGAAAAATTAGACACAGGAATACTGGAAAAAAACAGAATATCTCTATTTATACTCTGCTATGGTCACTAGCCTGCAAAGAGTGCTATGATTGTTTATCTTTGGACATAAAAAAGGTTCAATTTAAATTATGAGACTACTTCCAAGGAGTAAAAATTAAAGCAAGTTTGTAAAGCCCACAGTTTAAATCTTGAATTCATCACTCTTCTACTCAGTTCACTCAATTTTAATGAGGATTTTCCCCAAGTAAAAAAAAAAAAAAAAAAAAAGAAAATCCTTGCCATCTCCATTGTTCCCTCAACTAATCTAAAATGACACAAAAACATTCCTTTAGAACTAAGGTCACTGCCATTTCTGTCATCTTTTGAGCTTTACTTTTCAAAAAGCATTTTTGTTTTGCTCCTCACTTAAGAGATTCTGGTGTAATAATTTCTCACCTTCCACCTCTAGTCTCTTCCTCTTCTGTATGATGGATCCTTGAGGGAGAGGATAAACTTCAGTCTCTACTTACCAAAGGACTTGTAATATTCAAACACTACATGTATTTTTTCTCATTGGTGTTATTACTGGCTACTTTGAGTCCTTTGATATACACTCCTGTGTATCCATGGTGGTGAAATTCACTGTGGCTGGCTAAATTCAAAGCTTTGTGTTTTCTTCATAACCTTTTTTAGTGGTTGTTTCCTGTGATAGGTAGATGCTGAGTGGATTGGCTCAGAACACAATGAAGCTGAGTGTGAGGTGCAAACACTGTGTGCTTTGAATTCCAGTTTCTTTCACCTTTTCAAGTCCAAGTGGAGCAAGCAACTGTAGTGGAGATGCAGATATTTCCACAGTTACTTCCATATTTTGTTTTACATTCCTATGGTCTAAAAAAGATGGTACTCATAATGGCCAACTATTATTGTCATCGTTGCTAGGAGAGGAGTGATTAGGGGACTGGCTTAGCAGCTTCACACCTTCAACATCAAACTCACCACTGATCTTCATAGGAAGTTCCTTGAGGACTTTATGAAAATATTGCCTACTGAAATCTTTGAGGGCTGCAGAAAGGAATTTTACTAAATGCTGCTTTGTTTGCTGACATTTCAGCCACAAAATACGCCATTGCTTTAGTTCTTTTTTGCTACCCAGGGCCAAAACCATCTCATTCACTTTTATAAAGTTTTCCGCAGAAAACTTTGTAGCTTCCTGATGGTAGGTTTGCAGACAATGAATCGAAGACAGAGAATATCTGGCCTTTGCAGTTAAATGTGAAAGACATACACTGCAATTTAACATCCACTCTTGTGCCTGGATTAGAAGCAAAAAGTACAGTTAAGCAGTAAAATTCTGTGTATGTACTACATTTTCTCTCTAAGGATTTAAAATGACTTAGGAAAAACTCTCTGCACAGATCTTGGCACAATGTAAGTGTGGTGAGCTCCTCTCCCATTACATTGTACCCCTAAGTAAGTCCAAAAATGAGAAAGAATAAAGATTTATCAGAAACTCCAAACCATTTAAAAAAGCATGATAAAGAATAAAACTATTTCCATTTAGAAAAGCACTGAACTCAGGGCTACGTCTAATCTCAGCTGCAGAGAGATGCAGAGATGATTGAGAAAGCAGAAGAGTGCTATGACATTCCACATGGTCTTCCTGTTTGAGATCTGCTGAGCTTATAAGACCCCCAACATGTGCACCATCATGCACATGTACATTTCTTTTCCTGTATTACTGAAACTATGAAAGAATGATTCATTTAAACAGAAAGAAGATGTATGACTTTATTTCAGGTTCAAGACTGAATGACCAAAATTGCTGGCTAGCAAGGCATATATGCATGGAGATCATATATTTAGATAGAACATGAGAAACAGTACACGGTGCAGGTTTCTCAAAATTCTGCATGTGTACTTGCACAGAGAGGAGAGATGCTGTATGCAGCCATTAGAGAAAGTTTGTCTAATTCAGCTGAAAACCGGTTGAGCTGAAAATTTTACATGACTCTTAATACAGCTCCTGCTTGTCACACAATTGATTCTTTGGGATTCCACAACAGGAACTCTGAATTATCTGCTCCTTGCTGTTCTATGATAACAGTTAAATACCCTGTTTATTTGTCCAAATTCTAATTTTAATTCTTCAAGAGACTGTATGGGACTGCCATGTAACACCAGTTTGCCTGTTGTCACTCCGTGATTCCTCTTATATTCAACGAAGCCTAGCTTAAGGCATAGACGCAAACACAATTCTCTTACCATCTCATAAAACTCATACAAATTGACTAGTTTTGTCAGCTCAGTCTTCCTCCTCTCTGTCTGAATGATAATGTTACTCAGTTATTTCTCAAAGATTTGAACTTTTTCTTCCATATTTAATGAATGATTGCCTTGCACCAGTTGCACTCCTTTCCCATAGTATTGCTGTTAGGGGATGAAGAGAAAAATAAACAAGTCATGATATATCACTTCACTTACTATTCACATTCTTGCTTGTCATTAGCTGCATACCACATTAACAAATCTGATGGTGTCAGTTGTAATGCACACGAAAGCTGAAAAATAGTCTTGCTGATTTTGCATGCATCTATTTTTTAAATAGTGTTGTGTTGTGGTATTTTTTTCGTTTGGATTTGGGAGGGTGTAGAAGGAAAGGGAACATCACAATGGAACAGAAAAACAAATACAGAAAATTCAAATGAGTATTTAATAGCAGGGCAAGCTGTAGTAACAATCCATCCTTATGATAATGTCCAGTGAAATTAATTTTTTGGTCAACAAAACTACTCTCTTGGAAGGAACATCTTTATCAGAAGTAAGACTTTCACACAATGAACTTTTCTACCCAACAAAAATCAGTGAGCATCTAAGTCTCCTTTTCCACCTTTGTTTCCCTTCCTATGTAACTGCTAGTTGCATCTCCCACTGCTTTTGTTGAATATGACCCAAACACATGGTACAATGGTTGGCTTCCCCCAAATGCTTACTCGTATTACTATAGCAAATGGCAAGATTTTTCTAAACCTTTCTGTAGACACCTAGGGGAAGGTGTCTACAGGCCCGATCCACAACCTAATGAAGCTTAAAGGGTGTTTTTCCCAGGTAACTCCATTGGTTCAGTCCCACTGTCCTACATGGAAATCAAAGCTTTTCAGCTCAGTTGTAATGTTACACAAATTACTGCAGTGACATATTGCTAAATGAGTTTTATTGGGATGTTTGAAATGAGGTATGCCTGGATCAGAAAGCTCTTGGACAGGATGGCCAGTCACTGTCTGAGGGGTGTTGCCATGAGACCCCTCTGAAAACATCCAGAAGTGCTGGCAACTTTTATTTGTACTGGAGATCACAGAATGGTTGAGGTTGGAAGGGAGCTCTGGAAGTCATCTGGTCCAACCCCCTGCTCAAGGAGGGTTACCTAGAACTGGTTGCCCAGGACCACATCCAGATGACTTTTGAGTATCTCCAGGGATGGAGACTCCACAACCACTCTGGGCAACCTGTGCCAGTGCTTGGCCACCCTCACAGTAAAAATATTTCTTGATGTTCAGAGAGAACCTCCCGTGTTTCAGTTTGTGACCACTGTCTCTGGTCCTGTCACTGAGCACCACTGAAAAGAGCCTGGCTCTATCCTCTTTGCACCCTCCCTTCAGATATTTATACACACTGATGAGACCCCCCCCCCTCCGGTGCCTTCTCTTCTCCAAGCTAAACAGCCCCAGCTCTCTCAGCCTCTCCTCAATGGAGAGATGCTCCAGTCCCTTCATCATCTTCGTGGCCATTCACTGGACTTTCTCCAGTATGTGCATGTCTCTCTCGTACAGAGGAGCCCAGAACTGGACACACTACTCCAGGTGTGGCCTCACCAGTGCTGAGTAGAGGGGACGGAACACCTCCCTCAGCCTGCTGGCAACACTCCTCCTAATGCAGCCCAGGATACCATTAGACTAGGGCTCATTGCTGGCTCATGTTCAACTTGGTGTCCACCAGAACCCCTAGGTCCTTTTCTGCCAAGCTGCTTTCCAGCTGGGCGGTCTCCACCATATAATGGTGGCCACCAGCATATATTTGTGCATGGGGTTATCCCTCCCCAGGTGCAGGACTTGACACCTCTCCTTGCTGAATTTCATGAGGTTCCTGTTGGCCCAATTCTCTATCCTGTCACTGTGAACAGCAGTACAACCCTCTGGTCTATCAGCCACGCCTCCCAGTTCTGTATCATCAGCTGAGGGTACACTCTGCCCCATCATCCAGATCATTAATGAAGATGTTGAACAGGACTGGATCCAGTATGGACCCCTGGGGTACACTGCATCTTACTGACCTCCAACTAGTGCCACTGATCACCATCCTCAGGGTCTGGCCATTCAGCCAATTTACAATCCACCTCACTGTCTGCTCATCCAGCCCCTATGGCAACAGCTTGAGGGGCTATGAGGCTCTTATGGGAGACAGTGTCAACGGCCTTACTGAAGGCCCAGTAGACACTAGCCACTGCTCTCCCCTCATCTACCAGGCCCATCATTTCATCATAGAAGTTATCAGGTCGGTCAAGCGTGACTCCCCCTTGGTGAAGCCATGCTGACTGCTTTCAATAACCTCCATGTCCTTCACGTGTTTGCAAATGGTTTCCAAGATTAGTTGCTCCACCCTTCAGCCTCCAGAGGTGAGGCTGGCTGGCCTTTATTTCCCTGGCTCCTCCTCTTGACTGTCTTGAATATAGGAGTGACATTTGCTTTCCTCCAGTCTTCAGGCACTTCTCTCAGCCACCATGATTGAGCAAAGATTATCAAGAGTGGCCTTGCAATGACATCTGCCAGCTCCCTCACCACTTGTGGGTGCAACCCATCGGGGCCCATGGACCCTAAGTATGTCCAGTTTGCTTAAGTATTCTCTAACCTGATCTTCATCCACCAAGGGTACATTTTCCTTGCTCCCGACTTTCCCCCTGGTCTCTGGGACTCCTGAAGCCAGTCTTGCTAGTAAAGACTGAGGCAAAGAAGGCATTCAGTACTTCAGCCTTTTCCATGTCCTCTGTCATCGAGGCCCCTACCCTACTCAGTAGCAGGCCCACATTTTCTCTAGTATTCCTTTTGCTAGTTATGTACTTACAGAAGCACTTCTTGTGTGCCACATGCTACATTAACACATTGGAAATGCTGCTCTTTTCGCTGCTGCAACTAAGCCATATGTTGGTACCAGCTCAGTCTAAATTTCATAGTGGCACCTGCCCAGTACAGACATACCATGGGTCATGCTGTCAGCAAAAATTAACATTTCTCCACAATATACTTTCCTCTTCTATTCAAATCCAGGTATTTTAGTGATTTTTTTCAACATCTGTGAAAATGCAAAGGAAATGTTCCCTATTAGCACATGACCTACCTTTGCCTTGTCAATCAAAACCCAGAAATCTTCTTGCAACTTTCTCACTTTTTCCAGTGAAAGTCCTTCTTGATCTAAAGAGCCAAGATATTTCTCTTGCTCATTTTCAAATCACAGTTTTATCTGCATAAAAATACCAAACAAAACTTGTTTCCCCACTCAGTAAATCAAACATACACTATCCATAAATACAGTGCACAGAAATTAGTCTGTTTGTTAAAGTAAGTTAATATACTTCGTATGTATCTCTCTTAAGAAATTCTACCTTCTTATATTACAGCTGAATTTGGTCAGCTTGAAATACTGAACTGATGACTATAATCTGTTTTGCATATTCATAAACTGCTAATATTAATAGCACTACTTACACATTGTCTCTCAGCAGCACTCATACATAAACAGCGATATACATAATGTCAGATAAATTCAGCTGTTTAAACAGAGAAAAAGAAGCTTAAAACTATAGCTTGTTTAATATAATTCTCAAAAAGTAATGCTGACCTGGTGTCCTGGTTTTGGCTGGGACAGAGTTAATTTTCTTCCTGGTAGCTAGTACAGTGCTGTATTTTGGATTTAGTATGAGAATAATGTTGATAACGTGCTGATGTTTTAGTTATTGCTAAATAGTGCTTATCCTAAGTCGAGGATTTTTCAGCTTCTCATACCCAGCCACGTATGAACCCCTTTAAAAGTTAAATTAAGTTTTACATAAATCTGCTTGTTCTAAAACAAAATCAATATGTATTAGTTCAAAGTACCTTAGAATGTCTTCTAAGCTAATGCTGAATTTTTCAAATGTTTTGTAAGATTATTTATATTAGATTCTAACCTATGAGCTATATTGCTCCTAAGTGTTTTTAGAATGGAATTTTATTCCAAAAGACTTGCTATAGCACCAAATTGTGTCATCATTTCTGTGAGATCCCTTTTTTTGAAACAAAAAAGATTACAAAAGATACTAAAAGCTTGGACTGTTCTATAGATGAAACAATGTTTTCCTGAAGTTGAATCTATACATTAATTTGTACCAGTTTTTCTTGAGCAGCGTTTCCTGTCATAGCAGAGAGAAGATATTTTGAGCACTTTTAAAAATCTATCAGTTTGATGTTTAAGGATTGAAACAGCTCCTGCCATAGCAAATGGATACACCACTCTGTGGGATACAATGTAGTGCTTCCTAGGTGTACGTGAGACTGATTTGAGCCCTGGGTGAGGACATGGCATAAGGCCACCTGCTACTGAGTACATGACTTCAATAGGACATGACGAGGCCAGTGTAGGCTCAGCTACACTGAAGATCAGTTTTGTGAATTTGCTTCAAAATGTTTCCACATTGCCTATTTTGTACTCTCAAAAGGTCTTTCGAGGATATGCATTCATGAGTGAACTGAAAACAACTCAGTGTTTTTTATACAACAGTAAAATTACATTGCCCCACTCATATCCTCAAAACAGAACAAGTTCAATTCCAGTTCATCACACACCTGCTGTAATTTCAGAGTCTTATGAATAAAGTTTTCTCATCTTCTGATCCTTCCTGCATTACAGGACGTTCTTAACATCAGTTTGATCTGCTCTGATATTCTGTCACCTTCATCTAATACTCCGTATTATTCCATTTTCATACCTGACCACTAAAAAACCATCTGAATCTGTGTGGTTGGTTGACCTTGGCTGGCTGCCAGACCCCCACCCAGCTGCTCTCTCATTCCCCCTCCTCAACAGGACAAGGGGGAGGAAATAAGATGGAAAAGCTTGTGGGTTGACGTAAAGACAGGGAGATCGCTTTCCAAGTACTGGCACAGGCAAAACAGACTTGACTTGGGGAAAATGAATTTAATTTATTGCCAATTAAAAACAGAGTAGGATGGTGAGAAACAAAGGCAAAACTAAAAACCTTCTCCCACCCCCCATCTTAGGCTCAACTTCACTCCTCCAATCACTGCTCTTCTACGTTCCTCCCAGCAGTGGTGCAGGGGGATGGGGAATGGGGGTTTGCAGTCAGTCCGTAACAGTTTGTCTCTGCTGCTCCTTCCTCTTCACACTTTTCTCCTGCTCCAGTGTGAGGCCTTTCCACAGTTCCACAGGCTGCAATTCTTCAAGAACTGCTCCAGCATGTGTCCTCTCCATAGGGTACAGTCCTTCAGGAACAGACTGCTCCAGCGTGGGACCCCCATGGGCCTCAGTTCCTGCCAGAAAACCTGCGCCTGCGTGGCCTCCTCTCCACAGGCCGCAGCTCCTGCCAGGAGCCTGCTCCAGGAGCATGGCCTCTCCATGGGCTGCAGCTTTCTTTAGGGCACATCCACCTGCTCCACTGTTGGGTCCGACACTGGCTGCAGAGAAATACCTTCTTCACCATGGTCCTCCACAGGCTGCAGGGGAATCTCCGCTTGGGCACCTGGAGCACCTGCCCCTCCTTCTTCACTGACCTTGTTGTCTGCAGGATTGTTTCTCAACATTTTTTTCCCCTCACTCCTCTCTATCTCACACTGCTGTGCAGCATTTTTTACCCTTTCTTAAATACATCATCACAGAGGTGCTACCAGTGTTGCTGATGGGCTCAGCTTTGGCCAGCAGCAGGTCCACCTTGGAGCTGGCTGGAACGGCTCTGTCCGACATCAGGGCAGCTCCTGGTCTCTTCTGACAAAGGCCACCCCTGCAGCACCCCTGCTACCAAAACTTTACCATGTGAACTCTATATAATCTGCACACAGGAAGTGCTGTAGCACAACAGGTCTGACAACAGGAATTTACAAGCATGCACATCTCTCTCACTACGCGTGGGCAGCAACCCCACATAAGCAGCAGTAGAAGCCAGGCACCTTGCCTTGAACATTGCTTTGCATCTTTCTTTCCAGAATTCCTCCCCTAGGAACGCCTACCACCAGTCTCAAGCAGAAGTGATGCCTGCTCCAGAAACGACAAGGACAGGATGATGAGCTCTTATGGACAATATTCTAGGAGACCGCGACTTGAAAGGGATATAGTGTGGCTGAATTCTACTGCAGAGAAGGGGAAGAAACTGTAGTTGCTGCCTGAAGGGACTGCAATGCATACACCCCTAGTCACATCTGGAAAACACACAGTCCAGCTCTGAAGAATAGTAATTTTCCAAAGGAAGTATTTCGTTGTTGCACTACTGTTCACAGCCAGAACAGCTGCTTTCTTTTCCAGGAAACAGTGGCAGGCAGGATTTGGCCCAATTTGGTCTGTAGGACCATGCAGATTTAGTCCTTGCCTTGTACATTTAAGACAAGACCACTTGCATTATAATTACAATGGAGAAAAGAAATTCTCTGCATCCCTTTTATACAAAGGCTGTGCCATAAGCACAGTAGTTCTACAGCACACCACAATACAATGTGAAGGAGTGGATATGGCATTCAGTTGCATTGCAGGTTTCATACTTGAAATAGAACAGGTGTCTCCATTCTTCGTTATCCATCCCCTGCAAGGCTGTATAGTTATTCTCCCTTCAAAAATTAAACTAAAAGAAGCATTTACCTTTTTTTTTTCCCCCCTGACGTAGGGAAAGAACAGATCTAAACATCAGTCAGAGTTTCTGCATCTGGACTTGTTTTCATTTTGAAATTGAGGTTATATGTGGTTTTGTTAAAGATGAGACAACCTGCTCATCCTGCTAAGTTTCAGCACTAAAGTGACTAATGTAAGGCTTTAAAAAAATCCTGAACTCTAAAACCAGAGTTGACTGTGAGAAACTAATTAATTCCATATTTTTTATTCCATTAGAACACCATCACATCTAAATGTATCATTTCTACTAAATTCTGCATCTATAAGTAATACAAACAACTATGTTTAGAAACAAGCCAAAACAAAGTCTTTCTTAATTCAATGCCTTTCCTCAAGGCATATCTGCCATATCTCCAAGGTATAATAAAATATCTCATAAAACACTAAAATTATCTGAATAAAATAATTACTATAACATGAGTGGTAATTAATTTGTTTCTACTCAAACCCTTGCAAAGAGCATAAAATGTTAATTTACTCAAGCAGGCCACAGAAATTTTTACAGGGCTATTCTTAATCCTCTAATGTCTCTACTTAAGGGTTTCAGGTTTGCATTGCATAGGCAACTATCTAGACTGAAGCAGTAGATGCTACATCAGTTAGCATCTGCTACTAGCAGGGAAAACCCCTGGATTAATTCCAGAATGCTACTGTCTACTTGCAGAAGTTCGAAGTATTTACATGCAGGACGAATTAAGACAAAACACTGTTTAAACCAAAATGTATGGTAACAGTATTACAGATAGTTCCAAGGTCATTTTGTTGAGAAATAAGCTCTGATGATACTTGATAAGCTGTGATCATCCTGTAGCATTTGTTCAAGGAAAACTTCTGCCTGGGGAAGCCTTGGGCAACAGGGAAGTCTTCAAGAATTGTAAGATGGTAAGCAAATTTCTCTGCTAGGGAGTTTTGTCTCCTGTGGATCTACTGAAGGATCTCCTAACCTCTCCCTATTCCTAGCAAGCTGAAAGCCCTGATCTCCACAATGTCAGGATTGTGCTAGAGCTAGAGGGAGCCCAAAGTCCTTGGCTCCCTAGAGTTTTGGAGCTTACACTGCCATTCTGGTGTGAACCGCACTCTTAACAATTCTATCCTTAAGAACACACAACTGCAGGAAGTTACACTTCCACCTGAAGATGCCTTCCTACCTGCTGGCATAAGAGTTAGGAAAGGGGAGAGCAGAATCTGTTTTTTTTCCCCTATCTATTATTCATTTATGAGATTTCTTTTGGTCACCTGACAGCACTTTGAATGCAGTGAATTTATTTATCTTTTATGTAAAAATATTTTTAAAATGCTAAATATTTCTAAAATATTTAAAATATTAAAATATTTTCAACATCAGTTAGATTTAAGATGGAGAGAATGGTGAACCTGAGACCTTGAATCAATTACAATATAAAGACTTTTGGGGTTGGTGGTTAGATGGCAAATGATGCTGGGAGATTTATAAAAAAATAAATCAAGAAACATCTTAATTGGCTACAACATGGTATTTGTGTTCTGTTATCACTCTCACTGAATGTTAGGATTGCCATACCTGCATCTGGCTCCTTCCATGCTCAGATATCAAAAACACAGTACACACTGTATTCAGTAGGAGAATATTTCCCTTTTGTGTTGCTAAACTTCCAGTATTTTTCTCTTAAAAGTTAGAAACAAGAACAAATGCAGCATTTTGGACAGAATGTCTTCATTTTGAACACAGTTAAATCTAATTTAAACAGAAGACATTGCCTTTCTTAAAGGTGTTTGGATGGAAGCCAAGCATGCTAAAATATATTTGTCATTTGCTCTGTTACACTTTGTAATAGAAGTTTAAACACTGAAGTATGATCTTGACGATAGCCACTTTTTTGGTCTACACTGCTTGTGGACCCTGTGCTAGAAGATCTACAGCTGTTTGGCATAAAGAAAGCCGTTCCATTAATGGCAGAGGAAACATTTGCTGCAGTTCTCAGCACATTCTACGTATACATTATTGTGGTACGTATTTCAATCCAAACTGGACAGTAAAATTTAACAAGTGTAAGATGAAACCAACTGTAAGTCAATCTCCAGAACTATTTTCCCAGGAAGCTGATCCATTTCTGTGTAATGTTTGAGAAACAAGACTTTAGCATAATAGATTGGTTCAGCTTTCACTTAATTTCTGTCTGGAGAAAATTAAACCTTTCTCAAGTAACTTTCTCTTTAATCTTATTTTTTAAACTATTTCTGCTTCAACCTTTTCACCTTATCCTTGTGAGTCCTTACTCTAGAACAGCAACCACTATAAGAAAACTCCTATTCCCAAAACAATTGCAGTGTGTGTTACAGCATTTTTTAAAAATACTAGCATTTCATTCTGCACTTAGACACAATGCGTCTCCCAACTAGTACTCACCTGCATTGCTGTTAATGCTTTGAAAAGAGAAGAAACAGGCTGGCATTTCCGTGAATCCACTAGAATCACAACTCCCAAATCACGTATCTCCTTCCTAGCAACAGAAAGACAAGTGTGTTTTTAAGCCGTCTTCTTTTACTGAACAAGTTCTATGCTAACAGAACAAATGTACTGACGGTGGGTTAAAGGTTAATCTTGAGATTGGTTTTAACTTTGGGTCAGAGTAGTGGAAACTACACTGTCCTGGAAAGCTGTTATTGGCATGACAGTCCTCTCCTTTTACAGCAAACTTTTAAAAGGTTTGGGAGAAGGAACACTGATTCTCCCCAAACCACACAGCCAGGAAAAAAAAGTAGTTGTGAGGAGTTATTAAAATACTGCTTCCTGATTCTCTGATCCAACTCCACACAGTCCCTGGAGCTTTACCCTTTACAACTCTTCCACATTTTTTTCCACTGACATCATTGTTAGAAAGTTTCAGGGAAGGTACGTGCTTTTAAATGTATTTTATAAATGAGGAACTGACTGAAAAGACTGAGGGCAGGACTTCCATCACCTAGCCACAGGTATTTACAGATTAGATGCCTAGCCCAAATCAGTCATTTAGATTCTGTATATAACTGGGAGAGGAGAAAAGAGTGAGAGAAAATAGGGCAGACACTGTAGGAAGCTTATAGCATAAGACTAACATTTTATATGTTAAAAGGCAACTGTGTAATCACTCTTCAGATGTGCTTTCCTCCTTCTGCTGACCGTAGAAGGAGCCTAGATGGCTAGATTAGTTAAAGAATTTGGAATTCGAGAAGATGAATCCTGCTTTAAATGATCTGTCCCAAGGTTGCATAAGATGTTTGCTGTGGACATGTCTATGCATCCATTCTTTCTAGATGTCCTACTGCTAATTTATCTTTATTGGGACTCCCCAACCACACTTACGTGTCCTTTCTTAGAAAAAGCATTTATTGGCCTGGAAAGAGGCCAGACTTTAGGGGTGGCTAAGGACTCTTCTGCTATGAAAAAAATGTTATTTTGAAGATAAACTGCAATGACTGAGGGAAAGAAATGGGAACAAGACAGCAAGTCTCTTCAAGGCCTACTTGCATTCAGGATTACTTAAGTCTCTTATGCCATGGCCTGGCACCATCAAGGGACAAAAGTAAATTGCAATTAGAAACAGCCTCCCTTGTTCTGTAGAATGCAACTTACATGAACCAAAGTTCGTATTTTCATTGTGCTCTTGGAAGCCCATATGATAATGTTTTTTAAAATCCATACAGACTTCAAGTCATACTTGCTAAACCTCAGTGTACTACTGATTAAATGTTAGTTTGCTCAAATGTCCAAGATTAGGAAATGGATATCCAAGATTAGGATAAAGGATAATAACTTAAAAGCATTTTTAGTTTCTTGGAAAACCACAGATTAATGCAGAATTGCCACTTTTTTCCTATGTTTTGCATCTGGCTAATTTCTCTCCTAATTCCACTTGGGGTTTTTTTTGGATATGCAAATGAAATTCCAAAACAAAAGTGCAAATGAATCTACATGAGCTACCGGAGTAGGTTTGCATTTAACTCCACAGAAACAAATTAAATATGGTCTATTAAAAACAATCTTAACAGTAATATCAGCCCTATACTCATTAAATATGTGTTGCAAATTGCTTTATGAAGTGTAGTGTGGAGAAAAAGAATTCTTTAAATATGGAAGTTTTCATTAAAACCTTTAAAAACATTTACCTGGCAGAACAGCATACCTGTTGTTGTTTGTTTTAAAAAGGAAATGCCAGATGTCTTATTTTTAAACATGTTAACAAATGTAGGTTGTTTTTTTTTAATTTAAAAAAAAGAATCAGTTATAATAGGCTCAGAATCTCTTCCAATAACTTTATTAAACTTTTTCCACTTTGGTGACAGAAAAAGGAAGATTTAAGATTAGTGTATGTTTCTTCATGGGAGAAGACGCTGCGGGCCAACATTTTTCCAGAAGTTAAATTATTCAAAGACATATTGAAAATGTCTTTCTCAGGTAGTAACCATGTAGTTTGCAACTCTTTACACAGGAAAGTGAAGTATATAATCAATAAACATTCTTGTAATGTCTTGTGAGTCTCCTGCTCAAGGAATCTACAAGGACGTTTACTTAAGGTGTTGAGGGGGGTGACATAGAGGGAGAAGGAGACAAATCATGAAATGAAATGACTGTCCATTACAGACCAGTATTACAATCTCCTATTGAATAATCTCTATTCAATTCTTGAGGAATATCAATTAGGCTTGTGCTATCAGGTATAATACGCCTTTACATAAAATAAGCAGGACAAAAACAAGTAACAGGAAGTCTCAGTCCAAAATATGTGAAGAGGTACTATACAGTTTTTATTACCTTAGAGTGCTTCTGTAGTCCTCACTGTCTCATAACTTTCCAAGGAAAAGCGTCATCTATTTTGTTTTCCTCAAAATTGATATCCTTGCTTTACCACAATTCTTAACTTCTACTATAGCTGAGAAACGGACAAGAATTTTGTATTGGGTTTGCGTGGCAAGGTTTTGGTAGCAGGGGGGCTACAGGGGTGGCTTCTGTGAGAAGTTGCTAGAAGCTTCCTCTATGTCCAATAAAGTTAATGCCAGCGGGTTCCAGGACGGACCCGCCGCTGGCCAAGGCCCAGCCCATCAGCAACAGTGGTAGCGCCTCTGTGATAACATATTTAAGAAAGGGAAAAGAAGTTACAGGGGAGTAGCAGTTGCAGCCAGAGAGAGCAGAGTGAGAAGATGTGAGAGAAACAACTCCGCAGACACCAAGGTCAGGGAAGAAGGAGGGGGAGGAGGTGCTCCAGGCGCCGGAGCAGAGAGATTCCCCTGCAGCCCGTGGTGAAGACCATGGTGAGGCAGGCTGTCCCCCTGCAGCCCATGGAGGTCCACGGTGGAGCAGATATCCACCTGCAGCCTGTGGAGGACCCCACGCCGGAGCAGGCGGATGCTCGAAGGATGCTGTGACCCCGTGGGAAGCCCGCGCTGGAGCAGGCTCCTGGCAGGACCTGCGGACCCGTGGCCCCGTGGAGAGAGGAGTCCACGCTGAAGCAGGTTTGCTAGCAGGACTTGTGACCCCGTGGATGGGACCGATGCTGCAGCAGTTTATGAAGAACTGCAGCCCGTGGGAAGGACTCACTTTGGAGAAGTTCGTAAAGGACTGTCTCCCATGGGAGGGACCCCACGCTGGAGCAGGGGAAGAGTGTGAGTCCTCCTCCCCTGAGGAGGAAGGAGCGGCAAAAACAACGTGTGATGAACTGACCCAAACCCCCATTCCCCGTCCCTCTGCGCCGCTCGGGGGGGGGAGGAGGTAGAGAAAATAAGGAGTAAAGTTAAGTCTGGGAAGAAGGGAGGGGTGGGGGGAAGGTGTTTTAAGATTTGGTTTTATTTCTCATTATCCTGATCTGATTTGACTAGTAATAAATTAAACTAATTTTTCCCCAAGTCAAGTTTGTTTTGCCCGTGACGGTAATTAGTTAGTGATCTCCCTGTCCTTATCTCGACCCACGAGCCTTTCGTTTTATTTTTTCTCCCCTGTCCAGTTGAGGAGGGGGAGTGATAGAGCGGCTTTGGTGGGCACCTGGCATCTAGCTACAGTCAACCCACCACAAATTTATACCAACCTCCAGGTTTGCAATGTTTAGGACAGCATTCATATATTACAGTAGACAAATGAACTCAGTGAGAGAAGTCAGCATGTCAATGGATGTTGAGTGTGGGGGGAACCAAGGAAAATGAGCTGTCAATTTATCCATATGATTTTTTTTTTCCTTACACAGGAAAAGATGAGAAAGGGAATAAAACACTCCACAATTATTAAAACCAATAAAAATGCTAGCATGTGAACTATAGACCTGTAGAAAGAGAGACTAGAGAAGTTATTAAAGAAGTTATATTGCAGAAAAAAGAACACTAAGATGTGGCAAAACCATCATTACCTTCTACAAACAGTGAACAGAAGTCATTAAAAGCTTTCCTGGGATACTACTTTACCATGTAGATTTACTTCTTGAAAAGAACAATCAGTGATATGTAGAGCAGTCTTAAGGCAGTCTCTAACACATAAACACAGTCTTATGTGCACAAATCAAACTGATTGCAGGTACAGAATTAATCAATGGAGTCTTATTTCATGGTCCTACAGTCGAGGTAACGTTTAAAAGACACAAACTCAAATTGTGTTCTTTGTGCTTCCTATTACACAAAAAGCAAAGCTAAAACTAAACCCAACACTGTTATTAGATTAACGACATTAGCTTGAGCTAGATCACTGAGTTTTTAAGTTCAAATATACAGGCATCTAGTACTTGAGCAAAGATTACACTGCACACTGCAGCACAGAACTATTTTGTGTGTGTCACCTCTAACTAGCCACCAGAAGGCATAATGTTCAACCACATAATCTAACAACATTGTAAGAGACTGTGAGATTACCTTAACAATTAATGATTTGGTATTTGAACACAGCCACTTGCACTTAAAGGATATGTAACTGCATAGGCACTTGACAGTTCAATAAGAACTATTGAACTGAGCTATTTCTAAACCAGAGGCATATGCTAAATGTATGTCAGACACAAGAAGCTTTCAGTTGTGGTACATTGTTTAAAAGCAGTGAATAGTAATAAACTTCTGTCCAAACACAAGGTGATCATTTATCACACAAACCAAGTATTCAACACTTCAACTAAAGGTAAAACACAAGCTATGAAATTAAGACTTCTTGTCCTCTTGTGACTACCAGTGTGTAGTGCACTCAAACAATTTTAGCACTGTCTAGGATGATGAAGCAGTTAGGATCTTCTTGTAATAAGAAGTCCCTGCACCCCTAACATCTGTATTACCGTAACAAAGATAAAGCCAAAACCGAGCAGCTTGGCTCACTTCATACCTGGGGATGCTGTACAGGTACATCAGAAGACAAGCAATCACTGTACTTGTGGAGTGTTCATTTAACCATATGGGATGCCTACTACAGACTTGTATCACTGCTCTGCCACTTCCGTCTCTACTTCCTAGACAAGCAAAAAAAAGCAAAGGAAAAGCTTATAAAGGTTTAGCTAGGAACATGAGATTTAGAATAAAGTTTTTGCATGTGTCTGAAAATCAGCAAACCTGAGTATTTAAAAAGTGTTTCTGCTTAAAGCAATTTTTATGAGAACTGTGATCAAAAACTGAGACAATCATTCCTATGTGATCAAAAGCAAGTCTGCAAAATTCTCCTGCTCAATATTCTGTTGAAATGGTATAAATGAGGTTGGCTCTATTTAGTGCAACTGCTGATTATCAACTGGTAACCTATCCCTAATTTACCTCAGGTATAATGAAGCTGAAAAAAAAAAATATATATGCTTTGTATATGTTTTATTTATTATCAAGTATATTGTAATTTCCATAATACATAGCACATAGAGAAATTACTCCAGATCACAGTAATTCTTGATTGATCTCAAGTAACTGTTTTGGTAGTCTGTCACAAAGGCTTCCAGCGTTTGCAGATAGTGGGTCATTCTCATAATGGAACAGAATAGGAGATGCATATATAGCTGTCTTACCCACACTTCCCTGGAAACTGTTTCTTGAATTGGTTACTGTTAATTTCTGAGAAAAGCCTAGACAAATAAAAGAATGGGTTCATTTTTCTTTTTCTAAACAGTGGGAGACTGCTCTTCAGTAGTGAAAAATATGTAGAATACGTCCAGCTGTAAACAAAACAAAAGCATATAAAGATTATAATATTCCTACATTAAAAGAGTGTTCAGGCTTCAAGCTGAGCACTTGAAAGCTGGGTATTACAATATTAAGAGAACTCTGCAGCATTCAATCTTCCTGTGATTTCCTTCCTAGACATTACATAGTCTAACCATGACCACATACAAGTTTCTGCTCCACCTTCACCTCTGGGTCCTTCATTACCGAAGGAATACAAATGTAATTTTGAGTTATGCAATCCTCTGCCTCCCTCCCACTTATTTGCCCTCTTGGTGTCATTCTCTGGATCTCATACTGGTCTCCCTTCTATTTCTACTGTCTTTTTTTTTCTTGTAGTTCCCGCAGCTCTTCTTCCTCTCTTTCCTACTCTACTTTTTACAGTTGTCCTTTCTTTTGTGTCCTTTCTTTTGGTAATCACACATCTTGAACTCCACTATTACATGGCTGTACTGGCCATGTAATAGTGGAGTTCAAGAACCTGAGGATAGTGAAGAAAGAGAACAGCAGCATACAGATTCTGGGCTTTAGGAAGAGCAGGTTTCAGTGTATTCAGGAAACTGGTAGGTGGTTTAGAAACACTGCCAAGGCAAGTAGGGATGGTGTTAGGGAAGCAAAAGCCCATAGATCAAGAACCAAGCCACAAGGCAATTTTGTCTGGACTGGACAATTTTGTTGTCGACTAGAGGAAGTGCATGCACCCTGGCAGAATACACTAAGTCAGGTAAAGCCTTGCACACTGTCATGGTTTAACCCCAGCTGCCAACTAAGCACCACACAGCCGCTTGCTCATTCCCCCCCCTGGTGGGATGGGGGAGAGAATCAGAAGGGTAAAAGTGAGAAAACTTGTGGGTTGAGATAAAGACAGTTTAATAGGTAAAGCAAAAGCTGCGCACGCAAGCAAAGCAAAACAAGGAATTCATTCACCACTTCCCATCGGCAGGCAGGTGTTCAGCCATCTCCAGGAAAGCAGGGCTCCATCACGCGTAATGGTTACTTGGGAAGACAAATGCCCTCACTCCAAATGTCTCCCCCCCTTTCTTCTTCTTCCCCCAGCTTTTATATGCTGAGCATGACGTCATATGGTCTGGGATATCCCTTTGGTCAGTTGGGGTCAGCTGTCCCAGCTGTGTCCCCTCCCAACATCTTGTGCACCCCCAGCCTACTCGCTGGCAGGGCAGAATGAGAAGCAGCAATGGCCTTGACTCTTTGTAAGCACTGCTCAGCAATAAGGAAAATGTCTCTGTGTTATCAACACTGTTTCTAGCACAGATTCAAAGCATAGTTCCACACAAGCTACTGTGGAAAAAAATTAACGCTATCCCAGTCAAAACCATCACACACACACACACACAAATGCGGTAATATTAGTCCAAAGCCATGAAAAACATGGCTGAGAATAAAAGCCGACCCACAAAACAGGCAGAAGTCAGTTGTTCCTGCTTTTAATATGTAGCCCAGGAAGACACACTCCAGATCTTTGTTTGCACAAACACTATTGACTGCATTCTGCACCCAGCCATGCCCATGAAACTCAAAATGAGATTAAAAACACCAACAACCTGTAGCTGAAAAGAGGGCTACAGGGGAAAAAACAAAGACAGGATATTAGAAATTGTCCTGCTTATATTTCACAGGCAACACAAATCTTTTCTGTCCATGATCTGAGGCAGCCCAGTATACAGTTACAGTCAGCAGCAGTTAACTGTTTGAGCTAACAGATCTCGCTGAGGTGCAGAGCATATTTAGGCTCACTGACATACTAATGGAACCCTAGGTTTCCATTTCATAGGCAGAGCAAGATCTCATCTCTCCACAACAGGTGGTGCTCAATACTTACCCAGATCTTCAGGTGATCTCACATACCTTTTTTTTTTATTTATTCCAAAACAGTATATATGAAGCATTTTGAGAAGCAATTTGCATGAAAAAGTTTTAAAAGAAAATAAATGAAGCACTGACAAGATGTATGAAAAAAATCAGTTAATTACAGTAAACCAAATTGCACTCTTAATTTTATTTTCAAAATAAGGAAACTATCTAGGTAGGCTAATTATCCTACAAAACACATATGAGGATGCTACAAGAAAAGAGCAAAGTCTAAAGGATTTTTGTTTTTTACCTTCCTCCCCTTTGCTGTGCTTGTAGCTTCTCACAGTAGTGGATAATTGCCCATCACTGTCCCACTTTCCTGGTCTTAAAACAACATTTAACGACTTTTTAGGGTTTCCATCTGGCATGTCATGCAAAAGTTTGTCAGGTCCCTGATATTTAAAACATGGACCTTTGACTGACCTGTCTAGAGCCCAGGAATGTCTTGGCCCAGTCTTGCGGTCTACTATTGAGGGAACTTCATTAGGTACGAGCAGTTTTTCAAAAGTCAGTAGACAATCAGCAGAGCTTATGACCTCTTTCTTTTCATCCTTTGGTATTAGCCAACCAGAAAGAAAGTTTCCCTTTTCAGTCTGTTTCTCACAAGTTTGCCCTTCATTTATGACATCCAAGTCCATTATGTGTCCTGAAGCCTCTTCAGCAAACCATTCCTCCGAACTGAAACTGACATTCATTTGCTTTTGCAGTGCTTCTATATGATTTTCTAAATAAATGTCTTGGTTCAAAGCAAGAATAATTCCTGAGCTGTTGTTCTTTTGGACCTGAACTGCTCAAATCCATGTTGAAAGGTATGTTTTTCATGTTACATTTTTTTTCCCCACAAAAGGAAATAACGCCTCATCTTTCAAAATCTTAAGTTCCTTTTCAGGCGTAACAGCACTGCCTGTCGTGCTGGGGCAGGTCTCTGAGCATACAAAGAGATTGACATAGTCATCCTTGATTTTCTTGTCAGGAGTCTTACTGCATTCTAATTCAAGTCTATTTTCAGAGGCATGACTTGAACTTGACACACCATTATTGAGGCTGTTGCGATTCTTCGTCAAGGTAATTTCTATCACTGTGAGCCAGTAACACTGGAAACAGAGCTGTCACATGAGCTGTTGCCTTCCATGGTCTGGGTCATTGCTCTGACGTCAGTGTTGTTACTAATCAGCCGATCAAAGAGAACACTACTAAAGTAATTATGCAGGATAGTTTCAGTTGTGGGAACAAAGACGGGACTAATTATATTCTCCCATGGAGAATCTACACAGCTGGGTCAGTCATCAGCAAGCAGCTCTGCAATGGAGAATTCTCTTTCACAATTCACATTTTCCAAAAATGCCACTGTAAAAATGCAACCATACCTTGTTTCAGGTATAACAACTCCTTCCATTCCTTGTCCACATCTGTAGAGGCATTTTAAAACTAGCTTTGCCAACTGCTTCCCTGCAGGTACTACCTGTAAGTAAAAATCTCCCGGTTTCAGGTGAACTTTGTGGAGAGATGCTAACTCTATCACCACTTTTTCATGGATGCACAATGGCCAGGCTTCATGGTAGAAAATGAGACCACCTTAATTAGCCTGTAAGCAGGACAAAGCAAAAACATCAGAAAGAAAAATCTGATCTTTAATTGAGCATTTTGTTTTTTCTAAAAAGCAAACAAGGTCAAATTCTGTTTCAGTTAGTGTTCCCTTGCAACACTATCAAGGTGTTGCACATTACAACACGTCAGTATAGAGTCTAGTCAACAGCATGTCTACAGAACCATAAAATAACATGTTTTAAATATAAGAACATCCATATTCTGCTACTGTAGCTTATTGGTACAGCTTGGAAATGGAAAAGGGTTGCATTAGAGAAGTCATGTAGCCTAGTGTTTAAAGGACTGGACAGGCAGTCAAAATACCTAGCTCCCTTTCTTATCTACGCTACTGAACTGCAGAGTGTCTGTTCTCTTACATCTCAGTTTCCTCATTTATGAGTACTGACTATTGTATATAGCAAAAATGACTAAACCTTCCCTAATGAGAGCATTACCTGCATTTGTAAAGCTCAAGAGGAATACAAATTACAGCTTTAAAAAAAATAGATACCTTTAAAAATTATAGTCAACACCAGCCTGGATATTCTCACCAGACAACTGGGGCACAACATGGAAGATACTGCAAAAGTGCCTATCAGAATGTTCTTTACCTACATAAGAAACCTACGTTCCAGCAGACCTTTAAAGTTCCACAGGATTCATTCTTTCCAGAGGACAAGATAGCCAGAAGGAAGCCCTCCTATCTCAAATATGAAGAGTCCAGGATTCACAGGACAGCCAGGATCCACCCTAGCTACAAATAGTAAGGTAGGAATGGGGGAGAGGGAGAAAAGAGGGAAGAGAAGCCAACCTAAGAAGTCTTTGGACCTAAGCCAAGGAACTCATATCAGTGTTTTTATTCATTGCTAAAAAGCACCATGAAGCTTCCAATTCAAAAGGAAGAACTTCTCTCTTTTACAAAGTTTTATCAATCCAGAATGAAATTGTGGTTTCTCCTAAGACAGCTCCATAGCTCTGCTGAAATGTAAGAGCAAACTCTCTATGACAGTATATATTTTCTACTTTCTTGGCTGCTAAAGGGAAAACTATTTCTTCAACTCAGCCTTTACTCTAGCTTACTTACAACTTACTACTGTCCTGGTTTCAGCTGGGACAGAGTTAACTGTCTTCTTAGTAGCTGGTATAGCGCTGTGTTTTGGATTTAGTGTGAGAATAATGTTGATAACATGCTGATGTTTTAGTTGTTGCTAAGTAGCGCTTATCTTAAGCCAAAGATTTTTCAGTTTCCCATACTCTGCCAGCAAGCAGGTGTGCAAGAAGCTGGGAGGGAGCACAGCCGGGACAGCTGACCCGAACTAGCCAAAGGTATACTCCATACCATAGAATGTCATGCCCAGTATATAAACTGGGGGGACTTGGCTGGGAGGGGCGGATCGCTGCTCGGGCATCAGTCAGCGGGTGGTGAGCAATTGCATTCTGCATCACTTGGCTTTTCTTGGGTGTTATTTCTTTTTTTTTTTTTGTTATATTCCTTTTCATTACAATTATTATATTATTATTATTATTCTTAGTAGTGTATATTATTTTATTTTAATTATTAAACTGTTCTTATTTCAACCCATGAGTTTTACCTTTTTTTTTTTTCCTCGTCCCCATCCCACTGGGAGGGGGGAGGGGGAAGCAGCTGTGTGGTGCTTCGTTGCTGGCTGGGGTTAAACCATGACAGTCCTTTTTTGGCGCCCAACGTGGGGCACGAAGGGTTAGATAACAACAGATCTGACCATCAACTGCATTATTTAAATAGCTATCAAGAGCTAATGCAATGTTATTCTTTACACTATCTCCCCAAGAGCTTTTCCCTGTCTAATGTTAGATTACTCCCATATTCTACTTCTGAACTGGGGCGGGGCGGAGATTCTTTTTCCAGCTGCTAATGTTAAAGAGATTATGGTGTTATTACACCAGCAACTGCAGGATGTGCAGTTCACCTTCACAGTTAAGTAACAAGATACCATAGGGAGGGTGAGGAAGGAGGAGGAGCAGACCTGAGGCAAAATGGAGAAAGGTAGGCATTTGTAAGATCTGTTATTAAGGCAACAAATAACTGCTTTCTCATTATTATCTACAATGAAACCATCCATTCTGCAGTCACAACACCATTATTTTGAATCCCAAAGAGATTTGTGACTGACCAATAAGCTCATAAAACGGAAGAAGGCTCAGAGAAGATGGGCAGGGGGAACCAATGAACTCCTAAAGTGGACGAAGGCTCAGAGAAGATGGGCAGGGGCAATGTGCCCATGAAGCTCAGGGAACAATGCAGGCTGTGACTGACCACAGCTGTTGCAAAGCTGACTTTATCTCAGCACAAAGGAGACCTTTGTGAGTGTGGCCTTTGTTTTAGATAAAGGGCTATCACAGCTGAGTGGATCAACTGGGGGTGTAAATTTTTCTCCCCGAGTTAGCTAGACTAGATTGGGGGAGTGAATACATGGCTCAGCCTGACATAGAGTATAAAAAAACTAAACCAACAAAAGAATTTCAAAGAAAGCAACAGGCTTGAGCTGGCTTCAACCTATGTATTCCTTCCCAGTGACTGGGGATGCCCAGTGTCGTGACAGTGAGCATATTATAGAGACCAATAATGGGAATCACATTGGTATTGAGATTGAACTGTGTATTGTAATTGCTATGTTTTGCTAAAATATATTTTCTGTTTTCAGTATATTTTGTATCACTTTGGTAAATCAGAAATCCCCTGTAACATCAAATACCTTGAAATAATTAAATTTGATATTAAACATTATACCCTCCACACATGGAATATCTAAAAGAACCTGGTCAGAGAGTATCGGACTCCGACAAGATTCTGTACTTTGGACAAACAATGGGAAATAAATCCTTTAGCCCCTTGTAATTGCAGCCTGAATACTGTAAATTTTCAGTTTATGGAATTATCTCATGATTCATGTCTTTAAAAGTCTTCTCAGGCTCAGAAGACATTAAAAGATTAATGAGTCGGGCACACAGCTCTCAGAATCCACAGAATTACATAAAGAACCAACCAAGTGGACTGGTGACCAAAAAAATGACAGAGACCATTGCTTACATACAGTTCCAAAAGAAACAAATAAAAAGAGAATTTTTAATTACCTAAGATGCGAGAAATTCTGAATTACAATGATATATCCAAATATTCATTTTTGTTAAGTGTTATCTGGATTCTAACAGACACTGTTAAATCCCAAACACATGCCAGTGCAGGCTCAGCATCATCTTGGGAGGCATGGTTTTCACAGACTGCCATTCAGACTGAGTCCAAAATCATCCATGTTTTAATGAGAAAATATAACACGGAGAGGCAAAGATTTATATTTATGCCACTTGTATTTAGGGAATCAGAATAGACAGCAGTGCTTTAGATTCTAAACAGCTTTGGAGAAGGCCAGAGAGTTAAAACTAGAGAAATGAGGAACATGGATTTATGGCGTGTCAGCTGCTCCACATTAAAAAGCTGTGTACACAATAGTAAGAAATGACCTGTGCACACAACAGCATAACTACTGAATACTTTGCATTTCATGTGGAATATGATGCTGTACACAAGCTGCTGAGTTGGAGTAACTGAAAAAGCTGTAAATTTACATCTCAGCTTCCCTTTGCAACAGTTTGATAAAATGTTTTACAGTGGGGTAACCATGGAGGCCTCAGTGAGATGTTAATACTGCTTTGTTACCAGAGTATGGCAGAAACAGAGGAATAGTTAAGTATGTTACAGGCTTTCACGAATAATAAGCATCATCATACTGCAATAGCAAAAAATGGCTTAGCCTTAATCCACAGCTTTAAGATTCTGTATCTACCTTGGGAAGACCTGAATTAGTTAAAACTGACTATGAATCACTTACTGCTAAAAGATGCTTACAAATTAGCATCCTTACCTCTCAAGGATACAGTGGTTACTTTCTCCAGATATAAATATGAAACTCACAGACATGAACATAATATAGCACTGAATCTAAACCAGTAAACTCCTGAAGTGAGTTTCTCAAGAAGTTGGTTGTGGGGTCTCATGGAGTCGGTCCTAAAAGGAAATTATGTGACCTTTGTTCTTTTGTTTCTGGCTTCAGTGGAACCAATGGTGAAGTGGAGTTCTATGGATCCATCATCAATGCAACAATCATACACTACCTTTTCAAATGCAAAGACTGCTCCTACAAAGTTGTCACTCTTTCTGAACAGTTTGTCAGCTTTCATCTTTGCTTAGAAATATACACAGTAATGTCAACTTTAGAGAGTCAAGAATAAAAATGAAACAACTGAGAATTAGAAGAAAACAGTTACGCTAGGAAATAGAAATCACTAAAAAGACCTCTTGCATAACAAATATCAGGTGAAAAAAGAACATCAGACATTCTCAGTGAAAATAATGTCATGGTAAAATACACTATGAGTAGTATTCAAACTACTCATAATATTTATTACCATTCAAGACAGAAGGCAGCTTCCAGCTATGGTGATATCAGGACAAAAAATACATTTCCAGATGTAGCACTCTGTTGGAAACACAGAGGAAGCTGGACTACACTGTAAGAGTGAATTGAATCTTTCAGAAACACAGGAATGACAGGTGGCAAAGTCAGGCACTAATCACATGAAACAAGGGGCAAAACCTAAGATTTTAGTTAAGAAGGTGAGGAAAAAGACTAGTTACAAAGATGCAGAAGCGAACAGCAAAACTCTTTAGAAGGAAAGATACCACACTTGCCAAAACCTGCCTCAAGCCTCCTTATCTTTTATTTTAAAAGACAGGAAGCTCTGCATGACAGACAGGCAGTGCCTTTGAAAGAACAGTAGAGTTCAGCCAATCTTTCCTTCAGGCAACATGTGTGTCCTACTGTAAAGCAGAACTGAATGCTGGTTTGACTCCTCATCTACCACATTGGACAGAAAGTTTCTAGTTAGCTCCTCCCCTTAATATGCCTAAATCCATTCCTCCTGGCAAAACACCTGACCTTTTCCTACCTTTCTTAATTGTACCCAGATTATCTTTGGGGACACTCAAAAAGGACAGAACAGGAAGGTACAAAAGTCAAACCTGCTTATAACTAACATGTTTTAATCACAAGCTCTGCTGATGGCTTCAAGGAGCAGAAAGGAAAAATTCTGCTTCTGGGTGTACTCGAAGACTGGAAATGGGCTGGTACAGGAAGAAGATAGGTGAAGTAACACATTCCCACTAGACATGCACTCTCTGGTCTGTTTGGGATTACGCAGGACTGAACCCCCCAAATAACATCAGGAGAGATGTTAAGTGTTGCAAATCCCATTGAAGACCCAATTCCCAAAAGGTATGTTGAAGACTACTGCTCATACAAACACTGTGCATACTCCCTGTAGGTATTAGAAGTTTCTCTGAGATCCATCACTAGCTCTGAACCTTAATCCAGGACAATGACCCTCTAACCCTCAGAAAAAAACAAATCATGTGCTGCCTAGGGTTGGGGGAAGGGAAAATGCACAGAATTTGTTATTTCCTGTTAAGAGGAGCAAGGATGTGTCTTGCTTCTCCACAGAAATGCCTAAATTTAGCAAGTAAAGCAGCAGGATCAATGGGGTAAAGACAGCAGAACAGCAGAAAATATTTCCTCCTCTGTTGTGCCGCCCCTTTCTCCTTCCATGTCCTATTCCCCGTCCTGAGTTTTTTCTGAAAGTCAGTGGATAGAGACTGAAGTTATCAGGAGAATATAGTCAGTCTGACCCTCCCTTTCCTTTCCCATTCTTAAAATGGAAACAAGCCTTTTTTTCTGTAGACGTCCAATTTTACTTCTAAACATTCTCAAGGTCTTCAGCCAAAGAAACTTCCAAACAGAAAGCATGTCAAGGTGAAGGTGAGCTAGTCTCCAGACATGTTCTGGTTTTGCGAGGGTTGGCTCTTCAAAATAATTGGCAGAGTAATGCTTCAGGTTATGGAAGGACTTCCCATCTTTGGCTGTCTCAGGCATTTTCTCTCTCTAATATTTGCCCTGACAGTTAAATCTCTCCCTTAGGAGTTGTTCCAATTGCCCTGGAAGAATTAATGAACGACACTTCATTTCAGCAGCTATCTGCACGTTTTAAATATCAACTAAAAATAATTACTCAGAAGCACTCCTGTCCTGTTAAACAGCCCAAATCTTCAGACCATAATCTGTGTAGTATTTTTTCTTTTGGTAAATTGTATTGTCTCCTTTTTTCCTCTCAACCTCCCAACAGCCACTGCTATCAGGTAAAATGCTGTTCTCAGAACTCATCCCTGGGACAGAGGGCTTAATGAATTGCATCAGGTGGATGAACTTTGCCATATTCCCACAGCTAGCAGAACATAAAAGCAGCCTAATAAACTTAAAGTAGACCTGTCTCAGCCTGCTTTGTTTTCAGCCATGCAACTTAAATGAAGTGGCTTGACAGAACAGGTGAATCATAGATAAGAGCAAAAACCAGATAAATAGAGCTTTAACAGTATACTTAAGGTGAAGCCTCTAAATCACTAAACAATATAAAGGAGGTTAGAAATAGATTCAATGGCATACAAAAACACATTGGGGGAAGGCAAAAATAAAATACAAGCTGATGTCAGACTTGCAGCTGAACTTCAGTTTAGCAACTCAAACTGGGAAGAAGAAAAGAAAATCAAATTCTTTAAAGGTTTTTTCTAATCTCAAATATTAGAACAGTTGTAAGAGATTAAGACAACATAAAAATGAAGTCACGAGCTGGGAAGAAAGGAGTAAAACTTCACACACAAAAAAACCCAGAAAACAAACAGAGCTTCTTGGATTTGTTTTTCTTAACTTTCCTAGCCCACAGGATTCATTTGGCCTGCAATAGAATCTGTTTCAGAAAAAGAAGGACCTGCAGGCAGCGTGGGTTCCCCAGGAAGTTTCCTTGAAAAACATCCCCTCCTGAAATAAGGTATGTCCTCCCAGGAAGAAACCCAGGCAGCTACAGTTTATAAGTTATAGTCAATTCATCCTAAAGACACCCATTAACCAGAATTTAAGCTCTTGGTTTGGAAAACACTTGTTTGTTTGCATGTTTTGCCTCACTGCAGTATTATGCTGCGTAGAAAGCATCTTGCAGGTTTGTGGGATTTTTATAGCATTTTCCTTCACTTAGTGCTTAATTAACCCAAGTTTTATTTTGGCCTTAGTTTTACATTGGTGACTGCAGTAGGATTATTTAAAATAAAACTGGGATATTTAAACTGAAGTAAGTAATAACAAAGCAACATTTTCCTGGGTGTTTTCAGAGTTTTGCAGAGAACATTTTCTTTACATAGCTGCTAGTTCCTGTTGTTGGAGAGGCCAACAGTTTGAAAAGAAATATTTACTAAGCTTTTAATTGTTTCTTTTATAAGTTTACAACATGGCTTGATCACTACATTCAGAGCTGTTTGCCAGATCTAAAGATCTCTGCAGTTAAGTGATTAAATTCCACCTTATCTTTTCTAAATTCAACCTTAACTTTTTCTTTAACTCAGGGACAAAGGAGGCCTCTGCTTTGCAGGATTGGGTATACTTACACACGCTTCTTGCTGAACACATTGTAAGGCTCTCTTAGCTGGAACAAGGAAGTCCATTAGGCATCTGAAGTCATCTCCTCCATACAGCTTTTCCACTACGCTGAATAGCTGCCACAGGACAGTGGCAGCTGTGGCCTCAGAAGGGGTACAACACAGAGAGTGTGTTCTGAATGTAAGTGTCAAGGGATTTAGAGTCCTGTAATAGAAGCATTAAAATAGTAATTCAAGAAGTCTCTCAGAAAATAAGACACAAATTCTACATGCATTTATTCCACCTCGTCGTCTTTATACATTCCATCCAGTCACAGCTCATGAGGAAATTCTCTGGTCTAAGTTGCACAACAGTGTGTAAAAGTTAGTTCCAGATAATTTTTATGTGACAGTCCAAGCTGCTGTATTTTAATAATATTGTGCAATTCTGGCAGAATTGTAATACAGCTCACTACTGCTTAATCCATTTTCATGCAACTGGAGTTATTTATTCATATTACAAAATGCTGGCACATGAAGATTTTTTTCTTTTTTTAACCAACCATTTTCCCATGCATTCTGTTGCCTTTCCTGAATTTGTCTTGCAAATATGCATCTCATGTTTTCACAGCATGTGCAGTAAATACTACCTATGGATTCTGAAGAGACTCCAGTAGCTAAACGCCCTCCCTTCTAAGCTATTCTATGGTAATAACACAAATTGACACTTTCCGCAAAACCTACTTGTATCATCTTGAAGTTTCCCATTCTCAGCTTCAGCAGTGTAAAATGCTGTCATTTTTCTTTTAAGACTGCACTCATTTTGAACTTGCCAAATATCCATAAGAGATCTAGTGATGCACGAATCTGTGGAATGATTGTTTTTTTCTTCTTGAAGAAGAGATCTGTTTCCTCATTTCAAAAGCCAAAGCCTGGTAACTATTCTTATTGCATAATGTTACACTAGCATTGTGTTGGAGGTAGGATGGGAAAACAAGAGTAGATTTCAGTGTGAAGTCATGTTGAAAAGATGGTACATGAGGAGTGTTGCAAATTCCTCATGTTTTAGGAGAACTTCCCAGCTATTTGCAGCCCTCTGTTGAAAAGAAGAAAAATTCAGCTAGCGTATGGACCCCCAATATCCTGAGTATTCTACTGAGTTATGCTCTTCTGCTTTAAAATTTCCAATAAATTGTATGCATATGACCACAGTTAGAAGGAGAAAAGAAGGAACATGTGAAAGTTCCAAAGAACTGTGGAGAAGAACAGAAAGTATATGCCACTCCTGTTTCTCTGTAGGAAAGAACCCTCTGGAGAATGACAGAGGAAAACAATACCAAAAGCTGTAAGAAAGCATACAGAAGATGACAGAAGGAATCAGACTATGAGGATTACAGGGATCAGGGAGGAACACTAATAAGTCCTAGAGTCATAGATACTAGACAGAAGAGAAGTATAGTCCATGTACAGCAAGAGCAGAACTATGTCAGGGCACTGATGAGGAGGTGAGCAAATCTTAGGCTGTTTTGCCAGCTCTCCTCTTCTTCCTTCCCACCTCCCAGGCAAAAGGCAAGGCTTGATTAAGAAGCCTAGTATCACCTCAGTTTGGTAGCTGTATTTATTCAGGTGCGAGTCTGCTGAAACACATGAATTTACAGAGGAGCAAGCTATCTACAGGTAACAAATCACAGTTCTGCTTGGAGACTTCAGGGAATAACGGGAGTGGGAGGGACTGGAGGTCACAACCTGGAAGTTTCCCTTTGAGAGCCCACAGGCAGAGGCAGTGATGCATGCCACTAAACATTAATTTATTTTTTTTAAAGGAATGCTCACTGTGTAAGGGGGATTCTTCTACCAGACATGAGGTAAATGGATTAAGAAGGAAAGACTTCCCCTGCTTGAGAACTTGGAACAAATCCAGAAATCACTGAAATGTTGAGAGGTCACTGTTGAGAGCAAAGAAGTGGCAAACAATGTGCTGTCTTTAGTCCTACTGCTCTTAAGAGGAAAAAAGAAAAATGTTTGTAGTTAGTATACTGCTTTGCTAAACATTCTAGTCCTCATTTTACTGTTATGTCCTTGATGTATGCATCTATAAACCAGAGATAGAAGAAGGCAGGCTCTGAAAAAAAAATCCAAAACAGGTTGGGGGGGGGGGCGGGGAAGAAGGTAAAACTTGTAGGCTGAGATAAGAATGGTTTAATAACTAAAGTAAAATATAATACTAACAACAGTAATAATGAAATATCATAATAATAGTAATGAAAAGGAATACAACAAAAATAGAAGGGGGGGGGGGGACCCCAGTGATGAACAATTGCACAATGCAATTGTTCATCACCTGCTGACTGATGCCAGAGCCGCGATCCGCCCTTCCCGGCCAACTCCCCCCTGTTTGTATACTGGGCATGACAGTCTATGGTACGGAATATCCCTTTCGTTAGTTCGGGTCAGCTGTCCTGGCTATGCTCCCTCACAGCCTCTTGCACACCTGCTTGCTGGCAGAGCATGGGAAACTGAAAAAATCCTTAAGATAAGCACTACTTAGCAACAACTAAAACATCAGTGTGTTATCAACTGTATTCTCACACTAAATCCAAAACACAGCACTATACCAGCTACTAAGAAGAAAATTAACTCTATCCCAGCCGAAACCAGGACAATCCTAAAAAATACCATATCAAACAGTAACATTCTGCAAAAATATCCATTGGTCTGATTATAGTCTGGTTGAATTGATTGGCATATAAAAGGGCCAACATAATCAGCATTGTCTTTTGCATAGTCCATCAAGCACACTTGTTTGGTTATTCAAAACAGGGCTTGGGGCTAGATGGGAACAACATACGATCACAGAAAGGATCTCCAGAATAAAACAGAAGCCTCATACAAGCAATTTTTGTCTGTGGAGGTTAATAAATCAAGTGCACTTCCCACATTTGGGTATTTTGAAACGGTACACAACCCTATCTCCACTCCTTCCATAGGCTTCTTCAAAACATTTAAGTTAATCTAAATCCTGGGGGCAAAAAAAAGTCTTAGAGTATTGGTTCCTGATGTGATTTGTGTAAGAGGAAAAACAAAGGGAGAATAAGGGGAACAAGGATACGGGAGGAACAACA